>NC_136473.1:45742831-46372373 GCF_902686455.1 Sciurus vulgaris
TTTTCTTTTCCCTATCCATGCCCCCATTCCTCTTTATAATGAAAGATCTTATTGGGTGCTAGTCATTCTTCTTGATTAAGAAGAAAAAGGCTGAATTAAGTTAGAACTGAGTTCTTACAACCTTGCATTCAAAGTGTGGTCCTTGGTCTATCAGGACCACTTAGGAACTTGTTAGAAATGCAGACTATTGGACCACACAATATCTGATTTTAATAAGATCCCCTGGGTTAACAACATGACGTTTTAGAATACTGCTTCTCAATTCTTCCCTTGACATCAAGAAGTTAGACCCTTTAACTTCTCTGAGCTTTTTCAATCTCAAAAATCCTGAACAGTAAATAAAATACTTCTGTAATCCTAAACTACTCATCATTGCCAAACCAGAAGGAAGACTAAAATTAAAATATATGTCTCAAAGCATCACCTTGGTTCTGTTTTATGAGTTCAAAGTACTTCTTTTTACTAGAAAGCATCTGGGATTAGACTCATCTCTGGTTATGAGAATGAAGAATGAGATTTTGGTAATAAATCCTAGCAATAAAATGCCATACTTGTAGACCCTCTTAGGGATCAGATCCTACAGAGTCTGTTAAACTCTGATAAATAAAATTAATAGTCTTACTCTTTGAGACATCAATTTTATTGAGCATCTCCAACAAGTTATTATTTAATATTATTTGTACTTCATATATGTAAGTTTCATGAGTGCTATAATTTAAAGAATATGAAAATTTATATTACAAAGTATAAATAGTTTCTGCTAAAGAAATATCTCTTCTTGCATCCTTCTTAGTACATATACTCAGATCCATGCTGCAGAGATTTGGAGGAGAGTCACCTACATAACAGCAAGTATGAAAATACAAACTTCAAGTTAAAAGCTTCTAGAATAAAAAAACCAAAAGGAAACATAAAAATAATCTCCAGCCCTGGTTAAGGAATGGTTCTCAACTTTTCATAATTTCTAGCATCAACCAGAAAAAAATGTATCAAATAAAACATGACCATTTATGTAAGGTATAAAATTAATAAAAATATCCCCTTCTTCAAGGTTATTTAAAATATATGAGGTAGAATTTCATCATGGTTTAGTTGAGGTCTTTATCAGATGTGAAAAAATAGATTCTACAACTTCTCAATGTCCCTTTCAGCTTAGCATTCAATGAGTAATCTCTCTATATATACTAACCAGAAATAGATATTTTATTATATAGTTTGGTATCTTATATGTAATGATATATTTTGGACCATGGTTTTAGTTTTCAGTCCATGATCATGCAGACCCATTGTTTTGGGTCCATGGTTTGGGAGCTGGGTAGCAATGGCAGGGTGTATGTGGCAGAGCAAAACTGCTTACCTCCAGTTTGGGAGCAAAAGGAGAGAGTGTGCGTGAGGAAAGGGACAAGGTCACACTATCCTTTTCATGGAAGCTCCTTCAATGACTCAAGACCTCCCACCAGGCTCAACCTCTAAAGGTTCTGCCACCTCCCAATAGCCACTTACTAGGGACTGAGCCTTTAACACATGGGCTTTCAGGAGACACTTAAGATCCAAACTATAACAAGGAACAGTGTGCTTGGATGATCTTCACTAAAATATATGTATACATATATGTTGTATGTGTATGTGTTTATATATAAACAAAATATACCATTTTTTCTTTATAAGTTAATCATCAAAGGCATTTGTTGAAGTAACAGAAAGTTGATAAACACATTTCTTATTCCATTTCATTTTCTAACTCTAGTTGAAATATACAGAAAATTGACAACCATATAACCTCTTTGGGAGAAAAAAGAGGTATCAATATTCTTGGGCCCTTTTATACTGGATGTTTTGGAGTATTTTAATGCTTTCCAATTAACTTCTTAGAATTCATATTGATATGTATTTAAAAATTATTTTTCTGTCAATTTAACATGTCAGCTGAATTCTAAGTTAAAGGTCTATTTACATGTCTGAATCAAGTGTAGGAAGACTGATCAGAGATCTATTGCTTGAATTGCATGCTGTTTCTTATCTGGCAACTTTAGGACAATCAACCATCACATCTTGCCCTTACTAAAGGGTTTATTGGGGCACATGACTTTCAGTGCTCAAATGAAGACAGCTGGTCACCTACAATTCAGTGTGTATCTGTGTGTCTCTGTGTATGTGTATACCTATGTATCTACCCTTGCATGTGTATGTATGAGCACACATATATTCAGGCACATTCATTGGTATCATTTTCTTCTGGTTTAACTTCCTTTAAGAGGACAGAATAAAGACCAAACAAATATAAACCTTTTTCCAATTTATAGCCTGCATATTGAACTACACAAAGAAGCCAGAATGAGCTATTTATCAACTCTTTAAAAAATGAAAATTAGGAAGTATAATATCTGTACTGTTAAGTAAAAAGAAAAAAAAATGCCAAAATACAGACATCTTGTCTTTGTGATGGTACAGGTGAACAGTCTCAGAAGGGTGCTTCCCTTTTAGCCTTAACAAACCCACCTTTCAGGAGCAAGATCTTCTTTCATCATGTGAGGCTGGCAGGCTGAGCCTGACATATTGCAACTGTGGAGGACTTTCTCTGGGCTGAGTTGTTCATCATGTAAAATGAAGGGATTTTCACTGATGTCAATTCATTGTTAGAAATAGTCATAAAATTGTACAATTGGTTTTATCTGTTTCTTTAAAATAACACCTCAGTATAAGACAACTGATTCTGAGTTGTTCTACTTATATCTTCTTAGAGTAAAAATGTTATAAGGATGTAGAAATGATTATTAACAAGCAGATATCCCCTCAAAACACACACACACACAAACACATCATCATCATCATCATCATTTGAGCCAATTATTTAATTAAGCTCCTATTTTGAATAAGGAGCTTAGGTAAATGGAAAAAATTAAGCATTTATGCATGCTTTCCTGTAAGACTATAAGGATCACTTGATGAGAGAACATTTTATTTTACAGAAGAATACCTCCTTTGAAAGAGAAAGAAGAATCCAATTAGATTATAATCATCATCAATGCATAATGAAATTTTTGACCTAGGTAAGAGGTATCAACTGGTGCCAAAAGCATTAAGCACACAAATAATGAGGAATCAGACATTCATAGAGTGCCAAAGGAAAACTAAAGATCCCTTTCTTGCCACAGGAGAATGTAAGTATACCATGGAGGAATCAGATTTTCATCATCCTAATCGAGTGTCAGTCAATTTAGTTCCATTTATGGCAGAATCATCAAATATCGTGTCTCTTGCTGTGACACACAATAAAAAGCAAACCATCACCTGTGACATATTTTACCGAAATGTCTAATGCATCCAGCAAACTTTTAGCTCTAACTTTCAGTATATAAAAATAGGGGAGATGTGAAGAAATGAAATGACAGCAACAGAATGCACCTCAGTGAGTCATTCTGTGGGGTCCCTCGATCCTGTCCATCCAATAAATCCATGTGTAAAAAAAAGAAAACGAGGACGATGCTAGATTAGAAAATGAGTGAGAGCCAGGCACAGTGGCGCACACCTATAATCCCAGCCGCTCAGGAGGCCGAGGCAGGAGGCTCACAAGATCAAAGCCAGCCTCAGCAATGGGGAGGCACTAAGCAACTCAGTGAGACCCTGTCTCTAAATAAAATACAAAATAGGGCTGGGGATGTGGCTCAGTGGTCGAGTGCCCCTGAGTTCAATCCCTGGTACTGCTCCCCCTCCCCGCCCCCTCAAAAAAAAAAAGAAAAGAAAGAAAGAAAGAAAAAGAAAATAAGTGAGAGACATGACAACTTCATTTAATGTGTGGCCTTGGATTTGACTCTAGTTTGGATGGACTAACTCTAAAGGGCACTTAGGGAATAACTGAGGATTTTGAATATGGGTAAGATTAAACTTCTTGACTTAGGTAAAGATCATTAACTTAACAGGTGAGAAATGAAAGCAGGTGAATAAACAACTTGGAAAGTATTTTCTCATTTTGATAAAAATACAAATGTATGTAAAATATCTAAAAGAAGAACAAAATGGTATTAACAGAGATAATCTTTGGGTGGTAGGAATATAGAGCTTTTATTTTCTTAATTTTTGGTTTCTTTTACTTTGTAACTTTCTCATTGTATATGTATATGGCTTTTGTAATAATAAAATGTATGTCTCTATTAAGAAACTAAAAGATTTGTACCACCCTAAGATTTTATCTCACCCCAATTAGACTAGCTATTATTATCAAGAATGCAAGCAATAATAGGTATTGGTGTGATGTGGGGGAAAAGGCACACTCATACATTGCTGGTAGAGTTGGAAATTGGTGCAACCACTCTGGAAAGCAGTATGGAGATTTCTCAGAAAACTTGAAATGGGCCTACCATTTGACCCAGTTATCCCATTCCTTGGTTTATCCACAAGGGACTTAAAATCAGCATACTACAGTGATGCAGTCATATCAATATTTATAGCAGCTCAATTCACAATAGGTAGATTGTGGAACCAACCTAGATGCCCGTCAATAGATGAATGGATAAAGGAACTGTGGTATATATGCACAATGGAATATTATTTAGTCATAAAGAAGAATAAAATTATGGCATTTGCAGGTAAGTGGATGGAGTTGGAGAATATGCTAAGTGAGATAAGCCAATCCCAAAAAACCACAGGCAGAATGTTGTCTATGGTAAGTGGATGATGATACATAATAGGGGGAGAGGGGAAGAATGGAAGAACTTTGGACTGTGTAGAGGGAAATGGGGGGGGGGAGGGAGCAGGAGAAGGAAAGAGCGTCATGAAACAGACATCATTACCCTATGTACATGTATGATTACACAAATGGTGTGAAGCTACATTGTGTTCAACAATAGAAATGAAAATTGTACCCCATTTGTGTACAATGAATCAAAATGCAGTCTGTAAAAATAAAATTTGAAAAAAGAAATTAAAAGATTTGTGAACTGAGGGTGGAAGGGCTATTGTTCAATGCCATTAGAATTTTTAGATCAGTCTGGTACCTAGAGCTGATTATGGCAATAAAATTGTTGATGACTTTAATCAGAGAATTCTCAATCCTAGGAAAAGATATTAAATTTCTGGTGAAGATTTCATCTTTCTCTTGTTTACTATTAATAATGTGTCTTCTGATGATACGAAAGCAAATTTTTAAAGGAAAGAAGGAAGAAAGCAAACAGAAGGACAGATTTGCAAAGAGAGGTGTGGAATGAGAGAGAGAGAGGAACTTGATGTCCATTTTTAAGTACTAAGGTAAATCAGTGCGTGAGACCTTGCAAAGGCTCTTCCCCACCCATCCCCCTGCACCTGCTATCTCCAGAACATTCCTTTTGGAATACTTCTTTATCTTCCAAAGTATATGCACAGTCATCCTTCATCCTATAAGTGATCTCAACACATTAAGATGAATTACCTACCCATTTACCTGTTTCTCTCTAAACATTAATCATCTGAAAGTAATGAACAGAATTTCAAAACCATTGTGTCTCAACATTCTAGCACAAAGCCTGGCATAGAACGGATGCCTCTGTGTGGACTCATTCAGGTGAAGCCCTCCAAAAGGACACCAAGTAATATTTGTAACAGTCCAAGAAAATGTCCTGCCACTAATGTTACATCTCTATATGTCAGTGAAATTCAAGAAATGAATCTTGAAGGAAATAATATTAAAGCAAGACAGAATTCCTGCTGAGAACTCTATGGATGTCAGAAAATCACTGTTCCATGAGATCAGCTGATGACTTCAGCTAGTACAATCTCTGATCTATTTGCTGATGCAAGATTACAGAGGGTAGCTTCAGCAGGAGGGGGTTCTGCTTCCTAGGCATGTAGCAGCCAACACCAGGTGCCCTGGAGCACCTTCCCCATCTCACTAGGAAGCCAGAGTTGAAGCAAAAGCAGTAGATCAGTGCCTCAACTCCTTATGTCTGCGCCAAAGTCATCATTCTCCAGGGAACTCTCTGGATTCCTAACTACTTAGTTATATGACCTTGAGCTCAGATTCTCATCTATAAAAGGATGACAAGCAGACTATGTGCTTTAGATGTTCTTGTGAGTTTAAAATGAAGTGATACACCTAAAAGCCCTAGAACAATGCCTGACACCTAAGAGCACCATAAATGTCAGCTGTTGTCACTGTTATTATTCTCTTATGATGAAGGAATCCATTACCCATCTACTCACTCAGGGCTAAAAGACATCCAGCAGACCCTTTGCCCTTCCCACAATGAATCCTTGATGTTTATGATTGGCATCTATGATTGGTTCATTTTTATAGAATAAAAACCAAAGCATAGTATATAGACCTCCCATTGCCTAACCTTTGCCCATTTTTTTGACTGTCTTAGAATTTTCACAATTTATTTATATTTCCTGAGCTTCAACCTTAAGCTATAATAATTTGTTCATCTTCTCGTGAATGCATGACTTTCAATGAAAATCTACTTTATAGTTATTGAAAAACAAAACAAAACCAAAAACCATATAAAACACTCTTCATCTGCCCCCTTCAGGTAAAGATGCCATTTAACAATAATTGAAATAATGACTGCTCTCCAAAAGACACCTATGATTTATAAATGTATCCATCATTGTGAGATTTTTGTCTCTGAAAATAGCTTGTACCAGCTATTGAAACTCATCACACTTTAAAAAATTGGAGACGGAATTTTCAAATCTATTTTAAAGTCTCTCAGAGTCTCAGCAAAGTATTAAAGAAACTTTTGAAAATAAAAAGGTAACACTTGCTCACAAATTCATCAGAAGAGCTGATTGATATCAAGAAAGACTTAAAAGCTTAATTTCAACCATATTCTTTGCATTATTTGTAGATGGGACTGAAAATGAGTAGTGGCAAGTATACTCAAAAATTTACTTTCTGTATAAATCTATGTCTTGTCCTGATATAATTCTTATAAGGATTTTAGCATTGTGAAATAAAAGGATGCTGATTAGTAACATGAAACCATCAACGTAACTTAGTGTTGTGGTGCATACTTGTAATCCCAGATATTCCAGAGGCTGAGACAGGATTGCAAATTCAAGGCCAGTCTGAGCAATTTTGGGAGACCCTGTCATAAAATTTTTAAAACAACAGAGCTGGGGATGCAGCAGTGCTTGTCTGGCATGTGGGAATCACTGGGTTCAATTCCCAAAGCCATAAAACAAAACAAACAAAAGAACATGAGAGTATAAAACTCACTGGCAAAATTAGGTACATAGTCAAATTCAGAATTCTCTAATGCTGTTATGGAGATGTATAAACCATTTATATCTCCAGTATGAAAGTTAAAAGATAAATATTAAAAATAATAATAGCTATAATAACTTGTTAAGGGATACACAAAATAAGTTAAAAATTTGGGGGTGTAAAAGTGTAGTTTTTTGTGTGATTGAAGTTATTATCAGCTTACCTGTTGACCTATTATAACTATGAAATGTTTTATGTAAGCCTCATGTTGACCACAAAACAAAACCCTTTTGTAGATATACAAGAGGCAATAGCACTATAAACAAATCTCTATAAACTGAACTTGGGTCCCAATAATTAAATAACTCTTAAACTATGATTTTAAAAAAAAGAAGTGTGAAGCAATTCAGATTATATTGATTTCAATAAAAACAGCCTGGTTGACAATATAAAAAATTAATATTCATTGACAATATTTTGGTGGGAGCAAAACATATTTTTTGTATTAATGAACACATTAAATGTTTAATTAATGAATCGGTTAAGACATTTAAAATATTGCTTGCTCCATCTTAGATTTTTAAAAAATTCTATTTTTGTCTCTTTTATTATTTATATGATTTATTAGCACAACAGCATATCTATAGCATTTACCAATTACTGTATGTGTATTAGCACTAGTTGCCCTTTTTTACTGAGTGTGCAAAGAAGTTGACGACCATTTCTTAGTGATTTTTCTCAAAATCTGATTTAAAAAGCATTCACATCAGCATCAAGAACAGGCCTGAAGCCCAGAAAACCTGACTTTGGGATGGCAATACAGGACCTGGAACCTGCTTTTCTCACAGATACCTCCTGCTTAAGGTGGTTCATGGGCTACATGTGGAAAAGCATGGTATTAGAGGAAACAAAATGCTATGAAAGGGATTTAATTGGCAGCCATCTGCCATCTGCAGCACCCATATTCAGCCTCGTTGGGATTGTTGATGAAAAGTTTTTTCAAACCCCACTATGTTGAAGTATATAAACCTCTGAACCTCAGTGAAGGCACTATTTCCTAGGGGATGATTCTGTGACATTTTAAGGATATGTATTACCCTGGCAAGACTTCTTAGTAAGTCTGCCATTGTCATTGCAGGGATTGCTGTGTTTGTCCTCATTATGGGATCATCAGAAGATAAAATGATGAAAAGTCTTCAGGATGTTCAGTTTTACTTTGATTCACTGAGGAACAAGTTTAATAGATTTTTAAAAAATAAGTAAATAAATAAGAACTCCCAACAACCCAAAGGGCTGCTGCCTTAACCTTGTCATTTAAAAAGCCTACATCACACACAGACACGCAGGGCACACATAAATATATAAAAGAATACACAGGTGCCTCTCTCCTTCGGGATTTAGTGCTCAGCAGGACACAGTGCAACTTTAAACTGAACATCTGCTCTTGGGACTAACATCATTCAGATCTCATCTAAGCATCCTCATTTGCCTTCTGTCCTCAAAGTCAAAGGTGATCACATGTAAATGTAAAGACTTGGGTGACTGCTGGAGGTCAAGGCTGCTTCTAAGAGCAGGGGAAAAGCACATCAATCTAGTCAGCAGACCTCTCTTCATAGAGAGCATGAATGCAGCAGTTTCTCCTCATGGAGTGTTTTTTCCCTAGTAGTTCTGGATATGATGTTCTTGCTGTTCCAATACATGCTTTTGTATGTATGTAGTGAAATTTTGCAATTGTTGCAACTGACAGCAAAGAAACATTTTGAAATATTAAACAATATTAAATGAGTAAATGTGTAAATCTATAGACAAATCAATCCAACTACACATTGAATACTAGCAATGCGAATATTTTCCTTTGTATAAAAAGTTTTAAATTCTAAATTAATTTTCCCCAAATTTAAAGAAAACCTCAGCTTTAAAATTGTGCTATCAATTTTCGGTTTTAACTTCAAGAATAATTTGCATATTTTAAAATAGAAGCATTTCATAAATAATACATAGAAAAAGTTTAATTTAAAATATTGTCATATTTAACATACATGCTTGATGAAAATGTATTCAAATTTTGGACACTTTTAGTAGAATTGCACCTTATTTGTAACCCTTCAGAACACAGATTATGAGGAAATATTGATTATAATAAGACTATTAGTGAGTTTTGATGAAAGGAAGATAAGAAAAACAAATTTAATGGAATAAATACATAATAGATCATTAATTATATCTCTTTCATTTTATTACTAATCTGAACATTGTGAGCCCAACAACAAAATATCCAGATATTTGCAGTTAAGGATTAAATTTATTTGTTTTTGATATTTTTCCCAACAAAAACCCTAACTTCCACATGGTCTTTGGTTTTTTAGCATAATGGTATATTTGTAGACGAATGGGACATATTCAATTTAATAGTGTTTTCACTTTATTTGTGACTTTTAAATATTTAGACATATGGTATGTGGGCGTTCATTTGTACTCTTGCCTTAGGCCCACAAATGCTAGCAGCAGGCCTGACAACTATAATAATGAAAACAAGACAAAACAAAACAAAACAGACAAAACAACAGGACAAGGATATGAAGCTGTAGGAGCTGCTGGTATCTCCTTAGGCTTCTCCATCAAAGCTACTGGTTTTTTCTCTACTTGAGATAAGCTACTTACAATCATGCTGTGTCTACTCCCATAAGAAAATAGCACTTCAGGGTAGCTGGGGTTCTTCCACAGCAAGTTATTTTTCATTGTCAAGTGGAAAGGATTTTCTCCAGATTTAAAGAACCCTCAGAACATTCAGCAGTTATTGGCTCTGAGCGTGTGCTCACACATTGAGATTTATGTGAAGTACAGCCTGATACTGGAGCTATGCAAACTTATCCTATTCCAAATGACACAGATTTTACCTGCTCCCACCCAGGAAAAAATGTCATACAGCATGAAAAATCAACACATTAGTATTGAATTTCCTGCTGTCAATCATGGAGCTAAAAGACATGCAACCATGCATTCAGCTGTGCCAAAGATTATCCAGTCAAGGATTTAAAGTTCTTTATCTCTGCTCTTCCTATGTACCTTTAAATAAGTGTCATGATTAAACAATTCAGCACATAAACTCTAGTGCTTGCCTGGCTTGGTTCAAATCCCAGCTCCACCAGTACCCGTCTTTGGGCAATTAGATGCCTAAGTGTCCCTTTTCTACAAAATGGGTACTAATGATTTTTTACCCCAAAGGTGGCTGTAAGAAATATGGGAGTTTCATCATTGCAAAAGTGCATGGGCATAAAAGTGCAGTGTGTGCAAAAATAAGCTGAGTGTGGTGGTCCATGCCTGTAATCCCAGCAACTCATGAGGCTGAGGCAGGAAAATTCCAAGTTCAAGACTCAACAACTTAGCAAGATTCTCAGCAATTTAGTGAGACCCTGTCTCAAAATTTAAAAAAAATGTAAGGGCAGGTGATATAGCTCAGTGGTGAAGCACCCCTGGGTTCAATCCCTGGTACCAGACAAAATATATATATATATGTCTTAAGGTGACTACATCTGCAAGTCCAAAAAGAAATTGTGACTGCTGAACATTGCAAGACTCCCCTTATCCCAGACTTCAGGCCATTTTAATTACATAATAATACCTTTTCCCTTTCTCCTAGCCTAACCTTATTTCTAACCAGCATTTGTGGTAAGTTACAAGATCATAGAACACTTAACAAAAATCAATGAAAATCAAAATCAAAAGATGGCTGATGACTTAGGATTCACCTCAGTCCATGTGTTTAGACCTGCTGGTCCCTCTGCACCTGTTGCCTATACTACCATTCTGGGGCCTAGATGCTTAAACAAGAATGAGTCTCCTCATGCTGGGGTCTAGAGGTGGCTTCTCTACATAAGTTCCAAGATTTGCTTTGCTGCCACACATGACAAGTTTATGTAAACCATTACCTCTCCTTCAGTCCCCCTCTCCCTTCTACACCTCAAAATAGGAGTGTAAAAGTGGGGGTCGGGAAGCATGTTAGAATGAGGCATGAACCAGGGAAGGAGGAAAGAAGATCAAGAGATAAACTAAATGCATTTTTTGTTACCATATTTTTTTCTCAACGGAAGCCCTAAAAGTCTTTCTTGAAACCCAGAGATTTTTGGCATAAACCTTGAAGAAGCCTGATGTAAGAGGTGAAAATACTGTTTTTCAATCAGGCTCAAATTTCTGAAATAATGCTCTCTTTTTGCATGTTTTCGGGAAGGATGTTGGTAATATGGTAACAAAACTTTTAGCAGACACATAAAATGGTCATTCTATCGTCTTCAAACTCCCTCATGCATTTCCACAGATGATTTATAGATTTACTGGATTCAAGCAATCTTTATATCAGATACCCTAAAACTTTTTAGATGAGGTACATTTGTTTTCCTGTACTTTCTTAACGGTTTTGTAAGCTAGGCAAGGATCATGTCTTTTAAATCAAATTTGACGTAGTTCTTGGCACAGGCTTTTGTAGGCAGGTGCCCCATAAATATTTATTGTTGATTATTAAAAAGAAAACAGTGAAAAAATAGCTCAACTCTTGTGAGTATTTTGGGGGGCAGGGGGCAAGGTGGGAGAGTCAGCCAGAAAACAGTAATTCTTGAAAATAAGCACTATTATCCATGATAACGAAAAACACAAGTATTAAGAAGCCAAACATCAAAACTGTGCCTAAAGGTAGGTCATTAAGAAGGAAGGAAGGAGAGAGGTAAGAAAGAAAGAAGAAAGAAAAGAAGATAGGGAGGAAGGGAAGGGGAAAAGGGGAAGAGGAAGGGAAGAAAGAAGGGTAGTTAAGAAACAAAAGAACATAAAGTAAAACAATGTAAAAATAATTAGACTGATTCTCTAAACACATGCAACACAGTCTCAGGAGGGGAGAGGAGAAAGCGCTTTTTCCTTGCTTCTCCTTTCCAGTTCTGCCTGGTTATGGCACCTCTGGTCATCTAAACAGCACTTCTATTACACTCACCTGTGACCCTGAGGTCATATTGGTACAGGTGTGTATCACTTAGGATATAGGTTAAATTCCTTTAGCAAGAAAACCCCCAAATATAGTGACTAAAATAAGGGATGTTCATCTCCAGAACTGAGAGGTCTAGGTTAGCGTCCAGGAACACTACCCTCCCTTGGTGAAATTTACCCTACTGTCTGTTCTGGTTCCTGAAATGAGAATCATTTATGCATCTTTTGATGGTTGAAAAAATTCAAAAGAAGAACAATATTATCATGGCACATGAGGATTACATAAAATTTGGTGCCCGTTAAATAAAGTTTTATTGGAACGCAGCCACACTCATTCATTGACTCATTCGTGGCCACATATTGTTAATGGCTGCTTTTGTACTATAATGGCAGAGTTGAATAATTGCAGCAGGGACTATATGGCTCCAAACAACTAAAACATTTACTACCTGTCTCTTTATAAAACCAGTTTGCTGAACCCAGGTCTAGATTGTCCTGACAGATCTCACCGAAGTGGTCCATTTGAGGCTCCTGATTCTTTTTGTCTTTGACTCTGCTACTCTTTATATTGTTATCTGCTTAACTGACTAGGGTCACTGATTCTTATGGACTGAATTTCATCCTCTAGAAATTCATATTTAAAAGTCTTAACCCCAGATCCAACTGATTTTGTAAATAGAGTCTTTAACAGGGTAATTTAAATAAATTAGGTCATAAGAGTGGGGACTAAATCTGATAGGACAGGTGTCTATATAAGAGGAAAAGATACCAGATCTGATGTCCCTCTCTACCCCCACACATACGTGGGCACAAGAGGCAAGGTCATGAGAAGGTGCTCTTCAAGCCAGGAGGAAAGGATGCACCAGAAATCACCTTGGCCTTAGATATTGAGCCTCCAGAGCTGTGAAAAAATAAATTTCTGTTCTTGAAGAACTCCAGAGTGTGGTATTCTGTTATGGTAGCCTGGACAGACCAATATACTGCCACATCTTTGCTTCAATCCTGGGAACCAGGGAAGCGTTAAAGGGGAGGGCAAGCAATTTCCTTGTAATCATGTTACTAGAAGTTGCACACATCAATTCTGCTCACATTTTTCTTTGATGATATTTTCAGATATCCTACACATAGATAATAATGAAATTATAAAATGAAAGGTTGGGTAGATTGGGGGAGAGGTCAACTGAAAGCTTGACACACCTTGAAGTGCATATAGAACTTAAACCTTTAAAATCTGATTACCTGAAGTCCATGAGGTTCCTCATATATAGTCCTACCAGTCAATGATCAAAACTCTTCACTATATTACAGTGGCCATTGGGTTTGTTTGTTTGTTTGTTTATCCTAAGATAGGGTCTTACTATGTCATCCAGGCTAGGATCCAACTCCTGGGTCTCAAGCAATCCTCCCTCTTCAGCCTCCTGAGTAACTGGGAAAACAGGTGCTTGCCACTTACACCTGGGAAAATGGGCATTTCTTGACATAAAGGTAAATTGGTTTTCAAATTAGAATAGTCTTCCAAAAATAATTTTAGTATTTAAATATGCATTTTAAGCATGACATGTTCTCAAGAAACCCAATGGATAGTGTATTTTCATGTGTATAATGTAATAGATTCAGTAATTGTTGGTGGTTACTTAAGATAGTTTGGTATCAAGGCAAAGAGAATATTATTTTGAGCCCTTTGAGTTGGAATAAGAAGCCTACTTGAATCTCAGTTCTATTGATTTCTTATTACTTTCATTTTCTGTGGTTATATACAATTTTTTTTAAATTACAGTGACAAAATACTTGTATTTTAAAAGTTCAGGGTGAATTTGATTTATGTATAATCATTATCAAGAGTTCTTATCTTGATGAGTTGTTTTGTGGAGGGGAAATTTGTTTACATTACACTAAAAATTAAGCAAGGAAAGAGATGCAGTTTATTCATCATTTTTATAAGCAACCCCTAATTGCTTGTGGTAATTTATGATGATTTGAAAAGCTATGTGTAGGTACACTGCATCTGAAGATTGTGACTGCCGGGAACTATACTCCTGCTTCTCAATTGATAAAAGACAACTTTATCCTACTTCATTGTTGAATCAACCATCTAAATTGGAACCATAACCAGGCAATTCACATTACTATGTCAGTATTGACATGTTCTGATAATAGAAACAGTAGATTATTGAAAGTCTTTGTAGTGCAAGGTGTTCTTTAAAAATTGAAGATAAAATTTATTAAAGTATATTGGGCATTTTGCAACATTTCCCAAAATCATATTAGACCAACTTACATATGGAAATGAATTTTCCACATATATGAGAAAAGTTACTTAAGTCAGTTGGGATAAATTATTTAATATATTCCATAGGAATAATCAGCTATTCAATTGGAAATTTTAAAAATTCAAGTTAAATTTCTACCTCACAACATACACAAATGAATTTCAGAAGGATTAAAGAACCAAGTGAAAACATTTTCTAAAAGTATTATAAGAAAATACAGTAAAAGTCTTCTTAAACGAGGCACAGAACCAGGAATCCAGAAAAGAAAAGACAGAACCTGACCTATATTTATGTTTAAGCCTTCTGGAAGACAAAGACAAAATAGGCAAAAGGTAAGACACAGAACAGATAATATATTTACAAATACATAAAGAGTATATATCATGGAATAAGGATTTACTAATGAGATTTTTAAACTGATAAGGCATCAAATAAGAGTGTAGGCAAAGGCAATTCAATTAAGAAATAAAATGTCTTAAAAGGGAAAAGGTTCTTGAATGAGACATTATTTTGCTCATTACATATTTAGGTAAACACAATAAAGACTGAATCTATGCAATGCTGTGTAGCACGTTAGGAAGTGGAGACTCATCAGTGGGAGTATAAGTTGAAGGGAATTTGGATTTATCGAAATTTAAAAACTATGTTTCTTTCAATCTAGCAGTTCTACTTTCATGTAGCTATCCCTACAGGAATACTTAAGGATGTTCAGAAGCAATCTGTACAAATTTGTTCACAAGTTCATAATAATGGAAATTAGAAAGAGAAATGTTCATAGAGGAATGATTAAATACACACCTCATTATATAATTGTTTAAAAGAGTTATGGTTATACACACTAATAGGAAAGAACTCTGAAATAAATCATTGAGTGAAAAAGCAAGCATTTTAATACTGTCTGTGTGAGTGTGTAACTTAAATACGGTATGGTCTCATTTATTTAAAAAAACTCATAAAACAAAACTATAATCTTATGTTTATGTATATACAGAAAAGGGTCACAGGGATGGACATCAAATGGACAGTAGCCATCCCTTGGTGGTTCCTTGGCAGGACATGATTGGATGGGAGGAGGCCTATAGGGACTTTCACTTGCACTCGATTGCTTGATTGAGAGTTAATTTATGGAAAAGACCTCTGACATAAGGTGTTCATTAAGCAATTAAAATTAAATTACAAACTAATCAAAAATACCTTGTAAGATATTCTGAGGCCACATTCTACTAGTTTGCTTACAATGTGCTTGTGTCTTTCACCACTGATCATGTTGTTCCACTTAAGCACTCTGACACATATAGCTCTACAAGTCAGATTGGCTAAGTGTGAGGTGAACTTGCTATTTGTTAATTAATTTGCTCTTTTACAACATTTAGGCAGAAACTCACTACTTTATATCATTTGGCCATTCCCTGCCTATAAGTAATAATTGGAAAAGGGATTTTAAAAGCACTCATTATTTTTAAACACTTTGACTTATATTTATTCTGAAATATAAGGGTACCTTGGTAAAAATATCAAAATGCTAAAACTGAAGGCTTTCTTACGTTGCTAGAAAGTAAAAATCACATATATTTATATTTAATGGAATTAAAATTTCTGCCAAGTGTTCTTATTTAACATCTTTCTAGTTTCAGCAACAGTAATATATTACTTTCACATTTAAAAAAAATACCATAATAATAGTGTGAAGCAAGCTTGTGGAAAAGTTATCATCTTCATTTCATACTGGAGTAAATTCAGGCTAAACCAACATCAGATCAACCAGAATTAGGTTTAGGACTCAAGTTTTCTGACTTTTGGTCTAAGTTTTCTTTTTCTTTTTACTTTCCCCTACTTAAGACCATCTCCCAAAACTACAAATATTTTCTGAAATTTTATAACAGTGTTGTCAATATTGGAAGTTTTACTTCTGAAGGTTATAATTCAGCATTTCATAGATTGAGATTGGAATATACCATAAGAAGCTGAGTAAAATGCAATTTTGAAAAAAGGTGAAATCTAATATAATAAATATATTTAAATTGTGGATGAAGAAAAAACTTTCTTCTTGCATGGAGGATAAACATTGTAAAAGTAAAATTTTGGTCTATTACAAAATAAATGCCCATTTGCTTAGCAGAGAGGGATTCTTCACACTCTTTCATTTTTAAAATGGACACTCCATTGTTCTTTCATTTTAGTATGGATTCTAATTATTATACTACAGTTTAAAGGAATTATCATATATTAGTTTCAATGACATTACCTGAGACTAAGCTGTGTATTATTCCTATACCAAATAAAATAGATTTGCAAGACATTTTTGCTGTTTATTTTATTTCAAGCTCCAAGAAAACAAAGCTTACATGTCAAAATATCTTAAATCCAAGTCCTCAAAAATGCATTTTAAAAATTTGTAAATACTTCATAAATTTACAAAATTTACAAAGTAAATTTTAGCACTTGTTAAAGTACTAAAAGAACAAAATTCATTTGTCTTATACTAGCATGTACTACATAGCATACAGCTCAATAATCAGAATATTATGAAATTGCAAGGAACTGCATACATGTTGTTGCTTTACTTGGACTGGGAAAGCTGATCAAAAAGAATACATCAGAGAGCCATTTACAACTGATTTCATTAAAGTGTCTGGTGACCATTATCACTCATAGAGACCATAAAAGAGTATGGGACTCTTTCTTCCTATGAATTGTCAGTTAGACCTACTTCTGTTCTAAAACATACTTGCTAAAAAAATCAATGACTGAAAACTTGTGATGTGTCCCTGTCTTTAGTTTCTACAGCGAAGCCTGTTATTGAACCGACTCTACAAGTGCAGAGACAAAGAATAGCCTTGAGCTCTGCAAGGACAAGTCCTGTATTAAAGGAGAACCAAGGAGATTGGGAAACGTGATCAAATGATAACATGTATCTTTCTGGTGAGCAAAAATGTAAACCCACCCTCCTAGCCGCTTTAGATTGTGTCACTGCCTGGTTTCCTGTCACATATTTTGGGAGATGATAGATTTGAAAATTCGAGGATGTGATTATTCTTGGAAAGATCAGTTTTAGTGTATATTTCAAACACTTCTAGGATACAATAAAGAAAAATGCTTAGGTGGGCCCCTACCTCAGCACTGGCCAGTCATCTTTAAAAAGGATAAAAGGGCAAATAATGCTATGTCTTTTAAATTTGGGGGAATCTACTTTCGCTCTTAAAAAAGATGAAAGGTGTCACAGGAGCAGCAGGATAGGCATCCAGAGCGCAGCGGCTTGATGCTCAGCGCCTTAGGGATATTCTAAGCTGCCAGAAACTCTGAGCTTACAGATACCCCTAAGCTGGAGCTTGGTTGCTCATATTTGGTGGGTAGCAAAGTATCATCGATAAGAGATTCTGGTAGTCATTCTCCCTCTTTACACTATGTCCTAGCTCGAGATTTTTTCCAAGTTCCTTTCTCTTTGATGCATACAGATCGCTGGTTCTGGGCTCTCAATCTCTTCCACACTTGGGTCACCCTAGCTTAGGCACCTGGGCTCGCCTTGACCCATCTTTGCCTTCCGCCATTCCTATGCATGTGGCGGGTGCAACTTCTTCAGCGCTTGTCTCAGGAGTATGTCTGCCCTTGACTTAGATAGCCAGGACTTCAAGAAATCCAGTGACACCAGAAAAGAGGCTCCCAGGACACAAGAACCTCTACGCTCATGCGTTGGAGACGCAAATCAGATTTCTAACTTCAGCTAATCTCAAGGAAAATATAGCGCGCGTCACAGTGGCCTCTTCCGACTAGCCACGCGCGGTGAAATTTCCAGCACTCGAAGTGGATTTGCACCACAGCCTCTCAGCTCCCCGAGCAGGAGCCGAGCGCTCCCGGCGGCTTCTCCAATTTCTCGCATAAGTGCGAAGGAAATAGCCCCTTTTGCTCCGCGATTGCAAGGTCAGGGGCTCTGGGAGCTGCGCCTGGCAGGGGAGGACTCCGCGGGCCGGGGGCTCCCCAGCGGCGCCCGGGCGGCGGCTTTTCTCCTAGGGGTTAACAGCAGCTCCAGCGGCCCGGCGGGCGCGGACGCTTCCTCTTCGCCGGCCCGGGAACATGGATACTGCGCCCGCAGGATGTTCGCCGGCTGGGCCAGGCAGTCAGGAAACATGAGAAGGCCTCCGTATTCCTGTTCCCGGGCCGCGCGCGCCCGTCTGGGTAAATAAAGCCGAGTCGACGGTGGTGGCGGCGGCGAGCGCGCTGAAGACCGCGCGGCGAACATGCGGCGGGGATGGGAATGCGCCTAGCCTCGAGGTGGGAGAGCCAGCCGCCCTGCCGCCGGCCGCGGGACCGGTTGCTACAGGTACAGACCTTGCGCCGCTGTGTTCTCTCCTGGTACCGCGAAACGTGAGGCTTGCTCTGACTCTGCAGCTTCCCCTTTCTTCTGCCCTGGAGAGCCTAGGCTCTCCCAGCCCTCCCCCCACTTTTCTCCGAAGTCTGGTTGGGATGCGCCCAGGTGGTGGTCAAGGGTGGCCTGAGGGTCTGCTAAGAGCCTGAAAACCCACTTGGCCCCTCATCCTTTTCTTTAAAATTATTGGCTGGCCTTGGGCGGGGCAGATCACTTCCCAGCACAATTTGGGGTGAATTGAATAAGTGTGGAACGCAAGAGCCAAGTAAAGGCGGTGGGAACCCCTCGGGGAATCCTGGGGAGAGTTAAGAACCGTTGATCACGCGCCCCCGGACCCACTGCAATGGGACCAAACTCTGGGACCTTTGCCACCTCCTACCACTGTGCCTGCTGTCCGCAGACCCACACCGCGCGGGGAGTCCGTGGTTGCAATTTTTGCGTGTTAAGTGTCGGAAAAGGTAAACCTCGCCATGGTCTCTAGGAGAAAGCACACCCTTGCATATAGGAGGACAGGGCTGGGATGGGGACAGATGGAGCGTCTGGGGTGGGATGTCTTGTATAAAATAAAGCAGAATGAACGCAAATCACTAAGCGCAGTGGTTTAAAAAGAAAGTGACTGTAGAAGAGGAACTTTGCGCACGAAAATTTGCTTTGACACTTACTGCTGAGGCTGTGTGCACATCCCAAGCACGTACCTGTTTGCACGGGAGGACTCAGTCCTAGGGGACACGCGACAGCCAGCAGAGGTCTGACTTTAGCTTCCTGACGAATAGTGATGGTGGCTGTCGTTTAATCGCTGTGGCTATGGCCCTAAATGTCGCGCGTGGCCGCTGCTGCAGTGGCCGGAGGGCGGGGCGGGGGGCGTTGGCGAGTGTAGGATCTCCGTGAGGTAGTGAATGTGTGTTTGTGAGTGTGTGTGGGTGGGGGTTGCAGCCAGTAGCGCGCGCGGCGGATTGAGGGGGCGTTGGCAGCGAAGTGGAGACAGCTCTGAGGAAAAGGGAGCTGCCCAGAAGCTTAAGGCGGAGAGAAGGGGTGGGCGAGGGCGTCCGCGCACCTCGGGGTGATAATTGGGGTGTCTTCTGGCTGCACAAGCTGGATCTGGAGGTCCGCGCGTGGCGGGCGGCAACTCTGGAGGTAAACTGCAGGCTTTCGCTGACCTAGGAAGCCTCAGGCTGAGGGATGCGCTATCCACGCCGCCTCCTGTTTACGCTTCTGATACCTTTTCAGCCTCTGAAATGGGCTCCGGATCTCTGATCTCCCACCTGCACAACGCTGGCTACAGTAACCCGGGGACTCGGACCCAGGTGTCTTGAACCTATCAGAACCCTAAGCGTCCTCCAACGGGATGATAGGAAGACTGAGGGGGTGGGGAGAATGTTTGTCCCTGATGCCACTTAGCTTTCTAATTCTGGAGGCCGTTCCTTACTTTCCCCTACCCTTACCCCAACCCAGGGACCACAACCGAAAGACTCAGGGGTTTCAACCAAACCATTCAGGATCTAGAACACATGAAAAACTCTGAAATCCCGATATGGCCTGTGACTCATTAACTAAGTCTTGCAAATGCAGTTGTTCACATCACCCTAACTCTTGCCTTTCTTCCAACCCCTCCGGACGACCCCAGTGTCTTTAATCTGATATTGTGATTAAATAACACGCGGTGCCCTTAGCCTATCATGGTCCGCTATTCTGAGTGTACTTCTCCCAAAGATCTATAGTCTTGTTTGGGAATTACTTTCCTGTGCCTCCGTGGGTAAATTATTCATGTTTGAAGTTCCTAGAGGCGGAGGTGGGTGCTTCATCGCCCGAGCAAGGAGAAGGGTGGGGACCTGTCCCGTGATTGTGTGATGGTGATGGTGTTTGTGGGGTGGAAGGGGAGGATAGCCAGGTAGGAAGAGGCGGGCGTTCCCTGGTCCAGAAGCTGCGGTGCAGCTCCGCCCCTCAACTCCGCAGCCTGTCTCCCCTGCCAAATTCAGGGCCCAGGACCTGCAGGAATCTGAGTACTGTCAGCGAGTAACGTGATGCACCTTTATCTCCTAGAACCCGAGCCCTGTTGCGGAGCTCCTGGCGGCCCGGCTCCAAGGCGCTGCGGCCGCGCCACGCGTCCCTACCAACCCGCACCATGAACACTATCGTCTTCAACAAGCTCAGCGGCGCGGTGCTTTTTGAGGATCGAGGCGCTCCAGAGCGGGAGCGGGGCGGTCGGCCCTATGGCGGTGTCCTGGACAGTCCACACGCCCGTCCCGAGGTGGGCATTCCCGACGGCCCGCCCCTCAAGGACAACCTCGGCCTGAGACACCGAAGGACCGGGTATGCCTACGCTCCCGGGGGCACTATCGGCCTGCAACCGGGAGGGGTGGTGTTGGGGAGGGGGGAGAACCACACAGGAGTCTAGTGGAAACTGACCCGCAGGTCGAGGTCCCAGAGTTCTCCCAAGAGGGCAGATGGGCTCCTTCTAGGCCCGTGCGTCCTTATTTTGAGGGGTAAGCCTCTCAAAGCATGAGGGATCAGTTCGTTAGAACGGTTCCAAAGAGGGGTGTCGGAAACTGAGTTGGAACTGTCCCCAGTCTTCTGCTACCTGGACCTTAGGGTAGTTTCTGCCCTGCCGGGTGCCGCGAACACAGAAGGGCCTGAGCGGGATGCAGAGGAATAGAGCAGGGTTAAGTAGTCGGGGATTCCCAGTTCAGCATTAGAGGCTTCCTGTCACTGGCGGCCCTGGCGGAGACCCCGCGGCTCGCCTGGCCTTGTGCTAGGTGTTGGGAAGGTCGACTTCCGCAGGGCGTCCCAGGAGCGCTCGCAGCTCGGCGGGGCCCGCAGCGAACCCGGAGGGGAAGGCCCGGGGCCTGCCGCCGGCTTTCGGTTTAGCGGGGTGAGTGGGGTGCTGGGAAGCTTGCGGGTGGGCCATCTGCTACCGCTGCCAGGGCTTGGAGGGCAGTCTCCACCCGGCCAGGTCCCGGCGATTCCTGGAGGGGCCCCGCTGGGGAGGGGCGGACGTCCTGGCCACCTCCACCTGAACGATTGCATCAGCTGCTTGTTCTGCGGCGTTGCTGGTTAGTAAAATAGAGATTAAGTTTCGTCAAAATGTTACTACCAGTGGTTCGGATGGAATTGCATTTCAAAGTGTTTAAAGAGGCAGAAGCCCAGAAGGCAGGGCAGAGGCGCAGGCGCACGAGCTCCATGAAGCGACCCAGCGCGCTGGCGGCTGCGGGGCGACACCTCCCGGAGCCTGCGGGGAGCGCAGCGCCAGAAGTCCGGCTTCAGGCTCTTGGCTGTTCTGCCTCCTCCACTTCGAATTTGCTTTACCTGGGGTCTTTTTACTTTACCTGATGAGTCAGAACTTTTCATACTTTTCGCCCTCCATTAGTCGGGAAAAGATCCTCAGAGCGATTTTTAGATTCCGCATCCATCTTCCACAAACCTTTCCTTTGGAAAGTTCCCCCTTCCCCCAAAGGATCAGAAGAAGAATATGAGAGCTCCGAGAGCTGGAGCGGCCATCATTCTTTGTTTTATTCCTGCCCTCCAGTGGGTGACCTTTTCCTTGACCACAAGTGACTGAAACCCGGGGTGCCAGACAGAAGGGAGTTCCCTGAAAGGACGTTGGAAAGCGAGCGGCTGACCCAACTCTGCTGATGGTGCCAGGGCCGCTCAAGGGCGTGGTGCTAGCGGGCAAAGGACGAGTTACAATCAGTTCAGTTTTCCAGACCTGCAATCTTAATAACAGTTTTCTTTAAATCACTTAACCTGATCCCCTGAACATCTGAGTTGCTGGGTTCGCGATATCCCGCCTTTCAAGTAAAACAGAGTCCTGTCCTGCACTGCCATATGACCCTCTGCGACAAGCAGGCTATTTCAAAGAAAGACGCTGAGGAGCTGATACTCCACCCAGAAATCGTGTGACTTTCTTCCCTTGCTTTGCCCCAACCTCGGGGTAACGCAGAGCCCGGGCGTACAACCGAGCTGAGGTGCTCTGCTGTACCAGGCTGCAGCTCCTCCACCATTGACCACCAGATGCGGGCTACGGCCCCAGAAATGCGTCCTGGAGTAGAGGGTTCTAACTCACAGCCCCCAAATGGCTCCGCTCACCGCGGCCTCTTTTCCCTGTGTCCCAGGGCTCGGCAGAATGGCGGGAAGGTGAGACACAAGCGACAGGCCCTGCAAGACATGGCGAGGCCTCTCAAGCAGTGGCTTTACAAGCACCGTGACAATCCGTACCCCACCAAGACCGAGAAGATTCTCCTGGCTCTCGGCTCACAAATGACGCTAGTGCAGGTAATCGCGACTTATCAAAGCCCCGGATCCGATCCGTTTCACTGCGAGCGGCTGAGGAGCCTGTACACTTAGTTTTTGTACGGTTCTGCAGGTGGCGCCTCTCCCTGGGGTCGACTGGAGCCCAGCGGAGGGAAGGGCGGGTCAAGAAACCTTGGCTTTGCGTCTGAGGATGTTGAGGAGTAGGCACAGGTGCAGAATTTGACTGTAGGGAAAATTTCAGAGTTTCTTCTCATCTATCATTTCAATGCAAATGATCGGTTCAGGAGGGATTGAAGGATGAACTGTTAGAGGAATGGAAGGTCAACTGTGGAGGTATGAGAAGGAAGTTGGAAATCTGGACTTTAGAGCCACGTTATGATGGATTCAGATGGTGCCATCCACAAGTAATTTTAAAACCTTAGTGTGCATCAAAATCGCCTGCAGGCTTGTTTATTGCCACACCCCGCAATTCTAGATTCAGTAGATCCGGGGTGGGCCGATGATAATTTGCATTTCTGACAAGTTCTCAGGTGTTGCAGAAGCTGACAGTCCTGAACGCAACTAGTCCTGGACCCAGCTTTGAGAACCAGAGAGCATGGTGCAGCATATTGGAGCCGCATATTAAAGCTCGAATACAGAATAAACTTCAAAATTACCAATGACAGAGGGTAGGAGGAAAGATGGAAGGAAAAAGGAAAGACAGGAAGTGGTTTAGGGTATTTTTTTTTTTTATATATGGGAAGTATCATCATAGTATTAGATGGAATCCTCAGTATTTTGCTGCTGGTGCTTTTCCGTTGGGCTTAAGGAGAGGACGATTTCAGATTTCAGATGGTTGGGTTACTTTGTCAAGTGTAGAGAAATGGTGCAAGCTTGTTTCTTCTCCAGTGAACAAACACGACTTCACATTTGACTAGCTTTTCTGAACATAATCTTATTTGCTATTCACAAAACAGGATGATATAAAGCAGTTAATATTATGAACATTTTATGGGTGGCATAACCAAGGCCTAAGGAAGTTAAGTGTAAGGGGTGGAGGTAGACCTGGAAATAAAACAATAATATAATTCCAGATCAAATGCTTTTACCATCACACCAGTTTTCTTTAATAAACGTGGTGGCATGAACTTTTATACATGCAAACAGAACAGATAGATTTAAAAAGAGAAGTAAGAGCTTGATGGACGAGGAAATTGTATATATTACAGTACTCCGTGGCGGAAATTGTGAAAATTTGGACATTCCATTAAATTTACAGTAAGGGGAACCCCCAAATTTTAAAAAATGATAAAATTAAAAATGTTTCCCAGACACTTTTTGCCATTTAGGAATTACTGGAAAGTTTGACAAGCATGAAAGTTGGCCTCTAGTCAGGCTGATCAAAATTCTAATATGTATTTTTCTGTTTATTTTCAGAATACAGTTGTAGAGAGAAACATCTGTTTTTCTTCCTATTAACAGGAAATTTTATTATTAGTTATTTGCTGTGGCACTGGAGGGAAAAATTAACTTAGTGTTCTTGGCTTGCTATCTGTTTAACATAAAACTATGGAAGTGATTTACAAGGGTAATTTCTAAGTAAATTATTACAATCAGAAAAACTTGCTTATGAAAATAAAAGCATATGCTCCAATTTCAGTTTGAACAGGTATGCTACTTATTTTGAACATACACTAATTGATAGAGTTGTTTGAATATTTTACAATGGTGTCAATAAAATATTGTTTTGGTTGATTATATGGTTCCTTTTTAATGCTTTTCTTGTCATTCTTTCATAGAGAAAGTAAAAATATTTGACATTTTAGAACTTCCTTGTTATAAAAAAAGAATACTTGTCATTAGGAGAGATATTTAATTTTTTTATGTAGTTTTGTTGAGCTGCATTATGAGTAGTTATAATTTTACTCTTTTGTGTGTGTGTGTGTGTGTGATGCTCTGGATTGAACCCAGGGCCTTGTGCATGCAAAGCAAGCACTCTACCAACTGAGCTATATCCCCAGCCCAGTTATAATTTTAATACGTACTCAAATTATTTGATAGTTTGAATACAAATAGCAATTCTTCTTGCAGTTTGAATTTGGTAAGGCTATTACATTTTTCTAACTTATATGAGATTTTCATTCAACACTCTTTCCTTTCTCTTACTCTAGTTCTTAGAAAATAAAGATGAACAAAAATATGCAGTTTTTAAGTGGGGCAAAGATAATTTATAACAAGTGATACCTGTATAATGATTTTCAAATGTTACCATAAGTAAAGTTTAAACTTTCAAGTGATAAATGGAAAATGTTGAAATATATAGAAATAGAGAGGGACCTTAATACATAAGCTGGTTTGGGTCTAGTTATTTTCAATTAGGAACAATTGTATGTCTGTGTAAAAAATATATGCACAACAAACACACATAACTATTTCTATATATGAAGATGTGTATAAAAATACAAAGCAAATTCTGATTCTACGGAAAACTGCATAAATTATGTAAATGCTTTACACTGTATCTGGAAAAATATATAAAACTGTGATCTGAGTAAAGCTTTTGATTCTGGCAAATTAGTCTATGTAATGAGTCAGATTCTCCCAGTGAATAAGTTTCTCCTGTGAAGTCAGGCTTCTTGAGAAGAGTATCATGTCTTATTCATGGGGTTCACAGCCATATCACTCCAGCATAGTGCTTTCCATACAGTAAACTATCTGTACATGTTTGTAGGGTAAATAGCTTCCTTTTGGGAAATAAATCTATAAGGATCATGTAGCCTTCCAACATACCTTTCTGACAGCTTAAGAATGTCTTGAACTCTAAAAAGATGTTCTAGATTTAAAACCCATCCCATTATAGAGAGTACACAGAGGGAAACTTATTATACTTAATGCTGTATGATGGTTCTGCAGAATAAGCACAAGTATAAACTTTTATTTTCAAAATATCTGAAAATATGTCATCCTTCTATGTCTTCAGACAAATTCAGAGTGTTTCCCGTATTTCTGGCCAACTCTTATTTCTTGTTTATTACAGTGCCTATGTCCTATTTCTCATAGATTGTATTAACAAGCTGTCAGCATCACTGTTTTATTCCTTAACTACAAAAAATACCTTATATTCTGGGAATTTCTTTTATGCTTAACATTTTCCTTTTGATTGTGTCAGACTTTTCAGACAAAGTAATTTTCCTTTATTTTGCTACTTTTAAATTGACAAGGAAGGGTGTGAAACTTGGTCAACTACTCCCTTGAAGCCTAGAAATAAAAAGATGACTTCAAAAGATAAAAGATTTTTTAGTACTTCTGATAAATAGAAGCTCCAAAGGCATTAATCAGCACCTACATTTTTTTCATCCCTGAAAAATGGAACAGAAAGAAATGTTCATGCACCTTTCATTTATTTTATTTATTTGTATCCACTTGAGTTAATAGCTTATTCTACTTTGCTATAACTATGCTTAACTCTCATTTGCATTATTATTCTGGCATCTTCTTAATGAGATATAAATCTTTTATAAAATTAACGGGGAGATTTTTTTATGTGTGTATGTGCACATGCTTTGACTTGAACTGTACAAAATATTCCATCATGCTTGGTTCATTGTTCAAACATAAAAACATACTATGGACTTTCAAAATATAAACAGCTTTATTTTGGGATAATAAAAAATCATAGGTGATTGGTTTGTACTATTTCAGTATATGGAATTTACCAAGGAATAATAATTGCATGTTGATACTTCCTCCTCTTATAATCCAAGTCTCAAATTCCTGTGATGTGTCCACATACAATTTGTTTCAAACTTTCATGTTGCAAGATTTTCCTCCCTCTGTTGACATAACTCTGTTTTTGCTTGGAGTTGAGTGCTTTCTTCTGAAATATGTATGGTCTTAATAATACAAAGCTTACAGTAATTGTTAAATATTCAACAAAATCTCACATTGTCCCTTGCACATTTTTCCAAGTGTCAGTCCTCACAGTATGGAAATGAAGTACTCCATATTTCAGTTGAGTAACTCAGAAGAAGGTTGTTAGTTCAGTGTGTTCAGAGATGGACAGATGCCAGTTTATCCCTTTGGGTTCACTATAATGATTGCTCTGTCAATATGATGAATGTAAACACCTCTGTTAGAGTATGATGAAAATTGCTTAGTTTTCTCTTCCAATTTCTAGATGTTTGACTTTTTAAGGTTTCACTAAAAAATATGAGGTTTTTAAAGCACTGAGTTTAAAATGCTGTCCTAGAACCTCCCTGAGGCTAACGGCCTGTTTCATATAAAATACAACTTAAAGAGAATTGAATAACAACCTGAGGGGATCGATAATATGTAAAAGAGAAAATGTGAACTGGTATTTTTACTTTCAGTGAAATATGGAATTTGCACTAATGAATCAGAAAGAAATTGCAAAAGATATGCAAATTCATTAACCTATGATTTGCCTTCTATTTGCAGGGACTTACTGCAAGTAGATATTAAACACCTCAGACTATATCCATCTGTACTGTAAATTTCTGTTAATAAAATACTGGCAAAGTAAATATATTAGCAGATTGGGTACCAGTCAGACTTATGATATCAGTTTAGAAACAGCTTATATTAGGTAGCAGCAAATCTTTCTGGAATATTTCCTAATTTATAACTATTATAACATGATAAAAATTGTGAGTATGTAAAACATTAAAAAGGATATAACCCCTATATGTGAAAAACTAGTTAATCCTCCATGACATTTAAAGTGCTTCATTTTTTTACATTAGAAGTATAGTTCACTAATTGTTTTAAATTTATAAGGCAATTGCATTTGTCTTATATGAAGAGTGTTACAAGAATAGGATTTTACCCTATATTGTATGGGTACAGTATAAATTTAGAGTAGTTAATATTTAACTAGTTCAGTCTGAATTATATGCTGTTTAGTAAAGAAAGTAATAAGAACTTTTTCTATTTGGATTCTATTACATATGAGTAATACAGGCATAGGAGAAGTTTCAAGCTGTTCTTGGAAGGACATAATTACACACATCTGATTACTAGAGAGAGAGTAGTGGTAAGAGCAGAAGGTAGATTTGTACCAACTATAAAGGGAATTAACTCCGGCCTACAAGAGCTTGAGTTGTATTCACAGGTCGTAGTATTTTAGAGTTGGAAAGAATATTATGAACAATCTAATCCATTTTATAGATGAAGGATTTGAAGTTCAGAAAAGTCGAATGACTTCACTAAATTCACACAGCATATTTCTGGCAAATTCAGAACAGGAAACCTGATCTCTTGTCATTAGACCACAGTTATAGGATAATAGGACATTAACGAGGATTTGAAGAAGTTAAGTGATTAAGTCAAAATGATGCATCAAAGTTTGAAGTTCATGATGGTTGTTAAGATCCACTTAGAAGAACAGAACAGAAGGTAGGGAAGTTTGAAAGATGATTATTCTGAAATTCCTATTTAGTAGTCATACGGACTTGGACAAAAGTTTTGGCAGTGAATTGAAGAATAGGGGAAGTTTGTAATGAAGAAAGGGACCAGGTGCTTCGTGCTTCCATAGTGAATAACCACCTGTGTATCACAGTTAATCATGTCACATTCATCACTGTTAGTCCTTCCTGGGGTGCAGGGGACAAAGCTTATCCAGTCCTGGCACTTAACACCATGGCTAATGTACAAAAGCTACTCAATGTATATAGTAGTTGAATGAGTAGTCCCAGTGAGAATTTAAAGTCAGATGGAATCATAGTAATAATAGCTCAGCTCGACAAGAAGTTGACGAAGACTTAGACTTCTGCAGTGCCATGGTGAGATATTACAACCTTGCTCATAAATGTGAAAGGATTTTATCATTGCTTAAGGCAAAAAGAGGCAATATTGAACATACTGAAATTATATGGGAAAACGATCATGTGTTAGCCATGGAGACAGGGAGAAAAAAAATGTAATTCTGCTTTTTGTTTTTTAAGCAGAATTCACCACAGTTTTATTCAATAATTAGGGTTTGGGCAATGTGCGAAAAAATGTGTATTTCTAGTATAACTCTAAAAAAAGAAAAGAAAAGGAAAAGGAAACTTCAGTGCCACACAAACCATTATAGTAACATGGAGTCATGTTCTGGAACAAATTAATAGAAAAGTTGAGTTCTCTTCCCATGTTTCATTCTTTTAAAAACAAATATTATCCTTTCCATTTTTAGAAATTTGTATACTGATGATATCCTGGATATTTTAGAAGAAACCTCAAGTGTGTGTCATTTTAGCCTCTGGAAATCCAATGGTACCTTAAAAAAAGAACGGAAGTAATTTTTCTTTGTTTTGGAGTGTCTATTTCTTTGCCTTCACCCATGTGCTTAAGAAACAGTTGACATTCAGCTTAAAATGGGTGTTCTTTGGCTTTTTTCCTCCCCCTGCTTCTCTGCTCCGTGTCCTGTGGTTTTGCCACCCCTGCTCTTTCAAGAGTCCTACCTCCTTAGACACTGTTGGTTTCCTAAGCCGGGCCCTTGACCCTCTTCATTTTGCCCACTCACAGCTTCAGTGATCACCTCTGTGCCTCTGCCTCTCAAATATGATCTTTTCTCCTTGAAGTCTCAGATACTAGTTTTATTTTCTTGCTGGACATCTTGTTTGTATGCTTTTCTAGCACTTCAAACTAGACATTCCCCAAGCCTAAGACATCATCCCATCCTCACGATGGTGCTGTGCTTTCTTGGTTACCCAGGTTTGAGGACTCAAGGTCATCTTTTAACTCTTCCCTCTATCTCATCCCTCTCATTTCTGAAAGTGGCCTTATATTTGTTCCCTTGACCTCTTTCTTGGGAAGATACTTTCCTTTCCATTCCACCCACCATAGTCCAGCTTTCCTTCAAGGATTGGCTTAAATCTTCATGAAGTCTTGAGTCACCTGTGAAATAATTCCTCATTTCTTTGCATTCCTGTAACTTTTTTTTTTTTTTTTAGTTGGGGGGGTGCTCTTCACTATGTTGCCAGGATAGAACTCCTGGTCTCCAATGATCCTGCCTCAGGCTCCCACGTAGCTGGGATTTTAGGTACACACCACTATACCTGGCTTCATTTTGTTTTAATACCTTATCTGCTATTTATCATATTCTTTCTTATGACAGTGATTTGTATATTCTCCTGCCTCTCTTGCTAGACTTTACTCTTTATTAAGATGCTTTGCTGGCAAGGCCTCTGTTTTGCTTAGACCCAAAGGTCTCATTCTCTACAATATGTGCTCAGCATGTTTGTTGAACGGATGAATGGATATCAGTGTCTACTCTTCTTGTGTCTGATGATCCTAGATGTGGAGAGAGGCTTAAATTCTTTATAAGAAAATAATTGCATAATGGGTAATGTTTGTATGTTTCATTAATGGAAAAAAAATACTGTTTTAGGTATCGAATTGGTTTGCTAATGCAAGACGTCGGCTTAAGAATACTGTGCGGCAGCCAGATTTAAGCTGGGCCTTAAGAATAAAGTTATACAACAAGTATGTACAAGGAAATGCTGAACGGCTCAGTGTAAGCAGTGACGACTCCTGTTCTGAAGGTTGGTTAATAAATTTCCTTTGCTTTCTTTTGCTTGCCTCTATAATAAGTTCACCTATATTGCTATTTTTAAGAATGACCACACAAAATATGTTGGTGCCATAGCAGTTCTTTTCTATTGCATGAGGTAACTTCATTTTTACAATACTGTAAATGACTAACAGAATTATGGCCTTTTCCTCTTGTTTATAGATTTATCATGTGTGTGTCTGAATAACCTTTTCTCTGAAATTCATTAAAATTAAAATACTATAGGGAGAGATTGCATAGATGCCTGTTTTCTTTTGCCTAAAAATTAATCTTGTCTATTGAAGATCATTTTATACATTTTATATATTCTTCCTTTATGTATATTTTTAATGGTTAAATATGACAACCAAGTGCTTGCAGAAAGTGTGTGTAAGTAATATTTAGTGATATTTTGTCCCCCTAGATGGAGAAAATCCTCCAAGAAACCACATGAATGAAGGGGGCTATAACACTCCAGCTCATCATCCTGTGATTAAGAGTGAGAGCTCAGTAATAAAAACTGGAGTGAGGCCAGAGTCGCGGGCCAGTGAGGACTACGTGTCACCCCCCAAATATAAGAGCAGCTTGTTGAACCGTTACCTTAATGACTCTTTGAGACACGTTATGGCCACAAACACTGCCATGATGGGAAAAACAAGGCAAAGAAACCATTCAGGATCTTTTAGCTCCAATGAATTTGAGGAAGAATTGGTGTCTCCATCATCATCAGAAACAGAAGGCACCTTCGTTTATCGCACAGGTAAGCCTGTGTGTTCTGTGTGATTACCGTGATGCCTTGTGTAAATTAGAAATGAAACTGCAGCACAGGAATTTATCTTAACAAGTATGACAACATCAGGTTATTCATGTTTTGTCCAAATTTCAGGTATAAAAGCTTTTCTTTTGTTTTAAACTCTTGGTGGATGTGTTTGTTAGTAGATGATGGTCTTAGAGATATTGAGGTAGTTTCAATTTTTAAAATATGGACAAAAGTTTTCATTCTTAAGGATGATTTTAATCTTAATGATAACAATATTTAGAGAAGGTATTTATTGCCATTTATGAAAAACTTAAAATGGAGGAAAGTGCTAGATTACAGCCAGTCATGCAAATACTTTGTATTCCATCTTTTCCCTTCCCTGTTTTGATTGCTAATAGTGATAGGAAATGAACACAAATTAGCACTAGTGCCATATTTTTGTGAAAGAAAAGTATAGGTCTGGCTTCAACTGCTTCAGAAGTTTTACTTTCATTCCTGGAAAGCACAAATAGGACTGATGAATAGCTTTGAAATTTGTACTTTCATTCCAGAAATAACAAATTCACTTCTACCTGTCCAAAACATTCAGATGAAATAGTAGGTTTGGTTAAAAAAAAAAAAAAAAAGTGATCATGACCCCAGTTCCCAGAGAGATTTGTTCTTAAGAAGTGTTTGAGCAGGTTGTTTTGGAACAAGGGCTGTGTGTGACCTACAGCCTGTATAGTTGGGGTCCTGAAAATGCCAACATGTAACCCGTAATGTTAGATCAGGAAACAACTTCAGAAAGCATCCAGTCCAGCCATGTTAAATCCCAGATAAGAAAAACCAGGTCAAGAATACACAGTAGTTGCTTTTCTCCTGCTGAACAGTGCAGCAGAGCCTACACAACCATAGGGGGACTGTCACTCCTACCAGACTGCCATTGTGATTACACCTGCTACCAGCTACTGAGTAGTTCCAGGATGCTAGGCCCATGACAGGTATCACACAACTCCTATTACATTTAATCCTCATGAAATCAAAGAGCTTGATGTGTGAACTATAGGGTTTTAGAAAAGTATCCACATTTAGTCTGTTTAATATACCCTTCAGATTATTTAGCCATAAATATCATGTTCAAGAGTCTACAAATGTGTCCAAGATATATTATCTATGAAGGCTGAGAGAAAAAGATCTAAATCAACTTCATTTTCTGTTTGTATCAACTACTCCAATAATACAAACAACTCCAAGCACTCAGAAATACAAAAACAATTTTGTCACTCATCATTGTATCTAGGAAGAGATTTAATAAAAAGAAAGGTAAAAGTCCATTTAGCCAATAATTAAAATGAAGACTCCTCATATTAGTATCTAACTAATGTGACCAGAGCAGACGATGGAGGTAATTCAGAGCTTGTGAATATTTATTTTCAGAGAAAGAAATAGAACTCAAGTCATTCCAATATAGATAACTGCAAAAAGGATTTTAAAAAATGGAAAGATAAAAATAGATCAACAAATTAAAAGTTGACTGTTTAAAAGCAGTCAAGCTTATTGTACAATAAGCAAGCAAAAATTGACACAAGTTAAAGCTGGAAATGACAAAGGAGATGTGGCAACCAATATATAGTAAACACATTTTTTGGGAGGGGGTTGCCAGGAATTGAACTCAAGGGTACTTGATCACTGGGCCGCATCCCCAGCCCTATTTTGTGTTTTATTTAGAGACAGGGTCTCACTGAGTTTCTCAGTGCCTCACAGTTGCTGAGGCTGGCTTTGAACTCAAGATCCTCCTGCCTCAGCCTTCTGAACCATTGGAATTTACAGGTGTGTGTTACCACACCTGGCAACAAAAAATATTTTTAAAAACCGTGATGAAGAATTATGTACAATTGTTTGACAATAATTGTGTATGTAAATGTGTATCTGAAATGAGTTGGTATTGACCACATGAATTAAATTCATAAATAAGAAAAGTTTTTAATGACCAAAACTTAGGAAAAATTCAGGTTTTCAGCAAATATAGTTCCCAAAATATGTCACATGATAGATCCATTGGTTTTTTTTTTTTTTTCCAGACTTTGAAAAAATAATTCCAATGTCTGATATATTTTTCTGGAACAAATAAAATTATGAGCAGTATCCCAGGTTTGTAAAAATGTAATGTTATCCTAATCCCAAACTAGATTAAGATAGCATGAAAGTCAAAATTTTTATTTTTGATACTGAATATGTAAAAACAGGAGAATATTTATAATGTAGTAGTAAGTCAAATGAAATTCAAAATTGTGGAAACACTGAATGCAATTATGATAATGCAAATGGTCATGGACAAAAGTAGGAAAGATTTTTGGAAAAAAATGAAATCAACTTAATAAGGTAGGCTAACTTGTAATTAGTTATTTAAAAATAATTTTTTTCTCAGAAATTTCTTTACATTGCTCAGTAAAAACAAGGTCATATGCCCTATGAAATTTATCCATTTTGGTAAGGCTTCTGAAAATGCATACTCTTTTCAAAGGTGACAAATATAAAGTTAGAGGGTGTAGCGTGCTTGTAGTTGATGCTTTTCAAAGTTAAATATCTTGGCCATTCGTTTTCATTAAAACATTCCAAGTGCACTTGGTCCATATTAAGGACTATTCATTTGCCAAATTCTATTTCTAAATACAAGTCTATTTTTTAGTTATGTGACCAATTAGAAAGCAACCAAATATGTAAATTTCTGGTTTTTCATCATGTGTGTAAAAAAGAGACAGAGTTTTAATTTTTTTTTTATTTTTAGAGATGGAAAATTAAGAAAGACTGATGATCTAAGAGTGATCTACTGAGTTTCAGACCAAACAGTAAATGGCTGTCGTCTGTGAGAACTGAGTGACAGCATCTGGGCAATTGTAGCTGGATTAACATGCATGTATAAATAGTAGAATGGGACTTCAGGAGGTGCTTTCTGAGTAACTGCTATGGTTTTCTTTGGCATACAGGCTTGTTCTGAATTCCTTCAATTCCATTTGGTTATATCTTTCTTCCCTCACCTAAACAGAAATTTTCTTAAGTCTGCTATTAACTCACCCACTCCTACCTCCACAGTGCTCCAGTAGTACAAAGATTTTAACTTTCCAAGTGTCTTTTAAGAACACCTCTAAGTACAAGTTCTTAGTTTTTCTTTGCTAAGAAATTTTATCCATCCACATTTGTATAAGAATTGCCATCTCATGATGTTTCATTAAATATATGGAATCAAAAAGCTAAATGAAAAAGTTGATGTGTGGAAGGATAATGGATCATTGAGTCTTACTTCACTTATTCTTATTGAATCTTAGGAAGGAGAAGCCTTGTGGATTATAAAGTAGTCATCTTCAGTGAAGATATTACTAGAAACCATCAAAGCGATGCCCATGTTTTTTATTGATTTTATGTGGATGCTAGGTCTCTGTCATCTGCAGTCTTAGGTCTCCGTCATCTGCAGTCTTCCACAGTCATGGTAGGGGCAGAGTAGCCTTTCAATAAATATTGGTTGAAACACTTCTGACAACACTAGTTATAACATTACAGTTGATCAAAAGTATTAAAGCCATTGCTTCTAAATACAATTAAGTAACACTCAAGGAAATTAGGCACTTGGTGTATTTGTTGAATGAAGTCATGTAAATTAAAGTTGCAATCCATTTTCATCATGATAGGTTAATGAACAGTAATTTTCAGACATTTGATGGGGCGAATTCCAATTATAAGCTTATGTTTAGGTGTCTGGTGCCTAGAAGATTCTGAGGTGTCAGGATAAGAGCTCTAATCTTCATATTGCTCTCCACTCCCATCTTCTATCCTCGTATTCTCCAGAGGGGACCAACCATGCCACCTTATAGAGCAAGTACCCAGTGGAACCTTACCTAACTTGGATCAGAGTTTGACTTTAGCCTCAGAACCAAGGCTAAAGTCTTGGTTAAATAATCTTCTCTACAAAGGAGTGAGAAAAGTTTCTAAAAAGTGTGAAAAGGGGGAAATAGGCATTGAAATAAAATGTGGTTTCCCCTCTTCTGTTTTGCTTGAGGGCAAGTCCTTAGATCATTTTTTCTTTTTTCTTTTCACAGTTCACAAATGAACAAGTTATAAATGGGTAGGACATTCAAATACTTTTTCTCTGAGCTCCACTGCTGGTATATAATTCATAAATGATACCTGCTCCCCAGAGGCTAAATATTTAAGCTATATCTTGTTAAACCGTCTTATTTAGATACATATGGTACAACCAAAACATCTAGGTAAATAGGACTGTTTTCTGGGTTAGTGTGAATTAATCAGGTTAGCTTCCCCTCTGCTTGACTGAGCTAAATATCACTGAAGAAATGAAAATTTTGATTGAGAGAAAAAAGAAGTCATTTTACTTAGTTGGTGGAATACTATGGGAGGAAGGTTCTATTTAGATTGCCTCACAGTTGGAGAATTGCAGAAAAATGAGAGAATGAGGCGTTTGGGTTGCTGTAGAAAGAGGAAGTAGAAATTGGGGAGGATGCCAAAGATCAATTGCCATTTCTAAACCCTTTTTCTTGGCTAATGGTGACTCTGAATGGCAGAAGATGCTCCCCTGTTTTTTTTTTTTTTTTTTCTTTCTCTTTCTTGCACACTTGTGTAGTTTAGAATTTAAACTGGTAGCAGTAGTAAAATCCAGGTATGCTAATGAGTTCAGGAACCCTTGGATCAAACTGGGATTTCATCTTAATTTATAGTATTGTTTCTTTGTAGAAACACACTGTCAGTTCTAAACAACTGAGGAAACACGTCCTCCTCTAGGAATAATCTGTTTGTATCTCAGGTCCTCCCACAGGCATTCATTCATGGACAGGAATGTTTGTAAAAGCCATTCAGTGAAGGCCCTCCTGCATTTGGTGCTGGGCCACTCATCAATGGGACATATTTAAATGAACCAGAAGAAAGGTTTTAAAAGATGCTTTGGAAAACCTTTTGAATAGTGAATAATCACCTCTAATTGATCTGTATCAATAGTCAGGATTAGTATATGGGGGTGGCTTCAAAACAGCCCTGTGGCAGCCAAGAGGGGGCTGCCTTGAGCTTAAGGTCTGAGTGTCTCTATGTTTGTGCTAGGTTTCTCTGAGGTTTTGTTGACCAGGAAGTCTATTTCAGCTACTTGTCTCTTATTTTTGTTCCCTTTTTGTGCTGTCACTTTCTTGTTTCTTAGTGAAAGAATTAAGCTTTGCCATTTTGAATTATTCCAGACATTCTTTTCCTGGCAGACGAACAACTATTGATATTCTCCAGCAGAAAATAATAAAACCCTCTATCAGCACTCCAGCTAGTGACATTTAAAGGATACTTGAAAGTTGATCCAATTTCTTGTCTTGTACTTCACCTATCAGACGCCATCTGGGAATGAGGTATTCTACATAAGTGAAATTTCCAGATAGCATAAATTTAAGTACCAATTTACAAAAAGGAATTTTCTGCTCTTCTGAAACTATACTATTAAACACTGCTTTGGGGGTGTATTCTTAGAAGTCCTCTCTTGCTTCTTAATGCTCTTCTACCTCTCAAATTGGTACCCTTAGGGTTAATCACAATCCTAACTTGCCTCTAACTCTTTTGAACAGCCTTTGGAAAAGGGAACTTTCCTAATTACTTCTTTCAAATCGGTGGTCTTTTAAATAAGATTTATAGAAGTTCTGGTCTTTGGGTATGTGCAGGGTTACTGTGGAATTATAAGTACTGAAGCATTATTCTAAGTGCTATAGATTCTTAATATTTAACAGTTGTGATAATGGTAAAGCACATTTACTTGGGTTCTTTCTGAAATTCAAAGTCATCTGATTTTTGAAAATTGCATTTGCTTTATGGATTCATTCATAGAATTTAAATGGAATTTCAGGAGTGGTCTGCCTATTGTGAAGAACTTAGAGATTAATAGCAGACAAAAAAAGAGAAAGAGAATATTAGTAGTTTGGGAAATTTGCTGGCTCCTCGAGGGCTGGCTTTTCATTCACTTTTCTTTGTTATTTAGTATCATGGGAGAGCCTGAAAAGGTCAAAATGGAGAAGCTGAGACTTTCAGCCTCAGACAGCAACGTGGCTTACAAACAAATTCAAAGTATGTGGCAAATTAGCTTATTTTGAAATGTACAGTTTTGTGGTTTTTTTTTGTTTTTGTTTTTGTTTTTTTTTTAAGAACTGTGTTTGATCTGGATAGTTCTGGATATTCTATCCTTTTCCACGGTAGTACTTTCTTAAGATAGGAACACTGATTTCAAATTTTTTGACTATAGACAAATTATTTCTGAAATGTGGCCACATTCTCTCACTGTCTTGTGTGTATTAAAAGTTCCATGAGGTCCTGAAATGGTGTTATATTAATTTAATTTTTATAGGCCCCCTAACACTAAGTAAGGTGTCTTTCACATAATTGCTCCATAAATGTTTCTTAAGTGAATGAGTTAGTGTTTTAATGATTTAGTCTGTCTGCTCTTTAAATCATAAAGACATTTTAATGCACATAGGGATATGTTGGCCTGTGTATGTCAACATGACAAGAGAAAGAAAAGGGAACTGAATAAGTTTATATTAGTTAAAAAAAATTGTAAGACAGAAAACTTACGATTTTAAAAAACAGGAAAAGGTTAAACAAAATGAAGCTTAAAATAATGAAATGTTTAAGAAATCCAAGATTGAAACTTTGAAAGTATAAAATGAAACCAAATTAATTTTAAGTAAAAGAAAGACCTGCAGCGAAATGCATGAATGATAAATGGAATACGTTAGCTAATTTAATGAAAATACACTGAAAAATACCAAGTATAGCAGATAGACCAAGTACTGGTATTTTTGTTTATCTTTACCTAGTATACAGATTTGGAAGTAAGAATTAGGAAATGAAGCATGGATTTAGACCCACACATTTAAATTCTTCTTCACTTTCAGGATTAACAAGGTCCCTGAAACAAAGTTTTGACTTTTTAAGAATGACTCTTTTGGGGCTGGGGTGTAGCACAGTGGTAGAGCACTTGCCTAGCATATGCAAGGCCCTGGGTTCCATCTATACCACCACTATAACAACAAAAGAAAGACTATTTTAAATCACATGTCAGAATGGAAGAAAGTGCATGCAAAATTTTGACATTTTCTGTTCTCTTTATATGTAAGAGTAAAAATGCCATACATTTTATACATTTTCCTATCAAAAACAAGTTCACCAATGTGAGACATTCTGCAGAGGCCTTCTCTATATTTTGATTTTATTCTTCTACTGGCGTTTATCAGTAAGTCAGTTGCAATTGATTTTTGGATATTCAGTGCATTGCAAACTCGAAAAAGTGGTCACTCACAGCCTAGTAGTTTCATAGAAGTGCTTGTTCATGTCACTATATTTAAGACTGTGTCAGTATTTCCATTAAGAGACTTTTTCATTCCCTGGGGCTTCTAAATAAGTCATAAAAATTCAAGCCAAACTAAAGCTGGCATAGAAGGGTCTTTTTTCCTTCTTCTCCTTCTTCCATGTATAAGGAATATAAGTTCATAATGTTCACTAATTCTTAGGTTTGTAAACTCTTCATGTACTGACAATACTGATGAGACCAAATAAGATCCATTGACATATCTGCGGCCTGAGAAAAAAAATGGTTGTTAACAATTTTTTACTGTCTGTGAAAATAACAAGTCACTCTATTTAGTCAATATGGAAGTGGTTTCTTTTCTTTTCTTTTCCTTTTTTGTTATTTGCTATTGGTTTTCCCCTTCTGCCTCTCTACTTTATTTCTAAAATTAAACAGGTATTTTTCTATGTCAAAATTTGTCTTCTTGATGTAATAGGAGTTTTACTCAGGATAAATATGTGTTTTCCTCCAATCCTGAGTTCTGATACTTTCAAATTCTGGAAGCTTGTATTCTTGTTTTCTGTGATAAATGATATCATTTATAATTCTGAGTTTTGAGGAAGCAAAAAAAAAAAAAAAAAAAAAGGTAATAATAAATTTGTTTTCCCAGTTCATAAAATTCAAATTTTTTCTTGGATTGTGGTTTAAATAAAGGATGCATGTTTAAAAATTGACTGCATAAAGAAGCTTTTCTCTCTTTGACAGTTTCAGTGCCTCATTTTTCTCAGGTTCATTGTACTAAAGATGTAAATAACCAAGGACTTTTGTAAATCCAGCAGTCAATTTTTAAAGGATCCTTCAGTTCAGTACCTTATTTTGCAGGTTAGAAAATCACTTTTGATATTCTCCAAGGCACTGAAAGTGGATTTTTAAATATGATTTCTTCATTGCTTGGAAATGTGATCCTGATTCTTAGTACAGTAAGCCAAATTGCTTTTGACAATTTCAGGTACTTAACTGATTTTTACTTAACAAATACTTAAATCATTTGTTTTGAACTTTTGAGAATTTGAGGCAGATGTGCACACATTTCTAAAAATTTCTCTTAATGGCCACCATAGAAAGATCTGAATACAAGTTGATGTTATAAATTGTGGGCTGTGGTAGTCATACAGTACAAAGAGCTTGTCTTTTGGATATTGAAGGACATAGGAATGGTTTGTAGAAGATCCCTCATAGTCAGTATTAGTAGCCAAAGTTCTCTGTGGTTGTGTGTGTGTGTGTGTGTGTGTGTGTGTGTGTGGCATGTGTTAGTTGTAGAAACTGAACATGGTTGACAAAACACAGTAGCTTTTGAAAGTGACCAGTGATAATCTTCCCTGTGCCTCATGCATCACTGGAGATGCTGAAGTCATTACCAGGAAGTGGTCAGAAACAATTTGAGTGATGATAACAAGCCAATTGGAAAGTGGTTTGAGGCAGATGGATTAGTCTTAGCTTTAACAATAACAGAGCTCATCTGCTTCCAACAGTTCTGAGTCTTCCTAGTCAAAAAAAGGAATCATGAACTAGTTTCTGCAGCCCACTAGGATGGAGCAGTGCAGGGTACGTGAGGTGCTGTGTGGTGGCACTTCTAACATTTTTTCAGGTCAGGCACCTAGGAAAAATGAAATTGAAGTTTGGAGTTCACCATCTCACAGATTTAGGCGCACTTTGACTATGGGCACTGCAGTCTAAAACTCTTCAAGGCACATGGAATCTTCCAGAATCTCTGGACTACAGATAGGGTGAAAAACTGCCTTTTTCACAATGACTTTGGGGCATTTTTGATATGGTGATCAAGATATACATCTTTGATAGAGGGAATGTGTTCAAATATATATATATATGTATGTATATGTATTTATGTATACATACATATCTGTGTGTGCGTGCGTGTGTGTGTGTGTGTGTGTGTGTGTATTCCAAAAATTTTGCCTTTGATCCGGTTTCATTTAAATAAAGAGAATAAAATTTTTTACAATAGTTGTTTGGAGAGGAATATTTTGGTAATCTAAAATTAAAATGGAAAAACACAGACCTCAGATGAAAATGAAACCTTTTAAAATGCTGAAAGGTGGGTCAGAGACAACCATTCATAAAGAGAGATTTCCAAGAAACAGTTTGCTCTTTAAGTTTTCACATAGTTGCCTGTGTGTTAAGAACTGATTGTCCCTTCAGTGGAGCCAGACTCAGGTTCTGGTGGACAAATCTCAGTATGGCAGAGACATTTCAAGTAAGAATGCCCTGTTCTGCCAAAACTGTCATTATGACACTAAAATGTACCCTTTTGCTAAGGGCCAAAATTCAGAGGCTGTCCTTCCAGTTTCTACACTGATTTAGACAGCAGATGGATTAAAAGGCAAAGTGGTATTTAGGATCATTTGTCACATGGCTTCAGGGCAAGAGGATGGCTATCTGGCAAGAGCAAGAATTCCTTAAATGTTACTAGGTCTTACATTTCTGAACGTAAAATCCCTGGCCAGAAGTTGTTTGGTGCCAGGTGCCTCTGCTGTGATGTCTTAGCCTAGCATGAAGCTAGGCGGTTGTGATATGGGTTGCACACAGCGTTCGCTAGTTTGCAACTAAGATTGAGTGACATCATTGTTTTCCAAGTCCTCTTATCTTTGGTTTGGTTGCATCTGTTCATGCTGTATTTTGTTCTTCCTCCTATAATTCTCTTTTGAGCTGCCAAATCTATCTTAGCCAGATCAAGGAGCTTTTTCACAACCCGGTCAGTACTTCCATTGTTCTTGTTTTAGTTGTTATTGTGTCTCCCGGGTTCCTTTATTTTAGACCTTCTAAGAAATAAGGCACCAATTCAGATTTTCTCATTACTCCTGGGGCCTCCAGTTTATCTAAACTGTGTACTTTTTTTCTTCCTGAAGATTTTTTTTTTAAAATGTATACTTTTGTTCTTAAAATGTACTTGGAAAATTATAAACATAAATCATCTGGAATAGTAATTCTCAACTATCTTGAAAGGTATTTGAGGACTATTTCACAGTTACTATGATTGAAGCAGTAAAATTTAGTTTATAGTTACAATAACTTTCCTCTCATTAGGAAAATATAAAAAAGCTCAACTTTATGATTTCATGACATATTACCAACCCCCAAATACCATTCCTAATCCCTACCCACTAACACACACTGACTTGGTGAAATGCTGAGGAATCTCAGAGAAGAATCAAAAGGCTCATGATGGGGCTGTGCTCTATTTGACCTCACCTGTCCCTCAGCTGCTTTTATTAAAATGATAGTTGTAAAAGACCAAACAGAGCCTCCGTTGAAACATTACAAGTGTAATCTGTATTTTGACTACAGTTAAATTTCTGCTGCTTCAAATGTGGTTTGGAAAATGACTTTGCTGGGCCCAAATTTTCTCTCCAGTCAGCCTCCTTACTTGCATGAAATGACCACTTGCAAGTTCTAATGTGGAAAGAGCAGAGATCAATGCCCTAGAAATAAGGAACTCTGATTGGAGCAGATCTGCTCGCAACTGGTTTTGTCCTGAGGCAAATCCTTTTTATCAACCAAGCCTCCATTCCTTTTGCTGTAAAATGAAGGTGTGCGACAAGATAATCTATCTCTAAGTCCCTTACACTTCTGACAATCTGTGATTCTAAAAAATTCATAGGGAAAAAAGGAAGCCCACAGTTTACAGAAAGTCGTAGATAAATGCAAATTATGTTTGCTCTATTAGAAACAGAACTTGGGCTCCTAGCAGCAACATGGTGACATATCCAAGAAGCAGTAAGCAACAGTAAACCTTCACAGTAGCAGACAAAGGACCCACCTCCCCAGGGAGGATGTTGAACCCCTGAGGGTGGATTAGGAGGCCAAAAGGCTTTGCGTGGTGCTCTTTATTGTGTGCCATTTTTAGGGAGAGAAATTCCAAGATTATAGAAGTATGCTTCTATATTTTTTCTAACATTTTGTTCTTTTTAAATTATTGTTATTATTTTTTGAAACTGGGGATTGAACCCAGGGACACTCAACCACTGAGCCATATCCCCAACTCTTTTTATTTTTCATTTTGAGGCAGGGTCTCCCAAAGTAGTTTGGGACCTTGCTAAATTGCTGAGGCTGACCTTGAACTTACGATCCTCCTGCCTCAGCCTTCTGAGCTGCTGGGTTTATAGGTGTGTGCCACCATGCCCAGCCCCTAACATTTTATTATTATAATTATATTTTAAACACCTATATATCTACAATTTATATTTGTAAATTATATGCAGTAATGATTTGGATTCTATTTTTTTTTCCCCAGATGGATAGCCAATTGTCCCAACACAATTGACTGAATACTACCTTTCTTTATTGACTAGTAATGCTACCTATATTATATACTAAATTTGGTTATATGTATGTCTATTTCTAGACTCCTATTATATTCTGTCAAACTTAAAAATGTTCTTATATTAACAGTACACCATTTTTGGGACTACAGTTTTATTGTACATTTTGATATATGGCAGGGTATGTCTACTTTCAGTTTAGTTTTCCAGTTGAGCTTTCAAATAAATTTCACAAGTTCCATTGAAAAATCTTGGAAATTAATTTAGAATTGCATTGGATGTTAGTTTGAATATTAGCATTGAGTTGTTTGTTAAATATTTTTGTTTTTGTTCTAGCAAGTCTTCCCACTTAGGGATATTTATTCTGGTCATCTTCTATGACATTCAGTAAGTTTTCGTAGTTTTCTTTACATGGAGTTTGCATATTTCTCATAAAGTTAACTACTGGATATTTTATTTGTTATTCTTATTATTTCTATGGGGAATGAATTCTGATTAATTTCACATTATAATAGTAATCACTGATATATAGGAAAGCTATTGCATTTTGTATACTTTTCTTTCATCTAGCTGGATTGTTAAAGTACATCTTCAGACAGTGACAATTTTGTGTATTTATCCTCTTCCTTCTTTTTCTTCCTCCCTCTCTCCATTTATTGCATCATAATAACATTCTACAAAACAACTTTGGATAATAGCAGTGATAGCAAACATCAAAGGGAATTATTCTTATATTTTACCATTAAGTGTGTCTGTAGGTTTCTGGTTATCAGAAGGGATAAGGGAATTATCAAGTTAAAGGATTCTCCTTTCATTCCTAAATAGTTAATGAGACCACTCTGCCTTCCAGCCCCCGCAAAGAAAACCAAGTCATACACAACTGAATAGTTTTTGTATTTGTAAAGTGCTATTTCCACAATTTCCAAGACTGTCATCAAGTTGTCCTCTTAATCTATTTACATAGTTATTCTTAAATAAATTTTTAATTGTTTTACCTATCCTTGAATTCTTGGGAAAAATTTTATTCCATCAAGATACATCAGTCTTTGGGTATAAACCAAGGCATGGGATAACTGGGTCAAATGGTGGTTCCAGTCCAAGATTTCTAAGGAATCTCCGTACTGCTTTCTAGAGTGGTTGCATCAATTTGCGTGCCACCAGCATTGTGTGAGTGTACCTTTCCCCCCACATCTTCACCAGCATTTATTGTTGCTTATATTCTTGATAATTGGCATTCTGATTGGAGGGGGATGAAATCTCAGTGTAGTGTTAATTTGCATGTCTCTAACTATGAGATGTTGAACATTTTTTCATATATTTGTTGACTGATCATACATATTTCTTCTGTGAAGTGCCTGTTCAGTTCCTTTGCCCATTTATTAATTGGGTTATTTGTTTTTTTGGTGTTAAGTTTTTTGAGTTCTTTATATATCCTGGAGATTAATGCTCTGAGGTGCAGGTAGCAAAGATTTTCTCCCATTCTGTAGGCTCATCTCTTCACACTATTGATTGTTTCTTTTGCTGAGAAGAAGCTTTTTAGTTCGATTCCATCCCATTTGTTGATTCTTGATTTTACTTCTTGCGCTTTAGGAGTCTTATTCAGGAAGACGATTCCTGAGCCAACAACTAAAGAAAACTTTCCTATGTGCATATATGATTACATGACTAATGTAATTTTACATCATGTACAACCAGAAGAATGAGAAGTTATACTCCATATATTTTAATATGTCAAAATACATTCTACTATCGTGTATAACTAATAAGAACAAATTTAAAAAATCTGTTTAGATTTTCCCACCATCATGAGGCTATATGGATTTTACCCTTCATGAATTTCTCAAGTTTTCTGATTTGGCAATGATAATTTTATTGTTTTCCAGCACTGCTAGGCATGTATTTGATTTTGTTTACATTCTATAATTTTAATGGGATTTTGGGAAGAAATGAAGTAAGCTTATTCAGTTCACTGTCTCAAAGGGGAACTCTTAAAAATACAGACTTTTAATAAGTGGTTTAATTAATGGTTTTATCATAAAGCCATATGATGTTTCTTTTGTTTCTAATAGTTTTTAGTGAGAATTGGCACACATTCAAAATTATGCATAGACTCTGAATGTCAAGGAATAATAAATACAAAGTGACTGTCTACAGAATGAGATAGTGGGAGCTCTTGCAAAATTCCTAATACGTTTTACTGCATAAACACAATACATTATGATAGGTAAGACCTCCTAAATTACAGTGCTTGAAATAAAGATCTAAATACAATTTAGCTAATAAACTTTTTTATAATTTTTACAATATGACATGGTAATACTTGGCAATTCTGCACCCAATAAATTTGACACTTTTGAAATGTGATTGGAATTCAGATGGACACTCTTCTACTCTGTAGTTAAACATGTGTTAGGACATGGTAGAAACTAACTATTCTTTTTGTCTTTCCAGTGGAAAACTTAAGTTTTTTGTTTAAATGAGTACTGTTGGGGATTTTTAAGTAAAAACAAGGAGCTAAAAATTCCATTGCTTTTTGCCAATCTTTCCTTTAAGCAAAATCATCGATTAATAGAGCATTACATATCATATGCTTTATATTGTTTTTATACCCTTTTGTACTTGAGTTACTTTAATAATTTTTAGCTAGTGCTACAAATGTAGTTGATTAAAATCATACATAAGAACAGAAATTGAACAGGGGAAAGGATTATCATGTTTCAAAAACATTATATTAATAACATATTAAAATTTGTATGTTTATTTTGAAAATGTCAAAATATCTTCGGGTTCCCCTAATTACTTTCTTCATCTTCCTCCTTCTCATTCTTTCTTTCTTTCCTAACAGTAAAGTGCATTGTCTTTGCCCAGGACTCTCAAATTCAGGTTCCCTCTTGGCTTGTTTGACTGTGACTGAGTTCACTATTTTCCAGTACCTCTATGTCTGGGCAGTGGGACTGACCACAGATTATTTTTCTATGTGTTTTCTACTAATAAGCTTGACTGTCCATTTCTGTCAACATATAGAAACTGTGCTGGTTATACAGAAATAAACTTTAAATAGGCCACTGCCCCCAAGATCTTTACAAGACCAGCAGCTTGTTTTATAGGAGCAACTAGCATTTCTAGAATTTTTCACTTTTAGTGAATTTACTCTCATAGAAGTAGGTAAGATCTATCATATCCAGTGGGTCTTTCCCTGGATTACATAATTAATGCTTTGTTACATCCTTTAAAAGGACTAGAGTCACTCTGATGAGGTCAAGGATTTTACATATTACTACTAGTTAACCTTGTTGTTGGGAAAAAAGCATAAGCAAATATCCAGACTTAATTCTTAGCCAATAGATCATATGAGATCATATGGTAATTTTACTTTTAGTTTTTTGAGGAATCTTCATACCATTTTCAGTAATGGCTATAAGAATTTACATTCCCATCAACAGTGTTCAAGGATTCTATTTTCTCCCTATCATTACCAACACTATCATCCTTTGGATAACAGCTAAACTGACAGGTATGAAGTGATCTTTCATTGTGATTTTAATTTGCACTTAGAGATGTTGAGCATTTTTCATTTATCTGTTGGCCATTTGTCTGTCTTCTTTTGAGAAATGTCTGCAGAATTTCTTTTCCCATTTTAATACGGTTATTTGTTTTCTTATTGAGTAATTTGAATTTCTGTTATATTTTGGAAATCAGCCAAAATACCTGTTGCATGATTTATAAATATTTCTTCCAATTTATGGGTTGCCTCTTTCTCTCTGGTTTCCTTTGTTGTGTAGAAACTTTTTAGTTTGATGCAATCCCATTTATCTGTTTTTGCCTTTATTGCCGATGCATTCGGGTTCATCTAGAAGAAATCACTGCCATCACCAAGGTTGTGGACTTTTCCCCCTTGTATTTTCTTCTAGTAGTTTTAGAGTTTCAGGTCTTAAGTTTGCCTTTAATCCTGAAGGGGCTTCTCCTGATCCTGTATACATTTTGTTGGAGATGCTAAGAGAAAGCAGCATATCCAAGCACATTTTCTAAGAAAATATTAAATGAACCTCCTGTAGTAAGAAGGACAAAGAAAATGCCAGAAGGCCAGCCTGAGATCTTGGCACATACATTGCCAGGAATTAATAGCTTAAGTGCAGCCATCAGGAGTGTGATATGGTGGTTTTTAATTCATTAACAGTGTCAGGTTTGTGAAGATGACTATAGCTTTAATTTTTATGCCTATGAATTAGTTTTCTATTGCTGCATAACAAATTCCCACAAGTTTGATAGCTTACAACAACACCCATTTATTATCTTACAATTCCGCTGGTCAGCAGTTGGGTGCAACGTGGCTGGATTGTGTGCTGAGGTTTTAATCTCAAGGTATTTGTCTCATTGGGCTCTTATCTGGTGGTACAACTTATTCAGGCCTTTGGCATAGTCCATTTTTTTGTGGTTGTCAGACTGAGGTCACCATTTACTCCCTTTCAGCTTTCTAGAGACTTCTCTCATCTCTTGTCTCTGATCCGTTGTCATTTCCAACCAGCAGCTGTACACTGAATCCTTTCTGTCGTGCTGAAACTCCCTGCTTTCCCCTTCTGCCTTTGACCAGGAGAAAGTTTTGCCTTTAAGGATCCACATAATTACATTGAGCCCACCTATAAAACCTACAATAAGCTCCCTCTTTTCAAGTCAGCTGACTGATAATTGCATCTGTAAAGTCTCTTTTCATGTGTAACAACATATTTACAGATATACAAAATGTATACAGGATCAGGAGCAGAAGTTGAAGAGGACAAAACTCTTCCTATTCCCACATGAATCATATAGCAAGGGGATGGGGAAGGGGTTTGCCTGTTCATCTTCAAATGTTAGACAATAAACACTATTGTTAGTGTGATATTTTTAATTAAAAGTATAAAAAGCATATTGTTTTAAATGCTTTTGCATGAAGACCTATAAATTGAGTGATCAAATCCTGTCTAAATAAGCAAGTTGAAACTACATATATATATGTATGTATATATACACATATGTATACACACACACACACACACACACACATACATTCATATAACTGCATTTGAGCACCAAAGTATTCATATGTCCTCTATTCATTGGTTAATCTTACTTCTCTTCAGGTTACATGTATTATATCTCATAACATGAAGTAGACCTCTTTCCTTGAAGGTGAATATCAGGCCACTGACAGTGTACTTCCAAGGTAGCTGGTTAGAAAACCCACAGTGAGGGCTGCGGAGATAGCTCAGTTGGTAGAGTGCTTTCCTTGTAAGCACAAGGCCCTGGGTTCAATCCCCAGTACTTTAAAAAAAAAAAAAAAAAAAAAGAAAACCCACAGTGATTCAATGAATGCTGAGTGATAATGGCAGCATGGTGAGTGTGGTACGTTTTGTATATGTGGTAATAAATAAAAGCTGCCATCTATCACATACTTAATACGTACCTCATATTGAGTTAGGTGCTTTATATTTTATTCATTTCTCACAGTAACTCTCTTCTATGTGTATTGCTGTTCTCATGTAAAGGATGAGAGAGTGGTCCTAATTACTTAGCAGAAAGTGACCAATAAACTGTGATGTTGCAGAGTCGGATTCAAACTCACATCTGTTTGACTCTAAAACCTTGCTCTCAACCATTGTTTTACTTTTTCCCAAACCTGGAAAAAGTTACAAAGATAGTAATTTATCTCTGTGAGATCTCTCCACCTGCCTTACTGTCTTCTTCTACCACCTGGTTCCTTTGTCTCTACTCACAAAACATCCTATGTCCTTATGCTATGCTCAACTCTCAGCCCATTGCAGAAAGTCCTCTGTCTGCTCTCCTGAGTTAATGGCTGTACCTGTCACAATGAAGAACTGCATCTCAGGAGAGCTGATATCAGTGAGATTCAGAAATAGAACTATCAAAGCAGCTTAATAATGACAAAAATATTGGTAATTTCTGAGTACTTATTATGAACTGTGCACAGTGCCAATCATTTTAAATGTTTTTTTTTTTTTTTCTTATTCAACCCTCTTACTTTTCCATGAAATGGGTGCCATTATTATCCTCATTTCCCATGGGATATTTTGAAAGCAGAATTTATAAATCTCTAAAGGACTTGCAGAGTGAGAGTTTTAAGGGAGACTCCTTAACAACTCTGAGCATCCAGAAGGTTAGGATTAACCTTGTTGGTCCCTCATCTTTGATAAATACCCTTCAGTCCAAAAGTTATTTCATCCCTCCATCTTCTTCCTAAAGATCTTTCTTTCAGAGTCATAGTGTGGGCATTTCACGTTGCAGATATGACATTACGACTGGGCCTTCTCTGTGGCACTGGTGTTGCGGGGTGCCTAGAGCATCTTTGTAGACAAAAGAGGGAATCTGAAGACATAGCAGGGTAGCCAGACGGGCAAGTGATTGCTGTAGCAATTCTCCTGAGAGCTATGAAGTTCAAGTGAAGGAACTAAAGCAACAAGAGTGACAGGCTCTTTATTAGGGGGAGCTGTTCCTTTATAAGGGGCAGCATGATGGTTGAGGAAACCACAGGACTACAGTCAAATTCTTTCCTGTGCCCTGTCCGCACTAGGTGAGGAGGGGGGCGGAGCCCAGAGCCTGGGGTTTAGCTTTTCACTTCCTGCCCTGCTTGTGGATTTGACTTAAATATTGTCCTTCAGACTGCTTCATAATCCACAGAAAACAAAGGTGTGCCTTGATTTTCGGAATAGACACATTCCAAAAATATAAAGTTTAAATGGAATCAAGTTTTGAGGACAGTGCCAACACTTGGTATTTTAAAATAATCCTGCAGTGAATTGTTTTGTTGTCTGGGCAGTATATTTCACCTTCTGTGTTTGATAAATTTAAAGTCTATCAGTGTTTTGGTTTTCCTTTGTTTTTTTAATTTAGGGCAAACCAATATCCACTCCCTTTTATTAGGTCTGTCAGTGTGTCAGCTATAACATCTATTAAAATACTGCATCCTAGTACTAAAATGTAACTGAAATTACAGGAAAATACAATAGTGAATGGATAAACTATGACTATCAGAGTTTGAAAACCACAAAAACGTTTTCCTCATGCGTGCATGAGTGCTCTCTCTTTTTGATCTTCCTATATAGCAATGGAGATTGTTACTTTAAGAGAAGAATTAATTCCTAAAAAAAATAATTTGAATGCTTTCTTCAGCAGTGGAACTCAATAGCATTCCTTTAAAATAACTTTCACTCTTAGTCTATAATTAAAGCCAAAGTTTTCTTTTAATTTTAAAAGCTTGTCCTTGAACTAAAATAACATGGAACATTTTAAAACATGGCTCCAAGCTGCTGTAGATACATTTTATTTAAACCACAGAGACTGCAGTTAGATTTCTCCTTGCCAGACAGACTACAAATTATAACTGTAGCAGAAGTGACTGAATTTCTGGATGTTGTAGTACCAGCGAAGCTGGTTGTGTTTTTGGAACCATTCCTCTCTTTGGGCTCTACCCATGAATGACTTAATCCCCACGTAAGATCAAATGTCATGCCCGTTGCCATACAGAGAAAAAGCCAGCAAAGCCTCTGTTGCTTCTGCACAAATACGATGTGCTCACCTACAGAGGAGAGGCCAAGAGGTAGGAAAAGACACAAAATAGACCCAAATTAAGTGAAGGTAGAACACAGTGAAGCTTCCAGAGTTGGATGTACCATAAAAATAATATTTTAAGCAGAGTGCCTTTGTTTATTATGGCAAGAAAAGGGATATTATCAATGATTGAATTATAAAAATATTTTTACTAAGTTCATTTTTGTATTTACTATTCTGGTATTAGATTAGCAAATCTCATGCCAGATTAGATCTAATAATATATTGTGTTGCCCCATGCACTGTAGAAAGTGTCTGAACATCTGCTACTTTATTTGATTCTCATTACGACTCAGAGGTAAAAATAAGGATAATTATTCTCACTTTCACACAGGGTGTGTGTGTGTGGGGGGGGGGACCTGCTGCTGCTCAGTTACTTAATGGCAGAGCCAGAAAGAGAAGTTAAGTCCCTCAGCTCTTGATTCAGGCTCTTTCCACTCGATTTTACGGTGTTTTCCATCCTGGTTAAGTGTACTCAAAAAATCATTTACAGGGTGAACCTCTAAAACAGTGGCTTTTAACTTATTTGGAGCTTTTCTTCCTTTTGTAGGTGGATAGCTTTAAAAATTGGATAAAAGGTTTTAGTTCCTTCTCCAGAAGGCATGTCTACCTCTCCCTTCACCCCCGCACACAACTTTTGCAAAACCCAGATGGCAATGAGGGTGTCTGTGATCCTTTTGGCCTAAGTAGGATTCCCATGGATGCTTTAGCTCTTGCTGTGGATGATCGAACACTACTGAGACGCCTAAGGGCTCTGTCGTCAAAGCATATGGTACTGCGTACTTTCCAAAGCACATTTTATGGGCTGAATTGCCATTCCACACATGTTCTCCTGTTCTGCATCATGTTGAGATATGAAATGTACTCCCTTCCTCAAGTGCCAGAAGACCCCCACTCTCAGAAGGCATGTGTGTGTGGTAGACTTGATGGAAAATTCAGAGAGAATGAAAGAGGGCCTTCTCTCATCGCATTCATATGACTTCATATGTAGCCTTACTTACCTTTGTATATTTTTGGTGCTGGGGATCAAATCCAGGCTTGCACACGTTCTAAGCACATGCTCTACCACTGAGCTACATCCTGGCCCTGCCTTAGCTCCTAAGTGTCCATTATCCATCCCACATGGCACCTCCCTGCCTGCTCCACCCCACAATGTCCCCAGCTCACAGCATCTTACTAGCTCTACTCTTCCCCCTTTTAATCTTTCCTCTTCATCTTCTAATCTCCACCTACCTAAAATCTCCCCGTTCTTTTCTTACAGTGTAGTATAATCCAGCTCTCTCTAGGTTCTCCTCCCAGTCCCTTTTCTAGGCTAACCATTGCATGCTCACACCACCAACCAAGGAGCTAGGCAAACCTAAGGGACCTTGTAGCTCGTGACCTTCACCTTCCTTATTAGGCACTTGTGATGTTAAATGGCAGTTAATTTTCTTCACTTATGTGTATTTATCAATTTAGATGTTCTAGAATTTCCTAAAACCTAACCATCATCCCTTGTCCCAGGTTTAGAAATCCATTTGGAGATAGCATTGCAATTTCTGGTTTTCTTGGGGTAGAATTTTACTGGGGTTCCTTTTTTGGAGCAGAATCAAGTATCCTCTTGGCCACTCTGGTGTTGGGTCTCAGTTAGGACAACTGATGTAGAGGTCCGTTGGAGCCCATGCTCATGGACCTGAATATTCCCTTCATCTGGCCAGTTGAGAAACAGAGAGTGGCATGGAAACATCCAGAAAAAAAATCAGTTACTCCAACAGAAACAACCTTGGTTCATGCTTATTATCCCGAGTCTTGTCCTTTATAGAAAAGGATACATGTACTGTAAGGAAAAGTGAAAGTCCTGATATAAGAATCCAGAATGGCATAAAGTGGTCTTTAAAAAAGTGGATATTGATTTTAGGAAAGGAGTCTTTTAAAATAATTTCTGAAATATGATTCGGACACATTCTGCAAACTGGATTCTAAGAGATGCACTATTTTCCTGATGATGGAACTTTTCTCCCTGGTGATGGTCTTCACTTTCAAAGCACAGGTTGCCTGAGATCTGTCTCAGTTATGGTTTTGTTCTTAACTTATGATTAAGCAATTCAAAAACATTATTACCATCTTACTTGAATAGCAATGATATGATTGGGCTAGAATTTATTCTGTTTCTGAGGGAGACAATTCAGTACAATTACATCACTTAGAAATAGTTAAGAAGCTGTGGTACCCATTGTCCACCCTCCTTCTACCCTTCAACCCTTCCCAGCTTCTGGTAATGAACACATTAGACAGAAGGAATAATTCCTAGTGTTGCACAGCACAGTGTGATGATTCTAGTTTATAGTAAACTATTATGTATTTTATGAAGAACTATAAGAGAGGAGCCCAGAGGCTCCAAAATAAGGAATTGATAAGAAATTCAACACACTATGATTACTCCATAAATATGTGTTATTATTGCATGTTAATAAAATTTTAAAAAATTAAAGTCAATTGTAAAGGAAGGGAGGGAGAAAAAGATGGAGGGAGAGAGGAATAAAAGAAGGAAAGGAGGTACAGAGGCCCTGTCTGCCATGTACTGGAATTGGAATGGCTGCTGTGGTCCTTGTAGTTCTAGTTGCTCTCAGTTTGATCAAGACTGGGAGGAGTGGGATAGCTGGTTCAAATGGTGCTTCCATTCCAAGTTTTCTAAGGAATCTCCACACCGCTTTCCATAATGGTTGCACCAATTTACAGTCCCACCAACAATATATGAGTGTACCTTTCCCCCACATCCTCGCCAGCATTTGTTGTTGCTTGCATTCTTGATCATTGCCATTCTGACTGGAGTGAGACGGACTCTCAGTGTACTTTTGATTTGCATTTTTCTAATTGCTAGATAGGTTGAACATTTTTTCACATATTTGTTGATGAATTGTATTTCTTCTGTGAAATGTCTGTTCAGTTCCTTAGCCCATTTATTAATTGGATTTTTTTTTGAAATTTTTATCTTTTTGGTGTTAAGCTTTTTGAGTTCTTTATCTATCCTGGAGATTAACCCTCTATCTGAGGTGCGTGTGGTAAAGATTTTCTCCCATTCTGTAGTCTCTTTCTTCACATTATTGACTGTTTCCTTTGCTGATAAGAAGTTTTTTAGTTTGAATCCATCCCACTTATTGATTCTTGATTTTACTTCTTGTGCTTTAGGAGTCCTGTTAAGGAAGTCAGGTCCTAAGTTGACCTGATGGAGATCTGGGCCTACTTTTTATTCTGTTAGGTGCAGGGTCTCTGTTCTAGTACCTAAGTCTTTGATCCACTTTGAGTTGAATTTTGCGCAGAGTGAGAGATAGGAGTTTGATTTCATCTTGCTGCATATGGATTTCCAGTTTTCCCAGCATCATTTGTTGAAGATGCTACCTTTTCTCCAACGTATGTTTTTTGGTGCCTTTGTCTAGTATGAGATAACCGTGTTTACGTGGGTTTGTCTCTGTGTCTTCTATTCTGTACCATTGGTCTACATGTCTATTTGGTGCCAATTTCATGCCATTTTTGTTACTATTATTCTGTAATATAGTTACCCAAAGGACTTAAAATCAGCACACTACCATGACACAGCCACATCAATGATTATAGCAGCTCAATTCACAATAGCTAAATCTAGATGCCCTTCAACGGATGAATGAATAAAGAAAATGTGCTATATATACACAATGGAATATTACCTAGCCTTAAAGAAGAACAAAATTTGGCATTTGCAGATAAATGGATGGAGCTAGAGAATATCATGCTAAGCAAAATAAGCCAGTCTCAGCAAACCAAAGGTCAAATGTTTTCTCTGATATGTGGATGCTGATCCATAATGGGGGCGGCAATAGGGAAGAGTGAAGGAATTTTGGATCAGGCAGAAGGGAGTGAGGGAAGGGGAGGAGGTACAGGAATGGTTAAGGATGGTGGAATGAGACATTAGTACCCTATATACATATATATGATTGCAGGAACGGGTGTGACTCTGTGTAATGTACAGCAGAGGAATAAGAATTTGTGCTCCATTTGTATACAACGACTCAGAATGCAGTCTGCTGTCATGTATAACTAATTAGAACAAATAAAAAAAAAGACTGGGAGGAAGCAGTATCAGGCTACTGATTCATGGGAGCAGCTTTGGACACAGTTTGTCTTCTCTTGGTGGTTATTCATGATTAGATTTTTCACTCAATTCCTTTCTGCCTTTGTAGAGAAACTCAGCCAGAGTCAAAAGGCATTTTATTTGCCTCTTTATTTTGACCACATTTGGGTACTTGAGACAAATTACATATACATTTCTTTTCTGGGAAGGATGAGCTATTTTAGTAATTGATTATAGAGCAGATTACGTCTGATATAACTCTTGAGATAAGCATTAGAAGATCTGATTTTGGAGAACAAACCACAACAAAAACAAAGCATAAATAAAATTAGAATAAGAAATAATGGTGATGCAGAAAAGACAGAAGAAATAATAATAGGAAAAAATCTAGAGGACATAGAGATTTGAAAACCTCATAGTAATGTCAGGGGAAGACATTTAAAGAATTGATTTGGTTAGAAAGGGGTGAGCTAAATAGAGGAAAATTGGAATATAAGAGGGAATGCCTTTTATTTCAGAATCCAATTCTTCATGCTAAGGATGAGAGAATCTCTAAATATCAGGAAGTAATTGTTAAGAAATTAGGGTTGGAATGGGCTCTTGAAGGAATTTGTGAATTCCATGATGAGTAGCACTAGGCAAGTCTTTAAGCAGTATTCTTCATTTGTTGAGAACTGTGGAACTTGTGCATAAGCCTATCCATTCTTCTCCCAGAGTTCTGTGAGTAAGAAAACGATAGCAGAAAAAGAGTGTTGAAGTGTGCTTGAGAGAGCAACATCAAGGGAACATTTCCTTCTCATGCTTATGGAGAAGCTAAGGATGAGCTGGTGAGACAGGAATGTACTTACTAGGACCAGTTAGTAGTGAATCTGGAATAAGAGGTTCTTTTAAGCCAAGGATTGAGAACAGGAGGCAAAGTACATGGCCACAAATCAAGTCCTGGCTCATATTCAGCTTTTCCATTGCAGATGATTCTAGGAATGTCTAATTTCATAGGAATGTTATAGGAAACTATGGATATCTCTGTACACTTGAAACTTTGCAAGAGGATAAATATGGCTTGATTCCTCTTGCATGAAGATTCTTAAGTAGTTGAATTCATAGAGAGAGAGGGAAAAAATGGTTGTTGCAAAGGGCTGGAGGTGGGCAGAAATGGGAAGTTACTGTTTGATGAGCAGAGTCTAGAGATTGATGGTAGCAATGGTTGCCTAACAGTGAGTGTACTTAATACAACTGAACCGTATGCCTAAACAGGGTTAAAATGATAAATTTTATGTGTATTTTTGCCATGAGTTAAAAAAAAAATCCTTCATCAAAATTGTATGCTCTGAAATAGTTTTAATAGGTCTAGCTCATTACTAAACTGTATTCTTTAAAATAGTCTGATAATGAACTGGAACTCTTTATACCTTTGATTTGTACTGTAATGACCAGTATATTTATTTCACAGCCAGGAACAACAACCACCACCAAAATTGGTCACAGTTGGTATTATGTCCAGATACCAACAATAAAAAGTTCCTTGGTTTCACATTAAAAAGGTAATTTTCAGCTTTTTGACTTTATAATGTATGTGGGAAATTTTCCTGTAATACCACACGGAGCTACTTTTTTGTAGTTATGTACCATTCTATCTTGACTCCAAATTGCCCACAGAAGGTTTGGTTATTCTGTACTCACCCTAATAATGATGGGAGTGCCTGTTTCCTCACAGCCTCTATTCACGGTGTTATTTAAATTCATAATTTATTTTGTCCATTTGATTGGTGAAGAACGATTCTGAGGATCTGTGTACCCTTAACAGCTACTGGTGATTCTATTTTTTCTGCATATATATATGTATTTTGATAATTTTGAAGAGCATTTTAGGGAGAGAGATTAGACTATAATATTTGTTACAAATATTCTGTATACACATGTAATTTTAATTATTATTTTCTCCCATGTACATTTTTAAAATGTCACTACATTTATCAATTTTTCATGGATTCTAGATTTTATGAGATTAAACTTCTACCTGTCAAAATTTTAGAAATAATATCCCAACTTTTCTTCTGATATTTTTATGGACTTGGTTTTTACATTAACTCTTTAATTTCTCTGCAACATGTTTAGTTAGAAGTATAGTATAATATAATGTGATGAAAATGTCCAATTTAATTTTTTCCAGATAGTTCCCTAGTAATTCTAATAGCATTTATTGTTCAATTTTTCTCTTCCCTTCCTTTTTAGAAATACTTTATTTTAAATTAAGTCTATCTTGTTTTTCCATTATTCTCAACTGACTTTTTTTTTTTTATTCATGCTTTAGTTCTACACACTTTTAATCATTGCGGCTTTAGAACATGTTGAATGTCTGGTTGTGCTTATTCTCTCTCACTGTTCTTTTTAAATAGTTTTCTAGCTGTTCTTGTTTATTTTTCCATATTAACGTTAGGACCAACTTGTCTATTCAAAAACAGAACCATTTTGTTTCTTTTATTAGGGTTGTGTGATGTTTATGAATTAATTATAGAAAATCAATATTTTTAGGATGTAGAATCATCCAAAAACTTGGTCTGTCTGTTCATGTCCTTTGCAGGTTTTAGTAGTGTTTTAGGATGTTGTAAATTGGTCTTGTACATTTATTGTTCAATTATTCCTAGGCATTTTACTTCTGTGTTATTTTATTGTTACAAGTAGAGTCCTTTACTCTATTACATTTTCTAACAGGTTATTTTTTCTTTTTACATAAGAAAGTCATTGTACTCAACAACCACCACAAATTTGCTTATCACTTTTGGCAGTTTTTTAGTTGATTTTCTTGTTTCTTATAATGTAGTTTTCTTATTTGCAGAGGAGAGGGATGGTTTTACATCCTTTCTGAATTTTTTTTTACTTTTTTTTTTTTTTTTTTTGTCATGAGTGTCTTTCTCTGGCTTATTGCATTGAATTTCACCTCCCCTGACTTTAATGGCAATACTTCTGAATACTTCTGGTGTTTTCCCATTATGTAAGAGACTGGCCTTGAGTTTCAATTAGTTCCCACACAGATTATGGTTTTAAAGAGCCAAGTTCTAATTTTTTTTTTTTTTTTTTTTTTTTTTTTTTTTTTTTTTTTTTTGCTACTACTTACTAACTGGGAAACATTAGGTAAATTGTCTAACTTCTCTGATTTATATCCATATCTATAAAATGAAGGAAACAGAAATATCTACCTCACAGGGCTGTTGTAAGATTCAAAGATGATAGCAATTGTGAAAGCAGTCTGTCCATTGAGCTATATAAATGCTTCTTATTATTTCTATTTCCTCCTATAGAGAATACTTGTTTCTACAACTCTCTTTTAGGAATTATAAAAACTGGGTTTCCCTTTGTGGCTCTGAGCCTTTTTCTAATTCCATTCACAACACAGTTTCTACATATACTCCAAGGTTGGAAAGAAAAAGTGTTTTTTGAACGATGAGCAAATTCCTTTGCTGACATTTAACCAAAACATATTCCAAACCTGAAGCTTTTTGGAAGGCTAAGAAAATGTTGGTCACCTTCTTGTAAAAAAGTGAAATAAAAAATGTTTATGTACCTCAGCACTGCCTGACTTGAGCTGGAAGTAAGTGCACTAGGGTGTTGTTATTTTGTGGTGTTTCAGTTCTGGGAAAAAATGAAACCAGAAAATAAAGGAAAAATTTCAAGATTTTTGGTTGGGAAAGCTTCCTTTTTTTCTTTTTTCTTTTTAATATATCCCCCTACTTCAGTTAACGTAAGTTTGATTCAACTGCAAATTTTCTGCAAACTAATTCTGGTTGGTGATCCATGACATTTTCTTCTCCTGAGTTAAATTGGGTGTTTTAGAGAAGGAACTGCATGTCTAGAGATTCCTTGATTCTTCTTTTCTTCCTTAGACACAACACTGCAGCATGATAACCTTGACTGAATGGGGAAAAAAAATTGTGTATGTAGGACTTTCATGTTCCTATTTAAAAGTGAGCTTCTATAACTAGTTTCTGTCCAGAATTACATGTCTTAGTCCAATCTGATAAAATGTGCAAATATACTTTTCCTTTGTAAGAAACCACCCAGCAAATGGCTCTGCTTCTTCAAGGGCTTAGTTTCTGCAAGTTTTGCATATCAATTGTCATCCCTTCTCTTCCCTGGCAGCCATCTAACTTGAAAAGTAAAATGTGCCCTCTATGGTGTGTGCCTATGTTTTTAACACCCCCTACCTTCCTCTTTTGGACACTCCCATAGGACACAGTGTCACTCTGTGAAAGTTATTTTGTCCAACAGGAGCAGCCTTTTCGCTTGGCTTGCTGGCCTGTATCAGTGGCTTTGGAGATGTCTCTGGCTTTGTCATGTGGCTGGGCTTCAGAAGAGAATTTCGTACTCCCTCATTTTCCTGGATTTGCTTCTAGGACTGCACTTCGAATCTGAGGAATCTGCCCTTTTTGAGATGATTGTGGATCAGTTTTGCATTAAAGGCTAATGAGGCCTTAATGTATTCTCTCATGGAGATTGCTACAAGGACACTCCGGTGTCTGGCACATGTTATGGATTTGTTTGCTGACCTTAAAGACACGCACGTTTGAAAACACATTCCTTTGTGTGTATGTGTGTGTATGTGTGTATAAAATCTTTATATTTTATGAATATAATATATTTTATATTACAAATATATATGTACATATATGCATATAAGTGCATATATGTAAATATATGAAGCCATTTGTGAATCTCAAAGCAAAAGCATAAGAAAGGTGGGAACATGCCTTCACTTATTAAAACTTAAGTGGCAATTGTTCCAACAGTAACAGTGCCATTATTTACATTAGCTTAATTTACAAAGTGATTATCAAAGAGAATTCAGTGGATTAGAATAAAAGCCAAACTAGAGAGCATCCGGTGAATCAGTCAAAAACTCAGCCCTGTGCAGACATAGCCTGAATTGCTAGAGGGACATGTCACAGAACAGTATTGTGGCTCGCTTACCAGACTGCCTTTCTACATGAAAGGCTTCATCCCAAAGCTAATTCAATAATACAACAGGAGTCAGGGAAGAAAAAAATTTAGTTTCAGTGGGGGAAAAGTCTTTATAATTCTATCAATTAAATGAACAATCTAGAAAATGACAGCCTGTATTCAATTTATGATTTTTCTCAGTTGATAAACTTCAGAGGACAGGGACATACTCTCTTCATGTTCACTACTGTATCGTGAGCTGTTCGCAAAAACAGCAATGAAAATCTGATGATTGATTGGTTTATTGGTTGATTGCTGGGGAATCTAAGTACTTCCAACCTTTAAAACAATCTCAGTTTGGAGAGGAAAGCATGGGTATCTTTTGTTGTGTAAATACAACAGCAAGTAACGTAAATATGATGGGCCAGAATAAATTCTTAGCTAATTAGGAACAGTCTCTATGCAGTGGAAATGGTTTACGTTACTCTAAAAGCCAAATTTTGCCTTTAGTGTAAGACAGAGTGGTAAAACGTGGAGCTTTTGCTTTCTACCGATAATGTAAACATTACTCCAAGACGTCGTCTCTGGAAATAATTTACTTAACTCTTATTTTTATATGCATGTTCTGTTCTGGAGACTTGTTGCAAAAATTGATGGAAAGTTATTCTCTTTAAGTGACAGTTTGTTTACAAAAATTCCTTGAAATCTTGATGGTTATTGAAAAGACTGAAATAAATGTTGCCTGAAACTGCGTGTTTCAGACTGCCTCCACACCTTCCAAAGTGGTACCATATTTTGTGAGTAAATCACCTAAAATCCATAGAGGTCATGGAGACTGCTCCCTTTGTAAAATGAAATATTTATGTTTCAATCCCAAAAACATATTGTGAATCATTTTGGTGTTTCAAGTTGAGGGTACATAGTAAATTATTCCAAAATTATGGAGGCCAAATGTCATTCCCTCCAAAAGTTTGTGTAATATCTATTTATCTGTGGGCAGATGACTGCGCTGTATAATCAGAGGCAGACTCTGTCAAGTTAAGTCTAAGTAAACACAGCTGAACATAAGCAAGTTGGACTACAAGGTTTTTTTGAGCTTTGCCAATAGCATATGACCTTGGAGAATGCTGATTTTTTTTTTTTTTTTTACTACAATCTGCTTTCAATGGAAAAAAGAATTCTTTTTGCTTCAAATTAACAAGTGATGATTAGAAGCTTGTTATGTTCTAATTTTTAGATGCAAGACAAATGGACATCATGCACGCACCCAACCAAAAACCACCTTCCCAGTCAGGGAGCTAAATATAAACTGGGTAGGTGAGGGTGGAAGCCAACCAAATGGAGTTGATGTCTAAAAGGAACCCAATTTTGCTTTTAGTTTTTGTACCATTTGAACAGATTAAAATTGTGATTCCAAATGCCACTAGTAAATGAACTTTATTGATTTATCCTTTATTTAAAAAGCATCTGTCCTCAATAGCAAAGCAACTGTGTTGTCCTTAACTTTTGGTTTTCGGTAGAAATTCTCATTAACTGCTTTATGCTTCCCACAAGTCCCTTTTATTTCCTTCTCCTTTAAAAAAAAAAAAACAAAAAAAAAAAAAAAACATGTTTCTTTGCAGTCACCTAAGACCTTCTTTTAGACTAGAATGGAGTTCAATATTAAAATTTTTAAGGGTACTTTGTGGCTAATGTAAAGTTCCCATTAAATATTTCATGTCAAAAAGTGGGACTTTAAGTGAGTACTTTGGTAAAAGATGGATTAGTAGAGATTTGCCTCGAAAATTCTAGCTTTTCAATATTTTCTGACTGGCTGTCAGCCAGATAAATCTTCTGCTCTCTCTGTTCCTTCACTTAGAGAAACTATTTCTTTCCCCTTCACCCTTTGGGTGTGTGTTTCCTTTTGAGAATAAATGCAGTATGTATAAAGCCTCTGTAACTAGTAATGATTCTTAAATAATTCATCTTTCAAGACTTTGGTATTTTACACTTTTTTAAAATTACATGTTGAATAATATTTGCTGAGCATATGGGAAAATATTTAAATCTACATGCAAAGATATTATTCTGTAGTTAGGTTTGCATCAAATTTTTTATTTATTTTATGTACCCCTTTTCTCTGTATGCTGCTGGATTTCTACATTGACAAGAATGCTTTGAGAAGAAATTATCAAAATATTTCCAAACATGTTGCTAAGTACTCCAGCACTGCCCTTTCCTTGTTAAGAGTTGCATCGTGCATTTTTAAACATCTGTGCTTCAAGATCAAGATATCTCTTACTCTCAATATGTTGAAACCAAGCTCTTTATGTCCCACCTCCTCCAAACTGAAACTTACCCTTCTTCCTTTCCTTTTTAACTGGGAACACGCCATTGCCAACGACCCATTCACCCAAGGCAGGGATCTGAGAACTGTCTGGTTCCTGCCTCTGGCTCCACAGCCCCCCTCCCCCCAGTCATTAAAGAAGTCTGTTTCCTTCATACCTCTCAAATCTTGCCTTCCCATCCATGCTGCTACTTCCTCAATCCCAGGACTCTTCACTTCTCCCTTAGGTTTCTGCCCGCATTCCTCTGGACTCCTCCCATCAGGTCTTACACTAGGGCAAGAGGAATCTTCTGTTGTCTAAATCAGATCCTCTCCCTGTTAAACGTCCTTCAGTGGCTGCTCATACCTTTCAGGATAGAGTTCCCATCTTTTATCTTGTACACCAGACCATAAACCCTCAATTCCTGGCTTTTGTGAATCTGCCTTGGCTGTCTCCAGCTGCCCCTGTACACACACACAGTTCCCTTCAGCTATACCAGGGAGGGTGTTCCCCAGAGGTGTCATGACATGGCACTTTCACAGGCTCTTCCCTTACTTGAATGCATGCTGCTATTTCCCTCATCTCAGTGACTGTTGTACCTCAGGCTTGTGCTTTCTCATCTTTTCTGAGATGTGGTACTTAAATAAGGATGACATCTGTCGGTCAGGCTGATGAGAATCAACGAGGCTTCTTTCTGCTGGAAGCCGGCGGCCTCTACGCCCTCACCCCATGTGTATTATCTTCTTTGGAGCACCTTCACAACCACTGTCCCTGCTGCCATTACTCCATCCTCCCCAGGATTCCACAGCTTTCATTACAGTGAGCTGTTATTCATTTACTGCTTTGCAATATGAGTCTTTTATAATATTTATTTCTAGGGTCACAGTGGGCTGACATATAGCATGAATTCAATAAATGTCACTCAACTTTTCTGAGTCTCATTTTTGGGGACTGCTTTAAAAATGATATGTGTGCACAGTAAATAGATAAATTATATGTTCATGATTTACAAAATGTTTTATTAATATGGTTATTATTATCATGAATTGTATTAACATGGCCTGGCCCTTAATTATACCACAAAGTGGGAAGAGGAGAGGTAAAATTCTATGCACAAAGTGTTGTTTTCCATGACACCAAAAGATCATTTGGTTCCCACTTAAGTTCAGTTCACTGTAATTTGGTTATATATTGTCTGTGAAAGCACCAGACATCCAAAGATGGAAAAAAAATCCAAGGGAAGCCAGTGTTTCTCCTAATCAGGAAGGCAATGCAAAGAAATTTGGAATTGTCCATCTATTTATAAAATATCAGAAGTATTAGAAATAATCTACACATTCCTGCAACAAAGGATGCTGAGTACATTGATTTAGGATGAAGCAGTGATATATTTAACTTCTTTTAGGCAATTTATGTTTCGTTTTGATGGTGCTGGAGATTGAACCCACAGCTTGGAGCATGCTAGGCAAGTGCTCTACCACTGAGCTATAGCCCCAGCCTCAAGCAACTTGTGTAATCTGTTTTAAGTAGTTATTTTGTCCCTTCAAAAAGGTAGGTATACAAGTTAGTTAGATCTTCATAGAAATTTCTAGAGAAACAACTTTTAAAAATTGTGAGCTTCCAAAGGTATTCCCCATGAATTCAAATGCCATACTTGATCTTAAGTAAGGATCTTCACATTTAAAACTTTCTCTAGGCATTTAAGAGTAAAACAATGATTGGGAGTGTATCTCAGCAGTAGAGTGCTTGTCTAGCATGAGTGAGGCCCTGGGTTCAATCCCTAGTACCCCAAGTGTAAAACCCTGTATCATACCTATATGATTGAGTGATTTATATGCAAACTGATAGTTCGATGACTGTTCCATGCACCAGCGAAAAAAGTGAGCAGCGGAAGATCAGTAGCTGACATAAGCCTGGAATTTGCTTTTGTATGCTCAGTCTTACTGTCATTAAAGATTCCATTCAATTATATGTCAAAATACATTCTACTGTCATGTATAACTAAAAAGAACAAACAAAAAAATTTAAAAAAAGATTACATCATAATGTTTTGCATATTATGGCTATTAACCATCTTCAGTGACCAGGCCATTGTAAAACTGAAGCTTCCATAATTATGCAGGCTTGCCCTTTTGAGAATTTTCCACACTGGAATATCATAGACATAACATGGCTTAGGCAATTCAAATAACAAAAACTATTTTGAATTGTTGCATTACTTATTATCTGTTCCATTTCAAGGTAAGCCTTCAATGCTCACCAAAAGTTTACTGCTACTACAAAAACAGTATGTGCAATTGTGGTATCACCATTGCTGCTATATATTAAACACTACTGGGTGTCTGGTATCTTATAATGATTATTTCTAATTTTCACAACAATCCTAATTATTTTCTTCTTTTATATTAATTTTACATATTAAAAAATGAGACTCAGAGAGAAACTAAGTGGAACTAAGATTCAGAACCCAGCCTCGCTGATTCCAAATCTATTCTCTTTCTGGTGTACCTTACTGTTAAAGGAATAAAGTATACAAAAGTAATTGACCCCTTCACGGTTTGCACTGGTTAGCTGTAGAAATGTGTGTTCAATTCCAGATAAACCAAAAAAGGCATGAATCCCACTAGAAGGCAGCTTTAGGAATTTGAGTAACTAATTTTTATTCTCTTTTGTTACCTCCATGACTCCAAAAGTGAGTGTGGAATTTCCATTTGGATCATTCTTCAATTAATCATAAACTCTGACCTCCTGTCCTAAAGTACAAGTGGTCCCCCACTATCCATGGGGAATATGTTCCAAGACCCCCAGTGCCTGCCCGAAACAGTGGGTAGTAGGAAGCCCTGTGTATTAAAGTACAGTGAGGGTGACTTGAACTGCACTGCTGTGATGATCTGATAATGGAGACAGGTAAGTGACTCAAGGCAGTTATTGTGTAAGTGAGGATGTGCTGGAAGAGGGGGTGACTCGGGGCCAAGATGGGACAGAGGGAGATTTTATCAGACCACTCAGATCGGTGTGCGATTTAAAACTTATGAATTGTTCATTTCTGGAATTTTCCAATTAATATTTTTGGACCAAGATTGACTGAGTTACAAACTGTAGAAAGGGAAGCTGCAGATAAGGGGGAAAGAGTGTGACCTTTTCATAGATGTTTTCAACATTCGTCCCTCGTGGCTCCCATAGCTTCCTTTCTTCTTTCATTTTTTTGTGTATTTTCCCATCCACGTAAAAGTCTGTGTATTCACAAACTGTGTTCTAAGATGCCTTTTAAAAGCCTCCTAAAGTGAGCTAAAAATCAATTGGATAATGTATCTAGTTATTTAGAATTTGTAAAATATGAGAAAAAAGGTTTTTTTTTCTCCTAAAAAGCCTGACTGACCTCAGTCTCTCCTTTCCTGCCTCCTAGGCCTGTCTGTGCTCAGGACTGTGTAATTAAATATCGCCTTGAGGCCTGAAAAAATGGTTCACTTCCTCATGTGTGTTTTGTAATGTCTTATATCCAACTCCCATTGTGGGTGGCCGGAAAGGAGCATTTCTCTGTGTCCTGTAGATGCCTTCAACTCCCTGGGGTTTGTTGGACCCATGTGCAAACCGTATGCATGACAGGGCGGATGTTACCCTCTGATGCGTCTAACTGAATAGACATCTAAAATGATAGAAGACATGAGCACTGGTGGTGGGGTGCATTCCTCAGTTCAGGGGCCCTTGCAGCTCTTGATTTTTTGTGAGAAGCTATTCTGCCCATGAATCTCGTGTTGGCCTATACAAACCCCTCTTGCTTATGTCTTCTGAGTGGTGGAAAAATAACTAGAATTGCGGTCTACTAGGGAGAGGAGACGTCCACATGCCTGCAAGAGCTTAGGAATCCTGCAAGGAATGTATGATTTTCCTGGTTGTTATTACACACACACACACACACACACACACACACACACACACACGGCAATTTGTTTGTATTTCTATGACAAAAATATGTAGCCTGTTTACTCCTGTGTATGAGAGCCAGGCTCTTTTGTGTAAAACTTTGATTCAAGACAGTAACTACTATCTGCTTCTCATTGCTCATTCATCAGATATTTCTGGAAGTCTGGAGAGAATTTGGAATTGGGAAATCTAATTTTTAGACTACTTTTGAGCATGTGTAGAGTATATTCCATCACCAAACCCCCAAATATGGATAGGTGGATCTGGTTGTCCTGGAAATATAATGTTTGCTTCTTTTTCTTTCTTTCTTTCTTTTTTTTTTTCTTTTGCAGTTTTCTGACTCCCTTCCTCTCTCCCTCCCCCACATCTTTGTTTATTTTAAAACTGGTAAGATTATATTTTTTGTGATTGTTAAAATAGTATTCTTCTCTCTCAAATCATCAAATGATATGGCAAAGGTAAAAAAAAAAAAGGTAAGGAATAACAGAGGATTGCTTTATTTTAAAAAGTATTAGATGCATTGTCCTTTTCTCTAAATCAATAACTGTTAATGACTAAAACAAATTTTTTAAGAAAATGTTGTCTTATTTACTTATAATAACATATAACATCTATAACACTGTGTATGGCAGCTGCTTGGCATTTAAATATATTTGAATAATAATGTGAACGCGTCATTCTTTTGTATTTAAGCTTCCATGAAATGGCTCTGCAAGAACTGTTCTCTATATCATACTCGGTCTCCTTTCCTGGTATTTATTGAGCTTTGCTTAAAAAAAAATTTTTTTTTTAAGGTCCCAAGAGTGCTCGTGTCTGTCTGTCTGTCTCTCCTCTCTCTCTCTTTTTACTGTCTGATTCATGGTTAAGTGCTACATAATGTTTTGAATGTCTTGTAATGCCTACAGAAATGCCCCTCCTGAATATTACATTTTTCAAAGTTGTAGTGAGGAGCTTTATTGTTTCAGACTTGCTATGTCTGATGCTTGGCAGGCCAGAGCACATGACTGTCTCAGCACAGAATGACCCCATGTGCTCTAGGGGAATGAGCTCAGCCCACTTGTCAGCAAATTCCCTGTCGAGTGTCATTCTCAGATCTCAGCCTCCATTCCTGGCTCTGTGAGATGGCCACCATCAGCAATTTGGTCCTTGTCTTAGTTGTTTTGTGTTGTTATAATAGAACTCCACAAATTGGGTAATTTACAAAGGGAAGTTTTATTTTTATTTTTTCACAGTTTGAGAGGCAGTCAAGTATTAGGGTGCTGACTTTTGGTGAGGGGCTTCTTGCTGCATAACCCCTTGGGTGGAAGCAGAAGGACAAGAAAGCAAGAGAAAGCAAGAAGGTTAGGGACTGAACTCATCTCTTGTATCAGGAGCCCAGATCAATAATAACTAATACACTCCGGGGATAATGGTGTTAATCCACTCTTGACCTGATTACCTCCCAAAGGCCCTGCTTTTCAACACGGTTTCACTGGGGATTAAGTTTCCAACACATGAAGTTGAGGGGAGGTATTCAAACTACAACAGTTTCTGCAGCCCTTTGGTTCCAGGAGCTATGATGCTCTGCCATTGTTTGAAAGCAAAGTCAATAGCAGCACACTGGATGGCAACCTATCAATCTACCTTCACCACTGAAGCCACTATCATGGGTTTACCTGTGCTGTATTTTAGTATCTCTGTGCTCTACTTCAGTGATTTTGATTTTGGTAGTTGCCACAATTGTTTTCATGGTGGTTCTGTTCTCCATATCCTTATTCCTCTTTAGAAACCTTAAAAATCCAACTCTCTCTCAGGGCTGCTCTAGAAATAACAGACCAAAAATAACTCTGTTTGCAAAACCTTATCACTGTGTCAGTGTACAATAAAACAATGCTCCTTTCTTTTGGAAGCAGGCCTGAATAAAATATTCTACTAAGGGCAGCAGAAACCAAGATTACTGTAGTTTATAAAAGTTTATTATCCGATGCTAGAAAGAAGTTCTATGCTAGGTTGAATAATTTGTTTTTGATGACCTCATGTGGATTACTATTTGTCACCTTATTTTCCCAAAGGAAAGATACAAAAATAAAAGAGAAGATTTACAAAAATAAAAGGCTCCACCATCACAGGAATATAGAACTGGGACACCAAGTTTATTTTCAAAACACAGATCTTATAACAGTATATTATTACCATAACTATGCCAATTAGAAGAAGGAGGGTGGATGTTTATTAAGCATTCTGTAGTTACAATGGAAATCTTGAGTTCCTTCTTTCTGAAGCTTGTATTACTAATGACTCCATCAGTTATATTTCATAGCCTAGTAAAAAATTGCAATAATGAGCTGGGCACAGTGGTGCATGCCCGTAATCCCAGCGGCTCAGGAGGCTGAGGCAGGAGGATTTTGAGTTCAAAGCCAGCCTCAGCAAAATTGAGGTGCTAAGCAACTCACAGGGACCCTGTCTCTAAGTAAAATACAAAATAGGGCTGGGAATGTGACTCAGTGGTTGAGTGCCCCTGAGTTCAATCCCCAGAAGCCCCCCACCAAAAAAAATTGCAATAATTAGGCAAAAGTGATGCAAGGAAAATGAAGCATTTTCTCCTAAAGAACATGTTAATGGTTTAAGGAAGGAGACAATAAGAAGTATTTTTGAAGCTGGAGTTATTCATTCCTGAATAACATGTTCTCATAAAAGTATTATATCTGCTGTCTATTGAAAGGTAGACTCAAGAACTTGGTTGTTAGACATAGTCTTAAGACCAATATTTGGTCCTTGTTGGAATACTAGAAATTCAATAATGATTTCTTTTCTTTTTTTTCTTTCTTTCCTTTTTTTTTTCTTTATGTTCCAAAGAAATACTGCCTTGAGCAGCTATACTTGAGAGGATACTTGGGAATCCAGCACTGTTCTTTATAATAGCAGTCCACTTCTAATTTCCCACAGCAGCTTTTCCTGCAGGGCAACCACTTTACCACATCCATCCAAACACATGCAGAGCTTGTGTTCTCAGGCCATATCTCTGGCCTACGTCATCAGTCTCAGAGATGGGATCCAGGGACCTGCTCTTTGGAGATGTTCCCCAGTGAATTTTCTTCTCTTCTTTGCAGAGTCCCAAGAAAATGGGCTACAGGCCTAGGGTATGGGAGAAGAAACCCCAAAACAGTCTTGGTACCCCCATGGAACTTGAGTGGCAATAGGAGGATTGGAATAGGAGGTTTCTTGGCTTCCAGAAACCAAAATGCCCCAGCTCCAACCATGTGCCAGGCATCCTTCCAGGAGCTCTCCATCTATTACCTAATTCATCTTCACAGCAACTCCAGTAGGTGTTACCATCATCCCCTTTTTACAGCAGAGAAACAGATACAAGATGTATAAATAGCTTGCCAAAGATCCCATATTTAGTGAGTCTGCTCACTGATTTGCTATGGTCCTAGTTCAAATCCTGTGACTTAGATCAATTACCATACAAGCAGGTAACGTGTACTATAAAATATTTTTGGCCCTTCCCACAAAGGATCAACTTTTTTCCTACCTTTTTTTTTTTTCTTGAAATCCCCTGCCTTCTAAATTTAAATGAAAATAGTGAAATAGAATCTAAATGCCATTGGAATTTAATAAATGGATTTATTTTTAACTGATCCATAAAAAGTATATATATTTAGGATGCACCATGTGACAATAACGGCATATTTAGAATTAAGCATGTTTTCATTTAAATTTATTTTGAACTTATACACAAGAAATAAAATTGTACATATTTAAAATACACCATGTTATAATAATTGTGTGCCTAATAAATGGCTAGGAAGGGAACATAAGCAACTATTGCCACTTTGCCCATCAACAGGAGCTGTCCCCAACTGTACACATGTGCCAGAGCCTGGTCTCCATGGTCAGTAGATGTGCCAGTGAAGCATAGGAGCAGGGCTGAATTGTCTATTCTTTTTCTGCAGGCTCCATTTCTGCTTGTTTAGGGATGTACATCCCTAGGCAAAATTCAGAGTAAATCCCTCTGGCTAGACTTCACATGGAGAGGAGTTATTTGGTATTCTTATAGTCAAAATGAGTCAGAGGAAGTCCACAAGATTAGAGGATCTCCAAGACCTACAGCCACAGCAGCTATCCCATGTGCAAGGGAAAGCATTTGAACTCACCTTTACATGTGGTTCCTTTTCCACTTCTGTGTCCTTCAATACCATCAGCCAAATCTTCCCCATTTTCATTTCAATGCCCACCTTTAAATACTATTCCTGAATTTAAAGCAGAAAATAGCAGATATTAAGGTAGAACTGTGTGATCACTCTTATGCCAACTACAGTTTTAAAGTTTGAGTTTATTAAGAATATTGAAGTGTATTTGAAATATAGAAAGACTGGTGATCATGTTCATCTTACATCTAAAATACAGTTTTTTCTCTTGTAGTAAATACAGCCATTGAACTGAGACTAGGGCAACTGTCATTTGTTATTCTTTTGAAAGAGCCAAGAAGTTTGTGAATGTCATCTCTTTTATTGTGTCATTTCTGGCATTAATGCAATCAGACAGGTTTAACACCAAGATCTCCTAGTTTGAAGTGTCATTTCTGAAGATGGTAATTTGAAAAGCATGAATTTGAAAGCATGGCAATAATGTGAGCCAATTCAGAGATACACTGCAGTTCATATATCAGAGGAAAAATACTTTCTTATGGTTTTTTAGAGATATTGAAGAGTTTGAAAATGCATGGATGGAGCCAAAGTTTCCAGCCAATTTCTAGATTATTATAAATGCACATTTTTTTCCATTTAAAAAGTTTTTTGCTGAACAAAGTCACATCAGTACTTTTTGTAGCCTAGTGCCATTCAACTGTATATTTATTAAATAATTCAACTCTTTTAGAACTGCAGTGTGGCAACTTACAAAGTTGATTTTGGGAGAAACAGCCCTGGTGCTATTTAAGAAGTTAGAAGATGAATATCAATATTAGTATGTGGGGACAAAATTAAAGTTTAGCTAAGATCAGAGTAAGTATATCTTGGTTTAAAACTAGTGACCCAACTTGCATGTGAAAAAGAGTGCTTTTATAAACAATCAATGCTCCTTGCAGCACACAGGCTCACAGAGAAGTTATTCTTGCATAGCTCGGAAGTCATTTTCTGAGACTTTGGCTGGAAACATAGCTTTCATGGATGAAGCATTTGGGGTAACATCTCCAATATTCCCCTTGAGAAAATGAAGTAACAGAATCCATCAGAAACCCAAGGTTAGTAGATATTCTTTAATGTGGCTCCAGCACTCTTTGTCTTGGCATGTTGTGGTACTTTGGCACAGAAGAACATCAGGAAAGCCATTTTGTCTTTGAAGATGATAGATTCTGCACACTTAATCCATTAATCTGAGCTAATGGGCTTTTCCCAGAGCTAAATTATGTTGACCTTATATAGTGGTTTTCATATTAAATCTCTAAACAATACTAATTTTCCTGATGACTGCATTCAACCCTATTTTCTAGATATAGAAAATTAAAATGAGAGACGAGGTTAATTTTTTTGTAAGTATGTATACAGTACTTGGTAAGTGTGCTTAAGTTCTTGTCTAGCATTTGATAAAATAGTAAGTTGTGTGGTCCTCATAATTACCCCCTTAAATCTGGAATTCTTGTCCCCGTTTTATAGATGAAAAAGTTAAGGATAGAGAAGTCAAGCCTCTGGCCAGCCCCCTACAGAACCAGTGGAGGGCAGAGGCTCGGCTCATACTGTCAGGTTTAGAGCCTGGGCTCTGACCACTGTGCTAGGCTACTTCTATGACTCACAGTAGGCCACCCTTGTGGCTAATACCAGGAGCCAAGAATAGAAATGAGGATATTTAACATTTCCAGACCCTCTGTCTGGTCACCCACCAACACCTTCCTCCCCATAGACTACATTCTGATCTTCAAAGCAAAGTTTCAGACTGAACGCTTTAGACTTGGGGAAGGTGGAGCCTTAGAGCTCAGAGGAGCAATCTTGGATGCAGGGACTATGCAGAATAATTTAGCATCAAGAAAAATTTAATGTGTTTAGTGGAAAAGACTGAAAGTGAGTTGAAACATTATCATTGGGTGGTATTCTATTTATTCTGAGAAGTCACTTTAAAGTTACAAATCCCACTTCCTGCACTTTTAGTCCACCAGCCCAGATGGATGAGGCCAGAATAGCTGTTCATTCTACCAGAACAAAGACAACAGAGAATTAATGAGGAGCCACCGGCCTCAAGCCCCTGTGCTCTGCATAATAAGGAAAAGTCATCAAAATTATAACTCGCTAATGGATCAGGAGCCAAGCAGCACTTTTACAGGTCTACCTACAGGCACCCGTACTCCTGGAACAAGAAAGATGTTCTGTGTGGTTGTTGTTAATGACAATATCACCTATCCTGGAAGATTGGACATGTCAACATACCCCCATTCTGACCAGGGAACTCTTCACCTTTGGTCCAAATGAGATGGGTGTGGCTTCTAATTTTTATTCTCTGGCTTGAGCTAGAAGGGACGAAGCATTGACAGAAAGGCAACTGAAGGTGGGGATCCTGAGGATCCAGGACATCTGGGCATCATTAGCCCTAGTGGGGGCCAGCCCACATGAGAGGTAGCAGGAAGGAAAAGAATCTTTGGCCAGATGGTAGAAGTCATGGCTGGAGGAAACACTGGCTTAATTTTTGGAAAACATTTTTCTTTAAACTCTGAAATGATTTTGGAAGCCACTTATTCTTTAAGGCTCCAGGATGAATAATTTAGCTAGTATATTACAAATAGAAAAAAAAAAAACAAAAAAACAAAAAAAAAACAGATCCATCCATAAAGATGAAGTGGGTTTTATTTTACAATTCTAGAAAGCTTCCAAAGCTCCCATTGCTTACAAAAGTCAGGCTCCTAATTCTTCTATAAGCAATGGCCTTGATAGCTACCTAGCTGTAATTGTAGTCTCTTCCGGTTGTATTGAACTTTTAAAGTGGAACCCACATTTGGTCAGTGGAGCTGTTAGAAGCAGTTTAGTCATTCACAGATAAGTGTTACAAGTTTTTTAGTATTTTGTTTTTTACTTTTTCCCCCTTCCTGTTTTGGCAGATATTGCTTGGGACGATTTATCTTTACTCATTCAAAAACTCTCCATCCCAAAGAGAGGATAACCACAAAAATTTCCACTAAAACTGAAGGAGCAACAGCTGTCTTGGAGTTATTTAACAGTAATTCATTCTGGGTTAATGGAAGGTGGTTACAGGGATATCATGTCTCTTAAACTGTTGCTCTAAAGTGTGAGGAAACACTCAAGAGAAATTATTTAGATCCCCTATTCTGTCATTCAGATGTATCCCTAGATATTATGGGTTAAATCATAAGGAGAAAAGAAAGTGTTTGTTTGTTTTTCCTTTTTATCTCTGTGGTCTGAAATTCTAGCAAGAAGTACAGAAAAAGAATTGAATAGATCTTTTAATAGATTATCATTCCATAGCCTTTCCATGAAAATAATGCATTTGGCCTTGCTTTGGGCTTTGCAGGTCGCTCTGTCCACAGAGATCACCTAGATCCTGGGATGCTGTGGTTAAAAACATGGTCTTCAGTATCTGCTGACGTGGAGCTGAGTCTCACAACTCCCATTTCCTATCTCAGTCCCTTCAGAGTTCCTAGCCCCTACGTCATAGTGTCACTTGTAAATAAGGATGAGGGTGCCATCTCCTAGGGTTATTGTAAATGTTTAACCAGAAAACATTTGCATAGGGCCTAGCATAAGAATCTGTATTCAATAAATGCTAGTAATTGTTATTGTAAAGATAACCCCTTCTCTTTGCTTCTCAATATTTCTCAATATTCAAGATTAAATTGGATGGAGCTGGATTTTGAATGCTTTCAAGCTGTTTCTATTTCACTGCCATGCCAGGGAAGGTCAAACAATGGATTATTATTTACTAACACAGGGAAAGGAAAAATGGGAAATTCAGTGAAAAAAGGCAGGTTATAAGACACGTATAGAATGACCCCACTTTAAAACACATGAATAATACTAGCTTAGAAAGGACATATATTCAAATGTTAATATTAGTTATCCTTATTTTATACTTTTCCCCAGGTTTTCTACAGTAATCCTGTATTACTTTCTCATTAGAGAACAATAACGAATGCTATTTAGAAGAGAGAGGGGGGCAGGTACAGTCACAATGGAACCAATCTAGAGGTGTGTGGGTAAGCCCAGCCAGACCTGTGATGTGGAGAAGTAGAAGTCAAGACCATAGCAGTAGGAGCAGGGAAACCAGGGATTCCTTGGTACAGGGGCAAAATCCTGCAAATTTGGAGCAATGAGAATTCTAGAATCTTCAGGTGAGGCTCTATATCTTCCCTACTCACCAGAATCTTGTTTTTTTTTCCCCTCAGTTGTTCCAAGTATGTGAATTACTCCAGAATCTGATCTAGTGTCCCTAAGCTTTCTGCTGTTCTGAGATCAAAAATGTAGTATATCCTGGATGTCCACTCCTCCTGTCACCAGTAATGTTCCCCAGACTGCTTGAGTGAGTGGAAGCGCAGTATTTAGGCAGCTGGATCTCTGGTTTGCTTTAACTCATTGATAAAGGACTCAAATTTTTAATTTCTCTGTAAGGGTGTTAGGCCAGGCCTGCTAGGTGAGGTAAATAACTTCTCCAGAAGTTTCTTATTTTCCACTTTCTCCATTTTAATTTAGGGAAACATATAGTATATGATTTTTTTTGATTACGTAATTAAAAAATACTCATACCTAATCATACTTACTTTTATTTACATTTTAGTGGTGTGGGTAGTATTTTATAAATACTTTAAAACATGACTAACTTTAGGACCTATTTTTTAAACCTGGAAAAACCAATCTCAGAGAAAAAATATTTGGCCATATTTTTGTCCCTTTTTATGGCTACAAATGTTACTTCAGGAATATATATATCAGAATCAGTGAGTTTCTAAATGGTATTTATCAAAGTTGGAAAGGCCTTGGCCCCCAGAACTTTGTGCTTACACATCTTGAGTTGCCGTAAAACTGAGTTTTTTGTATAATTGTTTCTGTACTTAACTTTATAAGGAAACACATGTCCAAACTGAGGATAGCCCCACTTTAGATTTCAACATGGTTTAGGTTTTACAGCATCCAAGATTTTCCTAACTATGTACCTCTTTTTTTCTTTCCTTTTCTTTTTTGGTCTTTAAAACACGCTCTTTTGGCTGGTTCAATAAGTAGTTCCTGCCAACCAGTTGCTTTTATGGTAATTGACAGCATAGCTGATTTTTGGAACCTTAGAATCTAAAAAGGCATTTTAGCTCAGACTTTGGGGAGGCCAAGCCAAGCTACTTGCAGAGTAGGAGATACAGCTGAGGCAAATGTGGGGCAGTCAGACCCCAAGACTGTGCATGCTAATGAAGTGCACCAGGGAGCCTGCAGACCAGGAGGTAGCTTAGACTTTTGACTGCCCTCTGGACGTCAGCAAGCTTCTGAGTCCTTCCTTCTCCTGCCCACCGGCTTATTTCTGCAACCCCTAGGTGCCAGTTCTGGAGGGGAGCCTGAGACCTGTCGTCAGTGGGCTGAAGTGACCTCATCCCCGTGACCAACAGTGACGGGGACAACAGACCCACTGCTTCTTAAATACTGACAGTGGGCTGAAAAGGCACAGAATGATTGAACTGGAAAAGAGCAAGCAAGTTTTTACTTCAAAGGAAAAGGGCATAAGAACAAAAAAGTCACAGCATTTAATACCACCACTTAATATAAGGAGCGAATTGTAAATTTCCTGAGTTCTTCTCAAATGATATCATAGTCCCCTAAAATAGGTGGACCATCTCTTCAGATAGCATAATGAATAGGAAAAATCTCCCCAAACTGCCAGATCTTTGGAGTTCTTGCTCTTTGACAAAAGCACAAGTGTTTCAGGGTAAAAGGCCGCCTAGTTGCCATCTTCCTTTTGCTGGTTGCTCTGTGCACTGGAACTCATTACTCTGCAGGAGGTGGTCCTGCGCAATATCCTACTGTCACAGGGCAGCCCATCAATAATAGCAACAGAGAAATCGTGCCCTTCTAATACCAGTTTACTTTTTGCACCCAAATGACCCTGGATAAGAAAACCCCCAGGAGTGGGGATAGTCAGTTTTTTCTTTGTAATCTTTGAGATTGAGCTTTGCAACACACAGCTTGGACACTGTCTATTTTTTGTTATTGTGGTACTGGGGATTAAACCCAGTGACACTCAACCTGAGGCACATCCCAGCCTTTTTATTTTTTATTTCAAGGCAGGGCCTCACTAAGTTGCTTAGGGCCTTGCTAAATTGTTGAGGCTAGCCTCAAACTTGGGATTCTCCTATCTTAGCCTCCCTGAGTTGCTGGGATTACAAGTGTGTGCTACTAAGCCCAACTATTGATAGTGACACAGGATGTTTCTTCATTACTTTTTATAAAGATTTTTTTTTCTCTGTTCTTGGAAAGGAACCTAATTGACACTTAATGATATTGAATGTATCTACCTGCCTTAAAATAAAATAGAGGATTCAGTCTTTTGAATCTTGCCTAGGACACTGTTAAGATTTGTGAAACTAATTAAGAATACCCGAACAGGGGTTGGTGTCTGTGTTTTTACACTTCAAAGATATTTTCATAGCCATCAAAGTGTAAAACACATACACCCAAAGAGTAAGCATAATTTTATAATTTCACAGTTGCCTGCAATAAATTTGTTTCTCGGCAGCACAAATTCAAGGAGCTGGCCACAGGGAGTGGCAGCCTTCTCCGGTTGTACAAGGTATTGCAGAACACAGGATTTGCTCCTCATCTTAAACAGAAGTTCTCCGTGGGCCTAAGTGGTGAATTTCGTGTTCTCCTTCCACACACACAAAGGCTACATGTACTGATGTCATTTCTGGGTTCCATATCCCATTACATATTTGGTAGCCACTGACTTCTCATGTGTCCAAACAGTAACCACTCTCAGGCTGACCGTTCTCGTAGAGAACCAGATTCTGTTCTCCTTTGTATTTAGGAACTCGCTTCATTTATGAACTGGAGCCTCAGTTACATGGTCTTTTCTAAATTATGTTTCATTACTTCCCTACTGTTATTTAAGCTTCATGGAATTCATCCTGCATTTGACAAATCTTTCCATTGAATAAATATCTCCATAACCTATTGCTTCACTTTGGCAACAGAATTGTTGCAATTTGTGGGCAAAATTGAGCAAAGGCCGAAACTCATTTTTTTTCCTCTGTAAAGTGTCCAATGTTGCTGGCTTTCCTCTCCCAAACAAAGGCCTTAACTTGTTTCTGTTCTAGTAGCGCCTTGTCCCTGTCATTACTGAGTTAAGATTTATAGGTGATAGGACTGAACAAAGAATGACTTCACAGACACAGAAACTTGGTATCCATGTAAAGTTACTAATAATACATTAAAACACAAAACACTTAGAACTCTGCCTGGCACATAGTACCCGACCTGTAAATTAGAATTGTCAGAGTTCAGAAAACTAAACAATATTGTTGCTTACCTCCATTTACATGGGTGATTTTACAATCCCCAAATTATCCAGAGCAGCAGAGGTGGAACTGATCATCCAGGTCAACCTAGGAGAGATGCAAGATTCGGTGGCTGATAGAGCTCCAGAGGGTAACCATACAGCTGCTCACAGATCCAACTGTTTTCCCCAAAGGATTCCCTAACACCTTACAAAATCTGCCTGAATATTCAATGAAAGGAGAGCGAAGAGACTAAAATGCTCTTGTGTATTGGGGTACGCACCCATCTCTTATTTCTTCACAAAGATCTTGCCATTTGCTCATAAAGTGCTCCTACTTTGCTTTTTCGCTTTTTTTTTTTCAAAGTGCCCTGGATTCCTAGGCGAAGGGTGTGGGAGGAGCTCATGGTGACCCATCTATTCTCAAGTTGTGCACTTCAAGACTGACTCAGGACATGGTATCCGGCTTTTTTCATTCTTTTTTCTGCCTAGAAGTCATCGAAACTTAGCTTCCTTGTCTATGTGGTCATGTGATTTTTAAAAGAACTGAGCATTGACTTCAGGGGGTGCTCTACCGAGCTACATTCTCAACCTTCTTTCTTTCTTTCTTTCTTTCTTTCTTTATTTTGAGTCAGGGACTTGAATGGTTGCCCAGACTGGCCTTGAACTTGGGATCCTCCTGCCTCAGCCTCCTGAACAGCTGGGATTACAGGCATGTGCCACTATGCCTGGTTATTTTCTCTCAACCATCCCTGCCCTGGGAAATGTCCTGGTTGGACAATACTATGGTCATGTTGATGTTCTTCTTGTCAAGCCTCTTGTACTTTGTGTGACTCTTTTAGAGCTTAGAAGTGGAAGTTATGGTACATTACCTAATGAGCCTTGAACTTTGCAGAGATTAAAAAAAAAAAAAAAAACCTTGAGAAATATTGGGTAAGGGGGTAAAATAGAAAATGGGAGAATGTCGTCAGGAAAGGACAGTTTTCCAAAGACCACAGAATGGGAAGAGGGCCTTGAGCATGCACTTTTCACGTTTCCTCTGTGCACTGCAACCCCCCGTTCTGTAGCTACTCTGTAGTGTTTACTGTTGAGGATGACCACAGTGGCTGAGCCACGATGTAGATCCTGAGTCTCTTAAACTGATGGGGAGACCTCGCTCTACTCCTTTGTTGGCCCTTCCCCAGCCATGCAGGTGGTCCTTCTTACTCCCATACCTCCTTCCCTGCAAGACATCAGTGTTCCTCATACCACATTCTTTTAGCCAAAGGAAATGCCCAGGGAAATATAATCAAAAACCTGTTTTCATCTTTTCTTCTCTCCGTGTGGTGTTGGGAATCATCAGTGTTCTGAGGGAGCAAATGTAAACCAAAGGTGAGAATGTAGACACAGGAGCCAGCACCTGGGCTGGGGAGATAGCTCAGCTGGTAGAGTGCTTGCCTCGCAAGCACAACGCCCTGAGTTTGATCCCCAGTACCGCAAAAAAAAAAAAAAAAAAAAAAGAGAAGAAGCCAGCACCCCATCCATTTCCTGAGTCAGCAACGGGAGGAGTTCTTTTGAAGACTGGTTCAGGCTTCTTCTCCTGGGCCAGGAGCTCCAGGTTGCTGTCAGCATTTGATCTGTTACTCATTTGCTCACTAGCCAAAGACATCGATGTGTCATTCCTTTTTCTGAAGTTTGATTTCCATGAAATCACAAAATATTGAACCAGAGGCACCATCAACACCTTCTAGGAACCTCCTTATTTTATAGCTGGGAAAACGGAATCCCAAGACCTTGAAAGCATTGTAATAGACCTTAAAGTAGCGCAGCAGGTGAATGGTGAGATAAGACTAGCACCTGGCCCCAGGTGTGGTCAGTACCTTTTCCCTCAGCTGTCCATCTCCTGATGGAAAGGCCCAATTTCTTACAGTAAATTGACCTCAGGTTTTGTGTATCTCTGAAAAGCTACCTTTATTCACTGTCTGCACTCATTTTGTCATTATCACTATCATCATTATTATTATTAATACTTAATTTGCATCTTAACAAACATTTATCTTGGCAAAAATGTAACCAATTTTCAACTATCTTTCCAGATGAAGTTTTATTCCTGGTCATTAGTGATGGAATCCCTGAGGTTAAAAAAGAGAAAGAGAAAAGTAATTGATCTTTTGCTTCTCTTTACAGACACTCTGGAAAATGGATCCAGTAAGGGTGACAGGTGAGCAAAATGATTTTGTTTGTCTTGAGTGCATCACAGTAAGGCCATTGTCCATGCAAACTGCAGGGAGTTTGATCATTTTCTTTCTGTTTTGCTTAAATCCAGTGCAGCTAACAGAAAGGGACCAAGCAAGGATGACACGTACTGGAAGGAGATCAACGCAGCTATGGCCTTAACCAATCTTGCGCAGGGAAAAGACAAACTGCAGGGAACCACTAGCTGCATCATTCAGAAGTCTTCCCATATAGCAGAAGTAAAGACAGTCAAAGTGCCTCTGGCACAGCAATTTTAAGAGCTTGTTCAATGGATGTTCTTCATGTCAGTGTTTTTGCATAAATCCTCATCCAGAGAGCCGGAGCAGGAGTGAAAATGACTCCCTTTCAAACCTCCTCTTATTTTTAATTATCCTAAATATACCATTTAGTTGCTTCTATAAAAGACATATAAATTATAAAAAAACTCATTTTAATCAAAACTATTAACTTATTTTATGCTACTCAAACTATGCATAAAACGTCTGCATTACCATTACAGTAAGTGCCTTGCTTACCGAAAATAAGCTCCAACGTGGGCATAGTGGGACAGCTATGCCTCAAAATGCCAACGCCATATGCTTATGAGTCTGTGTGCATCATTCCAGACAGACCTAACCATTTCAGGACTGAAACCAGAACTGCTAAAAGCCCTTGAAATATATTCAGTAGTCCACATGTTAAAACTTGGAAATCTGTTCGACCCAGATGAAATGTTCCTTTTAAAAAATGTCTGCAGTGTTGAAACTTATTCAGTGTGCTTTTCAGAATGACAGTGAGAATTTTATGCATGTATTTTGCTTGCATATATGATATGCTACAATCTTCCCAAATGAAAGGTGTGGTGATCCACATAATCTATACATTTAAGAAGTGATTCCTTCAAACTGATTTAAAATTTTAGTGAATACATGTAATCAGAAAAACATTTTCTAAGTGCTGCTAGAAAGTACTACAATGCCCTATAGAAATAATCTGGATTTTGTTTTCCTGAAGTTTTAAAAAAACTTTATTATATAAATAACTGACATTTTTCCTGTGTAAAACTAAACCTATAAGTTTAGTTTAAAAACATAATACTGTTTGCATTAGAATTCAATGTTTTTGTGTGGTGGAAACTGTTTTTCACATGGAATAAGTAAAAGCTTTTTATTCGGTTCATTTCAAATGATAATTGTTAATGGACAGTTTGTACTGCAATGAGAATAAGACAATGAAAGAAATGCATCTCTATGTGCATATACATATACACACATAAAACTGATTTTTAGATTTAAAACATGAAAAATAAAACATTGAACAGTCTCTGAATTTTACTAAATGAGGACAGTCAAGTAAAAATTAACTGAAATCATGCATTAAGATAAAGAACATTTTGTTTCTAAATTAGACTACCATTGAGTGAGAATGATCAATATCAAGAAAGAGTACCCTTTTCAATCAAACAATAATATTTTAATCAGCTTGGGAAGACTTGAAACTTAAACAGTGGAGATGCCAAATACAATACAGTGTATGTGCAACAGAGAAGTCAAAAGGATTGAACTCTTTTATGGTGAGATTTTTTTTTTTTTTTCTGGGTATGTAGTCTGTTTTGTAATTTTTTTTTAACTGGAAAGCATTTTTGTGAGTGTGAATGAATGCCAATAACACAGCCATGTGGTTATATTTTTCTTTATTTTGCAAAATGCTTTTAAAAACCAAAGGCTGCCCTGGTTGATATATAGACAGTGTCAGTCTTGATATAAATTGTAGGACACTTTTTCATGTAACATAGCATTTGGGGATTGGGTTTATTTAGTGTAATGAAGATAATTTGATATAAAATATTTTGTATATATATATTTTTACTTTGTTTTTTAAATTGCAGTTTCCAGTAACAGTAAGTACAAAGCAAGATATGTAAGTTATGACTGTATGATCAGATGAAGTACAAGTTCTTTTGGTTTACATCCTTAGCTAGTTAGAGATCCATGATGAAGACTTTGGAATTGTCACAGAACGGTTTTGCCAAAATGTGACCATGTCAATGAAAACTAAGGACAAATACTTCACTCTTTTTCATACTATTATAAGTTATTCTGGCATTAAATATTTTAATAAAAGTGTTTTTGTTTTAACATATTTCACTTAGAAGAATGAAGGCTGGTGTATTTTATTTGAATTAGTCATGATTAATTTTTTGCCATCTTTTTAAAAATATGAGCAAATTCATTCTGTGTTATAGATGACAAGCCAACATAGGATAGCTATTTGCATGATTTCTTCATAAAGTACCAAAGCTTGGAGTCTGACCTGTAAACACATCAAAAAGATTTTATAATTAGCACATCTTTGGAAATATCTCAATTGTAATTACCTTTAATTTATTATTTTTTTTTCTTTTGCTGCTTTGACATTTCCTGGAAATTAAAGTTCCCCGGTCCTTTAAAAGAATCGTGAACAATGCTGAGCCAGCAGTTGAGAATCTAACTCATAAATTATATTGTAGAGAAATAGAATTACCTCTCTTCTTTATTTTGCCATATTGTAATCATTTTAATAAAATTAATAACTGCCAGGAGTTCTTGACAGATTTAAAATAAAAGTTAATTTCTAGACCTCAGTGATCATATGAATTTTGTTTTCCTTTGAGAGTTGACCAGGTGGAGAAAGCAGTAGAACAGAAGGGTCCATTATATTCCGCAATCCTCCTTTGATTGTGTCCAGGGATATGATATGTGAGCACTACACTTGTATTAGGTTTCAATTTCATCACTGTAGACCACCAACCCACTTTTTAATACCCAAAGAAAAGAAAGTGTGATGCTGACTACTAAAATACATCATTTAAAAATGAACATTTTTACTAAATTCCTTCTTTCCGTAGGTAATCCAATAAGCATTTGTACTGATGAGCTCTATACTGGAGCTGGAAATTGTTGGCTTTGAACCCTGTCAGATCTGCATTTGAATCCCAGCTTTGCTTCTCACTACTGTAAGATCTAAATTCTCTCTTTAGGCTTCAGTTTTTTCATCTGCAAAATGGGAGTGAGGAGTGATACCTTGGAGCATTTGTTGGAGAATTGAGATTTTATAGGGTATATAAAATGCCTTTCACAAGGCCTAGCCAATATTTCCTCTACATAGGGTTTATGCATGAGGAAGTAGAAATATAAATGAAATATGAGTGGATTAAAAGAGCAACTTTGTGAATGGAAAGATGTTTGACATGAAAGATACCAAGAAATTGTGAAAGTTGGTATCAGAGGTAGAAAGACCTTTAAAGAAGATGAATATATTATCATCACTCAGAACTTCCTGAGAAAAGCATAAAGTAGAGCAAAGGTAAGGAAGAACAGATGTGCCATTAGGAAACACAATGTGTGCAGTAGCGTCCCTCATTCCAATGAACAAGAATTGCCTTTCAGGCTGGGGATATAGCTCAGTTGGTAGAGTGCTTGCCTCGCAAGCACAAGGCCCTGGGTTCAATCCCCAGCACCAAAAAAAAAAAAAAAAAAAAAGAATTGCTTTTCTATTTGTACTGCTTGATACTGTTCAAGATGACCAAGAAGAATTCAAACTGCTGATTGTATTCTTTGCCTGCTCCAAGTAGCGATGTTAACAGTGGCAGCAGCCATCATGTTTTTACACACATCCAACCAACTCGGTGGCATAATGTCATGCAAATAAACAACAGAGCAAAAACAAGCTGAGCAGACTCTGCTGTCAGGTGTACTGTAGGTCAGCCATACTTTGGAAGGCAGTATGGGGTGTGGTTAAGAACTTGTGCTGGCACATCCCGGTCTTTGCTGCTTCACTCCTTAGTGACTTTAGGGAGTAAACATAAGTCTTCTATGCCCAGTGTTTGCATCAACCAAATTAGATCTATGAAATTCATCTACTTCAAATATCTATCATGAGGATTTAGTGAAACAGCAGGTGTAAAAGTGCTTTGCAAACTTGATGGAACTATACAAATGACTATGAGATGAATGTGTTCCATATAATTTAAATATGACCATAATAATATCCATATTTTTGGAAATATAAATTGTGGTTTCTATGAAGCATAAAGGACCCTTCCATTTTTGTCTGCCATCTTTGGGTCCTTCTGAGAACTAAGAATATCTTGGTCTAGGATTTTTTTGTAACAGTTATGACCGGAATTAGATGATTGATTGTCATGCTATGGGGGTAGGATCCTGACTTTACAACTTCATGGCATTGAGACCCATATGGACTTAAGATTTGGTTTGAGAGGTATGTGCATTGGCCAAAATAAACTTCTTTTAAGGTGAAAAGTAGGTTTCTGGGTTTGGAAAAGACCGTTGATGTGTTCTTACATCTTTATACAATGACTCCATATGAATTTTCCCATGTAAATATTGTGTCGGTGTGTCTTCAAAAACAAATTTTAGCACAAAGTCAGTTTGGGAAAATTTGACCTGCAATGATTTGTTGATATTCTTCTTTGTGATATTTGATTGGTATTCTTTTTTTCTTTTACTTTATTTTTAATCAACATGAAATAATTTTACAAATTTGTAGGGTGGAATATGATGTTTCTGTACATTTATACATTGTGGAATGATCCATTTGGAGCAATTAGCATGTCTATCACCACAAATATTTGTCATTTCTTTTGTAGCAAAACATTAAAAATCCTTTCTTCTCCCTATTTTGAACTATTCAACACACTATGATTGACTAAACTCACAATAGAACTCCAAAACGTATTCCTCCTGTCTAATTAGATATTTGCATCCATTGACCATTCTCTGCTGGTTCTTTCTGCCCAGTCTCATAACCACTGGTCTACTCTCTGCTTCTGTTAGTTCAGTTGTTTTACATTGCATGTGGTCTTTGTCTTTCTGTGTCTGGTTTATTACACTTAACCTAATTTTCTCCAGCTCTATCCATGTTGTCACAAATAACATTTCCTTCTTTTTAAAAACGGAATAGCATTTGATTGTGTGTATGTGTATACCATATGGCGCATATACATGTGTGTGTGCATTTGTGTGTGTGTGTGTGTGTGTGTGTGTGTGTGTGTGTGTGATATTTCTTTAGCCACACATGTGTCATGGACATTTAGATTATTTAGGTTTTTTTTGTTATTGTGAGCAGTATAATAAACATGGGAATACAGATATCTCTTCAATATTCTGGTTTCATTTCCTTCAAGTATATACCCCATAGTGGTATTGCTGGATCATACATTAGTTCTATTTTTTAATTTTGGGAGTGACTATCCTACTGTTTTCCACAATGGCTATATGAATTTACATCCCCATCAACAGTGTGTAAATGTTCCCTTTTCTTTATGTCCTTATCAACTTTTATCTTTTTGATAATAGCTGTTCCTACTAGAGTAAGGTGGTATCTCACTGAGATATGTCCCTGATGATTAGTGATGTTGAACATTTTATTATGTGTCTGTTGACCATTTAAATGTGTTATTTAGAAAATTGTCTACTCAGGTCTTTTGCCCATTTTTAAAAATCAGGTTATTTGTTTTTATCTTTTTTTTTTTTTACAATGTAGTTGAGTTCCTTATATATTCTGGATAATCATGTCTTATCAGATGTATAGTTTTCAAATATTTTCTCCCATTCAGTAGCTCATTCCTTTACTCTATTGGTTGATGGATGCAAAAATGCTTTTAGGTTTGATGTCCTCCAATTTGTCTATTTTTGTTTTTGTAGTCTGTCCTTGTAGAATCCTCTACAAAAATATCTTTACCCCGTCCAGTGTCATGAAATGTTTCTCCAATGTTTTCTTCTAGTAGTTTTATAGTTTGGGGTCTTACATATAAGTCATCTTCATTTTGATTTGATTTTCTTTTTTTGTTCAGAGGGTGACTAGTATTCTTGACTTTTACACAAAAATTTTAAAGTTTACTATTTTAGAAAATTATAGATGTAATTGTGTTAGTTGTAGAAAAATTTAATAGTATCAAATGGCACAAAACAGAAAGCTCCAGGCCCCATCTCTCTATGATCACAATTCCACATTCCAAAGATAACTATGGTCAATAATGTCTTTTGTATGCTTCTGGAAGTTCAAGTCATATACAAACTTATACCTTTTAATCTTGCACTTATTACTATGTTTATATTGCTCTGAAACAAATTTCCGTTTCACCATGTCCATATTTTTAACCAACATATAGATTTCATTATTTTAAGTGAATGCATAGGATTTTATCTTTGGATCTATTATAATTTATTTAGCAAATACCTGTTGAGCTTTTGGCTTGTTTCCAGTGTTTAGTTATGATAAACTAGTGCTACTCAAAGTTGTGTTAAATATTGAGATGCAGGGCTTGTACCCTAACATAAATCAATGCACTGCTTTCTTCATTAAGAAAATCTTTCTTTCTATGAAAAAAAAAAAGTCAGCTGAAATCAGTGCCCTTGGAGATATAGTTGGTTCACATGGAGGAGCACCATTAAAAACACTGATTCAGTGAACATCCTTGTGCTTATGTGCCCAACCACTAGGCCACTAAGGAATTGATACTATGAAGGAGAATTAATATCTCATGTGATAGGATAGGTATGTTAATTTTTTGATGGATTTGCCAAATCACCACTGAAAAATTCTACCAATTTATACTTCCAACAATAAAGCATGTCTGTTTTTCCTAACATGATCAATAGTACCTACTTCCTAATATTGTGAAGGTTAATTGGCTATTACACACACAGTACTTACAGTAATACCTGGCATATAGTCAGGACCAAGACTGTGAAAAGATTTGTCCATGTTTCCTGCCATTAGTTTTATGGTTATTATTTAAATCTTCTACCCATTTGAAATTTGTTTTGTATAACAAGTAAGCTAGGTATCTGTCTCTCCCTCAAACACTCCCCCTTTCCACCTCCCCACTCCTGCCCAATGAAAACCTAGTTGGTTGTGTCAAAAGTATTTGCTAATCTAAGTATTTACTTCTGAATTCTTTATCCACATTCTTCTTCCTCAAACTTTTCTTGAGTCTTTATCATTTTATCTTTTTAATGCAATATTATTTCTTTCTAGATTTACTAAGAGATTTTATTATTAATAGATATTGATTTTTTTCTGGATTCTTTTATTTAGTTTAAACATAGAAAACTTTCACAAACTGTAAGTGTACAATTCAGATTTTTATAAATAGAATGTAACTGTGTAAACAGCACTCAAATCAAAACTGAGAAAATTGTAAATATTCCAGATCCCTCCTCTAAAATTAACCATTTTTCTGATTTCTGCCTACCTTGAAATTTAAGTAAATGTAATCACAGTGTTATATTTATATTTGTCTTGTTTTGTTCACTGTTGTGTTTGTGAGATTTACCCATCTTGTTATATACAACAGCAATTCATTTTTATGGACAATATTATTGCATCATAATGTGAATATACCACAGATCATTTAGACATTCTACTGCTGGTGGACATATGGGTTGTTTTTTGGTTTGGGGGCTATGATGAATAACACTTTAAAAACATTCCTGTATGGTTCTTTTGGTAAATTTATGTATGCATTTCTGCTAGGAGTTGAACTTTAAAAGTTCACTTTTAATGGAAATTATCAAAGTTTACCATAGTTATAGCACCAGTTTACATTTCCAGAAGAAGAATATGGGAATCTTAGTTTCTCTACAAACTTTCCAATTTGGACATTTTCATTTTTTAATGTTTCAGTCATTGTTATAGAGTTTCAGAAGCATTTTATGGTTCAGTAAGTGTTCTATAATACATTCTGAATACTTTGTCAGATATGTCTGTGTGTGTGTAACAATATGTCCTGTTTAATGCTAGTCAAGATAACTAAGAAGAAGTAAAACTGCTGTCTATTTTCTCTGCCTGCTCCATGTTAACAATGGTTAACAAATGGTGGCAACAGCCATGGTCTGTTTTAAACTCATCTAGAGTTTAAATTCCTCCAGAAAAATACCTTATGTAATGCTACAATTGAATCCCCTTAAAAGCATTTGTTTATTTCTCTCTTTATTGTCAAGTGTAGTAATTCTCCAACATTTGTTTTTGTAGAACCCACCTACCCTAGGTACTGTGTTATTCCTTTCTGGAAGCTTGGTCTTGATTTTTCATTGCATGCTCAAGATGCTCTTCAACTTGAAACTCAGGTTCGTCCTAAACAGTGGAAATTCTGTTAATTGGAGCAGATGCTTTCAGCCCTGTGATCAGAAGACAGACCAGCTGATACACTGTAATCTCTAGGTGGGGAACCAAGAGCTACCTTCTGCTCTGCAAAAGTAGGAAGAACCTGGCCAGCTGCTCAGCTTTTCCACAGCCCTTTGAGGGTAAAGACCTCGTACTTCCTAGCACCTCCTTATTCTCAGAGTTCTCCGCATTTTCACAAGCCGTTTTAGTTACTTTTTTTCATGGCTGTGACAAAAAGTCTTGACAAGAACAACATAAAGGAGGAAAAGTTTATTTTGGCTTATGGTTTCAGAGGTCTCAGGTCCACAGTCGGCAGACACCACAGCTTTGGGCCTGAGGTCAGGCAGAACATCATGGTGGAAGGGTGTGGCAGACAAAGTCAACTTGGGACATGGCAATAAGGAAGAGGAGAGAGAGAGAGAGAGAGAGAGAGAGAGAGAGAGAGAGAGAGAGAGAGAGAGAGAGAAAGAGAATGCTCTACACACCAGGAACAAAATAAAAACCACAAATTTACTTTCCCCGTTACTGTTTCCTCCGGTCACACCCTACCTGCCAAATGAATGAACCACCCAGGTAATACTTCTCTCATAACCTAATCATTTCACTTCTGAACATTCTTGTATTGTCTCACACATGAGTTTTGGGGGATACCTCAAATCCAAACCATAACACAAACCAAACTTTTTCTGAGCACTTAGAGATAGATGTTCACCTCGAAGTTCTCTGTAGCAATCCAGGTTCTAGCCTATACAGGAAAACAAACAAATGATCTCTCTCCCTCCCTCCCTATGATATGTATATATGTATATGTGTGTGTATGTATGAATACATGCATGTGTGTATGTATATATATGTGTGTGTGTGTATCCATCCATATTCTTGTAGAACCAACACCTTGCTCAACTCCCTAAGCTATGCCTGACAATTTTAAGATGGCTTCTCTGAGTTGGTTGAATTGGAGTTGGCCATGAGGGGCAGGACAGGTGAGGTGCACATGTGTGCTTATCTTCCCAAGCTTGAGTTCTCGAGCTATACACTCTAAGTACTCTCTAGTGAATGTATATGAAAGGTAGAGTAACTAGAATTATTTTACATCTTATTCTCACATGCCATTTTAAAAGATTCTTTTAAATTTTATATTGTCGGTATATACTACTTAAATTATTCTCTGAAACCAGAATTCTCACCCTTACTGAAATAAGTGTAAAGCTTAATGTGAATCCTTCCACTTACAACCGCCCCTTCTTGTGCTCTTTATTTTGATTTATCTTTCCCTAGATGAATTCTGTCTTTGTTTGTTTTTAAGATGGTGTGGGTCATGCTGTGTTCCCTCATGTTGAAGCTGTCTTCTGTGCCCTTATGTTCTTATAACTGAGTGGGATGTGCACGTCTGGCTCTCACTTTTCTCTCAGTACTCCTGTCACTAGGGCACTATGAATCAGATAGTGATGTGGGAAACTCTGAAGCCCTCTTTACAGTCCTTCTTGTTATATTGTCTGCTAGGTTTTCTTTCTATTTTTTTTTTCCCTTGCCTGAATACACAAACAATTTCTCGCTTATTCTAAAAGTATAATAACTTAACCAGGATATGTCTGAGGGTTATTCTGAAACAGTCTGTGTCTTCTGGATCTACAGATAGAAAATAATTTCAGGAAAACAATACTTATCTCTAAATGATCTCCTAAGGTCCCCTTTTCTGTTTTCTTCCTCAAAATTACCAATTTGCCTTATTCAGTTATGCCACTACTATTTGCTGTGTACCAATGTATGACAGGTACTATGTGGTGGGTTTGGGGGATTTAGTAATGTGAATAAAAGAATGTCGTGGAACTCTAATGAAATCCCTTATGTCCATCTCTCATATCTGTTTTTAGCAGTATCAAGTTTTCTTTGTGTTGTTATGTCTCAGGGTTTGGTTTTGTCTTTTTGATTAGCTTCTACTTCTTTCCTGTCCTTAGGAGGCTCACTTTTGTTGCTATCCCCTCTGTGCTAGTTTATTATTTATTGTTTCTTTAAGCTTGCTTTTCTAAGTCTTTATCCTCTTTAACTTCTCTGAGCTCAGAGAGCAGTCTGTCAGAAATTTTCTTGGAAAATTGCTTTGCATGCAGGTTCTTCATTTGCCTTTTGCTGGTTATGTGTGCTTTTTCTCCCTTTTGAGAAGAGCATTTAAGTTTCACTTTCTGTCCCTGATACTTATTACTCTACTTGCTTAAGAATATTTGCAGAGGTGAGGAGGGCATGGTGTCCCAGCAGCCCCAGTGCAGGTTTGTGTTTTAGAAGCACAGCATGTTCATATTTCCTACCAAGTCTGCTCTATGTCTCTGGAGGGCAGAACTCTACTCTCCAGGCTGGGTGGATCTCCCAGGCAGGGACTGAATGACTCACAGTGAAATATGGTGGTTCTCATAGATTATTTCTTTGTTCAACTGACTGAGTCAACTGATTCAGGTCAGCAATTGCAAAAACCAGGTTCCTATTTTCTCTCACTTTTCAGGTCTATCTCCCTTCTAGTCTGCTTCTGGGTAGGAGAAAAGAAGTCTTTCAGCCCTGCTGAAACTAAACTCCTGTTGGAATTTTCCCCTTTTTCTTGTGGTCTGCTCATGACTCAAGTTGTTGAATTTCTAAGTAAGGGATTATTTTGGGTTATTTGTTGGATATTTTAGGATTTTGTTTTATTCAATTTTTAGAGCAGATTTAGAGTAATTCTGGAGATGTAGAGAGAAATACATTGACTTTAATATTATCCCTCAACTTGGTCAGTTTCACTGTATATAACAGATAATCATCTTCTGTAGTTGGTTCCAAGCCAAGTTTCATCCAAGATGGAACTCTGCCCTGTGTTTCTTCTTCTCCATGCTTGTGGGTGACTCTAGCAGAGGGAGTAGAGTAAGTATAACTTTGCACTAACAGCTTCCATGAGAAACCTCAGGGAAAATTGCTACATTCTTACTATTTTTCTTTATTGGGGTCTTAAAAAATTCATGTTGTGACAGTTCTTTTTTTTTTTTTATACTTTCCTTTTTGTACCTTTGCTAGGTTCCTACAACTCTCTTAACACTTTTTATTTATTTAGCCTGACAATATCATGTTCCCTAGAAGTGATTTCCTCCTTCAAATAGCTTCAGTCTTGACTTTCCTAGTGTCACAGGACCCCCTGAGGTCCATAATGAATGGAGTAACTACGAAGAAGTGATAACCTCTATTTCCTGTTCACTTTCTCACAGGCGGTTAAGCTTAAATGTGTGCTATAAAATCTCCTCAACCAACAAGCCCAACCATTTATCACTATAGCCTTAACCACCTCTGCTTTTTGGATATCTTAACTCCCCAAAGGACTGTCAATTTAACCTTAACTACCTAACAACTGCCAAGCCTCACTTTATGAGCTGCTGTTGAGAGTTTAGCTATTTAAGGCTGATTTTTAAAAAATTTATTGGCACTTCATGGCATTTGCTTGATTTACAGTGCTGTAAATAACCACAAATTAGGAAAATTTATTTTCCTTTAAGGTATAGGCAGAGATTCAAATGGACACTGTACCATCTTTCTCCATATAGTTAACTCCCTGCTGGATCATTCTTCTAAGCTTGCCCAAGCACCATAGGTCAAATGAGGGCAAGGGGGTGAAGAGTTTCTAGGAAAGAAGGAATGAATCTCTTAAGGAAGCAACTCTTCCCTGCTCCAGCCTGAGCTGCCAGGTCTGTATCTCCAACCCTGGATCTTAAGACAAAGACTTCAGTTACACTCATGGGCTATATAGACCTCATCAAGGATTCTGGGTTTTTGCAAAGGTATTAGAAGTAGTAGAGAGTACATTGTTGAAAAAGAGATGTCAAATATTATTCAAACATAAATAGGAATTAAATTGTGATACATGCTATAGCATGAATGAACCTTGATGACATTGTGCTAAGTGACATAAGCCAAACACAAAGGGACAGACATTTCATGACTCCACTTAGATGAAGTACCTAGAATAGGCCGACTCCTCAAGGCAGAAAGTAAGCTAGGGATTTAAACTAGAGATTACCAAGGGCTAGGGAAAGAGGAACAGAGTTATAGCTTAATGGTTACTGAATTTCTATTTGGGATAATGAAAAAGTCTTGGAACTGGATAGTGGTGATCACTATATAATATGGTAAAGGTAATTAATAGTACTGAACTGTTATATCTAAAATGTACAAAAAAAATACTACTTTTTACAAGTGTCAAATACTGAAGTCTCTTAGGACTGCCACTTCCTCCACAGTTACCTTCTGAGGACACCATGAGTAAAATGTTCATCTTTAGGGCTCTGCCACAGGATCCTTCTCACTCAGACTGTCTACCTATCCTGCAGTGGCTCTCTCCCTGGTATCATCTTGTTCACCTTCTAATCTTGCTCCTTTCCTTTCTCCCTCCCTCCTTCTCTGAGCCATCTGACATCAAATTCTTCCCACTGGGCCTCCATTGTTCTCATGGCCTCTACCTGTCTCCCTTCTGAGGTTGAATGACATAAAGGTGAGTGTGACAATTCCAGTGGACACTTACTGACATATAACAAAGCACAGTCACTGGATTCACGAAGACCTTCTGGGCAGAGGCCATGACTCTTTACTCTCTAGTAGCCCTTCATGAGAAACAGAACAACTCTCAGCTGGAGCTGTCAACTTACCTAGTGATCATGGTGGCAGCAGCAGATACTGCTGAAAAAGCAGATACCAGGGTTAGAATGATGTCTGCAGGAGCAGAAGAGACAGTAAGCGATCTTGTGTCATCTGTATGCTTTGATGTCACTCATTTATATGTTCAATGGCTGCAACAAGATAGAGGTGGAAACTTTGGGGGAATTTCTTATTCATCCAGGAAACTGGTTATTTTGTCAGAGAACTGACTTTTAGTAACTTGAGACTCCAGACCAGTGACTCTCAGTTAGAACTGAAACTAGTTTATCTAAAAGTTCTTTTCAGATTTCCCAGAAAATAACATTTGTCACATGGATCCAGCAGGAGAAAACTATCATGCTAATATATTTAAAGTTATTTTACCTTGTCATAATGATTTCATTCACCTCCACACTGCAGAGGTAGAAAGTAATTGTGTATATCTGCTTAAAGTCATGAAGAATCATCAGGGAAATTTTCACATAAGCAGGTGAAGTCGGCACTACAAAAGAGGCAGAGCCACGTGGCAGCGTCACATGCAGTGTGTGCTGCAAGGAGCCATACTGTGTTGGAGCAGAAGGGGAACTGACTATTAGCCTAAGAAAAACATCATTAGGAAGGAAATCTGCTACTGAAAACCCTGCCATCGTATATCACGCACTCCAAAGCCAAATGCACAGGAAGGTTTTTGTTTATTTGCTGTCTGGAATTTTCCATATGTTTACCATTGACCAATGGAGAAACTGTCTCAGCTTTGAGCTGGTTCATTAAATCCTATCAGAAAGGAGTCAGTGAATTTAGCTTCTGATCTGATGGCATTAAACCTGAACAGAGCTGTTTCCCGCCCTGGCTGTTGGTAGGAAGTGTAGCAACAGTCAAGCATCTGGAATCACATTTCACTTTCTTTACTGCCATTGTTGTCCCCAGAAATGCCCTATGTAACCACAACCACATGATTTCTCCAAAGGAACCTCACTCACGCCTTTGTCTTACTTTCTTACTTTCCCTTTCAATCTTTGCCTGCCCTTCTCTCTCCTTTTTTCTCTTTATGTAGCTGTGTGGTCATCTGGTTCTAAGTTGAAGTCAGAGTTCTGATGTGAACACAAACAAAAATCATAAAAAAGCAAAACCAACAGTCCGGGTGCAAAAACTTCTTTACAAAAACTACTCTTTTCCATTTTTGGGTACCCTGTTGCATGAAAACAATAGGGTTCAACAGTAAAGCTGTTGAATCTATGAGGCTCAAACTGGTAGGCAGAGGTTCACTGGAAAGATGGTGGGATTCCTGAGCTGCCTTCCTTAGGCAAGATGGAAAAGCCTCAAAGAGGACAGGAGCCAAGAGTATGGACTAGGAAGGAGTGAGAGAGGATTCTACTTTTCCTGGTCTGGACTTCACAGGGTCTAATGTTGAGGGAACTGCTCCTGAATGATGGAAGTATGGTACTTTCAAACTGGAAGTCTCAAAACAAGGGTGAAATTGATCCCTGAGTCCACCTTGGGGCTGTGAACTCTGGATCACAACTACCAGGAAAGTGAACTGCCTCCATTTTCAGCATGTATCTCTCTTTGGCTGTCTCCATCCATGATTAAATACTTCTCAAAAAGTCAAAGCAAGAACCTCTTTGCCGAAGTGTAGGTCTGAGTGTCTTAAAGAGGCAGAGTCCCTGTGGCCAGCATGACCCTATAGAGGAGAGAATCTGGGAGGAACAAACTAAGGGGTTTCTCTTGACCAGGAGAAGGCCCTTCTCATGCTAATTTTACAATGTCTTGGCCTTCTTTCTTTATTGAAGTCAATATTTCTTCACTTTTTCTTGCCCAGTTTGCTTAATGGTCCCATTCTTTGTCAAAATATTTGCAGTCAGTTGTTAATTTTTGCTCAATAGAATTAGCTCAATGAAAAAAGAAATTGTGTGCTATGTTAACAATCAGTGCACGCTCTCTCCCTCCTCCCCCCTTCTCTCTCTCTCACACACACACACACACACACACACACACACACTGCAAGTGGGGTATGTTGCCACCAGGGGGTGCAGTACTTTAACTTTTCTGTTAAAACCTGTCCTTTTAAAAACTTGGTCCTGCACAGCTGTGTCAAAGTGTACTGAAATTTAAAAAAAATATATATATATATATATATTCTCTGGTCTGTCCCAGACTTCCTCAGAACCTCTAAGGATAGAATTCAGGAAATGTCCCTTGGTTATTAATTGTTCTCAGGCAATCTAAGTTACAACAGGCTTTCAAATTGTCCAAAACAAACTGTGACATGCATGTAAATTTTGCTTAAAATTCAACTGTTTGACAACCCAAAAGTCTGTTGGCTCTATAGTAAATATCTAAACTTGTATTCAACAATATATAAGACTCTTTATTAAGTTTACAAAGATGACCTCCAAAATCATCTCCTTAGAACATTTTTTCCCCTTTTCTCTACATTCTGGGAAATTTTCTTAAGCCTATCTTTCATATGACTAATTCAATTTTATGAGCTATAAATTCAAATCTTTTATTTCATCTTGAAATTCATAGCATTCCTTCCATTTACTATTTTTAAAAATCTCAGTTTAATGACTTCAATCCTATTTCATAAAGTCCATATTTTAAAAATTTTATGACAAGTCCATAGCAGATGCTGCCTACAATAGACTTTCTTTTCCTGTAGTAAATCTTTTACAGAAGTGTGTTCCCTTTGCCTTATGAGTATTCTTTCCTAACTTTAGAGAATTTCTTTCTAGGCCCTATATAAGTTAGGGTTCAATAAGGAAAACATAAACACTCAGATATCTATTTTAAAAAGGAAAATTATACACAGAAAACTGGGTACAGAGGTGATGAAGGAGATGGAAGGTTAAACAAGGACACTCAAGTTGCTACTCCAAGACCGAAGAGATGAGAGGGATATGTGAGTTGAGCCCAAAATCCAGAACACCTGGTAGAAGCTGGGACGGGGCAGGCTGGCCCGAAGGTGCTGGTACAACTTAGGGACAGGCTGTCCTGGGGGACTGGAGCCTCAGAGATGTAGCCACTGCTGAGGGAGCCTTCTGAAGCAGGAGACCACTTCTCAGCTTCTCCCTTCCTCCCACCTTCCAATCTCTGATGGGTACCTCCAAGGAGAAAGGCTTTGATGCAGAGCAGGGCAAGACCACAGGCAGCAGAAGAAAACAATCTCCACGTTATTGACTTCCTTAACTTGTTTCCATTCTGCCCTTTTGAACAATAAGCGTTCTATACAGGCCTGATCTTTGTGCTGAAAAGATTTCTCTTGGATGCTCCTCCGGGTGCCTTACATCCTAAACTCACACAATCCCTTCACAAGTGGAACGAGGAAAGGATTTGGGGTTCTCCTGGCAGTGGAGCGCCTTTCTCCTTTAGGCCAACTTTCTCTTCTAGCTCCTGCCCTGGGGGGTAGAGTCTCCTGCTGTGGCTGTGCCTGCTCCATCATGGACTGGCCTCACTGGGAGCAGTGTCCCCTCCAGGTAGCAGCCGGCAGCCCAGTGCTTCTCATTGTGTTTGAACTTCTTTCTGATGATGCCGCCTAGGAATTTTATAATTCCAAACACTGACTGGAGGCACACACTCCACTCAGCCTATATTTTGGAACAACCTGGTTCCCAGTATAAGAGAACAAACATAAAAGTGCTGTGAGACCAAAGAAAGAGGCAGACAGATCCAGGGTTGCATAGAGTACAGTTTATTGGAGGTCTTACTGATGGAGGCCTGGTTATTGGTAGCAGCAATACCAAGTGGACCAGAAATAAGGTTGGAAGTAAGGTATATATTGGTCAGAACAAAAAGGAGTTCATCCAAGCTGGAATGTACCTGATTTATCTTAAGCTAATATCAAAGATTCAAGCACATTCCTGGTGCCAGGGTCTAGTTGTAAAGCTCTGCAATCCATAATAATGGTTCTGTCTATTTATAGTATGCTGGGAAACTGTGCTGGGATCTCTGAGCAGGTTTACTGGGTGACACTCATGGTGGTTACAACTCAAGATGCCTGAGGTCATGTAAAGATGAATCTGTACAGCCTCCTAAAAGATATGTTGAAAGAAGACCCTTAGCACTTCTGGAAAGTTCTCAGCCCCCAAGGCTGCTGTCTGGGTTCCCATACCCTTGCTATGACTGTCTTTGTCTGGGGGAATGGGTTAAATATCTATTATAGTAGTCAAATTTACTCCAAGACAGCACCCCTTCTCTATTGCATCATCTATTCTTACCTCTGGGCCAGAGGATACTCACAGAGTTTGATATCCTATTTATTTCCTGCCAAGTCAACACAGCCAGGGACTCTGCAAGTCTCTAAGGATACAACACGAAGAGGATGCTGTCCCCACCCCAAGGAGCTATGTTCCCACTAGGAAGATGGACACATAAGAGGCACTCGTAGGACAGAGAAAGGGTTTACAGAGTTGGTAAGATTATATAGGGAATACAAGTAGGAGGGGTACCTCGCCTTGCTCAGGAATGGTGGTGGTCAGAGAGGGCTTCCTGTGTGGGGATGCCTGGGGAAAGCTGAGGGAGATAGCAGGACTGGTCAGACTGATGTTAGACAAAGGAGGTGCCGCGGAAGGAGGGCCTCTAAAGTGGAGAAAAAGACCGTGGGTCCAAAAGTGGAAGAAAACCAGGTACAATTATGACCTGCATGGCAGGGAGAAGAAGGTGGAGAACTGTGGAGCAGGGTTGGGAGCTTCTTGAGAAAACTGGGAGATGTGGCACAAGATTAAGAGGGCTTTTCATGACAACGTGTTCAGATTCTAGGCTGAAGGAAGGGAGTGTCCAGCGAGTATGTGTCACAGTATCACATTTGAATATTAGCAAGAAATCACTCTGGCTATGGTAAGTAGAATGTTTTAAACAGAGACTGGGAGGACAGCTAGGAAGGTTGTGGCAATTGTCAGGCCTAGAGATACAGGCGTCCCAGATCAGATGGTAGCAAGGGCATGGAGAGAAATGGACAGTTCAGGTTCAGCGTCCTGGAGACTGATTAGGGTGTGGAATGTTTGGAAAGAAGTAACTGCAGCAGTACTGGGGTTTTTCTGTCCTGAGTAACCAGACAAATGGGAGAACCCAGGGAGCGTTGAATGCAAACCAGGTCGGTAGGGTTGGGAAGTAAGAATTGAATTCCTTTGTGAACTTGATGAGTATGATGGTTAATTTTAGGTGTCTTCTTGATTAGATTAAGAGATTCCTTCACTGTATGACTTCTGGATATGTCTGTGAGGGTGTTTCCAGAGAAGATTGGCATGTGAGTTAGTGGACTGAGTGAGAAAGATCTGCCCTCAAGATGGGCAGGCACAAACCAATAGCCTGAGGGCCCAGAAAGAACAAAAGGAGTGTGTTCATTCTCTCCCTCCCTGCCCTCTCTCATCTTTATCTCTTTATCTCTTTATCTCTCTCTCTCTCTCTCCCTTTCTCCCTCCCTCCCTCCCTCTCTCCCTACATTAGTGCTGGACACTCTCCTCTGACCCTTAGATATCAGAACTCCATGTTCTCCAACTTTTGGGCTCCAGGACTTATTCTAGCTGCTGCCCAGTTTCTCAGGCCTTTGATCTCAGGCTAAGAATTACTCCATCAGCTTCCCTCCTACTGAGGTCATCAGACTTGGGCCAAGCCACCTTGCAAGCCTCCCAGGTCTCCACCTTGCACACAGCCTATCATGGGAGTTCTCACCCTCCATAATCACATGACCCAATTCCACTAATACATCCTTTCATGTGTGTATGTGTATACATATATGTGTGTGTGTGAATATGACATATATGTAATATGATATGATATAATAAAATAATATCTTCTACTGGTTATCTTTGGAGAACACTAATGCAGTGAGTCTGAGATTCCTATGGAAAAATCTCCTTGAACTACATGTTTTTTGTGTGCATTATCTGCCTACAAAATGTGAGAAGCCTAGTTAATGTGTATAACATTGATGTTCAAACTAACAATCTTATATTATTGTATAAACCAGGTAATGTCTGAAACAAGTGGCAAAGAATACTAAAAACACTATCGGAAATCCTTCCCAATGTTGCCAAAGATCATGACAGGGGCACAGGTTAGTGTTAATACTGATGATTGTGAGGAGAGTGTGTCTTGTAGTAACTAGTCACAGTCTTACAGTTCAGCAGGTCACCCAGCCTCAGGAGGCAGATTTACAGGCGTTGTGAGGGCAGTAGAAACACCAGCCTTCAGGCACAGCGGTCCTTCGTGGAACTGGCTGGCTTCTCAGGAAGCTCCACCTCACAGCTACAGGGCAGGACAAACAAGGCTGTCTCCCTGAGCAAATGTGGCCAAGTCAGGAACTCTGAATTTAGTCTCTATCAAAAACGTCTCCAGAGGGCCTGAAACTCATTTTGAGCTGTTTCATAGAGAACCCGTTTGAGGAGCACAATGGGCCCGTACAGCACCTTTAAAATAACAGCTTTCCATTAAGCTGTGAACACTAGGAAAACATTTCTCACAAATATTTTTTAACCAGCTTCCAACAGAGCATTGCCTTATGCAGCCACCCTGGCTGAAACACTGCGCTCGTTCTGTGAGGAGTGGTAGGGCCTCCTGCAGACGTGAGTGCTCTCTCAGGGCTGGGCTCTTTGGGCTTTTCTAGGAACAAGATGGAATGAGACTTCTCCACACTGTCTGTCATGTGAAATATTCTTTGACTCTGTTTCATAAAAATACATATTAGAATGAAAGTAGTAGCAAGGTATATAGGAATTCACTACTGAAATTCCATTCTTTTTTAAAAAAAAATAATTATTGGGTACGTACTAGATGCCAGGTGCTGTTATACATGCTGGAGATAAGAAGCAAAGTTATGAGGTCTCTCTCATTCTCAGCAGGCTGACCTACTAACGTGGAAAGGAAGGGAATACACAAGAAAACACATAAGATAATTTAAAACTGTGTTGAGTGGTAGGAAGAGCTAGAAGTGGGGTGGGAGGGCCAGTTTATGGCAGAAAGAATGTGGTAAGTTGGTACAGGGTGCACAATTAGAAGAGTTGTCCAGTATACTTAGTTATAATATTTCTCAGAGGAAATGTCTCAATTGATTCCAAATGGCAAGAAAGAGCCAGTCACGGGAAGACCACAGAGCAGCAAATGCTGAAGTCAGCATGTATTCTAGGAACCAAAAGAAGATTCAGATACAAAAGCCCAGTGAAAAAAGAAGAGCGTGGTAAAACATGAAATTGAGGTGTGGGCAGGATCAGATTATCTAGATAGGTGTAGCCACAGGAAGGAGAATTGGATTCAGACCTAGGAAACTTTATTGGGCATGGCTACCAGATCAGCCAGAGCCCCAGGAGACAAGAGGCCTGTTAGATGGACTTCTAAAGAGAACATAATGTAGGGATTCTTAAAAAGCAAGATTAGGGAATTGACAGGGGATTTCAGGGTTCAGAGCTTGGGAAGAACAAGAACACCTTTCTAGAGGCCAGGAACAGTCCAGAGAAAGCAGAGCCAGGGAGGAGAGACCATTCAACAGAAGATGTCACCATGAAAGAATGCAGGCCCAGCTCACAGTGGGCTACAAAGCACTGAGGGAGTAGGTGGTATGCTGAGAAATATTCCACGGCTCTTCTTTCCTGCCCTCCCATTGGCTAAAGTCAACCAAAAGCCAGAGTGAAAATGTATCTTGATTACACAAAGTCTCTAAAAGTAATGACTCCTGGGCCAGGACTTGGCAGAAAGGGAAGATTTGGAGATTGGGTGAAAGGCTGAATAACCTAGCCCAAATGTTACCTATTTATTACAGCATTTCCCAAACAGTATTATACAGGACAGCAGAGAAAAAACATGCCAACACTCTCACTTACTCCACTTCCTAGTAGATTAAAGACCCAACGCCATTATGCAAGGAAAAGCAATTAAAATATAAGTGGGCCCACAATTCCTGTTTGTGTTATAAAAAGAGTGAAGATTTTTTTCTTTGAAATCAGTGTTTTCTGGGACATTTAATACCTAAAATCAATCTGAAGATATTAATTATACACAGAGAATGTCATTCAAATAGGCTATAAAAAATGTTCTAAATTTGCAGGAATTTTTCAAATGCAATCCTGAGAAAAGACTGTGATAGTGTTGGACGGGATCTTTTATGATTTAAGAGAGTCTTATTTTGTTCAACTTTCTCTTTGAAGTATTCCAGTTGACTCCAGGTCAGTCTCTTCACATCCCAATCCATCTGCAAGTTCTTCACCTGTTCCCTGTAGCAGGGTAGATAAGAGTGAACATCCTCCCTGTCACGAGAGAGCCCGACACCTACCAACAAAGATATAGAAGTAGCATAGCTCAGTGCTTAAGAACACTCTGCCACTGGCCTGCCTGTGTCCCTGGCTCAGTCACTTACTTACTGAAAACGTTTGGGGAATTTACTTAAACTCATTGTACCTTGATGTCTCCATCTTTCAAACAGTTGATAATAATACAGGTTAAGCTTCCTTCATCCAAAATCCAAACTGCTCCACAATTCCACACTCTTTGAGTTCAAATGATGCCACAAGTGGAAAATTGCCCATCATGAAACTGTTACATGGAGAAAATTATTTAAAATATTTTGTAAAATTAACTTCAGGCTATGAGTATAGGGTGTTTAGGAAACATAAATGAATTTCATGTTTAGACTTCAGTCCCATCCCCGAGGTATCACTGACAAGGCTCCCTGGCCACCAAGCCGAGCAGCTGGCCCTCTGGTCCCTGCCGAGAAGCGGCAGCTGAGCAGAGCGGTGAAACTGCGCATCAGCGACCTGGACCAGGTGGCAAGCATGGGCTGCAGCCACATACAGCCTGCCATGGAGTGGGCCTGAGGTGGGTGGACCAACACTACAGGCCAGCCAAGGCGCCCTGATCTGTCATCTCGCCTGGCTGGGTCCCCCTCGTGCAGGCACCTGCTCCACGGAGTTCTACAGCTCCGGACACCCTCTCCCGCGGAGTGAGCACACAAGATTCACCAACCTCAACCTCCTGCTTCTTGGTAGGAGAAAATGGAAGCAGGGCAAAACTGAAAGGGATTCAGAGCTAACCAATAGCGTTAGTACTTTTCCAAATCCTGATTAGCATAAGTTTGAACCAATAGCATTGACCCAAGTTCTATATAAACCGCTAGCATACTCAGATGGAAACGGTTCCCTCAGACAAGAACCTAGAAAGAAGAAATTGATGGTGAGTTTTTGGGTTTTGCTGCAACCCTGGAGGGCATAGCCCACCATTAAGAGTTGCAACACTATTGGTTGTAGAGGCCTGTAACCCCAGCAGACCCCACCTGCCCAAAACAGAGAAACTCTGGTCTAACCTGCCAGCAGATGCAGAGAATCTAGTTTCATCTCACAACTCCAGATCCGTCACAACACACACACACACACACACACACACACACACACACACGTGTGTGAGTGTGCATGAATATATAGAAGTATTATATATTCTAAACATGTATGTACGTGTATATGTTTATATATCCACACATGTGCAAGTGTATATGTGTGTGTGTGCACATATACAAACACATAACTGTCACCCCCCAAAAAATATCTGAAATATGGAACAGTTCTTATTCTAAGCATTTTTGGATGAATGATATTCAACTTGTAGTACATTTCTGATACTATTGTTATGGGATTGAATAAATAATAATTTCTAAAGGTTGAGAGTAGTGCCAAGACATTAATGAGCACTAAGATGATTTCCTCTGGGTGCATCCAGAAGACTCCATGTGGTCCTCAAGCATATCACTCAACTCCTTGCTGTAATCATGTGTAGCTGTGCATTTCCTCCATTCTAGGTGGAGAACTCCTGCAGAGCAGAAGCTCACCGTTAGCCAACTCTGACTCCCTGGTGCTTTCTTCACTGCTGCATTTATCCATCCCTCAAATAATTATAGAATGGTAACTATGTGCTTAATCTTTCTGGATTCCTCTTCTAGTTTGGTGATCAAGATGAATTGTATCATTGCCTTTTTCTGTAACTTTCTCTTGTATAATATGTCTTGACTCTCCAAATAGATGTGTAATATTCTGCAGGAATATCTGAAATTTATCTTAACTATCTAAAAATTGTATTTTTCCTACATTTCACCTTGTTTCATCAAAGCCAGTGAAAGGAGTTTCAAAAGTAACAAGATTCCTTCAGTAACTATTGAAGAGATGAAATGTGCATATAAATAATTGTCACATAAGGTAGAAAAGACTGACAAAATACAGAGAGGATTCAGGAATGGGCAGGATTACTTTTGGTTGGAAAATCTATGTAGTTAAATTATTTGGGGTACAAGTTATAGGAAGGACTATGTTAGCTTAAGAAAAACAAAACAAAACAAAACAAAACAAAAAAACCAAAACCAAAGGCAACTTGAGTTCGGAAACATACCCAAAGAATTCAAGAGCAGTTAGGCATTAATAGGGCACCTAAAGCAGGAATTTGCTAACCAAAGAAATCTTTCCATTTCCATACAACTGAAAACCATTCTTCATGAACATCTAATTCATTCTTTTTTTCTTGCATTTACTTTTCTTGTTTCTCTGCCCTAATGGCTCTGAAATGCACATTTTATACTACTAGCCATAGCCAAAAATAACTGGCAATCTCTCAGTTTGAACTCCAAGGTCACAAAATTTGATGAATTTGATGTGGAGCTAACTCACAGAAAAGGGATATCAATCAGACTGTCGGACCTCAGAAAACACATCTACTCAAAGGTTCAGGGAAGACATTGTGGAAGATAAAGTACCTGGGTGTGGAGTAATATATTCCCATCGGTGCAAAATACAAAATCCTCAAATTATTGGTGGTTCTAGGAGACTAAATGATTGGTGGTTTTGAGTGTTGTGACGCACTGATTGACGCGCTGATTGGATAGGTACTCAATAAAAGAAGAAGCAGCTTCCGCAATAAGTGAGTCAGCAGCTCTTGCCTGCTCTTACCTGGCTCCCGGTGTCTGGGTGGTTATTGACACTGCGCCCTTCACCCCTCATTACACGAGCCCCCATGGGATACAACACCTGGGCCTCAAAGAGAATGCACAAGTAGAAATAGGAACACCTACGTGTAAGACTCCACTCCATTAACTGAAGCCTTTTGGAAGTCCCCAGAACCTGGGTGTGTTGGAGGCAGCTTCATACTGGCTTGCAAGAACTGATCGTTAAAATTTCAGGAGTTTTTTTTGAGACAGTTGATAAAAGCAGCCATTGTTAAAAACTAACCTATACAAATTTATAATTAGAAATTATATTTAATAAATGAAGGTAATAAGAGATAGAGCTGCTTATTAGCCTGATTAAATTAATATATATTGTATACATGCCTTGAATTATTATAATGTACCCCACAAAGAAGTACAATTTTTAAAAATATATAAACATAAAAAATGTAGAGAGCTAATACAGTTGTCCCTTGGTCTTTATGGGGGATAGTTCTAGGAGCCAAGTTTCAAGTTCCTTATTTAAAATCTCATAGTATTACATACAACCAACACATAACATCCTGTATACTTTAAATCATCTCTAGATTATTTATAATAGATAATACAATATAAATTCTATGTAAATATAAGTTATTATACTATATCGTTTAGGGAATAATGACAAGAAAAAAACTTCTGTGTAAGTTCAGTACAATTTTTTCCAAACATTTTTGATGCTGGATTGGTCAAATCTACAGATGCAGAACCCATGGATATGGAGGCATGACTATCTGAAATGTATTACTTCATAACTATTTTCTTATCTGCTATTATTTGCTATGTTCTTAAGTTTCTTTTTGTCCATTGTGTCTCTATGGTGAAAAAAGTAAATGATGATATAACGGTGTGATAAAGGGGTTCATCTTCACATTCAGTGGCATCCCATTAGTAGCTTGAAATTAGCCAAGTGGGAGTATTCATGTGATGGAAATTGACAGATGCCATAAATCAGAACTGGATTTCATTTCTTTTAGTATTGTGGTTATTTTTTAAATACTTTAGAGATCAGCAAACTACAACCCAAAGGCAGTCTGCCACTTATTTTTGTAAAACCTATGAGGTAAGATTGGTTTTTATGTTTTTTGGCTGGGATAAAAAGATAATGATATTTTGCGACATTTGAAAATCACATGAAATTCAAAATCTAGTATCCATAAATAAAGCTTTATTGGAACACAGCCATGTTTACATATTATCTATTGCTAATTTGTGCTATAGCAGCAAAGTTAAGTAGTGGCAACAGAGACCATATGGCCTAAAAAGCCAAAATGTTTACTGTGTGGTTCTTTACAGAAATAGTTTTCTGATCTGGTCTAGATTTAAGAAAGTGGGAAGAAAGTGTTAAGAATGAGAAAATTCTTAAATGTTAAAATTAAAATGGAGTTTTGTCTTACTTTTGCAGTATTAATAGCACAGAAAATTTGAGGAAACATTCATTCAGAATTCAAGAACCATTATCCAAATCAACAAAGATATCTCTCTCTCTCTGTATAAACAAATAAGTGAGGTTCCGATTACTTCTTAATTGCTTCACTTTCTTCATAATCAAAATAAATGAAAATGCCAACTGATATTCATGATATGAGTGATTTATTTGTTGAATCAGTGATCCAGCATTTTTTTGTAACCTGATTTTGTGACACCTTTGCTGGTTATAGTGTTATGAAAACTGATAGCGGAGGAATAACATCAGGGAAGACAGCAGAACCAGCAGTGCCAGGAATCCAGCTCTCCACCTAGACATCCGTATTACTGGCAAAACCTCTATAATTATTTTGGAACTCTGGAGTCTATTAGAAGGCTTCCAACTATCAAGACAATTATCCTGCAAATCAGGGTTAATTTTGATCGATTTCAGCAGTTGGCATTATAATAATTACCCATCTCAACCTCCAGCTATCAGCCCTGTGCCAATTTTGCCACTATTTCTGAAGAAAATTGTAGGAGCTAGGACAGCTGAGAAGACATTGTCCACTGAATATCTGAAGTCTGTATTTTGATAACTAATTACTGTTTCTGCTCGCAGAGGTGAAGATAGAGAGCTAGGCTGCCATTGTTGCAAACTCCATCTACCAGCTGAAATGGCTTCCAAGAAATGTAAAGAAACAGAGCCTGTGTTTTCCCCTTTGTTTGCTTTTTCTTTTTCTTTTGGGAATTAGATATTTAAGGATTAGGATATTTGTAAGCAACTGCACATGAAGGGAAATTTAGAAAGTCACTGCATAAGTCTAAAGAATGACACAAACTCAGAGAGGAACTAGAAGAACTAAGAAGACCCTAAATTTACACCTTAGGCTGACCCCTAGCATAGAGATCCTCAGTAATAGTAAAAATAAATAAAACAATCAGAAAAACAGCAAACTCTGAAGAAGGAGTCAAATCTGATTTTCAGAGTTACCACATTATCATATTTGAAAGTCCAGTTTTAAATAATAGCAGTAACAACAATGAATCACAAAAGCGACAATAATGAATTCAGAAAAAAACAGAAGAGTATGGCCCACTTGAAGGGAAAAAAATTGAAAGAAAATGTCTCTGAGGAATATCAGAAAGATGACAGATCTACTAGACAAAGATATGAAAACATCTGTCTTGGAAATTCTTAAAGAGCAAAATAAGACATGAACAATGTTAAGAAAATGATGTGTGAAAAAAATGCAAGTGTTTTAGTCAGCTATTTCACTGCATATGACTAAAAGATCTGACCAGAACAATTTTAAAAGGAGGAAAAGTTTATTTGAGGGCTCATGATTTCAGAGATCTTGATCCACAATAGGTAGGCTCAATTCCTCAGGGCTTGAGGTGAGGCAGAACTTCATGGCAGAAGAGTGTGGTAGAGGGAAGCAGTTAACATGGTGATCAGAAAGCAGAGAAATAGACTCCACTTGCCAGATACAAATATATACCCCTAGCCACATCCCCCTCAATGAACCACTTTCTCCAGCCACACTCCATCAGCTTCCAGTTACTCAATTAATCCCATCAGGGATTAATTCATTGATTAGGTTAAGGCTATAATCCAATCATTTCTCCTCCAAAGCTTCTTGCATTGTCTCACATGGAGTTTTTGGGAGACACCTCATAGCCAAACCATAGATAGCATTAAGCATCAGTAAAGAGACAGAAAACTTAAAAAACAAAACAAAAAGAATTCTAGAAATGGAAATGAGAATGGCTAAAATTAAAAATTTACTAGAGAAATTCAAAAGCATATTTGAGCAGGTAGAAGAAAGAATCAGTGAACTTGAATACAGATGATTGAAATATTGAGTTAAATAATAAGAAAAGAAAAAAAAAAAAGATTGAAGAAAAGTAAATAGAGCCCAAGGGAGCACACCAACATATGCATTGTGGAAGTCTCAAAAGGAGAAGGCAGAGGGAACAAGGCAGAGAAATTATTTGAAGAAATAATGGCTGCAAACTTCCTAAATATGATGTCAGATATAAATCTGCAAACTCAAGAAGCTCAACAAATTTCAGATATGATACACTCAAAAGACTCACAATAAGACGCATTATAATCAAACTGTCAAAAGACAAAGAAAATAAAGAATATTGAAAGTAGGAAAAAAGTGATTTATTACATACAATGGATCTGCAATAAGATTAGCAGCAGACTTCTCAGAAACCTTTAAAGTGTCAAAGTGTTGAAAGTACTAAAATTTATTCAAAAGTATATTCAAAGTAACTAAAGAAAAAAAACTTCCAATCGACAAGTTTATACCTAGAAAAACTATCCTTCAAAAGTTAGGGAGAAATTGGTACAGTTTCAGATAAACAAAGTTGAAAGAGTTCATTACTACCAAATCTGCCAAGCAAAATATACCACAGAGATTTCTTCAGGTTGAAATAAAGGAAAACTAGATAATAATTAAAAAGCATATTAAGACTAAAGTTCTCTAGGAAAGGTAAATATGTGTGCAATTATAAAGGCTAGTTTTATTATAATTTTGATTTTTAACATGATTTAAAAACACAAATGCATTTTTAAAATCATAAATTAACCTATGTTTTAGGGCTCACAGTACATAAAAATGTAATTTGTGGTATTACTAACTGAAAAGAAATGTGGGAAGAGGTAATATATTAGACCCAAATGTTGGTATGTTGCTAAAGTTAAGGTGGTGTATACTGAAACTAGAGTGTTATAAGTTTAGATTATTCAACGTAATCCCCCTGGGGCCACAGGAATAAAACATAGCTATAGAATATGCTTTAAAGAAAATGGAAAAGGAATTTTAAAATTTGACTACAAAAGTTCATCTAAAGACAAATGAAGTATTAATGCAGGAAAGAAGGACTAAAAGCCATAAAGAGTATAGCAAACAAATGACAAATGAATAAGTCCTCCTTATCAGTAATTAATTATAAATGAATTAAACTCCCCAATCAAAAGATACAGATTGACAGGATGGATTTAAAAAGCATGATTCAGGGCTAAACTATAGGTAGAGCATCTGCCTAGGATGCACAAGATCCTGGGTTTGATCCCCAGCACTGGAAAAAAAATTCAACCATATACTGTACACAAGATACTCATATTAGATCCAAAAACACAAATAAGTTGAAAGTGAAAACATGTGAAAGGGTATTCCATGCAAAATCATAACCAAAAGAGAGTTGGAATAGCTATACTAATATCAAACAAAATAGACTAAATCTTTAAAAATGTTACAAAAGACAAAAAGGCATTATATATTAATAAAAGTTTTGATTCAGTAAATCAGTACAGCAACTATGAACATTTATGTACCTAATATTAGATGAGCAAAATATATGAAGCAAACATTGTCAAAATTGCTCAGAATATCCCCATAGCAAAATTCTAACCCTGATTAAATCCAACATTCTCTTTGGACCTGCTCTGGTGCAGCTATTTCATGTGATCTATAAAAGCAAGACCATGTTCATTGGTCTTGTTTAATTTATGATCATTGGACACTTGATGCTATTTGTTGGTTATAGTACACTTTTCTGAATCTGCTCAATCTTCCACTATTCTAAAAAACCACTTCGTTTCTTTCTCCATCCTGCCTCTCAACTTATAATTTTACTTAATTTACTAAGAAAGCAGAAGATCTTCCATTAGTTTCAACCACCATACTCATCCACAAACCATTTTTTGTTTCCATTTTCTTGCTTTCTTTTCTGTTATGAAAGGACAACTGACTGAGGTCAACCCCTTTTCTTGTGTGTTAGGTATTGCTTTCACTTGTCTATTAAAAATATTGCTCCAGAAATTCTTCCCTCTTTATACCAACTTTCCTCTTTGTGTTATATCATGAAATCTTCCATAAGATTTCCTTCTCTACCATTCCCAGAAATTGCTTTTGTCCATGTAACTGATGAGCTCTATTTTGTTAAATCCAATGACCAAATCTTAGTCCTCACATTACTCGAAAGATCAGATTTAACATCTGATCATGCCATCCTTTCTAAAGTGCTTTCTTCACTGACTTTCCAAGACACTCTCTCTGGCCACATCTTTCAGTTTCATTTTCTGAAGCATTCTCATTTCCCCGACTTCTCAATTTTAGTGTACCCAGTTCCCAGCCTGTAGGTCTCCACTCCTGTCCACCTACAGACATTTCTTTGGAGATCATAAACTTTCTTAGGGTTTCGAATACCATCCACCAATGGTAACTTCATGTTCTACTCCTGTGGTCCAAACCACTACTCTTAACTTATCTATATAAGTGTTGACCCAATATCTCCATTTGGATTTCTTGTTAAACTTAGTATATTCCAGTCTGAGTTCTTGAAATCCCTACCCTTGCCTGATCCACCTATTGTTGCCCCTTTCTCAAATAATAGAAACTCTGTCCTACCCCAAACCAGAATCATCCTTGATTCCTCTAATTCTTTCACATTTTGTGTCCAAATAGTCAGCAAATCATATTAGCTTTTCCTTGAAAGTAAGTCAGACTCTGGTATCTCACTACTGCCCTGATACTACTTTGGTGCAAGTCTCCATTCTTTCTCATCCAGACTGTCACAGAGCTTCATAATTGGTCTCCTTGCTGGTTCCCTGTCTTTAGTCTATTCTCAAAATACAAGCCAAAGTGACCTGTTTGAAATTCATATCATGTCCCTACTCAGCTCAAATCCCTCCAATAATCTCCTAACTCACATAAAGCAAAATCTCAAGTCCCCACTATGACGAACAAGATCCAAAAAGATATGTTCCCCCCGGCACCGCAACCTCTCTGAAATCATTTTGTACTGCTCCCTTCCTTGTCAGTTGTTCCAGCCTCTCTTGGAGACAACTTCCTGTTCAAGTCTCCCTCTCCATGCTCCTACTGAGATGATGCTCCTTGGTTCACTTTCTCCAGGTCTCTACCTGAACACCAACTTCTCAGTGAGACCTCCTGCCTCTGGTCACTTCGCCTAAAATTTTATCTTCCTTTGTCCTGATATGATATTTCCTATGCTAACACCTGCTTCAGTTTTCATTCTTAATATTCACCACTATCTAAAGATTATTTGTGGGTAACATGTGTGTGTATGTGTGTGTGTGTCTACTAGATGTTTAATGCATGACAGCAGGATCTTTTTTTTTTTTTTTTTTAAGGGAGAGAAGTCTGTTTTGCTATATTCACATCACTGGAATAGTGTTCGGAAGCAGGGGAAGGATATATGAGAAAGCAAGGACCCAGCATGGAATATTTCCTCCGTAGATTTTGGTTCTATCGTTCAAAGGAATATCATTTTATCTATTGATAGACAGTTGGTAAGGTGTGTGGGGGGTGGGTGGGGGTGTCTGTCGTCATTTTGATAGGAATTTTGAAAAGCATGATTACTCAGATTTTCTTTAGAAACTCCACAGATGAGGATGACAGTGAAGTGGCATTAGTAGCATTTTAAATTAATACTTTTTAAAATGCATTTTTACCTGAATTGGGATTCAAGGAATTGGTAAAGGGCAGCATGCTGCATAGAAGGTCCTTGAGCAGAGAATAGGAGACCTTTAGATTAGGCAAAAATAATAGGGCAAAGCCAAGAGAAAAGAGCCAAGAATGATACCACCTTTGGCTCTTGTGTCATAACCCAAATATAACTAGTGCACCCTTGGCCCAGCTTCAGCACATACGTTTTGATTCAAAGAACCACACTCTGCTGAAAAATGTAAATGAAATCAGTTCCAACATTGACTGAGGGGGGAAATTGCCAAGAAATGTGAAGGGGGCTACACTTTCAGCACACAGCCAATCATCCCCAATCCTCTTTCTGGGTCTCTTCCACTCCATATTCACCACAGAAATCACCACTGACCCCAGAAACCTCCATCTCAACTCCCAATCCTGCTGCTCTGTTCTCTCTCAGTCCCTCTCTGAAACCCACCACTTTTCTTTCTCATGAATACTCTTGTCATGTCCAAGGCAAACCCCAGGTCCTCTCTGGTCCTGTTGTATCTCTGTCTCACCATCGCCTCAATTCTGCATAGAGAACCCGAGGCTCTGAGCTGGCAAAGCTAGAATTCTCTTTAGAGAGGCAGAGGGGTATGCAGGGAAGGCTCTGACCACAAAACATTAATAATTTTCTTCCTCATCACAGTAGAAGAAAATCTCTTTCCCTCTTGGGTTTTCAAGTGTCTTAAAATATCTAATATCAAAAGCAGGAGGAGGAATAACCCCTTGGAAAGACAGAAATACTGTTGAAAAGAGAAATCCCTCTTTTCAACTAGGAATCTCAGCCAAGTAAGTTAAAAGGCCAGGATTCTTTTTAACCGTCCATGCCACAAGATGTAAACGAATCTATTTACTCAGCAAAATATTTCCTTATTACATTTTGAGTAATTTCCCATTGAAAACAAACAGTGCGTGTCAAAAAGCTTCCAAGTGTCCCTCAGGCCCTCGAGGCTCAGAATGGACCCATCTCAGCCATCTTTCGTCTTCTTTCAAGAGAGAAAGCCAGACAAGTTTATTTTAATTTTTGTCTTGCTATTTTGATTTACCAAATGCCACTGCTCAATTGAGCTTTGACAAAGCAAGTAAAAACTGCAATCATCTCAGTTTAGATTGAGTACAGAACATTAGAACTGGGAGAGGATCTTAGCAGGCAACTAATTCAACCATATTTTATATACTGATAGGAAAACTGGGAGTGGTCAAGGTTACCAACCTTGACATAGGACACCCAGCTCTCATGAACTCTTCACCAATCAACCATTAGAAAGACACTAAAATAATTTCACTTTCCTCTCTGAAATGATCATCAAGGCAACTTGGACATTATTGGACAACTCAATTTTTCCTACTGTTATGAAATGTCACTTTTGTCACATACTAAACTTAATCTCATATTTAATTCTCAATGTTTCTATTGATCTGTATGTTCTGGCAGAAGAGTTTTGGACATTTAGTATGTGTAAATTTATAACTAATTTTAAGATCTTCTATGATAAGTCTACTTTCATTATTCTTTAAAAGTTAGTGGCTTTATGTTCGTTATTTTGGGTGAAATATAGGGTAATTTGATTGATTTTATTGAAACTTCCCATTAGGATTTACATATTAAATTAAGGTACGCTTCACTGTAACTTCATTTAATATTTTGAAAATATTCCTTTTTAAAAAATTGGCTGTATTCTTGCTTTTGCTTGATTTTGAATTTTTTTAAAATAAAAGCACACAATATGGACTCATTTCATTCTAGTTAATTTTGTTCAACATTATATCTGTGTGGTTTATTGTGTTGTGACATTTAAGACATCATTGCTCTTTCGTTGCCATATAGTATTTCATACTAAGATCTTACCAGAATTTATTTGTCTATTTTTTTATTAATGGAAACTTAAATTTTCATTTTTGGCTATTATGAAACATGTTGCTATAAGCATTCTTACACACACCTAATCCATGTTTTGTAATTTATCTTCTTTGGGAACACGTAAAAACTCACTTTTCTTAATATATATTCCAGAAGTGGAGTTGCTAGATTATAGAATATATGCCTGATTAGTTTTAATATTTATTTATTTATTTATTTTGATTTATTTTTATTGTAAACAAATGGGGTACATCTTGTTTCTCTGTACATGAAGTAGAGGCATACCATTTGTGTAATCATACATTTAATTAGGGTAATGGTGTTTGATTCATTCTGTTGTTTTCCCCCCCTTCCCCCTCCCACCCCTCTTTTCCCTCTATACAGTCCCTCCTTCCTCCATTCTTGCCTCCCTCCTGCCTCCCATTATGTTCATCATCTGCTTATCTGGAAGGATGATAGTTTTAATATTTATTGATAAATGTTTTCTTAAAGTTGTTTTCACTTTCAATTTGTTGACTTTGTTTCTGTTATAATTTTGCTTTGTATGTCACTGATTGCTTTAGTTTTATTTTTCCTTCCTTCTATTTGAGTTTAATTTGTTCTTCATTTTGTAGTATTTTGAGGAGGCTTACATCATTGCTTTCCAACTTTTCTTTATCTAATATATTTCATTTAGAAATATAAAATTTTCTTTGTTCAAAGCTTAATTCCACACATTTTGACATTTTTAAATTATTCAGTTTAAAATATTTCATAATTGTGATTTCCTTTTTGATGCACATTTTATTGATGCTGAGAATAGTCTGCTGTCCTTTCTGTTATTGATTACAAGTTTAATTATACTATGCCCAAAGAACACTCTCTGAGTCCTATGACATTTTTTAAGACACATTCTATGATCCAGAATATGGTCTATTTTGGAAGACGTTCATACAAACTTGTAGTGTGTTCTGCACTGGTTAGACGTGAGGTTCTTTATCTGTGAATTAAGTTCAGATCGTCCATGTTTTACTCTTTTGTCATGTCCAAATGCTTTTCCTACTTATTGATATTGATTTCTATCAGTTATTGAGAATGATATATTAAAGTTTCAAGTATTATTGAGTATTATCAATTTCTACCTCTAGATCTAGCAACTTTTGCATTATATATTTTAACTATATTACTAGGTATATGCAAATGTCTTTGATGAATTAGTTTCTTTATCATTAACATTTCTTGCAGCCAATTAACATTTCTTGCCTTAAATCTTATCATCTGAAATTTTAGCTATCAGTTATCTTTTTATTAGGATTTGGGGAAAATATCTTTTTTTCTTTTCTTTTTCCATTTCCCTGTGCCCTTATAAATAAATCCTCTCATAAACAGTACTTCAAAGTCTGTCTCTTGTAAACAGCATGTGTAGTCAATTTCTTTTTTTAACCAGTTGACAAACAATCTCAACAAAGAAAGTAGAATTTCTACTCATCTAGTATTTTCATTTCCACAAATCTCCTTTGTTTTTGAAAACATAATCTCAGGAATTTCAGGATTGTTTTTAGTTACTGCATTGGGACCATTAGGAGACTATGATCCACTTATCATGCCCTGAAGTGCAAGTCTCTGAGTCTTCATCACTTAATAGCAAGTTTAACTACACACATTTAATGTGATAATTGTTTTATTTGATCTAACTTTTTTAAATCTGATTTAATGTTTTGTGGCTATTTTTCTTTTCATTTTATTTTTGGATAATTTTTTTTTAATTCTAATATTATAAACATTCCCTATCCAGATGTCCATGGCTTCTTGATATTCAAAACTAGAACAAAACCATTGACCCTGTTCACCACATTCAGTGAGAAGTCCTCTACAAGATTTTGACAAGTTTGTAAGGACTTCAGTCTTCGTGAAGAAGTTTCCTTTTGAATGTCTGTCTTTCCATTCAGTATCTCTAGTAGCACTCCCCAGCGCTGGGCGACACCACAGCTTCATTCTGGTCCAGATGTGTTCCCTTTCCCTCTTTGCTTTATTCCTCCCCAACACTCACACCACTCCAAACTTCATTCCAAGCTCTTCCTTATTGCCTAGCTTTCTGCAAAGCCTTTACTGAAGATATGAATTATAGCAGCCCAGAAACTTAGTGAGGCCAATCTCTTCTTGTATGTTCTTTGATCAACCTGACTTCAGAGTTTTCTCACAAATCACCTTTCTCTCTATGAGTTAACTTGACTCCTTTTTCTCACTGGACCTTGGCTTTCACACAAGCTACATTTTTTTCTCTCCATCTCTAGTCAACTCTACCCTCTTCTCCACAACCAAAAGCTGGTTAATGTACCATGCCAGAGAGGGTGCATGTTTACCCACACCAAAATATTTGCACGCGGTTGTAAATTTCAGTATTTTCCCTAAATTGTCTTTGCACATTAAAAAGAGCCAACATAAAAGCAACTTTTCCCTTACTAACATGATTTATGGTATAATTTCATTCTTTCTCTATTCCTATGGTCATTCCACAGAAGGTCACCTTTCAGTAATATTTGCTGCTAAATTCCTGGTCACAGTCAATGAAGAAATATCACGAAATATCTATTCACTGCTTGCCCTCCTATCTTTTAAAACAAGAAATCAAACAGCCTTTTACGTCATATCTTCCAACTCCCAATTAATGTTGACATAATATAAGTTTCTAGATCCAAACTACTATTATATTCTTTACTTTGTGTAAATTACCTTTCCAGTAACACTTACAGGTCTTCCCAGGAATAATAGCATGGAGTTATCAGGCTCAACCTTCCCTTTGCTTTCTCTTCTTTTCTAGCTGGTATGCTTGCTTTATAGAAACCAGATAAAAATGGACACAGACTTCTCTGTTGCACATTTATTTGATTATTTCAATAGGAATTTGGAATGGGAGATGAAATTACCTGTATGCTTAAGTGTACTGGAAGTTACCTACATCTTGAGTTAGCAAAATATGTTAACTTTTATGAAAGCAAGATCTCCTATTAAAACTTAATTCTTAGATTGTTCTCTGACCCATTTTTAACATGTTTTAAAAGTGTTTTCACCTCTAGTCCTACTTAATTTATCCCCTTTGATTTTCCCTCCCCACATTGACCCTGCCGTCACAGTCTGAAGCCACTATCCACATTTTGCCCAGTAAAAGTTTATTCAAGAAATGCAAATTTATTTGAATATTTGCCCCAGTCTGTTTTTATTTTAAAATTCCTATAACATTTCCACTGTATAACCCAGACTTTATTCCTAAAACTCTGTTTAAAATTGATTTTTTTTGGTAAATTAAATGCACCAGCAGGACTGTTATTTAAAGGAAGCTTTCAGTGAATCCATTTTGCAAAGTGAAGGTTTTTTTAAAAATTATGAATAAACTCCTATCCTAGCCCATTTCCACCTCCTCTTCCCACTAACAACAATAACAAAAAAATCTGTTTTATAAATTTGGATGTCTGAATAGTAAATGGGGCTTACCATATTTCATTTAAAAGCCAAATGTAAACATTTACAGGCTCTGCACCATGGTTCATTCATATCCATATGAATAATTATGCATTCTCTCTATTGGACAACTTACTATTGCTTTTTCAACGCTTTCACTTTCTTTTTTGCCCCCCCTCCCCACCCCCTCCACCACAGACTATGCAGATGCTTAAAGGGAACTGAAATGAGACTCAGTAAAGATCAAAGAGAAATAATGTTTTTCTTTGTAAATATTATACACTTCTTAATTTTTCCCTGGGGCTTGAAACTCCTTTGGCTTTGTCCTGTCATTATTACTGGCCACTCAGAGATAAAGCAAACGAGCTAAATCACATGCACACACACTGGCAGGTTATGATGTTTACTGTGCTTTTAAGCAATGAAGCCAGCAGCTTAGAACAATCAATTCGTTTGCTAGAGTTTAACTTTCTGGCAAACCCCCGACTCCAGCATGAATGTCTAGTCCCATTTCAGGAATTTCTTTACATGGTACTTTCCCCAGTCTGTACTCTTGATGTAGTTAGTAATGATGACTGTTACAGGGACAAAGGGTCCAAAAAATGAGAAAAACTTGCAGTGAAAGATAAGCTTTTGCAGTTGTCCAAGAAACACAATAAAGTGGTGTTATTGAGCTGTGGTGCTCACTAATAGGACCTGCTTCTGATGATTAAGGGAGAGTACTCAGTAGGCTTCATGCTGAAGTAATTAGCAGAATTTTTGATTATATTCTGACAAGTTCAATACAGAGTTGTTTGGTTACTTTCTGCAGTCGCAAAACACATGGAAAACACATGTGGCATTGACTGGAGTTTGCTCCACTTTAGAGGTGTTGATAAAATATTTTTTAAAATGTAGTTCACAAGCCTGTAACATTCCTCAACCCTACAGGATGTAAACCCACCTCCCAGTCTAAAGGCAATGCTTTGGCAGAGGACTCCATTGCTGCCGAGCTGTACTACCCCAAACCAGAACTGCTCCACCCCATTTCTGACCTTGGCCTCAACCTGGGCCATTTGCTGGAACAGGAGAGCTGTGCATTCTAGAGAGGGAGACACCTAGCTGTGACATGGTTCTAATTCCCTTCTTCTAGATTGTGCAAGGGTTCTGTGTTCCTAGAACCATGGCACCAGGCTCCCAGCAAAATCCAAGTTAAAATCTTAGAAGGCAGTTCATAAATAGTGAATGAACACAGAGTAAATAAAATCACCACCTCCCCACTATTCCTCACTCTCTCAATATCTCCCATGTATCGTGAATCCGTCTTGAATCCACCCATCATCATTATCAACATTTTCCCTGATTACCGTCATCTCTACCTTGGAGTAACACAACAGTTTCCTAAAATCTCTCTTGCCTCTACTAATCTTTTATTAAAAACATTCTCTTACTGTGGCCAAAGTAATTCTCCCACTGTGGTCAGAAACATTCTCCTACACTTGCAAAATAAAATGCAAAGTGATCACTTGTCTTCCCTTCTTGAAGCACTTCACTGACTCCATGGGCCTTTTGGATTAAGGTCATGATTTCTGGCATGGATTAAATGGAATGGTATATGATTTGTTGTTTAGACCAATCACTACTGAGAATGCAGGAGGGAGTTAACCTGGGACCACAGATGTGAATAGGAACTACACCAAGTCAAACCAGGACATATAGTCACCCAGAACATTGAACATACACTTCATGGTCTGATCCCACCTAATCCTTCCAACCGCACCTCAAAACTTGTAGGGGTTTGGATCTTGAATGTTCCCCGAAGGCCCATGCATTAAGGTTTGGTGGTAATTATGACTCTTATTAGGAGTTGGTGGAGCCTTTAGGAAGTAAAGCCTAATAGAAAGTTAGATCACTAGATGTGTGCCATTGAAGGGGGTATTAGGTTGGCAGTTCCTACCCCCTCTCTCTCTCTGCTTCCCAGCTGCCATGTAGTGAATAGCTCTGCTCTACCACCACTTGCAGCCATGACATAATGCCTTGCCACAGGCCCCAAAATGAAATCAAGTGACCCTGGACTGAAACCACTGAAAACATGAGGCAAAATAAAACTTTCCTCCTTGTAAGTTACATCAGGCATTTTGCTGCAGCAACAGAAAACTGAACAACGCGCACCCCTTTCTCATTTTTTTCATTCTTCTCACTACTTTGAATTCCAGTCTCTCCAGTCACCTCTCCATTCTAAACGAGTCTGTTAGGTTCCTGCTTAGGCTCCTCTTGTTTTAGGAAGCTGTCCCACATCTTTGGAGATGAAAGCTAAGTGTTTCCTTTGGGGGCTTTCTTATCAACTGTGTTTATTTGTCTTGTCTCCTCTCAGCGCCTAGAGATTGTGAAGTTCTTTGAGAGTGGAGATCCTGGTATTGGTTGACTTTCAGCACCTAGGAGTGAATTAATACACTCCATGTGTTGTGTTTCTAGAATGTGGGGAGGGAGAGATCAGGAAACATTCTGAGGATAATGTCTGAGCTGGACCCTGAAGACTGGATGGCATCAGGGAGCCTGAGGGAGGATACAGGCACAGCCAGGAAAGAAAAACCATTATGGTTGTTGCAAAGGGGACCAGGCACATGGCACATCATGGCAGCAGGGACTAGGGTTCACTTTGCCCTCAAGTGCTGGTGCAAAATAAATCATCATCATCTTTAGTGACTGGCAAGGAAAAGATAATGTAAGACGTGATGATTAAGGGGGAGGGGTAGTACATGAAAGGGAATATGAGTGACATGTCTGTGGTATTGCTATTTTTTCCTGTGATCCAGGTACTGATTACACAAATGTGCTCAGTTTAAGAAACTTCACTGAGCTGATGGATGCATTTCTCTATATGTACATGATAACAAATCTAAAATAAAATGAATAATTTCTCTCTAAATCCCTTTTCCAAACTGGATAAGTAGGGTCACACAGGGTATTACATAAAAATTCCAGTTTTCCATCCTTTCCCCAGCTGTAGCTTGATTCTGGAAAGCCTGCCATGGGGCTCAGTGTGTCTGAAAACCTTCTAGTCTTCCTCCACAGCCAAAACATTAGGATAGCGAGTAAATAAAAATGAGCCAACTTATTCACTGCTTAGATGCAAGTTTAATTTTCTAAGATATGCTTTTGTTTTTGTTAATTGAGCATGTGTTTCCAATGAAGGTTTCAAATGTGTATTTGAGCTCGCCACCTTTTGGGGATGCTCACCAACATACTACAATCTTGCCTGTGTGTGCATCGACATTCAACCTGAAACCCACATTGGCAGACATGCATATTTATGGCTGCGCATCTCTGTTCAGTCCACCCATGGCCCTCCTCTCCCCAGCTTCATGCTCCTTATTTCCATTTTTTGTTTTCCTGGAGCCCAATTTGCCTCAAGATGCCTGGAATCTTCCCTAGCCCATCCCCGTGGTTTCAAAATGACACCAGCTGCTGACATCCAGTGGCTGCTTGGCTTCATTACAGATGTATATTCAGTCTACTTATGCTGGACACTGTCCCTGTTTGAAGGGAGCCCTGCCAGAGCTGCATAAGTGACCCCACCACCAGAGAACCCGATGGCTGCTGCATTGTGGGGAGCACAGATTCTCCCATGCCTGGAGCGTTGCCTGCTATCAGACGTGGAGGAGCAAGCTGAGGGCCTCATGAGGACCCAGTCAGCCAGTGCTCAGCCCAAGCCAGCCTGACTGGGGCAGAAGACAGCACGCCCCTTAAATTGGGCCTTCTCTGTCTCCTGCCCCTCCTCCCCCTCCCTTCCTGTCCCTCCCCTCTTCATCCCCTTCCTCCACCTTGAAAGCCTAAAGGGTAATCATTTCCTGACAGCAAACTCAACTTGAATTGTGAAACAGAAGCCATTTTAAAAGAACCCAGCTCCGCATTTTATTATTTTTCCAGGGAAAACAGGTTTTGCCTTGGCTAGGCCTCGGTGCCACGGTAGGATATGACTTGTGACAGGTCTGAAACGCATTCAGAACAGTAAACACGGAGCCGGCCACAGCACCCTAATTTAAACCGGGGGCACACTAGGCAGGCGGTGTTTACCACCGCACGTCGAGCACAAGTGGCTTTACTTCAGAGGAAGTCATTCCTTTTGAATCCGAGACTGGGAGAGAGAGAGAATATAAGAAGGAAAAAAGTTTGGTTTCAATATGTGAAATTAGTTCCCCTGGGGGAAACTTTAATTCTTGTCAAATGTTTAGGGAGAATGCAAATGGGAAATTTTCCACGTTTGCAGATGTGTTCCCTGGCGCCCCGACTCTGAGTTTCTGTGCAAACCTCTCACTCTCCACCGAGGGGCTTCTGGAGGCCAGGAGCCCTGGGAAGGACTGGGAAAGAGGAAATAAATGATGTCTGATGAGGTGGCAGAGTGGCTGTCCAGCTACAGAGAGGAAGATGTGCCTTGTCCTGTTAGGAGGAGGGGGCAAGGCAGGGACAAGAGACAAGAGCAGAGGTCTGCCCTGAGAATGTAGCATTTCCTTCCCAAACTGCCAGAAACTGAAATGGACAAGTCAGAGCAAATCCCTCTCATAAAGTTGCTTTTCACCTTCCTTTCTTCTGGCTGCCCAGGCTCTGTGGGCCCTGGGCGTCTGTGGCCAGAAGGCAGGCCAGGCCAGGAGACCTTGACGCCCCCAGAGAGGGGGGAGAAGCACAGTGCACTCCATTGATCCTGCCAGGCTGTATAAACGGAGCCTTGGTGATGGGCGTCAAAAACACATTTTCCCAGCCCAAGTGTCTTAAATCCAATGCCCTTGGGATAGAAGTCAGAAATTCTAATTATAACAGGCGACTTCGGGGCACTGCTGAACATAGCTGGTGTTTTGAAGAGGAAGGGGAGACTCAGTGGGAAGAACTGGCAACTCCAGCATCGAGATGGAAGCGCTGCAGACATTTTCCCTACAAAAAATAAGTGACCCTGCAGTTAGGTAAATATTCTGTAGATAAACAAAGGCTGGGACAGTCCCGGGTTTAAATTGAGTGGGGCTATGAAATAAATATCATTAGATCCAATTTCCAAGATGCAGATGGAACACTCGACTTTGGGAGCATCCAAAAGAGCTCCAGGCACTTAACTCTGGGCAGTCCCCAGCTACAGCGAGCTCCTTCTGGGCTTTTAGGTGCTCTCAGGTCACGCCTTCCTGTGTTACCTTCCCCATCACTGGAGTGACTTCTCAGCTGTTACTCGCCCGTCCTTCCTATAGCCTCCACCTCAAACTGTGGTTGCTAATGTGTGTGATTCCTGTCTTCAAAACACCCCAAGGGCAGTGACTCCATGCTGCTCACCTCTGAATCCTATGTGCCTACCTCAGACTGGCATGAAGTAGGAATTGAATGACTCTGCCAAATAAATGGATGAACGAGCTGTTCTGCTTGTTGTTAATAAAGATGAGTCTTAGAAAAGCCAATGAGGAAAAGAAGAGATGGAAGTATTTAGAACCCAAACTCCTCTACCTTGGATCAGCATGGTTTAAATAAAATTTTGAAGGCAAAAACCCCTTGAGGCCATTTTCTTTCTTTCTTTTTCCCTCCCTCCCTCCCTCCCTCCCTCCCTCCCTCCCTCCCTCCCTCCCTCCCTCCCTCCCTCCCTCCCTTCCTTCCTTCCTTCCTTCCTTCCTTCCTTCCTTCCTTCCTTCCTTCCTTCCTTCCTTCCTTCCATTTATCCATCCTTTCTTCCTTCTTCTCTCTCTCTCTCTTTCTCTCTCTCTCTCTCCCTCTCCCTCTTCTTGACACAAAAATTGTACAGAATCATGGGATAACATGACATTTCAGTACATTTATACATCGTGTAAAGTTCAAATCAGGATAAATCTAACTACCTAAACATTTATCATTTCTTTGTGGTGAAATGTTCAAAATACTTTAATAATGTATATCACCCTACTGTGTGCACATCAGAACTTATTTCTACTATGTAACATCGTAGTTGGGCTATGAGGTATTCTCAGAAGGCTCCTGTGTTAGTATACGAAGCGAAAATGATTTTATTACGAGAGCTACAACCTAATTGCTCCACCCTAGTTCAAATGAACTTCCTGAGTGGTAAATGTAGGTGGGTGGGGTGTGGCTGGAGAAGGTGTGTGGCTGGAGAAGGTGTGTCGCTGGGGGTGAGCCCTGGAAGGGTTCATCCTCCCTGCAGCCTCTTCCCCTCTCCCCCGTCTCCTGGCCTCCACAACAGAGCAGCACTCCTTCACCATGCCCTTCTACCATGATGTTCTTCCTCATCTTGAGACCAGGACAATAGAGTCAGCTGCCTATGAACTGAAACCTCCGCAACCATGAGTTACAAATAAGCTTTTCCTCCTCTTAAGTTGTTCTTACCTTGTATCTTTGGTCACTGTGACAAAAAGCTGACTAACACACCAACTATAACTTGGTAATATAGACCAACCTTCCCTCCCTACTCCTCCTTGCCCCTTGAAGATCCCCATAGTGCAGTGGGTGTACTCACAAATGTGATTGTGGGTGGAGAGTTCAGAGGCACAAAGTCAAATATAGAGAGTAAGTCCAGCTTTGCAGAACAAGCAGTCTCCCAGGAAGTGAGATGGCACTGGTAACTGGTATTACCACAAATTCCCTTTATACAATTTTGGGCCAAGGCACAGAGAGCTACTATTAAAATGGAGGTGTTATCTAAGAAGGTAGCCTAATGGGACCTGAGTATTCTTTGATATTCAAAAAACTCAATACTTTGAATGAAGACAATAAGGTGGCCACAAAGGGAACCAGGGAGGATACCAACAGCAAAGAAAGTTGACCAAATAGATTCACAAGGATTTTTCTCTCTATTTAGAATAGAAGGCTTCTCCCTACACGGCCACAATAGGTTCCTATGTGCAGATACATTTCTCTATATCAGAGTTAGCACAATTTTGATGTCTCCAAGTGGACAGATAAGGAAACTGAAGTGGACATGGTGTGCAATGATTTCAGCAAAGCCTGTGGCAAAATACTCAACAATACTTTTTATAGAAAATATAGTGAAATATGAGCTGAGTTCATAATGGGTGGTGAACAGTGAATCAGAAAAACAGTGGCCTGTTGTTTCTAAACTTCAACTTTTTTTTTTAATCAGTGACTTTTAAGAAGCCAGAAAATATCAACATTGCAAGTGAAAGAGTTCAAGAGAATCAGTCCTATAGAACACAGATTCAAGATTGAAAACGCAGTCGGCAATCTCACAGACTGATTAAAAGGGACAGAATGAAACTTAACAGGGAAGAAATGTAAAGTCTCATGTTTAATATTCCAAAAGTGAATCACCAAAGAACAGAATGGAGGATACCCAGGTTGGCAGAAGTTCACATGGAAAAGATCGGAGGACTAAGAATAACCGAAGTGTATTCAGAGCAGGAACTCTGGGAAAAGTTCTGAAAAAGCATGAGAATTGACAGGAAAAAAAAATGGATCTATTGTGGAGAGGATGTTGTTGCAAATGGGAGAAATAAGGAGAGACAGGGAGACAGTATTGTTGAACAAGAGAATGACAAGCTTCCTAGTAATGACAAGGGCTGCCTCTTGAAGCAGTGAGTTCTCTGTGGTGGTAAAAGCAAAGTCATCTGCTGACAGACACTTTGCAGAAAGAAGTGGTAGCACTTTATCTAGAGCCCTAAGAGCTGCACCAGAAGAACTGATGAGAATTCACATTCCCAAGGAAGAGTGACTACTGAACAGAAAACTAAAGCAAAGTGGACGGAACATTTTGTGCGTGGAATTTGGAGACGATGTTTTATTCCGCGGATAAGAACAGTTGAAAGTTATGCGTTTGAGGTATTGGGCAGCAGGGAAGGAAGCTCCACAGCCTATTGCTGGGAGTTCTTGGGAGGAAAGGTGGCCTAGCATCTTAAATGACTTCCAAGGTTCCTCTCAGTCTTTTGATTCTAGGTCACTTTTTTTTTTTTTTTTCCTGTCCCTTTCCCTCCCTGGTCTTGGCGAGGACACACATCATTAGGTCGCTGAGTTTTCTTTGTGAATCACTCACAGAACAAGCAGTTGCTCTGCCATGCCATAAAATATTTTTCCACTTAAGGACACAAAGGAATTTGTTGTGAACACAGAGAACTCTGACATGCTGACCACTTGCCAAGAGTCCCAGAAATGGTCTGAAAGAAAGAGCAGGAGGAGAGAGGAGAGAAAGGGGTGTTTCCATACGCCAAGGCTCAGGGCTCCTCTGGGCAGGCCTGATTCAATCCGTCTAGCTGTTCTCATGAAACATTCTATTTTGTGCCTTCTGGGGCTGTTGAAGAAGGCAGAGTAGAGATTTATAACAACAGTTGTTCATTCCAGCCCAACTGGTTTGGCACAGGGAGGAGCTATGTTTTTTAGAACAGCTTTTCAACATTCCTGCATGAGTTGAAATGCATGAAAATTTCAGTTTTGAAACAACCAGATGTTTTTGTCAGGGAAGAAATAGATGACCCAAAGAGACTGGGAGGACAAGCTCAGAGGTTGCGGGAGGAAAATGGTAGTACAAAGAGCTCGTGTCTTTCTCATAGCTCCGACCATGATTAGCCTACTTGTACCAAAGCCAGACTCCACTTAGCATTTTCCTTCCGAGGATTCCACTTGGGCTGCAATGCTGCTAAAGGTTTGGGAGTAAAAGAAGCAGGCTGCTAACTTCCACTGGAGACTCTGGGATGGTGGAGAGTCAATAGCTGGAGCAATAACCCCTCATGGCAGAATTGGCCCAGATGAAACCGATAAATGGGCTGCAGTATGCAGCAGAAATAATGCTGGGCTTAGACATGGGGACCTGTATTCTCAGCCACAGATTTTGTCATTTCTTTGAGACCATTTCATCATTGGTCAAATGAGGAGCTGGAAACAAATTTTCCTCAGTGCCTTTTCTCAACCCCTGCTTCAGTGATTCCTGATTCCTTTCTTCCTTACAAAGAGATAATACATCGATATTGGTTAGGAAGAAATACCTTCTTCATGATAAGATATTGGATAAAAAATAGAATTTTCTTTTTCAGTAAAGGTGGCATTCCTGATTTGAAAATCATTATTACTTTGGTAGATTCATTGAATCAAACATATGTCACATTGACCAGAGTCACTGGTTTTTCAAAATAGTCCCAATTTCAAATATTCTGTCTTGCTTGTTATCTTACCATGAGTTCTGATTTTTTTAGTCAAGAAAATATGGGCTGGAGCTGTAGTTCAGTGGCAGAGCACTTGCCTAGCATGTGTGAAGCACTGGGTTTGATCCTTAGCATCACATAAAAATAAACATATAAAATAAAGGCATGCTGTTCATCTACAACTACCAAAAGTAAAAAACAAACAAACAAACAAACAAACAAACATGGTCAAGGACTTTTAAACGACTGGTGAGGAAATGAAGAAAGGTAGAGAATACAGAGTTTCTATTTGATGTAACTTTTTTGTCCTGAGTATAAAATTCTCTTATCAGCCCCTTATGTCTTTGGAGGTGAATCTTTTGTGAGGGTTCTTCAGCAAGAGTGGCCTTTGAAGTCATGCCTCTCCTACCCGCTGGTCTCCAGGCTTTCTGAGTCCTCTTTGTTGAATCGAAGACATTGGACTGCATCAGGCCTCTGCTGCTGCATCTGAGAACCAAGAGCTTCAGGCATTGCAACTCATGTTCCTTGGTGGTCTACCACCTGATACAAGTTCTACTGTTTGCTACCTCTTTTCTCTGTTTCCCAACATCTTGCTTGGTTATAAGAGAAACAGGGTCTCTGAAAAGAGGATGCAACTGAGAGTGAGTTGGACAGAGATCACTGGAGCTGCCTGTCTGCATTTCTATCCACCACATGCCACACTAGGTTGACTTCCAGAATCACACATTGGACTCCAGTGCTGCTCTTTGTCTGATGATCCACAGCTTCCCAGGCAGCTCCCCGTGCTTTCCAAGTGCTACCAGCACCTGGGTGATTTGTTTAACATTACTCTTGTAAAGTTGCTGCCTCTCCTAGAACCGCGTCAGCATGCCTCCCTCTTCTTCAGAAAGAGCCAAGAGAAACTATTAAAAATGTGTTTGAAATTACACATTCCCCACTCTCCTTGACAGAGGAGCTTTGCTAAGCTCGTTAAGAGAGCTGGAGAAAATTCCACAGCACATTTCTGGGTTTATGGTTATTATTTTGCATGTGCTGCTGAGCTAATAGAATGTGACTTTGGACATCCATGATCCAAGGGAAAATGGCTGCCTACATCTCGAGGCTTTAATACCAGAGCAGCAAAGGAGGCTACCATTTTGGCCATTCACCCCCATTCACTCCACTTGCAGACTTAGTGAAAGAGATGAGAGCCAAGAGGACAAAGACACAGAGGAAAGGAATAAATTAGGCGGGTTTTGGAATGAGTCCTCTTTCTCCTCCCTCTTCTCTTTCTCTCCCCTCCTCTCTCCCTTGCCCTTTCAAGTGTTGGATGGGCTGAATTCAGCTTACTTTACAGCTTTGCTCCAACTCCGTAAAACTGAGCTCAACCAGAGCTGGACTCAGAGACTTGTAAATAATCTCCTAAAGGAACCTCACTAAGTGGAAGCAGCCTGTTCAGTTCAATTTTCTCCTCCGGTTACCATCAATGACCTCCAGACATCTCAATTTCTTCCATAATCCTCGAGCAAAGCAAAGCCACTGCTCCATTGCCTCTGTTGGAAAGAATGCTACACTTGACCTTCTCCTTTGCTGGTGCGCTAGCAAGACAATGTGAGAACCAGCACAACTCAGATCAGGAACCACCACATTGAAACTCCAGATACAGACCCTGTGCTTTTATATCTTCTCCAGCAGACTGAATGCCTGGTGAATATATTGCTGAACAGATGCATTAGAAGTGAAGTTCTCCACCACCTCATTGAAACTGATCTTTTGCTATAAAAACAATGAAGTCCAGTGGCATTTCTGAGGAGCAAAATGTGAAACAACACCATTTGACCTTGGGCCATGTAAATAACTTTAACAAGCACAAGCTAAAACATGCTGAGTACCTCTAACAAGAAACATATATTGAGATACTTAGCATGTGGAAGATCTTTGGTGGAATTTAAAAAATCCATTAAAAATACCTGATTTCCAGTGTGTTATAAATTGCTGAAACAAAGGGTGAAGGACTTACCCTAGTGCTATGAATATAAATTCAATTTGATTTAAGATGTCATTGCTAAATGAGCTAGCTGCCCTTCAAAGTGTGAACACATGAGTTGGTTTTTTTTTTTTTTTTCTTATTAAATTGAGATTCTTTCAGTCTAAAGAAACTCAAAGAGAAAGAAAATATTCTTATCTTATTAGATCAAATATATCTTTTGATAAAATAAATGCTGAATTCTTAACAGAACATTATTTGGGACACCAAAAGAATTCTTTATTCTGCAACATTTGAAGCAAAATTTCAGGTCACAGGGTTAAAAAACAATTTCCAAAAACAATTCCAAAACTATATCCATCTGTCTAAAAGGACTTCATTTCCAAAACTCTGTTCTAAGGTTTTTGTTTCTCTGGACATGTTTTCTTTCCATTTCAGTTTTTACCTAAAGCAAAGACCAAAGTTTACCTCAGAAAAATTTTCATCTGAGAATATTTTCTCTCCTTGACTTCTAAGCATATTTACCCACAAAGTGGGAGGGAGCTCTTTATTTGTAATTGCTGCCTACAAGATTGGACTTTTGTACCTGAATGTTTGTGTTTTTCAGATAACGTTGACTTTATATTCAAGTAATTGTTCAAAGGTCACAGACTTTAAACATCACTTCCTTGGAGGAGTGAGCACCTTAATGTAACCACAAGGCCCTGGCAGGGATATAAGAGGAACATTGCTTTTTTTATTTAAGAGGCAGGCATGTGAGGTACGGAGCTCCTGAGAGCTTAGGATATCTGGTCCATGACACAGAGCCCTTTCCTCAGATAGGAGGCTCCAGTGCTCTATCCTCTGCCCAGCTGGAGAGTGGGAAACAAATGAAAAACTTGTGTATTCCATCTAGCAGCTAGACCTCAAATGGTTGGTCCAGAGGACTCACATTTCCTAGCTGATCATAACAGAATTCTTTCTGTGATTTGTGACAGGAAGTCCTTTCCTTGAAATGTACAGCTAACCCAGGCATGGAGGACAGGAGCGGGCACCTCAGCACTTCATTCACTTTGATGTAGAAACACAGGTGCAAAGAAGACCCTACCTCACTGGAGCAGAGCCCTAAGAGATAGATAAGGAACAATGGATTTTTCCCAGGTGAAAATATCCAAAACCTAAAGCAGCTTTTGTAGCTCCAGGCTCAACTTAATTTCCCCCCTTTTAATGGGTCTGTGCTCTGAGAAGGACAAAAATGTGCAGAGCATCTGCAAAGCAAAGAAAACTACAGTGCACAGAGATAACTTGCAGGCTAAGAGAAAATATTTGCAAGCCATATATCTGAAAAGGTGTTAAAAATCAAAAATAAATAAAGAGTCCAAATGACTCAATAATAAGAAAACAAAATAAAATTAAGAAATGGACAAAAGCCAAAGCAATTCTTAGCAGGAAGAGTGAAGCAGGAGGTACCATAATACCAGAACTTCAACTATAATACAGAGAAATTGTAACAAAAACGGCATGGTATTAGCACGAAAATAGGCAGACCAATGGTACAAAATAGAGGACACAGAAACCCACATAAATACAGTTTTCTCATACTAGACAAAGGTCCCAAGAACATACAATAGAGAAAAGATAGCCTCTTCCACAAGTGGTGCTGGGAAAACTGGAATCCATATGTAGCGAAATGAAATTAAGCCTCTATTTCTCACCCTGTCCAAAAGTCAACTGTCCAAAAGTCAACTCAAGATGGATCAAGGACCTAGGAATTAGGTCCAAGGACCACAGACTCTGCACCAAATAGAAGAAAAAGTAGACCCAAATCTTCATCATATCAGCTTAGTTCCAGACTTTTTTAACAAGACTCCCAAAGCACAAGAAATAAAAGCAGGAATCAATAAATGGGATAGATTCAAACTAAAAAGCTTTTTCTCAGCAAAGGAAACAATCAAGAATGTGAAGAGAGAGCCTACAGAGTGGGAGAAAATCTTTAACACATGCACTTCAGATAGAGCACTAATCTCCAGACTTTATAAAGAACTCAAAAAACTTTACACCAAAATACAAATAACCCAATAAATAAATGGGCTAAGGAACTGAGCAGACGCTTCATAGAATAAGATTTACAAGCAATCAACAGACAAATGGAAAAATATTCAATATGTCTAGTAATAAGATAAATGCAAATCAAACCTACCCTAAGATTTCATCTCACTCCAATTAGAATGACTAACAATAGGTGTTGGTGAGGATGTGGGGGATAAAGGTACACTCATACATTGCTGGTGGGATTGCAAATTGGTACAGCCACTCTGGAAAGCTGTATGGAAATTCCTTAGAAAGCTTGAAATGGAACCACCATTTGACCCAGCTATCCCACTCCTTGGTCTATACCCAAAAGACTTAAAATCAGCATACTACAGTAACACAGCCACAGCAATGTTTATAGTAGCTCAATTCATAACAGCTAGATTGTGGAACCAACCTAGATGCCTTTCAATAGATGAATGGATAAAGAAACTGTGGTATATATATGCAATGGACTATTACTCAGTCATAAAGAAGAATAAAATTATGGTATTTGCAGGTAAATGGATGGAGTTGGAGAATATCATACTAAGTGAGATAAGCCAATCCCCAAAAAACCAAAGACCGAATGCTTTCTCTGATAAGTGGAAGATGATACATAACAGGGGGTAGAGAGAGTAAGGGAAGAATGGAGGATGTTTGGATTGTGTAGAGGGAAATGAAGGGGTCAGGGGGAAAGAAAGATAATGGAATAAGACAAGCATGATTACCCTATGTACAGGCATGATTACACAAACAGTGACTCTACATCATGTACAACCAGAGAAATGAAAAGTTGCACCAAATTGGGTACAATGAATCAAAAAATAAAAATAAAGAAATGGACAAAAGACCTGTATAGGCACTTCTCCAAAGAAGACATATATATGGAAAGAATGCTCAACCTCTGTAATCATCAGAGAAATTAAAATTAAAAATCACTATTATCTCACACCTGTCAGAATGACTGTTCTCAAACAAACAAACAAACAAACAAAAGGTAAGAAATATTGGTGAGGATGTGGAGGAAAGGGAGCCCTCACACTGTTGGTGAAGAAAATAAGTATAGCCATTATGGAAAACAGCCATATGATATTCCTGAAGGAGCTAAGTATAAAATTATCATACAATCCAGCAGTCCCACTTCTGAGTATTTATCCAAAGTATTTGAAATCAGTTTGTTAAAGAGATATCTGAACTCTCACAGTCATTGTGGTATTATTTGCAATAGCCAAGTAACGGAAGCAACCTAAGTGTCCATCAACCAATGAATGAATAAAGAAAATCTGGTACACATACACAGTGGAATACTATTTAACCTTAAAAAAAAAAAAAAAAGGAAATTCTGTCGTTTGTGACAACATGGAGCCACCTGGAAAACATGATGCTAAGTGAAATAAGCCAATCATAGACAAATATAGCATGCTTTCACTTATACATGGAATCTAAAATAACAGAACTCATAGAAACAGAAAGTAGAATGATGGTTACAGATATTGGAAATTGGAGGAATAAGGAGATGGTGGTCAAAGGGTACAAAATCTGAAAGGTTACAAAAAGAGGTTTTTTTTTAGATCTGTTGAACAATTGGTGAATATAGTTAAATAATAAAGTACTATACACTTCAAAATTGCTAGAAGAGTAAATTTCAAATCTTACCACAAAAAGTGTTTGTTATCTGAAGTGATGGTTGATTTAATTATTAACAAGATTGGTTTAATTATTCCACACTTTATGAATGAACCATAACATAACATTGTACCCCAGAAATATAGGCAATTATAAATTGTCAGTGTAAAATGAAAAAACAAAATTAAAGAGTGCCAAAGAACTTGCTGTTATGGTTTGGATCTGAAACATACAAGCTCACGGGTGGAAGGCTTGGTTTCCAAGACAGCAGTGTTCAGAGCTGAGGAATTGAAAGGTGATTGGATCCTAAGGGTTCTAATATCATCGATGGGTCAATGCATTGATGGATTTATGGCTCCATGGGTTTTGGGGATTGGTGAAAATTTTAGGAGGTAGGCCTAGTTGGTGGAAGCATGTCACTGCGGGCATGTCCTACAAGGGGATATTTTGTCCCTGACCCCCTGCAAGCTCAATCTTTCTCTTTTTGGCACTCCTTCTTGTTTGCCATCATGTGAGCAGCTTTGCTTCCCCCATGCATGTGCTCCCTACCATAAGGTTCTGCCTCTCCATCAGCCCAGAAACAATGGAACCAAGTGACCATGGACTGAATGCTCTGAAACCATGAGACAAAATAAACCTTCCCTCCTTTAAGTTGATTTTCTTGGGTATTTTTATTGTAGCAACAGAAAGTTAACACACTTGCCTAACTTCAAATGGCTCCAAGTAGCCACCTTTCTCAGGAGTTGATTTAAATGAAGAAACTTCCTTTGAAGTGCAAGCTGAATTCAAGGAAAAACAAAAATGTTTTTGGCAGTGCCTGGCTGGGTTTTTATCAGCACTGTTTGATACAATAAAAAGATCAAATTATGTGGGAAAAGACATTTTTAAAGTATCATTGTGGAAACAAACAATTCAAGGAGCAAAAAGCAAGTGTAGGTAGAAAAATATCAGTTTACTTGGTGAGGAGAGTTTCTTGATGTTTTTTAGAAAATCAAAAAGGAGAGAGAAAAGGAACTGAAAGGAGGAGTTCAGTGAATTCAAGCGTTAAAACACTTGTGAATCTAGTCTGCTGGGCTGGAGGAGGCTCAGCAGCTACATGGGGGCCATTTACTTGCTTTTGATTTCCCTTCACTTGGTATATTATCTTCTTAACAGACTAATAACCAAATTAACACCAAGTTACCAAGTGGAAAAATTCTCTTTTATGCTTCAAATATCTGCAAACTTCACTTTTCCAGGAAAACCTCCCTGACTCCTTTTGACTAGACCAGACTCCTATTAAAATTTTTCATGAGCCCTGAGTTTTTTCTTCACAGCATTTACTGTGGAACATTATGTGGGCTAAACATTTGGCTTTCTGTCTTCTCCACTGGCCTGCAAGCCTCATGAAGGTAGGTAGATGTCAGTTTTGCTCACTGTTGATTATCAGTCACCGGGGGAGTACCTGCTGGCTCGCTCATTCATTCATTCACTCATTCACTCATCCATGTTCACTGTGCTCCTTCCATGTAGCAGGAGCTATCACAGGGACTGAAGATATTGTGCAGGATGAGGTAGAAAAGGCCTTCTTTGCTCTACCAGTGTTTAATTCTGGGGCTAAGGAAGGAGGAGGAGGAAGGACAATTTGGAAGTCGACAATTAAATGAGCAAGTTAGCTTCTGATACTGTTAAGTTCTATGAAAAAAGGTAGCAAAAGATGATATGTCTCTGAATGTAGCCTTGGGATAGGAGAGCTGGTTGGAAACCATCTCAGGGGTTTGTCAAAAGCCTCATTGAAGGGAGATGTGTGAACAGAGAGAGGGGTGATAGGAAGTGGCCAATTACATGAAGGTCTTGGCAACAGAACATCCTGCACAATGCACACCTCCTAAAGTAAAAGTGAGCACACTCATGGGAGAGGGAGAGAGGATCACTGTGTCAAGCTTGGTGGGATGTGGGGAGGGGGCAGGAGATGAGGTTGGAAAGAAAAGCAGGATAGATCATGTGGGTGATATAGCCACAGTATTTGGGTTTTGTTCTCTGCTCATAGGAAATCATGAAAGAGGTTAAAGTGAGCAGGAGAGTTGGCATGATTTAAATGGCCTTTTAAAAAGATGACTGGGTTTCCTCTAGACACAGTTAGCCTAGCTGATGGGTTGAAGTATCCCAATAGCAAAGTTGTTGGTGTGAGTAGAAGAGCTCTCCAAATGAACTCTTCATGGCAGTTATGTCATTTGGGGGGAACTTGGAAGCAAGTTATGCAGGATTCCTGGTGGTTAGAACAATCCTTCAGAAACCTGGATTACAGACTTCCTGAAACTGATCCAGGCATTTGAGGCTATCCCCTCTGCAAAATATACCTAGGTTTGTTTTAAATTTTAGAAGTACAATGTTATAAAACGTTTTTCCAATTAAATCATTTCTCTTTTTCTGATGTGTGTGTGTGTGTGTGTGTGTGTGTGTGTGTGTGTATCTCCATCCTTCAAGAGGTCACAGGTAACCTGACGCATTGCCACCTAACTCTGAACACCTGATCTCCTGTGTAAAGGTTAAGTTCTAGATTCATCACCACCATCTCCCTCAGCCTCAAGAATCTGGTTGATGTACCACAAAGGTGGAAGATAGAGCTGGGCCTGAGTAAAGGAAGCAGGAAGGGAGAAGCCAAGAATTCTACTCAGGTTTCAGAATATGCCCAGGTTTTTCAATGATGCTTCAGTTTATTATACCCAGCTCTCCAGGGTGAGCTCTTATGCTTCCAACAGGACCCATGGGGCTTGGACCAATTCTAACTCCTAAAACTACTGCTCCTATTAGACCAACTTCTCCTCTTGCTTAGTTATGAAGAAAAGTCATGAGCTGTGCATTAGCAAAAGAGCACATAAGGGTCTCCCGCTTTCCTATGTCTATTTGGATGAGTTGTCCATAAAAATCTTGTCAGTTTTTCTGTTTTGCAAAATCAATGCAATTTCTCACTTGGTGAGCCAATACCACAAGCTCAGCCAAATCACCCATCATCTGTTATCTTTTGAAAACTTCAAATAATGAAGTACTCTTACTTTTTTTTAATGACTTGAAAAAGTTATTTCCAGGCTGACACTTTACTTGCCAGCTTTTATTTAGAAACACATTTTCATATATTCACTTCAATTCTCTGGGAGAGAAAAGGGTCCAACAAAGTGTAAATATAGCAGCAGCCAAGGTTATCCATCCATCAATCCCCAGGCCCTAATTAAAGACAAGCTGTGAAAGCACAGCCTTTCTGGGAGATGGCATTGGCCAGGCCCTCCTTAAAAAGGGACTCTTCTTGCCCTTGAGGGTTTAGAGTTGAAAAGGAAAACTTTTCAAAGCCATCAGAAAGTGAGAAATCAATCTAAGTGCATCCATGTAACACAAGAGTGTCAGGATTTATAATTTGGGGTCATAAATCTTTTCGCATTGGAGCAAAAATAAATAAGCTTGCATGGATGCAAAACTAAAGACAGCAGGCACTCACACACTTCAAGTGTCAGTTTTAATTTATTTCTTCACTTGGAAAGGGGAGACTGAAAGCTGGATGCCAGTCTGGAGGGAGCCTCCTTGACTCTTCTTCTGGCCCAGACAAAGGTCTGAATGTTGCAGGACAAATCCAAAAAAAATAACACAGGAAGTTTTTGACTTCATAAAATTGAACGAGAGTTCTTTGGAAAGGGGAGGGGGGCAGTGATAGCAGAGAGTAAACCTCTTCCAGTAATCTCTTCTATATAACCCCAAAATTAAAACCAAATACCAGCAAACAAACAAAAACAAAAAAGGAGGAGGAGGAAGAGGAGAAGGAGGAAAATCTGATTTACTGTTTGACACATCTGGAGGGGTTTTGGAAAAGGCATTCACAAATCGTTTCAACTGCATTGAGTATTTTGCTGTGACAACAAAGATATGTATATAGATATTGTACAATTATTCATACAATTCCAAATGTGGCAATCAGAGCACATCATCATTTCCCTTGTGGAGAGGAAGAACATTATAATTGCATTAAAATTGAAGGGGATCAATAGTAATGGGATTTCCTGAGAGCTGCACATGGAAAAAGATCACTGAAAACAATACCTGTGGAACTGATTGCTTGTCATTACATTCAGCAACATTTATAATAAACTTCCCCTCTCTTCTGTTGTCACTCATTCTAAGGCATCAAAATAGAAAGCTTCAAATCAGCAAAGTAAAAAGCCATACCAGAAAATTCTGTGCTCTGGGAAGATGTGTTCTGCAGTGATCTTTCAACACTAGAGAAATGTTTAAAAGTTTATGAGTCAACATCGCAAGTACAAGCTGCCTGTTTATTGGGTCATCCAGGAATCAGGTTGGAAATGAGTTACCAGATTTCTGGGGTCACCCCTGTGTTTTTATGTCCCAGTTGCCCTTGTCTATGAAATAACTGTTCTTTCCTGCTGAATCATTTTTTTTATGTTTAAGTTAAAATGAGATAAGATACTAGAAAATAAGATATTTTAAAGTATGAAGTGCCTTATATATACAAGCAGTGTGTTACCAAATTACTCTAGGTAGCTTGAGTAGAGGGTAGGGGATGTAGGGCAGGTGATTACCCTCTCATGAAGCAGAGTTGACTTTCCCCATTTTTCTTGATGGTCACTATGGGATGGAAGGTAGAACGTAAAGAACAGAACAGGTGACCATTCTAGGTGTGCATGCAGCTTGCTGGACTTGAGGGACTGGAGCTTGGGTGTCAGTGGCTTTGCCTGATAATGCCCTGCATGTAGTTTTCAAATAGGGAACTCAGAGGAGGCCTCACTTTCCAGAATTGTAGCCCCACGTTTCAGACCCATCTGTCTTCCATCGTTGAGAAGAGATGAAGTCAATTCCCATTCAGAATTATGCTTTGGGAGGAAAATAGATGAGCCTTTTGATGGACTTCCCATAAGTTCAGAAGACAAAGTCCCTCCATTTATCTAAGGCCTACCCAGAATGCTAATGACCACAACGAATTGGGTTCTTATAACATAACCTGACCATGCTAAGTTGTGGCTCCTGAGAAGGAGTCTCCCAAGAACCCAGAGGTGGTTGACGGAACCCTCTTGACTCTTCCTACAAAGCAAGTAAAGATGGAACAGGGTGTTTGAATGCAATGACTCAGGGCATGCCTCCCTGTCACCACACTTCCCTCACATTCAGTCTGTCCCTCCATCAGCACTTTAGCTCCCATTCATTTTAGGATTTTGTTCTATATAAGTATCCTGACACTATAATATCTGTAAAATGCAGTCAGCTCTGCATATCTGTGGGTTCCACATCTGTGAAGTCAGCCAACTTCAGAATGAAAATACTGGGAAAAAAGTTGTTCACTTATACTGAACATACACAAACGATTTTCTTTGTTATTAAACCCTGAACAATAAAATATAACAATTATTTAAATAGCATTCACATTGCATTTGTACTTACTATGATTTGAATATGTTTTTTTCCCCAAGGAGTCATGTATTGGAAGCTTGGTCCCTATTGGGGTGATGTTAAAGACAGAGGGACCTTTAAGAGGTGAGTTCTAGAGGAAGATCATTAGGTCATTGGAAGTGCTACTCTTAGAAAGGATTAAGGTATTTCTCATAGGACCCTGATTGGAGGATTTTTATAAAAGAATAAGACTCCCCCCTCCCCATTCTATCTTCCTGTCTTATTATGTGAGCTCTCCTTTTCACCAATTCCCACCATGATAACATCGCCACAAGGCCTTTGCCAGACTGAGTACGGAGGTGTTTGGACTTTGAACCTTCAGAATTGGGAGCTACATAAATTTCTTTTCTTCATAAGCTACCTAGTCTCAGATTTTTTAAAATTATAGCAACAGAAATTGGCCTAATACATTATTATAAATAATCTAAAGAGGATTTGAAATATACAGGAAGATTGTATAGGTTACATGCAAATACCATTCCATTTTATATAAAGGATTTGAGCATCCATGAATTTTGGTGTACACAGGGGGGCCTGGAAACAATTCCCCATAGATAACAAAGAATGAATATATTGTGGAATAGATTATCTGCTATTGGAGCCATAAGTAATCATTAGCCAACATGGAGGCATGTTAAAATTTGTTAATCCATTTTCTTTATATTGATATTCTTTCTTTAAGGCTGGCTCTCAAGGTCATCTAAATCCACCAAGAAGAGAAAATTATTTTCTCTGTTCAGATTTTTTTGAGTCCCTTCCTCCTATCCCTTGCTTATTATCACAAAGTCTCAGTAACATAAAATACTGAAAATTGATATTTGTTTACAAATTCTATGGGTGAACTGGGCAGAGGCTGATTTGAAAGGCTTATCTGATTTTAACTAGGCTCATGTGGGTCAGCTAGGAAGTCAGCTGAGGGAAGGTTGGGATGAGCCATCTCTGTTCCATGTGGTCTCTAATCCTCCAGTGGGCTAGCCTTGGCTAGTTTGCATGGCTGCAGGGCAGGGTTCAGAAAGAGAGCAAAAGCACCCAGAGGCTCTTCAGACTTAGACTTGGAATTGGTACATCATTCTTCTAGAGCATTCCATTGGATGAACAAATCAAAAGGCTGGCTCCACAGACTCATCTTGTGGTAGAAGGAATTTGCTTTCATGTCACACGGGTGTGTGAGTAAGTGAAGAGGTGGAAATTGGGGCCATTTTTATAATCCACCTACCACAACTTTTCCCTAAATGGACAGAACAAACAAGGCTTACATTTTCTCATTAGAAAAGAACAGTAACTATTTTTACATGTTAGCCCAGATGTTCTCCCTGTCTAAACTCAAAGGTAACAATTTATCAGTTATGGAAATTTGTAACAGAAAGCCCCCAAAGGAAAACTGATATATATGGAATATGCCTTCTCGTAACTAAAAATCATCATTAACAGTGGTTGATTGTGGAGGGTAGGGAGCAAGAAAATATATTGAACTTTCACCTTAACTTCAGGTTTAAAGTTTGTTACCTTTTCCTAGCTGGACTTAAAGAAAAGAAGCTGTGCCAGAGGAGAAAATGGACTTCTCATGATGTCTGTTAACAGAGGGTAAGCAGTTCATCTCCTTGATAGACTTTGTATAGCTTTCTGAAAGCACAGACTAGTGGGTTTTAACATGTACATCCATCCTATTAAGGTGCCTATTCATCCCCTACACGTCTGCATCAAATTTGACAGCCTTTTGGATTTTATGCATTATAACCATCCAGTCACTGACACAGTAATTTTAGGAGAATTCAGAGCCAGGTTGGAAATAGTCCTGCCAAAGCCAAGTGAAGCCAAATCAGGGGAGATCCGGAATGGGGAAAGAGGCTTCCCATGGGCCCTTCTGCCTGAAACTGAGGCTTGGATCAATTCCAATACCCATGGGAAGCAACTATTTTTTTATTGGAAGTGAAAAACCAATAGACTAACCCTATGGTAAATAGATTGTTGACCCTTGTAGATTCCATCTTTCTGTTATATGACTTTGCATTTCTTCCTTTCAAAGGCAGAATGATCGCCCCTTGACTTTGGGTTCTGCCATGTGACTTGCTTTTACCAATAGTATGTTAGCAACTAGTGCCAGCAGAGACTTTATTTCTAGAGCCTCTGTCATGAGAAGAACGTGCCCTGGGTAGCTCACCAATCCCAGGAAAATGAGTAACACCTGGGACACACTTGAACAGCTGAAATCCTCACAGCTGCCCCAATCAGTCAAAAGTTTGATGCTAACCTACCCCAGTCAATAAGCAGATACATGATCCAGAAAAAAGGTTTATTTTTGAAATTAATAAGTTTGAAGATGGTGTGTCATATGACACTGAGGCAATTTCCTATATCAACCAATAGTTAACTGATAATAAGTTCTCATGGAAACTAGAACAAGTTATAAATTACAAGTTGAACCTGATGTTTGTTGTGTAATATAGAATTTCTTTTTCAGCTGCAGAATTTGGAAATTGCATCTTATCCATGTGTCTTGATGGGTCTTCTTTGACATTTAGTTGATACTCCAGCTTCCCTCAATAACTGAGATAACATATATAAACTGGATGAAGGAAAATTGGGTATTTAAAAAATATTTTTCATTGTTTTCACTTGCAAACTCCAGAGAAAACAGATTAATGAGCCCTCATGCAAACATCATGCAGTTTCAACAATTGTCAGAATTTTATAAACTGTGTTGTTTCTATCCCACCTGCTGTTTTCTTGAAGACTAGAGATTTTAAATTCTAGATCCACCAGAAAATATCTTTGGTAAGTTCCTAGAATCTAAGTTATAAAAGAATATCTCCCTTGCAGGGGCTCTTAAATTGTAGTTAAGGAATTCCAAAATCTTTAATAATTTATGTGAAAGTTGGTGTATGTAAATGTTCCCATAGGATGGGTCCACAGTTTATTCAGAAGATAAAATCCATTTCCCTGCAAGAAGAAAATCAGTCATTCTTATTTGTTCTCTCCAAGCCTCAGCAGATGCCAGCATCTCATGCCTTCTGCAGACAAAGGAAAGGCCACGAGGACAAAGAATCAAATCTGCTCACCCAAAGAAAACCAGTAACTCTCCAGAGGGCCTGAATCATTGATTTGCTTATGTAGGCATAGAACTCAGACAAAATATCAGGTTTTATTTTAAAAGTACTAGAAGTCACAAGCCTTCAAATATCAGGAAGAACAACTCTGCCTTTCGATGAAAATGTTGTGGACAACTTAAGGGCTCAAGGTTCAAAACTTAGCCATCTAATTATTTTGGATGGCCTGGCAGCTCTGCCTCACTGGCTCAAGCAGAAATGTACTTGGGGTACTACATTGAGCCTAGTGGAATTGTTCTTACATTTTAGAAAGCCTTACATTTTGGAAGCCTTTAAAATCCAGGTTTCTGGGTCCCATTCCAGACCTTCTGAATTGGAGCCTCTGTGAAATCTGCATTTTTAATAAGCTCCTGAGTTAAACTTGGTGTGGCTTGTCCAAAGACCACACTCGGAGAGCTTTAACTGAGGGACCCCCAAGCAGATAGCAACTATCAGAAGCTTGAAGTAAGTCGTCTTTTCTTGATTTCATATTTCCTTTCAGTCTATAAAGTAGGTGGGGGGAAAGTATCTCTTGTCTCTATCAGTCTAGAAATCTGCAGCCTCTAAGATTTGTAATTTCCTCTGGGCCCCATGTACCTCCACTAATTTGTAGGACTGCTGTTCCACTGGGCTCATTTTAACAGTTCAGGCTCTAGGGGGCTTCTCATCGACTCCAACTAGAAAGAACTGGGCAGAACCGGAGGCCATTAGAAGTTATTTGGGCTCCACAAGTGGCAGTGCCAGGCATGCGACAAATCCTATTTGAATTTCTAAACCACTTCTTCCTAGGAGAAATGTCACGTAAGCAATGGAGGCCCCAGAAGTTGTCTCATACAAAAAGGAACAGAACATAACGAGGAGCGCAGAGTGGAGGACAGTAAATTCAGCTGCCCACCCCCTCTGTGCTCAACATCAAGGCCACTGGTGCAATATGGGTTTCATTAATGGCTCAAGGACAATATTTCACAGAGTTATAAGTTCAAGATGTTATTGAAAAACCCATACAGTGTTTTTCTATCCCCACTGACCCGCTCCCCAAGGGCTTTCTTAAATCATTCTTTAAAAAAACTTTTAAACATGGTTCCACCCAAGTGGTCATATTTCTAAGGGTCTGGGGCTATGCACACCAGGCCAGTGAAATCCAAAACGGTTTGGTAGAAGGTTGATGCTATTTCCTCTGCCTCTCAGGGGGAGCGAGGGAAAAGCTGTGAACCCGTTAAGTACATAAGCAGGACCGTGTGGGTGGCCCCAGAGAGGGACACCTGTTTTGCTACTAAATGCAGGATCACAAACACAATTTTTCCATAATACTATCCTATGTGAAATGCTGCCAGCGCTGCAAAGCCAAGAGAATTTCTGGAGAAATTTGGAGCAAGATCTTTCAAGTCTTAAAGGCATGATCTTGAGAAAGAGTCACTGCATTTACAAACAAAAACAAAAGCAAAAAATGTCTGTGGACAGTCTTTTTCATAGATGCAGACTATTCCATGGTATGGCCATACCATTTATTGGTGGACATTCAAGTGGTTTCCAGTTGTTTTTTTTTTTTTTCCTCTTATAAACAATGCCATACTGGATAATAAACATGTGTGTGGGTGTGCTTTTACCGCGGAAGGTGGATCTCTACAATTGCTGTTGATGGGTTAAGCATGTACATTTAACATTTTAATAAATATTGCCATGTTATTTTAAAAAATTATATGAACAAGGCTGAAAACAACCAACAGTAGATCTGAATACCTGTTTTCCCACAGTTCAGTGAGTACTACTTCTTTTTTTTTACTACTCTGATAAGGCATAAGATCATTTTATTATTTTTAATTGCATTTCTATATGTCAGGTTGAGCATATTTGTATGATTATTGGTTGTTTCATATGCATTTTCTCCTTAATGAATTTCTATTCACATCTTTTGTCATACTAGGTTGACTTTTTCTTGTGGATTTGTAGAAGTTGAATAACATTATCAATTGGTCTTTCATATATGTGAAGGAGCTTTTCCCAGACTTGTTTTGTCTTTTAGATTCTACTTTTATCTCAAACTTTGGAATAAAAGGTTTTTAAATTTTAGCTTGTCAACACTTAATGGAAATTGAGTTTCTTAAAGGCTTAAGCCACTCTGGGTCCAAATATGTATTTGAAATTTTCTTTTAAAATATTTACAGCTAGGCTAGGTATAGTGGCACATGCCTAAAATCCCCACAACTCAGTAGGCTGAGGCAGAAGAACTGCAAGTTCAAAACCAGCCTCAGAAACTTAACAAGAACCTGCCTCAAAATTGAAAAAAAAAAAAATTAAATGGACTAGGAATGTAGCTCAGTGAGTTAAATCCCCAGTACCACAAAAGTATGTAAGTAAATAAGAAAAATATTTACAATTAAAAAGATAAAAAACTTCAACCCATCTATGTTTTTAAAAAAATTTTTTTTCAGTTGTAGTTGACACAATACCTTTATTTTATTTATTTATTTTTATTGGTACTGAGGACTGAACCCAGTGCCTCACACATACTAGGAAAGCATTCTACCACTCTGTCACAATCCCAGCCTTAACCCATCTATCCTAAATTTATTTTTGTATATATGGTGTGCAGATTGGAACAATATCATCCTCTCATGAATTGAAATGATTATTTTGTTTACAATAATTTCATAGAAGATTTGAGTATTCTCTTCTTTCTAAAAACCATGGACAATTCTTGTATATCTATTTGTACACAGGAAGTTAGAAATAATTTGTCTATTTAAAAATTACCCCTTGGAATTTCCTGATTGAAATTATATCTTATGTTAAATTTTCTCATTCAGAAACACGGTAGGCTTCCATTTCTTCAAATCTTGTTTAATACCTTTCAGAATGGTTTATATTTGTCTTCATCTGGGTTTTTAGTTCACAAGTTGGGTTGCATTGCAAATATGAATTAAATTTCACCATAAAATCAATCTTTGTTGTTTGAAGATTCTGCATTTGCAAATTAACTTACTAAAATGTTTTGTGACCCAATCAATATTCATTGCACTTTTGCAATTATTCACAGATATGTGTGGAATAGCAAAAAAAAAAAAAAAAAAAAAAAATTTAGATTACCAGATGGACACATTTCTAGATGGATATGAACAAGCTTCCATAGAAAAAGTCAATGTCCTTTTTTGCAGTTTTTTTGATGCTGTGTTTTTTGCATTATTGTGATTTTTCTTAATGACTTGGCTGATCAAATTGGCCTACAAACATTGTTGACATGCTGTTCAGTATTTCTGAGCAATAGTCAACTATAATGTGCCTCATAAGGAAAAATACATGGGTTACATAAGCTTTGATCAGGCATAAGTTATAGGAATGAGTTGTCGATGAATTCAATGTTAATGGACCAACAGTATACAATAAATAAGGTGTCTCCTAACAGCAGCACACATAAATCAAAGTTAGTATTGATTGATTTGACAAAAATATTGTGAGACTCACAGGAACTTCATCCTGCCTTTCCTCTAAGAGCAATGGTTCAGAAAATGCTAATTCAGTATTTGTGACAACTTTATAGAACAAAACTACTGAAAACAATGAGACCCAACTATATATCTTTATCTGCAATCTTTATATCAGATTTTGATATTTAGTTTATGTTATATACAATTAAGTAGTAAGGTTCGCATCCTTTGGTTTGGTCTGGAATAGTTTAAATACTCTCATGCCTTTCTTTGGGCTAATCTGTACTTGAGGATGAAAAATTCACTCCCTGTTCTCTTTTCCAACCTAATTATATTCAGCCATACTGTCAGAGATTCTTTAGTAATGTTAAGAGGCTCTAATAAGTGGGAGGTTGCTAGGGAAGAATAGAGGTACTTTGGATTTGGCAGCGGGGGAGAGAAAGGAGGGGAGAGGATATATGGGTAGGAAAGGTAGTAGAATGAATCAGACATTATTACCATATGCATATATGAACACATGACAGGTATGATTCTACATCATATACAACCAGGAGAATGAGAAATTACATTCCATTTATGTCTGATGTGTCAAAACGCATTCCACTGTCTTGTATAACTAAAAAGAACAAATAGCAAATTTTTAAAAAGATACTCTAATACTGTGTTTATATAAAATTCTTTATTAATTAAATAGTAAAATAGTAAAGTAATATAGAGTAGCTTCCATTTTTAACATTAAACTTCCCCATTATAAATTTCCTTCTGAGAAATTAAAATTTGAAGATTAAATTCCAGATACTGAAATTCCAAATTCTTACAGTCCAAAAGACATAATATAAAGTTTGCACCCTCATGAGTTAAAATTCCAAAGAAATTAAAGTTTAATATTAATCCTGCTCCCTAATGTCAGACTCTGTTCAGTACTAGAGGGTCTTCAGACTTGGTTGGAGAAGGATTGCTCAGCAGTAGCAGACTGGGCTGTCTTCTGCATGGCAATAGTTGATTCTGGACCATAGAGTTGAATCAGCCTCTCCTATGCCCTGCCTTTAAAAGGTACAATGTATTCAAAGAAATGTGAGAATATCACAGCATTGATTTTACATCTACCAACTTTAGGAAGTAAGCAAATTTATAGACCCTAACGGCAATTATCCTAAATAAAATTAGATTACCAAAACCCAGTGATTGTTGTTGCCAAAGTCCAAAGCAAAAACTCATTGCTGTCTGAAAAAGGAGAAAATGGAGAAAATTTTGACCCAATTCACCAGACTACTGGCTTTTCTATGTCAGTTATTTAGAGTCCACAACCTGGGAATTTAAACTCCATTACAAGAAATCATCCATCAGAAATCAAATTTAGCACTGGGCATGAACATATCTAAGCAATAAAGTTACTATCTATACTGTACCCCCCTTCAGAAAGTGGTACTTTAAAAAAGGCTATGTTTGTGCTAATGTGTCTGCAGTGGTACAGCCCCAGCAACTATTTAACAAACCCTCATTTCCCACCCAAAATAGTGAATCATCTTAATTTCTTATTATCTCTATGGGCTCTGTGTTTCTGGCTGTGAATATTTTATTTAATGGGGCTCTGGCCATATTCTCATGTGAACAGGCAATTTTGGTGCTTGCTACAGTGGCAATCCTTCCAAAGCCTATAATACTTGTCTTCCAGGGTTGGCTTATCTTTCATTCCTAAAGTTTACTTCAGCTGGAAAATCAAAGTATGACATTTGGCCTCTTAGATCCATACTGCAGGACAATTATTCCTGAAGAAGGCTGCTTCTAAATACAATATGCTGCACAACTTGAGTCCTGGGAATCTAAAGCTATGTCAGAAGTGTGTCTAATTCATCAGTCTAGTAGATATTAGCCAGATCAAGCATAGCACACCCAACTAAATCTAAATTTCTGATAAATATCAAATACTTTTTAGTGTATTCCATTTGCATAAGATATGCTTAGAGTAGCAAAATTTTGTTTATCTGAAATTCAAATTTTATTGAGCATCCTATAGTCTTATTTTTTCAATTTTAAATCCTAATCTAGAGTTAATTGGAAACCATGTGGTGGAGGTGACACTTCAGCCTGAGGACAGTGACTTTAATTCAAGGTGGAGTCCTCCATACTTCCCTCCTTGCCCCTGAATAAAAAATGACTTCTGGAGCAGCTAATCTGGTGCCACATGAACCCAGTGTTCTTACAACTTAAGAGCAATAAATATTGCATCACCCACCAATACCTGAGGAGATCTAATCCTACATCAGTCTTTCCTAATGACATCTGTTCCAGTGAAAATGTCATGACTCATCCTAAGCTCTTCCCCTCATTTCATTTCAGCCTGAGCGCTTACTATGTGCTTAGGGGTACAACTGACTGATATATCAATTGCACTAGAGTAATATCACCCTCAAAGACATTGCATAACTGTTTGGTTAAAAATAGGCCCATGTCTGTGAATAAAAACCACTTTAAGTATAGTAACCTACCACAGGATAAGGAGGTTCTTGAAAACTTGAGCTTTAAACTATCCACTTAATGTATACCAACATTGGCCTGATGGAACATCCAAAGTCATAATGTTTGGGGAGGAAAAAGTTTCAGTTTACTACAGAAGAAAAAAAGAAATAAAAGTTAAATAAGTTCAATATGCATATGAAAAAGTGCTCAATTTCATTTGTAATTTTTTTTCAATCAAAGAGAAGGAAATAAAGTTTGGACTCTGTATATTTGGCAAAAATTGAAAAGATTTATAGGTATTATCAAAAGTGTGAGAAAATGGGTATTGTCACATAGCTCTTGGCTAGCGCAAATTGGTATTTTTAAGACTGCAAAAATAGAAAGTATGATGTTTATAGTAATGAAACACTGGAACAGCCTAACTCTCGATCAGTAGGGATAAATGCAGGAGCGATAGTGAGATGGTGGAATAGGAGGCTACTTGTATCCTCCCATGGAAAAAACAATTTGGCAGCCATTTACGAAAGCACTTATTTCTGAGTGCTTTTGTGGGAGCTTTGACATCCAGGGAGTAGGATGCAAAGCCTCAGAAAAGCCCAAGACCATGGAAGGTCATTTTGAGAAGGTGAACCAGCACTCAGGGCACTCACTGACTGTGGTCCCGGCTAAAGGCCCCCAAAACAGCCCTTTTCTCCCGTGGAGTTAGCTACAGCATCATTTGGCTTTGGTCCTGCCACAGCACTATCTGCCAAGGGACCCAGGAGTAGTTATGCTTATTGATGTCTGGAGTAACAGGCCTATTTGACTTTGATCTTGGATGTTGACTCTTAAAGCCTATGACTTGGTTCTAGTCCCTTTTAGACTAGTTTGGAAGTGGTACTGCCTGCCCAAGGGACCTGGTCATTGGCATACTTGTCCAAGTCTTTGGAGGCAGGCCTGCTGATGTTGACCCAAATGCAGATCCTGAAACAACCCTGTGACTTGGTTCTACCTCCTCACAACCGCAGTACAGGGGAAGTTTGTTTCATTAAGGAATCTAATGGGAAACACACCCATGTATAACTTAAGAGATAGGCTATTCAACTTCAGACCAACTGTAGATCCTGAAACAGCCCAGTAACTCAGTTGCAGCGTCTCCCAGCCATGGCCCAGGAACTTTTTCAGGGACCCAGTAAGAGGCACTCCTGTCCATACCCCATGAGGCAGTCCTTCAGATCTCATTCCTAGCTATGGACACTGAAGCATTCCTCTGACTTGGTCCCTCTTAGCTACCATCTAGGGCCAGTCCTGCCCACCTAAGGACCCACCAGATGACCCAGTGGGAGCCCTATCCATCTGTGCATCTGGTAATAGGTCCACCATCTGTAGGCTCAACTATGAACCCTGAAACAAACTTTATCCCAGTGCCAGTCCTACTGGCCAAGGTCATGGAAGTAGTCCTGTCTATCTAAGAACCAGGCTGGATCCACATCTTCCTAGACTCTGGTAATAGGTCTGCCAACTCTGAACCCAAGAAATAGCCATATGATCCTGCTACAATCTATTGCACTATGACTCAAGTGAAAACACCATAAAAATACCATAAAATAGAAATACCAAGAAATAGAAACTATAAGAATGACCAAAATAGAAATGTTGGAGCTGAAGAATAATCTGTGATAAAATGTGTGAGATTGAATGTTATGGTTTGATTCTAAAATATACCCAAAGACTCATGTGTTAAAGGCTTAATACCTGAAACACCAATGTTTAGAGGTGGGACTTTAGGAAAGTGATTGGATCATGAGGACCCTGACCACCTCATCAGTGTATTAATTCATTTATAGGTGAATTGAGTTCTGGAAACTGTAGAGGTGAAGTATGATCAGAAGAAATAGGTCACTTGAAATGTGCCCTGGAAGGGTATTTCTTTTTATCCCTCTCCTCTCCTCTCCTCTCCTCTCCTCTCCTCTCCTCTCCTCTCCTCTCCTCCCCTCTCCTCTTCTCTCCTCTCCTTCCTTCCTTCCTTCCTTCCTTCCTTCCTTCCTTCTTTCCCTCCTTCCATCCTTTCTCTCTCTCCTCCTCCCCCTCCCACTGTTCTCTCCTTCCTAGCTGCCATGAGCAGAGATGCTTTCTTCTGCAACTTCCTTCCACCATGGCACATTCCCAAAGCAATAGAGCCAGCTGACCAGGAACTGAAACATTTGAAACTCTGAGTCAAAATAAGTCTTTCCTTCTCTAAGTCTCAGGCATTGTCATAGCAACAAAAAAACTAACTCCGTAAAGTTTTGTATTATATAGAACTAGACTTAATATCCAAAAATGTTACCTTTCTCACAGTTGAAAAGGAACTGAAGGCCATAGGATCTGTTAGAAATGCCATCAGTGAGCATTAGCAAGAACTTGTGCTCAGAGAAAAATTACAGTTTTCTGACAGCTCATTGAATGAGTAAGTTACACAGGACATATTTCTTTCATTTATTTATTTATTTATTTATTTAACTTGGTAAGACTAATTTTAATGGAATATCTACATACTTGGTGATATGGTGATTTGCAGTAGACTTTGCAACTCACAAACATGACACATGATCCCTTTGCTTCACATTCATAGTTCTGACAACCATCGATTAAACATTTTTAAAGTTCCCTTCCATCTTACTCATCTCTCTCTAGCAACTGACACTGATTCCTTTATTTTTCATTTCTAGTTGCATGACTTCTGTGTGAAAATCTCAACATAAGTAATTTCCAAATATCTACAAATTGTGTTTAAAACTGATGAATATATTGGCTCTTCCTTTTAGCAGAGTTTACATAAGCTTCCCCTTTTATTAATAGAAGCATGCCTTGATTCTTTTAAAAATCATCAAGTTTACTTTTAATATCAATACATGACATTATTTCACCGCTTATCCAAGTAATGCTGTTTCCTCAAGCTCACATATTTGGCCCCTTTGTATCACACCCAACACATCCTAAAGCATCACTACTCCAACAATATATTTTCACCTAGCACATAATTGGACAATTACAAAGGAAAATTATGAATATTGGGGATTTAATAATAAACAAGACAAAATTCCTCCATTTATGGAACTATCATTACAGTGGGGAGAATAAACAAATCAACAAATTGAGAAATTAGGGTTCTCTAGAGAAACATAACCAATTGTGCGTGTGCGTGTGTGTGTGTGTGTATGTGTGTGTGTGTGTGTGTGTGTAAAGATATTTGTTAAAAGGATTGGCTCTTTGAAATATCAGAGGCAGGAAAAGTCCAAAATTTGTAGAACCCATATCCCATTTGGATACAAAGACTGGCAGACTGCTGGAAAGCTAATTAGAAGGCTGTCAAGCAGGAGATTTCTTACTTGGGGAAAGTCAGCATTTGATTTTTGGTTTTCGGGTTTTTTGTTTTTGTTTTTGTTGTTTTGCATTCAGGCCTTTGACTAGATGAAGCCCACTCACATCATAAGGGCAAATGTTTGACTCTGCCTGCCAATTTAAAAGTTTAATCTCATCCCAAAACACCTTCACAGAATATAATGTGGGATCAAATATCTGGGCATCCCATGGCCCAGTCATGCTAACACATAAGATTAACGATCACAAGAGAAACCAATGAGTTGAAAAATAAGTAAGATATTTCATGACTGCTAGACTACCAAAGAAATAATCTCACTGTGATATGAGAAGAAGGGAATGGAAAAGGAAAGACTTTGATTTATGCAAGTGTTTAAGTTACAGTATTGTCCTAGATTTTAAATACATCTGTATTCAGATGCCATCTTGTGGCTGATTATTCACATTAGGTCTTATTTATTTGGTGCTATTCATTTCACATCTGTTAAAATGTTTTTGGAGTCAGCAGAGTTGCCTTTTTAAGACTCCAGAGTTTTACATCCCTATTTCACTGGTATTATTAGTAGCAATTCCATGCCTGATGGTTTCAGGATACTAGCAGCTGTGCCAGGTTCAAATGCCTCTTTTGATTGTAATGGATTTAATTCAAGAACACTATAAAATAAAATATTCATCATCAGTGTACATAAGGATTCCATAAGAGAAATATTTACACATTTAAACTAACATACAGAATCACTTTACAACCCCTATGTTTAGTGCAGTAATAACATCATTACATAGAATAAATAGTACTGAATCATTTCCCCAAATCTGGGTCTCCATAAATAGTAGTGTGCATTCTTGGCCCAATATTATAATCTCTGCTTAGTAACTTATGCCCTATAATAAATACTTATTATAAAAAGGTCTCAGGCATTGTCTACAACTCATGGTTTATCTTAAGACACATTGTCATTATTAGGTGGGTCAAATCTTTACATTCTTTTCATATACCCATCCCTACCCACTTCTTACATCTGAATTGTTCAGAAGGACCACTGAAGTCAAGAAACTTAATTATTGCCTTACTCTATAAGAAAAAAGTTTGTTAAATAATAAAATCACACTATGGAATATTTATAATGTATGTAAAAGGTACAACTACAATAATATAAACCTCCACATGTATTACTTTCTGATTGCTATGTAGCACATTAACACAAACCTAGACACGTAAAACAAAACCCATTTATTGCTCACAGTTGTGTAGGTCTGGAGTCTAGCCTGGTGAGACAGAAATTCTGCTCAGGGTATCACAAGGAGGAAATCAAGATGTCAGCCAGGCTGAATTTTTATCAGAGGCTCTGGGGAAGACTTAGCTTCTAAGTTCACTCTAGTTGGCAGAAATCATTTCCTTGCATAGGATTTATGTTCTCATTTCCTTGACTTGGAGCCCTCCATCTTTAAGCCAACAATGGCATGTCAAATCCATCCCATGCTTTGAATCGTTGACTTCCTGTTGTGCAAGTAGTTGCAGAAAATGTTCTGCTTTCAAGAGTTTGTGTAGTCACAGTTAGCCTATTCAGGTAAATTACATTTTGATTAACTCAAAATCAACTGATTAGTGACCTTAATTACATCTGTAAAACCCCTCTAACTGTATTGTATCACATAATCCCAGGCATAACAGCAGGGGGCAGAAACCATTAGAACCATCCTAAAATTCTCCCCACATGGTATATTCAGCACCTAGGTAAAAAGACAAAAACAATGTCAAATCTCTGTGAACACTTTCCTGAATTTTTCCCGTTATTATCCTGAATTTTAGATCTAGCTTTTCCCTCTTACCACATTTGCATGTAACATTGAGCACTATACCATTTCAAATTTAGTCTAGATGAAAGGACATGAAAATAACTTTTTTGAGATTTGTGTCTATGTTGTTACATGCTCATAAATGATTATTGTTGACTGTAAGAATGGGCCATATTGTTTTTATCTATTTTCCACTGATGAACATTTTTTCCAGATGCATTTTCTAGTGGTATTTTTAAAACTGATGTAGCTTCTTGTACATGTCTCCTGATTCATTCATACCAGGTTTTCTCAAAGATAGAAACCTAAGAGTTAATCATAGGATCAAAGGATATGCATATTTTTGGTTTTACTGATTGATACAGAACTGTTTCCTATAGTTTGGGTTTTGCTTTTTAATTTAATGACATTAGGATCAGAAAACAAGATCTATATATTAATCCTTAAATATTGATCCTCTTGTGTGTTTCTATAGACTTTACAATATTTTTTCCAACTCCATTCTAGCCTTCTTTGGGCTGACTTTTCTTATCCACTAGTTTAATGCTTTTTATGAATTTTTTTTGCGGTTTTCCCTAGCTATTTTATACGCATATGTAATAACTCAATGTCACTCCATCTCTTTCAACTTTTCCTTCCTGAGTAATGGAAGATACTTATAATGTTTCTAATAATTTTTTCCTCCAATTTTCAATACTACATTTTTTCTGAGTTCAAAGTAGACATTATTACTGTTCATGCAGTCACTGCTTATTTGTTTATCAATAGATTTCTATTTATTCTTATATTTCAATTCACCCATTTTGGTGAATTGAATCATTTTTCTTTCTCCCGAAAAGTATCCTTTAGAATTTCATTTAGTGAGAGGCACTCTATTGTAATTCTCTTACGTTGGTTTGTCTGAAAATACTTTATATACTCTTATTCTTGAAAGATAACTTCTCTGGGTAAGTAACTTCAATTGGCAGTTTATTTTTCTCATCCTATCAAATATATTTTACCACTTTTCTCTGGCTTCAATGTAGCTGTTAGGAAATCAACTGACAGCTAATTCCATTTACTGAGACATAGGTGTTATTTCTTGCTTCCTGTTTTCAACTTATTCTCTTATTTTGACAATGCATTTTCACTATGATGAAAATAACACTGAATCATTGAATGATATATATGCTGCGAATCTTTGTCTTTAATCTATAGTGTCATCTTTTTACATTTATGGTATCAATATACATTTAAATTGATTTCTTCTAATTATGTTTAAATTATTTTCTATAGCCTTTTTGATATTTTTCCAAATTCATTCTTGCTTTCTTTTAATCAAACTTTTCTCTCCACTGGTTTAAATGTATTATAGGTATGATTCAGTGCTATATGAATATTTTAGATATATAAAAATTACATATATTTCCTAGTGTTATATAAACTCTAAAAAAGAAAGAAATAAATTGAATGTTGCATATCAATAAAGTAAATATAAAGATAATATTCTATACATTATATATGTATATATCTATAGGCCTACTGGTACATGCAGCAACATGAATGAACAATAATTGCAAGTGAAAAAAGCCAGATAAAAATGTTTGCCTTCACTAGAAAATGCAAGCTAATCATTGGTTCAAATGTAGTTCTCCTTTATTTACATTGTTTGTTTGCTTGTGTTTGTCATCATATTATGAAGAGTTATGAGGGTGTTGCCAACTGGGGAACCATAATCCAATCATTGTTTCTACCAACTTAATTCTCTGGCCTTCAAACTCAGTTCCCAAATTACCAACCACCCTGAGTTTTCTATTTAACATTATCTGACACAAATATTAAAATATTGCTTAGCTCTTGATGCCCTTTAATCTCAAACAGTATTATTCACAAATAGCCAAGAGGTAGAAGCAAGCATAAAGTGCTTAAACAGAAGATTAGACAAGTAAAATGTGATGCATGGAATATTCTTCAGTCATTAAAAGGAAAGGAAATTCTGAACCTTAAGAATATCATGTTAATGAAATCAGTCACACAAAGACAAATATTGTATGATCTAACTTAAATAGACATACTCATAGAAAGAAGGTAGAATGATGGTTACCTTGGGGGCCTGGGGGAGTACAGGGAAATGGGAATTGTTGTTTAATGGGTACAGAGTTTCAGATTTCCAAGATGAATAAGTTCTGGAGATCTATTTTACAATTTAACACTACTGAATTTTATACTTTCCTATTTTCTTCCTGGGATTATTTCTCAATTTATTCTAACTCATTAGTTGGTTCTTCACCTACATCCATTATACTATTTATACCTTTTTTTTTTTAAGTAATGGAAGCCAGACACAGTGGTGCACACCTGTAATCCTAGCAGCTCAGGAGGCTGAGGCAGGAGGATAGTGAGTTCAAAGTCAGGCTCAGCAAAATCAAGGCACTAAGCAGTTCAGTGAGACCCTGTCTCTAAACAAAATACAAAATAGAGGTGGGAATGTGGCCCAGTAGTCACGTGCCCCTGTGTTCAATTCTTGGCACATACCCCCTCAGAAAAAAGTACTAGAAATTGAACCCAGGACCTCCCTCATATAGGGTAAACTTATACTAAACACTGAGCTATCCCCTATACCATCTTTTGTGTTTATATTTCAAATTGTTTTACTTTTCATACATAATATTGCCTTAGGTTCATTTCGTGTTTTTATGGTTTGGTTTTATATGACCTATATTGCTCATGATGTCTTTTAATGTATTATTAAGTTTAAGTATCTTTGTTCACTTATTCTGATACTTTCAAGGGGTGTCTGATTTGTTGTTTTCAATTGAGATAATTATTCTCCATAACCATTTAATTATTTGGTAATGGAGCCATGTGTTCCCACAGTTACCTTAAAAATGTATATTGGAAAAGGGCTCAAAACCTACAAAAGCCCAAACCTTGGATCTGCAATTCCAAATGCAAAGATTGAGCAGGGATGATCCTAAGGGTAGAAAGGTCCAGACACTATAAAACCAAAATCAATCACCCTCATTTGTCACGAGGCAGTATCTTCAGGTCAGAACTTTTTTGAGTTATAATTACTCATTGGGCATTAAAAATGCTGGCATCCAGGCGAACAGCCCCAATCAATTAAATCAAAATTCTGGGGTTGAGACTCAATTAACAGTGATGGCATTTTCTGGGGGAAGAAGGGGAAGGTGACCAACAGGGTCGTACCATCTTTGATGTGGCTTATTTCTGCAGAAATCAATTCATCAATGGTCATTCCACTAAAGATTGGTAGGAAAAGACTGAGTTTACAGTTCCTAATAACAGGAGATACCCTCTGCCCTCAAAGACTTCCTTCTATCTCTGCACAAGTTTCTCATGCTATTTATGTTTTTTGGAATTCATGTTTTGTTCTATAGTATGTTTTCTCCAGTTAATTCTGTAGGAAGGAACCTGCTCATGCCAAGACTAACCTCTTATAAATTTCAAGTCTAAAAATGTACAGCCCCAATCAATTATTATTTTTTGAACCCCTGAACATATATAAATAATTAACTCCTGATGAATCACATGTATGCAATTATATGTCACAATTCCTTCTCTCATAATGTTTCTATTTTGGAAAAGGTTAACTTTGTGTATTTTCATAGTCAAAATGCTGTTTAAAAAGTTCACTCACAAGAATGTCTCATTCTTAACATCTCTTCCATGTATTTTGCTCCCAGTATACTGTTGGTATTAATACTACTCATTCATTTACCTTGATAGAAATGAAAAGAGAGTACTTTGTACTTGATATGCTTCATCCTTTACTATCATCCCAAGATCCTCTAGTTATGTGTTTCATCCTTGAAATTTATTCCATAATACCTTCTTCTTTTACTTAAATCAACTTGGAATGTTTGCCATGTGGAGAAGAAAATTCTTTCTCCTCTACGGGACTAATTGCCTCTAAAATCTCTTACTCCCTTAAAGTCATGTGTGGGCTGACTGAAAAGCCACATGCCATTGCTTCCCAGCCACTTGTTTTCTGTTTCATTGCTGGGTAAGGAATTACCCCCAAATATAGGAACTTGAAGCCACACATATTTATTACCTCACAGTTGCTGAGTCAGCACAGAGTCTCAGAATGGGTAGTCTAGGACATCTTGGCAAGGTCCTCTCCATAAGGTCTTAGAAGACTGAGGTCAAGGTGTTGGCCAGGACTGGCACTCATCTGGAGGCTCAACCAGGGAAAGATCTGCTTCTCAATTCATGTTGGCAGCAATCAATTCCATGTGGCTTTAGGAGTTTTGGCAGCTTGCTTCTTCAGTCAGCAAGAGAGGGAGAAGTCTCTAGGGCCTGTTAGCCAGCAAGACAGAGTCATGTAATGTAATATAATCATGGGAGTGACAGGCCATCACCTTGGCCATATTCTGTTGTTTAGAAGCAAGTTATGGGTCTGGCCAACACTCAAGTGGAGTAGAGTATGCAAAAGTATGACCATGAGGAGGAAGAGGACATGGGATCACCTTCAAGTTTGCTTGCCACATCACTCCTGCCACAAACCTATAAGCTTTCACTTTGCTAAGCCACGGACCTGGCTTCCAAGCTTCCTGATGTTTGGCAGAAAATAGTTCTCAGCAACCTCGTAACTTCTGAAGATTATCATCTAATAACTGACGAGAAGAGAGGACTTTCTCCAGTGATTTCATTCTTGTGTGCCAAAATTTAAATGTTCAAGGATTAGTTAGGATTTAAGTTTGGATGCATGTAACCAGACCTAAAGTAAAGTGACTTAAAGCAAATCAATGTTTCTTTTTCTCTCACTGAACAGCCCAGAACTGAATGGTTCTTTTTGCTGGGGTTATCTTGGGACCTAGCTGTGTCTACCTTGTTGTCCTGACATTGAGCATTGTCCTCATAATATGTCCAAGAAGGCTTGCTATTGGGCTCACATTTTAAGCCTCAGGATATAGGAAGAAGCAGGGCACAAGCCAGAAAATTATATATATCACTTTCCTCCCATCTCATTGGCCAGAAAATACTCACATGGACACAGCTACCAAGGGAGGCTGACAAATGTGCTTTATTCTGAGCATTCATGTTCTTGATTTAAAAAAAAAAAAAAATCAGGGATTCTGTTGCCAAAGGAAAATAGGAGAATAGAAATTGTTACAGCATTGTTCTGTAATCTACTGAAGTGAATCTTTACTTTAGGCATCATTCTTCTTTCATCTTTTTTTCCTGAATTAGTAAAGGAAATCTTTTTACTGAACTCTCCCCAAACATCTTACATGGCTCAACCAAATTGTGCTCTCTAAAATGATGTATTTAAGAACAAAATGACAATTTCTAATTAAAAATTCAAAAGACATTTATTCATTGAGATGATCAAAGGAAAATCAGGATGCGTGTCATAGCACTGGCTATAGTTTGACCTTTTAGTGTTTTCCCACCACCTTGAGGCTTCAGACTTTGGGTTAGCTCTTCCCAAGTTTACCTACTTCACTGGGATTTAATTAGAAATAGAGATTGTTTTCTGTTTCATTTCTGTTTCTCATTTGTCATCCTAAGACCTAAGAAATAGGACTGGGATCTGTTTCTTATAGGTTTAACTATTTTCACTCTGCTACAGAAACAAAATAAAAAAACATGATGAATTAAAATACTGTTGTGGTCTAGACAGCAGTGATTGGACAAGAATGTCACCTCAATTTTTTTCATAATGCTTATAATTTGCATTCATTTTGGATATGTGTTCACATTTCCATGACTGTTCAAGTGATAAGATCACAAATAAAGCTTCTTATATAATGTAGTGATTCTTGATTTCTCTGTGCAGATGGAGAAGAGCCCTTCAACACATGTGAGTATCTGGGTGCAGCATATTAATGGTCTTGAAACATTACCACTAATGTTAACAGTGATTCGCTCTGGCTAAGGAAGGGACGGGTCAGCCGTGGGGCAAACGCAGACAGGTCTTGAGTGAAGTAGAGCCTGAATAACGATCCCTTACAAGGATGTTGGCATCTTAATCCCTAGAACCTGTGAATATGCTACCCTATATAGCAAAAGAGACTTGATAAGTATGATTAAGTAAAGGACACTGAGAAGGGAAAACTGTTTCGAATTATCCAAATGGGCCCTAAATGTAATCACAACTATCCTTATAGCAGGTAGAAGGAGAGGTGACACAGAAGAGGAAAAGACATGGTGACAATGGGTTTAGGGGTGGAAAAAGTGATGTGATGTGTGACAAGCCAAGGAATGAGGGCAGGATCTGAAAGATGGAACAGTCAAGGAATTAGAGTCTTCCACAGAGTCCCCAGAAGGGACAAAATAAATTTGTTTTTTTTTTTTTTTTTTTTTTTTAGTCCCCCAAGTTTGTGACAGTTTGTTAAAACAGCAATAGAAAACTAACATAACTCAGCTTTAACTTTTAACTTTGATCATTCCTATATGTTTGAGTTTTTATAACAGGCAATTATTTATTTATGTCATTTAAAAGTAATAAAAAGGAAAATAATTTTTATCATTAGATTTGTCCTTGAACAATGTGAGATTTGTGTGTGTGTGTGGTACTAGGGATTGACCCCAGTGAACCCAGTGTGCTTTACCATTGAGCTACATTCCAAGGACTTTTTATTCTTTTTTGTTTCCCTTTTTTTAAAATTTGGTACTGGGGCTTGAACCCATGGGTGCTCTCCTGCTGAGCCATATCCCCAGCCCTTATTGTAATTTTGAGACAGCATCTCACTAATTTGCCTAGGCTGGTCTTGAATTGTAACCCTCTTGCCTCAGACTTCCAAGTTGCTGGGATTACAGGCAGGCACCATCATACCCTGCTACATCGTGAATTTTGTATATGTGTATACTATTACACATTCGAAAATTCGAAAATAAAATATTTACAATCATTTACCACATAATTACACCTAGTAATTAATGATGAACAGCATATACAGTGGTGATCCCATAAGATTATATTGACATGATATTGGAATGTCCTCTTACTTCCAAAAATACTGTGCTGCTTTCTTAGAAAAGGAAGAGACCTGTGACTTTTTCACATGTTCCTTCACTTGGTCCACATTGTAATGTATGCAGCAAAAATTCCATGACATTTGTACAATGTGACTAGCATTGTTTCTAAGTTTGAGACTCGTCTTATTTCTTCCTCTAAATTTGAATTCTTTGATCATCAAAACACCTTTGAGAGGTGTTTTGGAATAAAGAATAGGAATCAGTAATGAATTTGTTTAGACTTTTCTATGTCTTAGTTACACAAATTTTCTAATTTTCATAAAATGACTTTATTATGTGAAAAGCAAATTTCACCAAACATTTACTTAAAAGTAAATGCCATTGATTTTTTAAAAAAATTATATTATTTGTTCTAATTAGTTGTACATGGCAATAGAATGTATTTATACATTTTGATAGATCATACATAAATAGAGTGTAATCTCTTATTTTTTTGATTATACATATTGCAGGATCACATCAGTCATGCAGTCATATAAGTACATGAAGTAATAATGTCTGTCTCACTCTACGTTAATTTTTGTTTGTAGTGCTGGTGACTAAACCCAGGACCTCATGCATGATAGGCAAGTACTCTGCCACTGAGTTACTTTTCAGTCCAAATGACATTAAATTTCATTCTAATATTTTCCAATCAATCAAATTTTGCAATAAATATTTAAATTTATAAAATATTCCAGGATGACATGAGCTAAGTTGCAATTGTCTATTTAACTAAAGACTCCTCATTCCTTTTATTTTTAGCATGACAATTATGTGAGCCAACTGAAATGCACCTCTACTCAGGAAAATATAGAAGACCACTGCACAATTAATAAGTTTCCATCCTACCCTGAGGCATTCTCCTTCAGACTTTTCAATCCAAAGCTATTATGAACAGGATAAAACAGCAACATTTAGATTAACAGCTGAATCTTGTTTAAAATATTTCCTTAATTATAATCTATTTAATTTTTTGCACTTAAGGGACTTTGGTTGTTATTGTTATTGGAGAAAATCTCTTACTTGTGTTTCTTATACAACAATCTTGTGTTTCTGGGATGCAGAGGTGAAAAATATGGTGGCAACTGTTTGGAAAACTTGTCTTATAATTTTGCTCGTATAAATTTCGCACCAAAAGCAATAAGTCTCTTTAGTGATAGGTCCTGAAAAAAAAAAAACTCACTAAATCATAAAGAAATAGACATTGCCCAAACTGGAAGAAGGCAAATAAATCTTTGAGAAAAAGCATTGGGAGAAAGGATTCTGGGTTTTCTCACTTCTTTGCTTTTTTGAGAGACTGAAGGGAAAACAAAAAACAAAACAAAACAACAACAACAACAACAAAAAAAACTCATAACCAGCATAGCAGCAGTTCTGAGGGAGCAAAGGTGGAATTTTAATTTTCTCATTTCCAAAGATATCGATTTTTATTTTAGGACTCTACTCATGACTCACACTAAAAACCTTCAAACTACAGAAACTCAAAGCAAATTCTGAATCTATTCCCATTTTGTCCTACAAAATATAAGCAGAAGAAATAAACTATAGTGTCAACATATGGTACCAATGATAAGTTGACTCTGCCGTCCATGTAGTGTAAAGGAAGAAAAGAAATTAGAAAAAAGAAATTAGTTTACTATTTGCTAACACTGTGATGTTTTAGGAAGATGAGCAAGGCTCATAGCCATATATTTTTAGCAAAATATTCAAGAAATGGAATGAAGTCTATGATTCTCTTTTTCAAGAAAAATTCTGAAGCTGAGGTTGTGTTTCAGAGGGAAAGCAGGAACAAGGAAAACCAAAAACAACAGTGAGATAAATAGAAAACAAATCATAAAATGATAGACACTTATCTGAGTATATCAGTAATAATATTAAATGTAAATACACCAAAATATTCTTATGAGAATGATCAGACTTGATTTTTTAAAAGCAGAACCAAATTATGTGCTGCTCATAAGAGACACATGATGAATATGAAAACACTGATAGAGTGATATTTTAAAATCTATCAGGATGAAAATATTGCATGCAATAAAAAGCTGGTTTGTCTATGTTATCAAAGCAGATTTTAAAAAGGAAAAGAAAAAAGAATTACTAAATATAAAGTGTTCCATAATGACAAAATGGCCAATTAATCAGGAAGACAAAATCCTAAGTGTTTATATACCTAATTTCAAAATACATGAAACAAAAGCAAAAAGAATGAAAAGAAATAAATCCACAATTTTAATCCCACGCTCAGTAATTGGATAGAATAACTAGACAAATAAAAAATCATTAGGGAATAGAAAATATAAGAGCCACATTATTCATCACCTTTATCTAAACTGATACTTATAGAACACAATCCCCAATATGCAGGATGTTCACTGAAGTAGATTATACAAAATTGAATATAAAACAAAGCTCAATAAATTTCAAAAGGCTGAAATTTACATAATTTCTGACCACAATAGAAATAAATTTGAAATTAATAACAAAAACATATCTAAACTTTATCCAGATGCTTAGAAATTAATACATTTGGATTATTTACAGATCAAAGATGAATAAGTCTCCCTTCTTTCTCTAACTTGCAGTGATATCATTTTTATATTCTTTTTTAGATATTCCATGCATTTTCAAGTATATACATAAATAATCTGTTATATAAATGCAAGCATACATGACTGCAGTTTGCTTCCTTCCTTGAGCAAATGATTTGAAAGTCTTTCTGTAATGAGTATGTTTAGAGATGTCTCATTTGTTACAGTGCATGACTGAACAATATTTTATATAATCAATTCTTTACTGATGGTCATTTAGATTTTTTTCAATGTTTTGCTACTATTGAGGGGTAGAATTTATGGGGTCAAAGGATTATGTATTTCAAAATGTGATGGAGAATTCCAAATCACCTTCTCTACAGTTGTACTGATTTGCCTTTTAACCAGTAATGTATGAGCATGTAGAGCTCTCTTTAAAAATCTGTGTATTCCTGAAAAAGCATCACAGTAAAAGGTCTTAACATTTTTACTAGAAGCAAAGTGATGGACTGGGTGACTTTATTCCAGAAAATGAAATAGACCTACATTTCAAGTTTCTATTACCACTACCCTACCCTGTGCAGAAGGGCCTAAGGACAGGTCCTTGATGTACATTAATACAGAGACCAGGGAATACATGGGCCTCTCATCCTTAGTGCCTCATTTCCAGATGTGACATCAACCCTGTTTCTGCCATTGCCTTTGAGACTGAACTTTGCAAACCAGGACCTTAACTACATACGCATAATCTTCTTTCAGTGATGTTCCCTTTTATCTTGTGAAGAAAATTCTTAATATCAACTCAACCTTCATTAGAGATGGGGCTTAAAAATCAAGGGTAAGATAATTGAATCTGTTATCTTGCCTTTGTTTTTGGCCACAAGAAATCAGGGAAAAAAAGATAAAACTTTGAGTCTCCATGATGGGGATTCTGAAGGAGACACATTCATCAAATTAGGCCCCTGCATGAAAGGATAAATTAGGAAAATGCCCTCTTGAATAACAGTTAGATGCCAGCAATACAATGGAATAATTCCTTCATATATTATCCCATTTAATAGAAAATATGTTGTATTCCCTACCAATAAAACAACAACAAAAGCAAAAAGACAAAACACCTGTTAAGACCAAACATGAAATCAAGACTTTTTAAAAAAAATAAATATTAAAGCCAAGCATCTATTTCCCCAAAGATTCTTACCAAAAGCTCTTTTAAAGAAATAATTTACATTTATGACAAAAGAAAAGCTTAAAATACAAGAAGAGACAGAGAACAAAGAAATTGGTATACATGTGTTTGTAACATTGACTCTATAAAACAATAATGATGTCCTTCTGAGAAGACAGCTGTGGTCCCTTATGTACAAAAAAAGATAAAAACAAAACTAGAGAACTAAACTAGCTGAAATAAGAGAGACATAAATTAGTTGCTACAATTATGGGAAGAATTTTGCATTTTATTATAAGGATAATGGAAGATGTTTATGCATAAGTAAAAAGAACCAAATATAAATAAATAGAGGAGCGTAAGGAAGTCTAGTAGAGTAGAAGGAGAACAGGGGAGAGAAAAGGGGGAAGGAAAGGGGATCATGAACAGAAATCAAATTCTTTGCACATGTAAGTTTGTTGGGATGAATTTAACTATTATGTATTACTATAAAGCTATAAAAAAAAGAAACTAAAAAAAGTGTCAAAATTTGTTAAATTTGGATCTAAAGTGCATATTTTGCTCAGTAGTCTCTATATGTCTGAAGGATTTTATAAATAAAAATATTTTATAGAAGAAAAATTTTTTACAATCAATAGCATACATGAAATAATATATATTGTATCATATAACATCTTATTAAGTATAAAATATTAAATATTGAACTGATGGTGTAAAGTACTTGCATAGCATATGTGAGGTCCTGGGTTCAATCCCTAGCATTGAAAAAATATAAAATAAAATGAAGTAAGATAAAATAAAATGTTTGATTAATGAGTTTGCTAGGGCTTGGTTTTCTGCTGCTGCTCTATCTGTTCTTTTGCTTGTCTACTCTTCCTTAAGAGCACAATGTCATGGAAAGAACATTGGCAAGATCAACAATAATAAAAGATGCTCTTGTTTCAAATGTAGAGAAGGAATGGCATCCTTAGCTGATAAGTTTTTAATTCTATCAGCAGCTCAGTTTAAATAAATTAAATACAGGCTCCATTGTTGGATTTCACTGCTTGAGAAAGAGGCATCTGTTAATACACCCAGAGAAGCAGGCCATCCATCAAACATAAAAGCTAGACAGGATGCACTGTACCGCAGAGAGCCTACCCCATTCTGCAGCTAAGCAGCAAAGTTGGGCCATGTGGTTCTCATCAAAGACCTCAGAAAAGCATTTCACATCATAATCTAAAGAGACGACCTTAGATTAAATGCAGGCCCAACACATATACATTTCAGGATTCAGTAGAGGCATTTCGATTGTATAACACATGTAGTCATTTCTGGTACATAAATTGGATTTTTACAAGTCTGTACAGAATCCATAAAGAACCCTACCTTCTTTTTATATCCTTTCTGACAATACTTTGTATAAATGTTGACGTTTATCCGTTGAGTTGTGTTAATTGGCCATTATGACTTCTGCCTCCCTGTAGGATGACTTGGAAATATTAGTGTGGAGGAGAGAGGGAAAGAGAAAAGCAGGATACAGAGCAAGGGGGCTCAGTGGGGAGGCTGCTGGTGGAGGAGGTGGGGAGGTGGGGAAGTAGGGAGACAAAAAGGAAAGGGTGGAGGGACAACTAGAGAATCTACCCCAAACCCAGGATACCTCATCCCTTCTGCTCTTGAGACCACCCACTGCTGTGCCTCACCAGCAAAGGGGGACATGAACCTCTTAGCAACCTAACAGAGGCAAATAATGGTAGCCCCCAAATGTTCACATCCTAATCTGCAGAACTACTGAAAAAGTTACCTTACATGGCAAAAGGGACTTTGCAGAGAGATAGTAGTTATTCTCAAAGATCTGAGTAGGCCAATGTAATCACAATATAATCACAAGGCTTCTTAATTAAGGGATAGGAAGTGTGATGACAGAAGCAGAGATGAGAGAGTGAGAGAAAGAGAGAGAGGGGTCTGAAGATCGCACCACCATTTTGAAGACAGGAGGGCTCAAAGGCCAAGGAATACAGGCCACCTCTAGAAGCCAGAAAAGGCAAGGAAATGGATTTTCTCTTCCAGTCTCCAGAAGAGCCACAGTCCAGTCGACATCTTGATTTTAGGACTCTGACCTAAACTGTAAAATAACAAATGTGTAAGATAACAAATCTGTGTTGTTTTAAGTCACTAAGTTTACAGTGATTTGTTCTGGCAACAATAGAAAACTAATAGACCTCCCTACCCTCAGTGAAAAGTTTCTAATGACACTTCCATTCCCTCAAGTCATGATAGCCCATTTAGTCCTCAAAGTTCAGTTATCTGTGATTATTAACCAGGAGTCTATGAGGATATCTTGTTTTTTCTTTTTTTCTTCAAATACACTGAAAGTACATTCTTCTAAACAATTTTAAGTCCTGATACGAAAGACTCTCAGAGCCACAGATATGGGGTAGTATCACATTACACACAAACCACCACTGTTAAGAAGAATGGGAGCCCTGTATCCAGGAGACAAGGTAACCATTTACAGTGAGGAAAGCCCACCTCTTTATACCCTCCTTGCCTTTCTTGTGTTTCCCGCCACTACCTTGGAATCTTCTTTCACTTCAGGAACCCAAGAATTTTCAGTATGCTGAAGGAATACCTTCCACCCAAAACGTACTGAAATGGAAATCCCCCCTCATAAATATAAACACATGTCTAAGCACCACCAGATATTTGAGGAAAATCAACAATGTGAAAAAGAACTAACACTTGAGGAAACAGAATGTGCAGGAGAAACCAGAGAAACTTGAACAATCCTTAGTAACCTCAGAGAGATGACAGGCTATCTCGGGAAGAAAATGCTTCTGCAATAAAGGGATCCGAGTGGTTGGAAAATAGGAACCATCATCATCATCCCCCATCTCCCAAATCAACCTCAACCTATGAGTGAGTTACCAAAGGGAAATAATTGAAGACTGAAATGAAAGGGTAACTTGGAAATGCAGCTGAGGGGTTCTCTGGAGCGCAAAATACGAAAGTAGTGAAATGATGAGAAAAAGTTGAGACACAGAACACAGATAAAAGAGTACACTGGGAGCCTGGCAGAATGTGCGGTGGCTAAAGCAGGCCAGAAACATATTTTTTATTGGAATTGTTATTCAAACATAAAAGAAGAAATGAAAAAAAAAAGAAAGAAAGAAACAAAGGAAGGAAAAAGGGAGGCAGGGAGAGTACTGAGGAAGGAAGGGGGAGAAATGGAGAGAAACATGCAAAATAGGTTACATGTAAAAAATTTTAAGTAGACAGGCATGTAACCATTTGTCTGCAAGAAGTCTGGGCAGAAATATTATTTCTTCAGTAAAATAATTTTAAGTTTTGAATTTAAATACAGAACGAAAGCACCATACAGTTTTGAAGTGGGGGAATCATTTTCAAATTACATGGATTCTGGAAGTTTGCTCCTCAGGGAAGACCCTATGAAATAACTACTTGATGATATATTTCACTAGGAAAACAAACAAATAAAAACAGTTGGAAGGAAGAAAATCATCATGGAATTCAAGAAACAATGAAAAGTAAAGAAATCAGTAAAATTACTGATTTTATATGACTTGAAAACATAATGTGATAGGAAACTGGCTGAAAAATAATAAAAATCTGCAACTACAATTTCACATGATTTTCACTTAGAAAAATGAAAAGTTCAGGTAAAGAGTAATATTGAAGAATGCAGAATTCTTAGCTATTCAGGTTATGAGAAAAGTAAATGAAGTAAGATCACTGGACAGGTCGAAAAGAAAGTATAATAAATGGCAACTATTCACCAAGGTAATTGGTACAAAACTAAGTATATTAATTACTGCAATAATAATGAATGGGTCAAATCCAGCAAATAAAAGACAGAGATAGACTGCAAAATAGAAACAGAAGTGAAATTCAGTTGTATGCTATTTACAGAAAACTTATGTAAGTCAAAGCAACACAAAAATTGAAATTAATGGAATGGAAACTGATAAAGTAGATAAATTCTAGCACTCAGGCACTACTCCCATCAGTCAAAAGATAAAGCAGAAAACATATTTTGTTAGAAAAATACAAATAAGCACCTTCTTTGCTTTAGTGAAAGGCACAGATAAACTGAAAAACACAGTGTTCTCTATAAAACAAAATAATCCATAGGTAAAGTGAGGATAAAGAAAAGGGGAGAAGTCATAAAGCCAACGTGGCACTTATATGTATGACTCAATGAATTTAAAAAATTTTTTTCTTACATACCCTTTTGGTTGATTCCCAACCTTCTTAGGTAATCACTATTCTTATTTCTATCACCATTGATCAGTTTTGCCTGTTCTTGAAATTCATGTGAATGAAATTGAACATTAATTTCTGACCTCTTTCAGTCAACATTGCTCAGAAGAAAAGGAGGGAAGAGAAACAGGAAAGGAAAGGGAAGGGAAGGGAAGGGAAGGGAAGGGAAGGGAAGGGAAGGGAAGGAAAGAGCAGAGACTGTTATAAATCTATAGATCAACTTGGGGAGAACTGAAATCTTTAACAATTTAGGACTTTCCATAATATGTTCTCTCCCTTTATTAGGTTCCCTTTAGTTCCCTTTGTAAAGTATAAGTATTGTGATTATTTTTCTCTCAATTGGTGGCTTGTCTTTTTATATTCTTAATGATGTTTTCCTAATAGGATTTTAATTTGGATGATTAGTACTTTTATACTATTTTTCAGAAATCTTTAATATTGCCAAAGTTGCAATGATATTCTTCTACATTTTTTTTCTAGAAACTTATAGACTTTTCTGTCTATGATCAATACCAGATTAGAATTTTTGTGATAAGGTAGCTATCAAAGTTAATTTTTTCCATACACAATTTATAGTGGTTCTTCAACTACTTCTTGAAGTTTTTCCTATTGTCACCATAAACTGCCTTGGAGCCTTTCTAAAATTCACTGTATATAATTTTGTTCCAGCTGGTCTCTCCATTTAGTTCCACAGCAGTGTTTGCTATCTTTATACCGACACTATGTTGTCTTCATTCTGAGCCTTTATAGTAAGTCTTAATAACATGTAATGGGAATCCAACACTGTGGGGTTTTAGAATACCAGGATCTTTTTTGTGTGTGATTTTATTATATTTCACATAAATTTTAGAATCAGTCTGTAAATTTTGATGGGAGAGAGAGAAAGGAGGAAGAAAAGGAGGGAGGAGGAAGAAAAGGAGGGAGGAGGAAGAAAAGGAGGGAAGAGGAAACAGGAAAGGAAAGGAAAGGAAGGGAAGGAAAGAGCAGAGACTGTTATAAATCTATAGATCAACTTCGGGAGAACTGAAATCTTTAACAATTTAGAACTTTCCATAGTATGTTCTCTCCCTTTATTAGGTTCCCTTTAATTTCACTTGATATTATTTTATAGTTTCCTGTATAGAGGACTTGCAGATTTTTGTTACATTTTTTCATATTTTGTATTTTTTTAAAATTTTTTTTAGTTGTCAATGGAACTTTATTTTGCTTATTTATATGTGGTGCTGTGAATTGAACCCAGTGCCTCACACATGCTAGGCAAGTGCTATACCACTGAGCCACAACCCCAGCCCATATTTTGTATTTTTGATGCTACTTTAAATGAAAGTATTTAATTTCATTGTCCAATTGCTTGCTGCTAGTAAATAGAAATTAGATTTCTACATGCTGATCTCATAATATGACCTTCTATTAGTCCAACTTTTGTAGATTTTCGCAAAAAATAATTATTCCACATGAGTATAAATATTGTTTCATTTCTTGCTTAACAATTTTTAGGTCCTTTATTTCTTTTGCTTGTTTTATTGAATTGCTAGGATCTCCAGTATTATATTGAGTAGAAATGATAACAGTATACTTTTGGTATGTTCCCTCCCAATTTTAGGGGGAAGTATTCATATTATTAAGAAGGATCTTAGATTTTTGGTAGATTAAGGAAATTTCGCTCAATGTGTAGTATTTGAAAATAAAGAATGACTATCAAATTTTATCAAATGCCTTTCCTGCATCTATTGAGGTTATATATTATATATAATTACACATATAATTATATATGTATATAATATATATAAATATATATTTTGTTAATACAGTAAATTACACTGATTCTCAAATGATTAAAAAACTCCACATTTCTAGGAAAAATACTATTTGGTCATAACTTATTATTTTCCTATACTGTTGTGTTTGATTTACCAATACTTTTGTTAAAAATATGTGCATCTCCATGCATAAGGATATTGATTTGTAATTTTCTTTTCTTACATTTTCTTTCTCAGTTTTTGGTATCAATATTATGCATTTCTTTCTTTTTTTGGGGTACCAGGAATTGAACTCAGGGACACTCAACCACTGAGCCATGCCCCCAGCTCTATTTTGTATTTTATTTACAGACAAATTCTGAGTTACTTAGTGCCTTGCCATTGCTGAATCTGGCTTTGAACTCTTGATCTTCCTGTCTCAGCCTTCCAAGCTGCTGGGATTACAGGCATGCACCACTGTGTCTCACTGTTAGGCATTTCTTAAATAAAGATTTGAGAAGCTATACTTTTTTTTTTCACTTTTTAAGAGAATTTGAGTAAGATTTGTAAAATCTTGATAGAATTCACATGCATAATCATCTGAGTCTGGAGTTTTCTTTGTTGGAGATATTTTATTTTGAATTTGATCTAATTAATAGATACAAGGTTATTCAAATTTGCTTATTTAGGTTCCAGTTTGGGGAGGTTATTTTTTTCAATGATTTTGTCCATTTCATTTTTAAAATTTATTGCCGTAAATTTGTTCCTAGGTATTTGAAGACGCTTGTTATTTTCATAATCTCTGTAGCATTTGTAGTGATGCTCCCTATTTTCTCCTTGATATTACTTTTTTTTTTTTCTTTTTTCATGGGCAGTCATGCAAAGATTTTATCAGTTTATTCTAACAGTGAAATGTAATATTTGATAATTTTTCCTATTTCATTTACATCTCCTCATTAGTATTGCTTCACTTCTACTTACATTTGTATTAATTTACTTTTCTTTTTCTGACTTAAAGTGGAAACTTACATTGCTGATTTTGATTCTGTTGAGGTCTCAGAACATATTCTGTAAAATTTTATTTCTTGAAATTGGTTGTGTCTTCTTTTATAGTCCAGGATATGATCCATTTTGGCAAACATTTCCATGTGCTTTTAATAAGTATATTATGCAATTGTTGAGATCGTGTTTCTATAAAACAGTTTTGTTGTTATAACTAAGTGGGTTAAATTATACAAAATAACAATCGAATGAAGTCAATAAGCAATAGCTGCTGTTTTGTTATTGAAATAATTTATTATATTTTTAAAGTAGGAGAAAAAAGGTACTCTTCTATATTTATCCATTTATTTACCATTTGGGTGGTCTTCATTCATTTCTGTAATCCTAGGTTTCCATTTGATATTGCCCTACTTTGAAGAACTTTATTCAGATCTGCAGTTTAAGAGCACTAGAAAAACTTTTCTTTCATTTACTAAAAAATTTCTTTATTTCACCTTTTGTTTTGAATGATATTTTAGCTAGGTATAAAAATAAGGATGAATAGTTTCTTTTCTTTGAACATGTTTAACATGTTAGACATCATTTGCATCATTGTTCCCTTGGCTGTTTTCAAGATTTTTCTCTCTAGATTTTGTTTTTAGAATTTGATTATAATATTACATAGCTGTGGTTTTCTTTGATTTAACCTTACTTTGGCTTATCTAAGTAGTTCTTAATCACTAAGATAGTAATTTTGAACTATGTTTTGAAAATTCTTAGACATTACTCCTTCAATTTTTTTCTCCATTCTCATTCTTTCTTTTGGGACTCCAGTTACACATATATTGGTGTACTCGGTATTGTCCTATAGGACCCTGATTTTCCCCCATTTATTATATTTTTCATGCTGCTTTTCAGACTGGATACTTTCTATTGATTTATCTTCAGTTCATGACTTTTTCTTCTGCCATTCTCAATCCATAGGCAATCCAATCAGATACATTTCAGATGCAGAACTTTTTATTTCGGGAATTTTAATTTGATTCCTTTTATTGTTTCTCTGATAAAATTATTTATCTGTGGCCACTTCTCTTTAAGTCTTTGAATATATTCATAACATCTACTTGAGTTCTTGTCTGATAATTCTAATATCTGAGTAATCTATAGTGGTTTAATTTTGACTGACTATATGTTCTTGATTATTCAATTTTCTAGTAAAATTTCATTATATAAAGGGTTAGTCTATACCATAGTTTTAATGTGTACCCCAAAGTTCACATATTAGAAACTTGATCCTCAATGCAAAGGTGTTGGTTAGTGGGACACTTAAGAGGTGTTTAGGTCATAAGAGCTTCACCTTCATGATTGTACTGAATATACTAAAGCCATTATCATGGGAGTGAAATTATTATCACAGAAGTGGGTTCCTCATAAAAGGATGATTTTGCAAATGTGTTCCTATACATCAGTGATGAATCCACTGAAAGAGAAATTAGGAAAACTACCCCATTCACAATAGTCTCAAAAAAATATTTAGGACTCAATGTAACAAAAGAGGGGAAAGACCTCTACAATGAAAACTACAGAACACTAAAGAAAGACTGAAGACCTTAGAAGATGGAAAGATCTCCCATGATCTTGGATAGGCAGAATTAACATTGTCAGAATGGCCATTCTACCAAAAGCATTGTAGGGATTTAATGCAATTCCTGTTAAAATCCCAAAGACATTCTTCATACAACTAGAAAAAGCAATCATGAAATTCATTTGGAAAAATAAGAGACCCAGAATAGCCAAAGCAATCCTTCACAAGAAAAGTGAAGCAGGAGGTATCACAATACCAGATCTTAAATTATCCTACAAAGCTATAGTAACAAAAATGCCATGGTATTGGCACCAAAACAGACACATAGACATATTTTGGTACAGAATATAAGACACAGAGACAAATTCACCTAAATACAGTTATCTCATACTAGAAAAAGGCACCAAGAAAATACATTGGAAAAAAGATAGTCTCTTCAATGGTGCTGGGAAAACTAGATATCCACATGTAGCAAAATGAAATCAAATCACTCTCTCTTACTCTACACAAAACTCAAGTCAAAGTGGATCAAGGACAGGTACTAGAACAGAGACTGGGTGTCTAACAGAAGGAAAAATAGGCCCTTATCTCCATCATGTTGACTTAGGAACCGACTTCCTTAAGGAGACTCCTAAAGCACATGAAGTAAAATTTAAAAATCAATAAATGGAATGGAATCAAACTAAAAAGCTTCTAAACAGCAAAGGAAACAATCAAGAATGTGTAAGAGTGAACCTACAGAATGGTTAATCTCCAGGATACATAAAGAACTCAAAAACTTAACAGCAAAAAAAAAAAAAAAAAAAAAGAAAGAAAAAGAAAAAAAGAAAAAGAAAAGAAAAACAAAAACAACCCCCCCCCAAAAAAAAAACCAAAAAAAAAAAAAAAAAAAACAATTACCCTAATGAATACACCAATACACCAGCTACGAAACAGAACAGACACTTCACAGAAGAAAAGCGATGAGTCAACAAGTCTGTGAAAAAATGTTCAACTTCTCTAGCAATTAGAGAATGCAAATTAAAGCTACACTGAGATTTCATCTCACTCCAGTCAGAATGGCCATTACCAAGAATATAAATAACAATAAATGTCGGTGAGAATGTCAGGGGAAAGACTCATATATACATTGCTGGTAGGACTGTAAACTGGTGCAACCACTCTGGAAAGCAGTATGTACATTCCTTAGAAAACCTGGAATGGAACTATCATTTGACCCAGTTATTCCACTCCTTGGTTTATACCCAAAGGACTTAAAATCAGCATACTACAGTGATACAGCCACATCAATATTTATAGCAACTCAATTCACAATAGATAGATTGTGGAACCAACCTAGATGTCCTTCAATAGATGAATGAATAAAGAAATTGTGGGATATATACACAATGAAATATTACTCAGTCATAAAGAAGACTAAAATTATTGCATTGGCTGGTAAATGGAAGGAGTTGGAAAATATCATGCTAAGTGAAATAAGTCAAAGAACCAAAGAACCAAAGAACCAAAGAACCAAAGGTTAAAGGTTTCCTCTCATATATGGATGTTAACTCACAATAAGGGGGTGGGCTAGGGAAGAATAGAGGTACTTTGGATTTGACAGAGGGGATTGAAGGGAGGGGAGGGGGCATGGAAGTAGGAAAGATAGTAGAATGGCATTATTACCCTATGTGCATTTATGATTACATAACTGGTATAATTCTACATCATGTACAACCAGAAGAATGAAAAGTTATACTCCATTTACATATGATGTGTCAAAATATATTCTACTGTCGTGTATAACTAATTAGAACAAATTTTAAAAACGGATGATTTTGGCCTCTTCTTGCTCCCTTTCTCATGTGATACCTTTTGAATATTGTGTAGCATCAAGAAAGCCCTCACCTGTTACTGGCAACTTGGTAATTAGATTTCCCAACCTTCAGAACAATAAGCCAATAAATACCTGTGTATTATGAATTGCCCAGTCTATGATATTCCGTTACAGATGATACACCATGAGCAAGTGGAATTTATCCCAGGTGTGCAAAGAAGTTTCAACGTTGGAAAATCAATGAAGGCTCCACATCAGTAGGCTAAAGAAATAGTCCATTACAACATACACAGATGCAGAAAAGAATTTGATAAAATCCAACAGTCATTCATGATAAGTATCACAGCAAACTTGGAATAGAAGGAAAACTCCCAACTTAATAAAACGCATGTCTAAAAACCTACATCAGGCTTAATGGGGAGAAATTAGAAGCTTTCTCTTTATGATCAGGAACATGTAAAGGCTGTCTCCTCCCGGCACTCCTTCTCAGCATCATACTGAAAGACATAGTTAATGCCAAGAGACTAGGAAAGAAATGCAGTGTATATAGGTTGGGAACAAGGAAATGAAACTGTCCTTATTCACAGATGTGTACTTATCCGTGCAGAAAATCTAAAAGAGCTGACAAACACACACAAACTCCCCAGACTAGTAAGAAATTATAGTAGGGTTGCAGGAAACGGATTAACATATAAGTGTCAATTGTTTTTCCTATATGCTATCAATGAACTTCAAATTAAAACACATTTTCATTTACATTAAGAGTCCCCCAAATCAAATGTTTAGGTATCAATGTAAAAAATATTCCTAACATTTATATGAGGAAAATATAGAACTTCAATGAAAGAAATCAAGAAAGAAGTAGATTAATGGCAAAATAGTGCATGTTCACAGATAACAAAAAAATCAATATCAACAAAATATCAGCTCTTTCCAACTTGATCCGTAGATCAAATACAATGCCAATCAAAATCCCAGCCAATTACTTTTTGGACACTTATAAATTGAACATAAAATTCATGTGATGAGGCAAAAGACTCAGAATAACCTACTCAAGCTATTGAAGGAGAAGATCAAAATTCAGGGGAATTACGGTGCCAAACTTACTATAAAGCTACATTAATCAAGACAAGGTGGTATTGATGTACATACAGGCAAATATACCAACAGAACAGAATGGAGAACATCAAAATAAACCTACATAAAAATAGCTAACCGATCTTTCATAAGGGAATGAAGGCAAAACAAAAGAAGACAGTATTCTTAAGAAATGGTGCTAGAATAGCTGGACACCCACATGCAAAGAATTAATCTAGATACAGACTTAACATTATTTTTTTTATTTGTTCTATTTAGTTATACATGAAAGCAGAATGCATTTTGATTCATTGTACACAAATGGAGTGCAATTTTCATTTCTCTGGTTGTGCACGATACAGATTCACACCATTTGTATAATCATACATGTACACAGGGTAATGATGTTTGTTTTATTCCACCATCCTTCCTTCCCCCTTCCCTCTCCCCTCCCCTCATTTCCCTCTACACAATCCAAAGTTCCTCCATTCTTCCCTTATTCCCCCTGCCCACCCCCATTATGTATCAGTATCCACTTATTAGAGAAAACTTTTGGCCTTTGGTTTTTTGGGATTGGCTTATCTCACTTAGCATAATATTCTCCAACTCCATCCACTTACCAGCAAATGCCATAATTTTAGTCTTCTTTATGGCTGAGTGATGTTTCATTGTGTATATATGTATACAATATATATATATAATCCATTCATCTATTGAAGGACATCTAGGTTGGTTCCACAATCTATCTACTGTGAATTGAATTGCTATGAACATTGATGTGGCTCCATCTCTGTAGTATGCTGATTTTAAGTCCTTTGAGTCTAGGCCAAGGAGTGGGATAACTGGGTCAAATGGTGGTTCCATTCCAAGTTTTCTAAAGAATTTCCATACTGCTTTCCAGAGTGGCTGCACATTCTTAACAAAAGTTAACTGAAAATGGATCACAGACCTAAATGAGAAATGCAAAACTTTAACTCTTAGAAGATACCACAGAAGAAAATTTAGATGCTCTTGGGAATGGCAATGACTTTTTAGATTAAACACCAATGGCATGATACAGGAAAGAAAGCTTAAGCTGTACTTATTTAAAATTACAGTATTCCTCTCTAAAAGTGACACTGTCAAGAAAATGAAAATACAAACTACAGAATGTGAGAAATATTTGTGAAAAACATATAGAATAAAAGAGGGTTATTCAAAATATACAAATAACTTGTACAACCCAGCAATAAAAAACCAAACAACGCAACTATAAAATGGGCCACAAACCTTAATCAAAGATTAAAAGATGGTAAACAAAAGATGTTCACTATCATAGGTCTTTGAAAATTGCCAATGGATGTAGAGCACCGAGAACTCTGATCTCATTCATTGCCTGTGGGAATGCAAAGTGGTATGCCCATTTTGGAAAACAGTTTTGCAGTTTCTAGTATTCCCCACAAAGAACTGGAAACTTACGTCCATACAAAACCTGCACAGGTTCATAGCTTATTCATGATTGTGAAAACTTGGAAGTAACCAAGATGTTCTACAGGTGAGTAAATACACAACGTGTACAGTAAGAGAATGGAACATTCTTTAGCAGTGAAAAGGAATGAGCTACCAAGTCATGAAAAGATGTGGAGGAAACTTAAATGCACATTCCTATGTGAAAGAAGCCAACCTGAAAAGTTACATACTCCAAGGATTTCAATTACAGGATACTCCAGAGAAGGTAAACCTATGGAGACAGTAAAAATATTAGTGGCTGCCAGGAGATGAATAGGCACAGAGAATTTTTAGGGCAGTGAAATCACTCTATATGATATTACAGTGGTAGATACAAGTAAATACTTGTCAAAACCCACAGAATGTACAATAACAGAGTGAAGCCAAATGTTAATTATGGATTTCTGTTGATAATGATGTGTCAATGTAAGTTTATTGATTATCATGATGTCAGGACATTGATAATATATGATGGTAGAAGGATATGGGAACAGTTCTCAAGGTTGCTGTGAAGAAAACAATACTCTAAAAACAATACTCTAAAAATAAGTTAGAGCAGAAGGAGAAACTAATCAATATTGAAATAAAACTTAAAACATCAAGAATAAAAAGAAGTAAACTTTATCAATAAAACCAACACCCTTTAAGTTACAAGTTTGATCAAGAATGTTAGCTGAAAATAGACTTCTGAACCTTCTAAAAAATGACTGTAACATTACAAACATATACTCACATCAAGAATGTCTGTCATTACTCCATCCAGAAATAGTTGTCATTTAAGCAAAGAAAGACTGAGAAAAAGGGATAGTGCCAGATTCTGATGAAGAATACAATGACAGAATTGTTTTATAATTTGAAACATTTGGAGAAGGAAGCTTATTAGAATTAAATGTATGCAATATACTGAAGTCCAAATCATCGAACAATTTAGTTTTAAAAGTTTGGTGCAATGATGTGCAATTTAAAGTCCTTGATTTAACTGAGTGTTTCCAGAAAATACTTCTATATTCTCACAAAAAGAAGCCTAATATAATCTCATCTTAATTTTTAAGACAGTTTTAATGAAAAATATAAGTAAATAAAGTTAAAACCCTGAATTAACAGTATTACAAAATACTGGTGACATCTTCTTTTTATTGGTAATGACTCAATTGACGATTCAGAAAATTCTCCCCAAAAAGATAAAATACCATAGGAAGGAAGCAATTCTCTTCTCCAAGATGCAAGAGCAATTATGCTTCTATTGAGTTAAGTCAATCTCTGTAGATGCTGAACTGTAATTTGGCCCGTGAATTGTTGTGAAATCTGTCTGTTGACTTCAGCAAAAGCAGGCCATTTCAGAACAGAAAGGTCCAGATCTAATAAAAAGGTGATTCATGGCTGAACTTTGCCAAGAAGAAAAAAAAAGAAACAAAGTCACCAAAAAAATCTGGCAAAAGAAAGCACAGCCTTGTAAAAATTCTCAGTTGGACAGTGTCTAAGGAGCCTTTGAACTTGACCTTCACTACAGTCTGTCTTGTGTTACTGAAGAACTGCTGCCACCTTATGGAGACCTGAAAGATCTCATTTGGACACATTGATTCTGCAATAACATTTTCATCTTCTTCTGTTTTATTAAAAAAAACTAAAACGAACACAATGACAACATGACTTTCCTTATAAAAGACATATTCTTCCTGATATAAATTATCCTTTAAAATAACTAAATCAAACATTACATAGTCCCTCATTAATAAGTACCCTCTTTGTGTTTTATGCATCAGTTAAAATAAAGTTTAAAATAACTAATCAATATCTTGATAACCATAGTATTATGTTGCACACACATATGAGAGGAATAAAATATAATCTTGTTTTAAGTGATCTAGATACACCTCTGTCAAACTCCGTGGGCCAAACACGACTGTATAGACAAATAAGCTGACATGACAGGCTACAATTCTTCCCGGAGCACACGCTTTACAAAGCTAGTAGCTAAATTTCAAAATTTGGAGAAGAATAAAATTAAAATTGATTTTTATGTTCTTGGTCCATCATCTTACTCACAGTATCCTTACAGAGTCAAATTTCCTTATTTTCTGTGTTGTTGTCTCTCAAATTTCAAGTTCTATTTAAAACCATGTGATGTTAGCATTAGAAATAGGAGCTGAAATATAATGATAAATTCATGTCCAAGGAGCTTTATATCTTATTGATAGAACAAATCGACGTGACTTTCTCTGAAGAAATGCCACATTGTGGGTGGTGTTTCACAAAAAAATGACTTCTAGATATAAGGTGTAAATTTTACAAATAATATCCTTTACTGGAGATTGAAATGAGATTTTTAATAGCTGCACCTTGGTCATTTGGAATTAGGTGGATTTAGACATTTCCACATCCTTCTCTTCGAATGCCTCAGACGTGTGCTATCCCCTCATCAAATTTGTACATGAAAGTGAAGTTTTGGCAATTTTGTTCACCTACCTTTGAATCCACCTAAACTCTGTACACTGTTTGGGCTCCCGCACAAATTTTAGTAAAGTTTGAAAACAAATTGGAATTCCTAATTTTCTATTTTGCATGTCCTTTAAATTTTTCAAAGGTTGGAAGAAAAAAAAATCTATGAATACAGTCTTTTTTGAATTGTGTTACCAATGCTAATTTATGTAGAAATTTAAGAAATCTCCAAAAATAAGCTACACAATCTATATGTATGTAAGTACACATAACGCACGAATGGTAGGACTTCAATGGTTCTTCATCATATTATTCTTCATAATATATCTATATTACCTATACTATTTTATAAAGATAAAAGTGGTATTAAAATAAAATAAAAGCAAAAGAAGACATTGTTGCAATATCATCAAATTAAGCAAAATTCATGACCCAAGCTAATTAAGCAAAAAAGAGAGCATTATGTAATAAGTTAACACAATAAAGAATATATACATTGTGTTTCTTCACAAACTAAATAACATAAAGTTCAAACTTTCAGAGCAACTAGTTCAAATCATCTATCATTATATCTTTAATACAACTGTTTCAGAATTTGTCAATCCAAATACACAAAATGTTATAGATGTTAATGATACATGCTTTGTTTTAGATGTATCTGTGTAAAAGTTTATTCTCTATAATACGAATCGTTTCTCATATCTATGAAGTAGTTTTAAAAAAATCAAGATCTCAACTCTGTCACTTATTGACTGTGTGACCTTGGGAAAGTTTCTTAATCTTTCTGAGTTTCCATTTCCTTCTGTGTACAATAAAAACTGTCACACCTATTCACTGGATTATTGTAAAAGTTCAATGACTAATGAGTAAAAGACTAGCGTAGAAACTGATACACAATAGTAAATAATAGTGTTCTTTCTATAATCATATTTTTTCTTGATCTTTACCTTCTTTACCAACTTTAATACTAAATACTTTTTGCTCCATTTTTACATCACTGCTCTCCAATACTCAGGAAAATTTTAGATCCCTATGCTGGGCTAACCCAACATACTACAGCATCATTAAATCTCAAAGTGAGTCAGGTTGAGCAGCATGCCAGATGAACTGCTCCTGCCCTTGGCTGTCCTATGTTACCCAAAAATAAATCTAAAACAAGTGATGATAAAGTATAAACAAACCAACCAAAAAAATCATCAAATTAAATTCTTGGCCATGAAAACATTAATGGACACCAAAACATAGAGAGATTTATGTTTCATATCTTGCAACTGCAATTGAATTATAAAGCAGAAGTTTACAAAAAGAAAAATAACTTTACAGGGGAATAAAGTCCCTACAATATGAAATTAAGACACACTCTTCAAAAGAGGTTCTACCCAAAGATGAAATTAAAACTGTTACTACAACTAAAAAGGATACAAGATATAAAACTAGAGTAGATTGCAGTGGCATGAGTCTGTAGTCCCAGTACTTGGGAGGCTGACACAGGAAGATCATGTAAGCCCAGGAGTTCAAGGCCAACCTGCGTAACATAGCAAGAATGATCTTAAAAAACAACAACAAAAATAAAAACTGTGTGTATGTATGTAGCATACATAAAATGTCACTTTTATAAATTAACACATAAATTTAATGCAGTTTCTTTAAGAATTCTTTAGGACTTTTCTTTGTACCTGAACAGAATGATAGCCATAAAAGATTATTAAAAACTATTGAGAACTTGCTTTATAAATATACTATAAATTAAAATGGTCATGATTTTGGCATAGGGCTATGTTAGTGAATCAGAATAGATTCTAGAAACAGATTCAACTCTGTATAGGAATGTATACTTTGATTGAAGAAATACCCAGCATCCATCTAGCCCTGGGCCTCTTCCCTTATTACCAAGCATTATCAAGCATATATACATAGCTATAATCTTAACCCACCTCTCCCCAATCTCAAGGTCAAGCATCTCTCTGACATTGCTTGTCTTTCCAGTTCACTTGCCTTGGTATACCCATACCAAAATATTTCAACTAAGAACACCTGTTCTTTGATTCTACCTCTCCTCTACTTCTGTCAACAACTTTTTGTTGACCTCACTTCCCTCTTTATTCAGTTCAGACTCCATAATAAATCATTGTAATATTGTCCCTTGCATTTTTGTTTTCAAATAACTGATGCATCTATTTCCCACTTTACTCCCTTAGAAAAAATCCCAGCCCTGATAAAATTCAACTTCCCACTCACTCAGTGGCCATCACTGAACATACTGAGAAAAGTATAGAAACAGATTAGCCTCCATTTTTTACTGCAAATTTCAATCTTTGCACTGCTTCTTAATTCTACTATGTTTCCCAAATAAAAATTTCTTTCCTATTTTTAGATGATTATTCCCCATCTTCTCTTTCCTGAAACCCTCTCCACTAATTACTTTAATGATGACTTTTTAAAAACATGCATAACACAGAAGCAACTGGAAGAGAAATCTGCCACACTCCTACCCCAAACCTTCATGCCTGTCCACACCTGTGCTCATGTGTTCTTTCACACAGGGCTGCACGCTCTTCTATGAAAAACTACCATCTTCACTCAAGCAGTGGATTTCATCCTTTCTCACCTATTCAAGAACTTTGTTCCTACAAGTTTGCCTGCTCATAACTATTTTCTTACGTTCAAGAAGAGCATTCATTCTGTAACATCTATCCAACCTCTTCCTGGACTCCCTCCTTCTATAATTTCGTTCCAGCAAGGAATCCACTCTCTCTACTTCCACTTTCTCCTTTCCCAATTGTTCTTTAACAACTTCCACCAGGCCCTCATCTCGTCACACCTTTAAAAGCTGCCAAGATCACTCACCCGACCTTTAGATTACCAAATCCAAATGGGAATTTTCTGTCCTTATGTGTCTTGACTCGCAAAAGAATCTAGAAGGCATCTAAAAGCATTTTACCCTCAAGGGCAGCACAGGTTTTGGAGCCAGATGACTGCTCTTGAATCAGCTGTGAATACACAGGCAAGTTCTTTTATCTCCCAGTGCCACAAGTTTCTGCATTTGTGACGATGATACTATTCTAACACTATGTTAAGGGGTTTGGGAAGATTCCATAATTTAATATGTATAAAGTACTTTGGAAATGCCTGGCAAACCATTAGCACTCAGTAATTTCTGAGTATAGTTGGCTATAATTGCTATTGATGGTTCCCTTCTTGAAGTCTTTCCTTCTATTGACTTTCATGATAACATACACTCCTGATTTTTCTGGCAATTCCTCAGTCTCCTTTGCTGAATTCTCCTAGTCTCTAGTAAAAGGTGGTCAGGTTTATTGCTTACCATTTTCTCCTGATTTACACTTTCTTCCTTAGTGATCTATGTATTGCATTTGTGTACTGATCATTCTGTCATGTATATATATAAACACATATATACACAAATCATATATATATATATATAAATTTCTAGCTCTCTTCTCTCCTGAACCCTAGACTTGTATCCAAATTTTATTCAAAATTTCCATTTGTATATCAAAGGCAACTCAAATTTAAGTTCAAATTAATTTTCCTCTCAAGATCTGTTTCTATTTCCCACCTTATAATGGAGTGTCATTACCCTGTTATTAATGCTAAACCCCCAGAAGTCATCCTTTGAGTCCTCTCTTCTTATCTGTTTCTCCATCCAATCGATTAGAAAGTTTTATTGTATCCATTTTTAGAAAATTGTTATGCATCGTTTAATGACAGGGATACATTCTGAGAAATGTGTCATTAAGTGATTTTGTTGGTGTGCAAACATCATGGAGTGTGCTTACACAACCTAAGATGGTAATGTTATCCCTAGGCAATATAATCTTATAGGACCACAGTCACATAAGTGGCTCATTATTGACTGAATTGTTATTATGTGGTACATGACTGCAAATCTTGGATCTGATTACTTCTTACTACCTAATCTACCAGCATCCCTTCTTTAGAACTTTGTAAAATATCTTTACAGAACTATTATGCCACTGAGAATAGCAACCGTCTAACCTATATTTTCTAGATTCCTTTATAGTTAGGAGGCCAGGTGATCACATTGCAGTCAGTGAAATAAACAGGAACAAGAGTATTATGTAAATCTTTAAGAAGTTTCCCTAAAGGGAGCTGGCCCTGAGTATACTCGTTTGTATACTCCTTCCTGCTGCCTGGAATATGGATATGATAAATAGAGCTATTTTCCTCTAGCCAGTTTAAACCATGAGGTAGTTTTGAGGATGGAAACCTTAAGGAGGGATATGGTCAATATGGCCACCACCAATAGTCTTGAATGATCGTTTTTGGGCTTCTTGTGTGTAAGAAAACCTTTTAAACAACTATTATCTTGAATTTTGTTATATAGAGTAGAACCTATCCTAAGTAATACAACTCCTCTTATTTTAAGCTTGTCACTGGCATCCTATCACACTTATCATGAAATTCAAACTTCAGTCAGGTCTACAAGGTCCTATGTGGTCCCACGTTCACTCATGGTCCATAAACATGGCCTTGTTATTCTCTGAGCTCACTAAGCTGGATATGCTCAGGCCCTTTCACATTTGTTAGTCCCTTTGCCAGGAATGCTCTTATCCCAGATTTATGTGTAGCAGGATCTTTTCTTGTTACTAAGGTCTCAGTTCTAACATTACTTGCTTAGAGAGGACTTGATTGAGGCCGACTGCACTTTTTATCCACTTACTGTGGTCATTTCTTCTAGTTCTACTTGTTATTTCAAAATCATGCAATTTATTTAAGTTTTCCACTCTACTAAACTACATGAGGGCATTGTCTTTGATTTATTTACCCCTCTATTTCTAGGACCTAGAACAGTGTCTAGGAAACAGGAAATATGGAATAAATCTTTGCTAAATAAATCAATAAATTATGGCATTTAATTATAGGAAAAAATGGTTTATTTTAATAGATGGTGTTGGTGCATGTTGCTATCAGCTGGAAGAAAATAAACATTATAAAAACACCATAAATAAATTTCAGACAGATTACATACCGTGAAATGTGAAGACAAAAGGAAGCAAACAAAACTGAAATAGCAGGAGAAAACTTAAAAGAATATTTGCATAAATTGAGATGGGATTGTCTTCACAAATAAAAGAGAAATTCAGAAACCATAAAAGGAGAGATGACTAGCTTTGAGCACACAAAAATGAAATAATTAAAAAACAAATGACTACTCTTGACTTGGAAGGGTATACCCAAACACACATTGGTTCTTACACTTTTTCAAGAATGTGTTAAAATATATTAAAGGGGAATTGAAGAACAAATTATAATAGTATAGTCCTTGAAAAATATCATATTGAGATATTTCTGTAGATTTATGCTGAATGAAAAAAAATGGATTAGAAGAGAAAAAGGAAATCTAGAATCACAGTTGGAAACAGTCAACAGTAGCCAATCTGTTTGGGGGTTGCCAAGGAAGCCCTGGTCAGTGAAAAGAGAACCAAACATAATGTTCAAGGGAAGGTTTTGATAACAGGAATGTCATATATCTTGATAGTGATAGTGCTTACACAGTGTACACATTTACTAAAACTCATAAAATGTCTTAAATGGGTGCATTTTATGTAAAATACACCTCAATATTTTGAGAATTGCCTTAGGAACCTATCCTCTGTAGATTCAGGAACAATACATAAGATCATTCACTGTAGCTTAATTTATAATTTAAAAATATTAGAAGCATTATAGGCACCTATTTAAATAAGTTGAACAATCCAGTTTATTTTTCAAGGCAGTTTGTGCAGCCATAAGGAAGAACTCTATGAAATGATGATTTATAGAGTGACTTTTCAGGATACATTCTAAAGTAAAAAAGGAAGATTCAAAAAAGTATATATAGAATGCTACCTTCTGTGAAAAAGTGGGCTGGGGGAAGTTGAATTTTTGCAAAAAGAAACACAGGAAGAAAGGAAGGATAAACCAGAACCTAGTGTTAATGACTCCATCTGGGAAGGATGAGAGAACAGGATGAAATACAGAGGGATGGGAACATGACTTCACCTATATACCTTTTCATACAAAATCTAGTCTTAACCATATCTTTTAATTTTTCAAAAGATTAAAGGATGAAAAGTAACCTTATAATTGAATACAAGCAGAAACAAATCAACTTATATCACACTGATAATAAAACCACACAGAAAAATAATTTATTCAAGTAATGTGAACATCTGACTACATATCCATATTTATAGATAACACCTAAAGACAAAAAGAAAGCAAATTTTTATATTTCATTAGGATTGTGGTAGGTAGTTTCTTGGAACTATAACACTGAAACCATTCCTAAGTGATTTAATCATGCTTCTGTTAATGAACAGTGAACTGTGCTAGAGGTTAAGTATAAGCAGACATGTTTATAAACATACATGATTATGACTCTTATATGGTATGATAAAAATTTATTACTGTTGTTTTAGAGGAAACTTTGGTTGTGCGCTTATCCTTAAAACAGATATGAGCCAGGTGTGGTGGCACACACCTGTAATCCCAGTAGCTCAGGAGGCTGAGGCAGGATGATCCTGAGTTGGAAGCCAGCCTCAGCAACTTGGTGAGGCCCCAGCAACTCAGTGAGACCCTGTCTCTAAATAGAAAAGGGCTGGGGATGTGGCTCAGTGTTTGTGTGCCCCTGAGTTCAATCCCTGGTACCAAAAAAAGAAAAAAAAGGTATGAGTGTTACACACAGGAATATTTAATTAGCTTAAAATTCCTAGTGAAAAAAATATGCCTAAGGGAACACAAATCCAAATATGATGTCTTGTGACCAGGCACCTATACTACTTTGTGACATAGCAAGCTTAATACTTCGAGCTCCTTTTACACATGTTGATTTCACTGTGCTGAGGCACACCAGATGTTGTGTAGTTGCAGGGGAAGCCTGTTGTCAATATTCAGGTCTTCACCAAGAAGGGAGCCTGTTAAGTATTCCCAACAGGTATCTCATTTGCAATTACCTACTCCATCTCTTTACAAATCACTCCTGATTTGACTTGTTGTCTAAAAGTGACAAAAAAAAAACCAAACAAACAAAAAAAAACTGTCAGAAAGACCACAAATTGCTTGCAAAGAAATCAACCAAAACACCATACATATAATGCATACACACACACATACACCAAATAAGGAACTTACTCAGAAAAAAATAAATTTTTGTGGTATTGTTCTGGGACCCATTTGCACTCTATCGCTGGGTACATCCCCCAGTCCTTTTTTTATTTTTTAATTTTAAAAGTGTCTCACTAATCTGCCAAGGCTGGCCTTGAACTTAAGATCCTCTTACCTTAGCCTTCTTAGTTGCTGGGATTATAGGTGTGCACTACCAGTACCAGTAGAAAAATAATTTACAAATTATTTTTAACTGCAATATGTCCAGTTTTGCTCCAGGAAAAATTTGATCCTAGCAAGGCAATAAAGCATTGTTTTCCTATGTGAATTACAAAAATGGACTCAAGACAGAACAGAAAAGCTAAGACCAAAAGACCAATAACCAAGGTAGGTAATAATTTGCCTCTAGTTGAGAGATACTGTGTTTTATGCTTCCTATTGTATTTAATGCTCACAAGAAGCGTGTGATGATTTTGAGACCATTATTATGCTCAGTTTCACTATGAAGAAGCTGAAATCCAAAAAGTTAAAAGGTTAATCAAGCTGGGCTGGGCCATGAGCCCAATTTTATTCCAAAAGGCCACACTATTATGTTCCACTGACTTCTGTGAAACTTGCAATAAACCATTATTTAAACTCATTTTTAAAAATTACACTTTCCAGCATATAGAAAAAGACAGAAATCTTACCAATTTTAAGGATCTAGTCAAACATCGAGTTGGTAACAATAAAAACACTGTGGTTCAGTTTCCCACTGACACGTGAGAAGAAAACCACAAGGGAGAGTCTGGCATGCTAGGAGGACCTGAGGCCCTATTGGCCTAGGAGTTGCACATTTGAGTCTCCTCTATTCAAAGCTGAGCTTTGTATCAGTTGTTTCATAGGAGGTTTCCTCCAAATGCTTGTCAGAGTCCGGCTTCAAAATAATATTAAATTTTTATATGCCTATAATTTCCTCTGCATAAAAATATAAACATTCAAAAACTACCAGTGTTTTTTATTTTTATTTTTTTTTTTGTATTTTACTTAGAAAACTAAAGAAACCCTACTTTAAATAAAGTACGCATGAATCTGGAGACTATAATGCTAAGTGAAAAAAGTCCCAAAACTAAAGGTCAAATGTTTTCTCTGATATGTGGAAGCTCATCCACAATAAGGGTGGGGAGGGGAAGAACAGAAGTTTAGTAGATTAGACAAAGGGGAATAAGGGATGGAAGGGGGAATAAGAAAAGGAAAGACAGTGGAATGAATCTGACACAATTTTCCTATGTACATATATGAATACACCATGGTCAATCTCACCATCATGTACATCTGCAAGAAGGGGGTCCTAATTAGAATAAGATATATTCCATGCGTGTGTAACTATATCAAAATGGATTCTACTGTCAGGTATAAATAAAATGATCCAATTAAAAATGAATAAAGGGTTGGGAATATAGCTCAGTTGGTAGAATGCTGGCCTCGCAAGCACAAGGCCCTGGGTTCAATCTCCAACACTGCAAACAAAATAAATAAAAAATAAAAGCATGTAGGTTTTCATAAAGTTTAACTTCTGCCCTAACATTCTTGTGGCATAACCGATAGATAACATAATTCCAAGTAGCAAATAGTGTTGGGCAGAAAAATAAAATAGGATAAAAACATCAGAGTGTCAGAGGGTATGTGGGAGTGTGGTGTGAAAAAAAGACCACCCTACAGGGCACTAACTCAGAGACCTGAGTGGTATGCAATATTACCCTTGCTTGTACCTGGGAGGCACATCTGAATGGCAGAAAGCACAGGGTGTCCACAAGGAGGGAAAAACCCTGGGATAAAAGTTCTAGAGTCCATGGTAGAAGAGGAAAGGCCATGGTAGAGGGGTCAGGCAGACCTCATAGCCATGGGAGGGCTTTCTTTTACTCAACTTTACAAAGTCAGTGAATGATTCTGAACAAGAGGAGGACCTGATTTAAGAATGCTCTAGTGACTTCCTTCCTTCCTTAGATTACAAAAGATGACTGTACATTTTGGATATTACTTCTTTCATTCCTGTAACTTTATGTGTCTTTTCCCAAGCAGCTATTTTCTTTCCAAAAAGACCTCTGATTCTGTCACCAAACACCATCAAAAGAAACTCATATTTCTGACTGGACTATCACAGTTTCAGCTTCAGTACATCTTTAGATGAAATGGACTTTTTTATAGTTAATTGTGCAATATTGATGCTTTAAAATTAAACCTTTTATTTTAGTTATGCCAATACAAACTTTTTCTAAGTTTTCCCCATATTATCATCAGTGTTTACAATCTTTATCAAACACTCATATGAATGTATTTGATTAGGGTGTTATTGGGAGTTACTTACTTTAACTGGGCATGTAAAATTACGTGCTTTCAAATTAAAGTGCTGCAAATTTATAACTTTTTAACATTAATATTTAAAGAATCATTTTTTAATGTAAAAAAAAAATAAATCAAATACCCAGTTAAAGAAACTGATGAGGTGGCTGGATAGACCTAGAAAAGTCAATAGCTTTTATTAGCGACAACTCCATAGGTTCTGAAATTTAAAAAAACATATGTTCTATTCACTGATGAAAAAAATTCCTAGGAATAACTTTTATAAAGATGCAGAACTTTTGTGAAGAAAACTATAAAATATTATAAAAAGTATAAAATCTGAACCATACAAAAATGTTTCATGTATCCTAATGGCAAGTCTTGTCATTAAATTATTGGTTTTCTCAGATAAACGCAGACTATCAGGTGATTTCAGTTTGAATGCTAATCTTTAAAAACTGATTAAAATCATTACGCTTTTGTTTTTTAAAAACTTTTTAGTATGCAATGTTTCAAACAAATTCTAAGACAAGTCATGGGTGAATATGTGATACATATTAATAAGACTAATATCTATAACACATTTTAGAAAAAACCTCTTTCGTATGAATATCATTTTAAAAAGGGACCATCAATAGGAAAAAAATGAGCACAGATAATCTATAAAATTTATATGTAAAACAAAAATGCCTTATAAGTGACTAAACTTCATAAGGACATTATTAACAACTTTGCTTTATCAGGCCCCTACAGCAGTCTGACAGTGAATGACTTGTGGAGCCATTCTAAAAATGTTATGTAAAGCACAAAACAAAATACACAGAATTAAAGAAAACCAATTATACTGAAATACATGACTTTTCAAAGTTAAGATCTCTTAAAATAGAAGGACAAAGTATAATACACAGTTATGGGAATTTCATTTAGAGAAAAGTAATGTTTCACCTCAGTGAGAAAAGGAAGGCTTATTTAATGTATGGTACTGGCACAACCAACTACCCACATGTGGAAGAATGAGATGGCTCCTTAACTTGTGCTACACACCAACATGAATTCCAAATTACTACAAATATGAGAAAAAAAAGGCTAAAGAGACTGTTTGCATAATCTAAGGGTTGCAGAATCCATATGATATAAAATATATGTATTTTAAATCACAGAGGAAACAGGACAAAACACATTTTTTAAAAAACAGCCAGTTTAGGACAATTTTGCTTATAAGATACACATAAGAATTAATATCTGTACTATTTCAAAAACACATAGCTGATAAAAATTACAAAACACTGAACAGAAAAGCTATCAAAGGATATGAATGATCATTTTAAAAAAGATAACTCCAAATGGATTACAAATGTGAAAAAGTACTCTTTAGAAAATGCAAACTAAAATAGCATTTGTGTTTCACAAAATGTATCTTATAAATATCAAGGTAGCAAAAATTAAAATGTGAATACCTTTTGAGGCTGATGGGGATTGTAGGGAAAACAATGTCACATATTGTGAGAATGTAGATTGTTAACAGATTTTTGAAAAGCTATCAGCAAAATATATCAAATTTTAAAAATAACATGTTCTTTAACCCATGAATCCAAATCTTAGATCTAATAAAAATGTATGTGTACAAGAATATTTACTCTAGTGATACCTGCAGTGGTAGAAAAATGGAAATAGAATAATAACCATTACTAGTGGGATAGTTGAATAAACTGTGGTAGGTATATATCATGCAATATTAATATTGTACAACCACTGAAATGAATGTTACATGTACATAATAAGCTGGCCTGTAGGAATTTTCATATTCTATTGTCAGGAAGAAAAACAACATGCAGAGATGAATATACAGAAGATCTCATTTTTACAATGTTCTTAAAATATAAACAGATTTTAACTTATAAAAAATAAAGCTATATGTGTATGTACATTTATGCATGATTATACAGAGGCATGGAAAAATGCAGAGGGTACATAAACTGACACCTTGGCAAGGAGCGGGGTGAGAGGGAATGCTTGGGAGACTGTCAAGGTTTAGATGTGAGGTGTCCCCCAAAAGCTCAGGTTGAGACAATGTAAGAAGGTTCAGAGAAATGATTGGGTTGTGATAGTCTTAAACCAATAAGTGAATTAATCCCGACAGGGATTACCTGAGTGGTAACTGAAGTGGCAGGGTGTGGCAGGAAGGCAAGAATTGGGGCGTGACTTTTGGATATATATTTGTATCTGCCAAGTGGAGACCTCTCTCTGTTGCTTTCTGATCATCATGTAGTTGGTTCTCTCTGCCACACTCTTCTGCTATGATGTCCTGCCTCACCTTGAGCCCCAAGGAATAGAGTTGAACCTCTATGTCATAACCTCTAGGTCATAACCTCTGAAACTGTGAGCCCTCAAACTTTTCCTCCTCTACAGTTGTTCTGGTCAGGTCTAAAAGTCATAGCAGCAAAAAAGCTGACTAAAACAGAGACATAGAAATTAAACAACAGAACACAAGACCTTAAAAATCAACTGGCCTTAAAACAATGTATGAAGTTAACTAACAGTTTTCTATGTACATATCCATAAAGAAATATATGGAAGTAATCTCACAGAAATGTTAGTAAGTACTTAAGAGTAGTGGCTTTTCGAGTGATCTACTTTTTTCTTCCTAATGCATAGATACATCAGCAAATTGAACCCAATGTACAAAGAACACCTAACAATAAGAAAAACACATGTACTTACATAGTATACATTTAGTTGTCAAAAAAAATCTACATCTAACTGGCTTAAACAAAAAAGTAATTTATTGGCTCACATAAGTCAATGTCCAGAAATATATCTCACTCCACATCTAGGGGTTCCAGATTGCATCAGGGCTCCAACTTCGATGTCCTCTTATTTTCTTGGTATTCCTTCAGGTCAGCTTATTAGAAAAACTAGCTGCAGCAAGAAATGTACTCATCACAGCATACTTTCTGCAAGAAGGTCACTTCAATATCTGAGGAAGCCAAAGCAAATATCTTCTTGCATCTCAATAGTCGGATCAGGGTCAGGTATCTATCCCTAAACCATTTACTACTGGGGAGGGCAACACTGCTTAAAAGGTAACTGGGCCAGTCAAACTAGACAGATAAGCATGTAACAGTGCCATCCAAACCACATATACATGATGTGGAAGGGGTTATCCAAACAAACAGCAGGTTGTGTGGTATTGATGAGAGAAGAAAGTAGATGCTGATAGGTAACCACAACACACATGAACAAGGAATTCAAGTAATCCAAGTATCCAATAAGATATTACAAGGGCTCAATCTCACCAGTAATCAAAGAAATGCAAACAAAACTACATAATTTATTACTTCTCAACTATAAGAGACATCAGAGACAATAAAGAGGCAAAACAGACACACTACTGTTCCAATGTGTTTGTGCATACATTGAAATGTGTGTGCACATATGCACATGTGCATGTATGTATATATGAAACAGCTTTACCTAAGAGGCATGTAAGCCAACTTTACACAAAAACACTACTGATTCTTAAATATGAAACAATAAGCTAGCAATGAAAATATTAAAATTTAAACCCCACAAAAGAAGTTGACTACCTTTTTGTCCTCCAACCTGTTTGATGTTTCCACTAAAAAACCAAAGATTTCTGAGGAATTCTTTACTCCTTATTACCAAGTTTGACTTCATCTATCTATGTGACTAGTTCTTATATTCTCTTCTTTCAACATCTTAGACAAAACCTGGGATGAAGTCTATAGTTGACTATTCATAGAAGAGTTGAAGTCAGAACCAAAAAAAGGTCTTCTGAAAACTGCATGTTTTTATCTCTGTAACTAGGAAAAATACATGGACAAAAAACTTTCTAATATTTATTAGCAAATTGGACCCCATGGGATAGACATATAATGCTTGAATAACTGAAATCTTTAATCTATAATACTTACAGGATTATTGTCCTAGGTCACTTGAAAAACACAGAAAAGAACACCTATCCATACCTAAAAAATACTGTGGATATGAAGTAATTCTGTGCTATCCCACAAGTAAAATAAGTAATGGTGTAAGAACTGCCTTATGAGCCAATCTCACACTTAGAGAATTATGTGTATGTCTTGAGTATGCAAACTACAATACATCAAAATGAAGTCTAATTACACTACACTCAACTAGAAAGGTCAATGAAGTGTGAGTTTATAGATGGATATTAAGTGCTTGAAATAAAACCATCCCAGATTTTGACTTTAAGCAAAAGACTGTTTCCAAACTTAATTGCTTTCTTTCATGTCCAATTATAAATACCAAGGTAAGGTGTCATAGTCCCCTAACATTTTACCTTTAGTAAATCAGGGGTGAGAGACCATATACTCCACTACCTAAATATTTAGGTTAAATGACTTATGGGGTAGCTTTACATCAATGGGATTTATTCTATAGCCAATAAATTTGAAATACTTCACACATAACCAAAGAAAATGATAAAGAAATAGGGGAACTCCTTTAAGTTGGCTATTGTTAAAACAAAGAGCTAGCAACTAGCCATTACAAAAGGAGTAATCAATAAGAGTATGTGGTGAAAAGTGAACAAGCCTTGGAATTCAACTTGCTCAATGATTAGCTATCTGACCTCTGGGAAATAATCTAATATGCCTGTTCCATTATCTTATTCATTAAAATGGACATAACAGGAATACCAATCTCTTAAAGTTGCTGTAAGGTTGTAAACAATTCAGCACTTAGAATAGCACATACCATCAAGGAAGCTTTCAATAAGTGTTAACTATTACTCATAAATTGAAAAGTTAATTTGTTTAGGTCTATGTTAGTATTCCTAGAACTCAAAATACTATATTCTAATTGTTATACTTTATACCATCTGCAAAAAGCTCTTTAAGTCTACTTCAAATTATTATGAAAAGAATCAACAAAATCCTCGGGCTGTAGATATGCCTGATTTTAGATATTATAACTATCTCCTTTGCAAAATCTCCACTACAAAACACTATGCTTACAACACAAAATAGCAAAATGAAAGTCACATAAATAAGAGAATTTGAATAGCACTATATTCAAATGTTCCTCAGCTAATGGGAGTAAAAGGGAAATGTATAAGTTCTGTACAAATGCATCTAGGGAAAGCAGGCTATATTTATTCAAAAACTACAAAAGATTACAATATAAATCTATCAAACAAAATTAATTTTTTAAAGTTATATGAGTGACTCATATGTAACCAAATTCTGAGCAAATCAAGACAACAATCCAATGCACAGAAAGATTATTATGTCACTCAAGGAGCAAAACATAACACACAGAAAAGTTTTGTCAATACAGACTACATAAATACACAAATCTAAAGTTTAATGTAACATGAACAAATCATAAGTACACAGTTAACTACCTTCTTTCTAACATTATAGAAGTAAATGTTTTATATTTAGTGAAATATACAGAATGTATAAAATCTTTAATCACATGTAATGTAGACTAACAAGTGTAAACCAAGTAGAAAGTGAGGTTTTCACATGTGAGAATGTACATTTCAGAAAGAACCCAACTTGAAGTAAATTCATTAACACATATTGCAAAGGTCCACAAAAATGTTTATCATTTATAATTGTACAGAGAATAAATTGCTAAGAAATTAGTATTAGAATCTTACTGAGGGGTATTGTAGTGACTACCCTTAAAGTACATATTATTTGGGGGCTTAAAATAGCAGAGATCAATGTAAATTAAATAACATATGGATGGAAAAAAACATACAATGTACAATACCAGAAGGTTAGAAAACTGAATACTGTGGAAAAGATATACTACTGTGTACAAGTTGGTTTTAATAAACTATTGGTTACTTGTTATAATAAATCATGGGGATTTTCATTGCAATACCATTTTCCCACACAGGTCAGAATCTGGAAGCAGTATGCCTTTCTCAAATTGTCTTTTCTTTTTTTCCTTTTCCACCCCTCAAAGCACAGAAATAGGTTTTTGAATATCAATTAGCTACTTATGGAGGCCATAAGATGTAGATATTCATAAACATTACATAAGCTAAAACCTGGACCAATTCTACCAACATTTATGAAAAAAGATGGTTTTAAAAGTGGTCAGTACTAAAGGAGTTATGATAAACACTATTTATGTCCTTCTGAAGCCCCAGTGAGGGAAACCTTACTGCCATTCTGCCAAATGCAACATAACTAAAAGCACTGCACAAAGGATTATTAATCCAATGTACATAACAGAGGATTAAAAACAACTGAGCTAATCAATGAAGTAAATTAGGAAGTAATATCAAACTTCTTTAATGTATTGGTACTATTTTAGAAGCATCATCAGAATAAACAGATTTAATTATGAATTGACCTGGGCTACATTCTGTACTGATAATTTTGCTTAGTACTATAAGAATCTCAAACATCCTAGAAAAGCTGTGAAATCATGCTCTCTGTTATTCCTCAAAGGAAATTAAACAGGTTTGTTGATACCTGTATACCTCCCATGGTTCTAGAAGTTCTATCTACATAACCAAGTAATTCAGTAATTGACAGGAATATTTAAGCAGGAAAGAAAAACAAAGAAAGGAAAACAAAACAAAAAAGCAGCAGACCCTATATCAACATATACTAGATAGATGGATGTTTAAAAAAATTACATGATAAATGTAAATCATAAAATCAAATGTACTCATAAAGATACACCTATTTTATGTTACATATAAAACTGTAGATTGCAAACTGTGCATGCGTACCATAACATTTTACCTGGGAAAGCCGATGAGTAGGATTTCTTGCAAATATTTTACTGCCATGATACAAAACAATTATGTGCAAACTGCAAGGTGCCTAAAATAGCAGTTAGAGTTTATATACAGAAAGATGTCACTATCTGATCAAATATGCAAGAGATAGAATTTCCCAGAGTTTATAACACAGAACAATAACCACCACAGGCTCCTCCTCCATGGCTTTCTTCCATGTGTGACAATTTGACTCCTTTATTCTGGTTCTCACTTTCCCATAGTCCAGGTGTCTGAATGATCTTTTCAACAAGTTCTTCAAAGGCACATTGTACACCATCACAGGTTTTTGCACTTGCCTCTGAAATTCAAGGAAAAAGGTCGTAATATATCCTTTCTGTCCATATTCCCATGTTTTTCTGGAAAACTCTTATGGCATAAGTATCAGCCTATAATATATTGAGAGTTGAATAAGCAATTTCTCCTCATAGGTTTAATATTAGTGAATTTCAACTCTAAAATTAAGCTACTTAAATTGTATCCATAAGAATATAGGCATATAAGCCCAGAATTCTGTGACTGAATTATAACTTGTAAAGCCCTACTCAAATATTGTGTCCAAGTTTTTTCCTTAGTTTTTCAGTGAACTCTTAAAATGAACCCTAAAGCAGATATTATTCCAATTTTAAAATAAGGAAATTTGTCCCCTGAGTTTAACAATTTCCCTGATGATTCTGTGCATGCAACCAAACAGCTACACGTGCCTACATAAAATGACATACAACCATGAACATTGGTCCCATTTTATTTATGCTCACCAAACTCAAGTGGGCACTTACCTTACCTTTCTCACTGTCTTGAAAAGTGACTAATTTTATTCCTTTTTCTTACTACTCTTCTATCTCAGCTGATGATCTAGCTGAGAACTCAGGGCCTTGTACATGCTAAGTGTATACTCTTACCAGTGGGCTATGCCCTGAGTCCCTCATCATCTAGCTTCATACTGAGGAAAAACAATCTGGCAAAAAGTATTTGATAATTCCACTAATAAATAAATTTACCAAACTAACTACATTTGTATCTTTATTTACTGCCTTCACTCCCTTTACAATGGATGAACCTGCTCCTACCTAAATCCCCTTTACTAGCTCATGAAATCCCATTCTTTCTCATGTAGTGAAGGATCATGCTCTCCCTCTTCTCTAACATACCTAACACCCTAAAGTCTGCAAAATTATTTGCCATAAAAAAACAAATGAGGACTCCCATAGCACAAGAAATAAAAGCAAGAATCAATAACTGGGATAGATTCAAACTAAAAAGCTTTCTCTCAGCAAAGGAAACTATCAGCAATGTGAAGAAAGAGCCTACAGAGTGGGAGAATATCTTTGCCAATCATACTTCAGATACAGCACTAATCTCCAGAATCTATAAAGAACTCAAAAAACTCTACTCCAAGAAGTCAAATAATCCAGTCGACAAATGGGCTAAGGAAATGAATAGACACTTCACAGAAGAAGATCTACAAGCAATCAACAAACATATGGAAAAATGTTCAACATCTCTAGTAATAAGAGAAATGCAAATCAAAACCACCCTAAGATTCCATCTCACCCCAATTAGAATGGTGATTATCAAGAATATGAGCAACAACAGGTGTTGGCGAGGATGTGGGGAGAAAGGTACACTCATACACTGCTGGTGGGGCTGCAAATTAGTGCAGCCACTCTGGAAAGCAGTGTGGAGATTCCTTGGAAAACTTGGAATGGACCCACCATTTGACCCAGCTATTCCACTCCTTGGCCTATACCCAAAGGACTTAAAATCAGCATACTACAGAGATACAGCCACATCAATGTTCATAGCTGCTCAATTCACAATAGCCAGACTGTGGAACCAACCTAGATGCCCTTCAATTGATGAGTGGATAAAGAAACTGTGTTATATATATATACAATGGAATATTACTCAGCCATAAAGAATGATAAAATTATGGCATTTGCAGGCAAATGGATGAAATTGGAGAACATCATGCTAAGTGAGATAAGCCAATCTCAAAAAGCCAAAGGACGAATGATATCGCTAATAAGTGGAGGATGACACATAATGGGGGGGAGGGAAGGGTTAGTGTTAGGGTTGGAGTTAGGGTTAGGGAGGGGGGCAAGTATGGAGGAAGGAAGCACTGTATAGAGGGAAAAGAGGGGTGGGAGGGGTGGGGGGAAGGGAAAAAATAACAATGAATCAACATTACTCTATGTAAATTTATGATTACACAAATGGTATGCCTTTACACCATGTACAAACAGAGAAACAACATGTATCCCATTTGTTTATAATAAAATAAAAAACAAAAAAAAACTATTCCTTCAAAAAAAAAAAAACATAAATGAATTTTCCATATAACCTACACATTCTTCCCGCAACTATCCAGTTTCTCTAGTCTCTTAGGAAATTGTTTAAGCAAAGTTATCTAGAGAAGCAGCTTCCACTTTTTAATCTCATATTATTTTCTTCAAATGATAGCAGTCCTCCCTTATCTAAGGGGACTAAAGTACCAAGACACCCCTATATATGTTTTTTTTCTGTGTGTGTATACCTACGATAAAAGTTTAATTTATAAATGAGGCACAGTAAGAGATTAGCAATGAATAATAAAATAGAATATAACAATATAGTGTGATAAAAGGCATTTGAAATTTTGCACTGTAAATTTCTAAAATCTTATATTTAATATGTTTAGACCAAGGTTGACCATGGTTTACTGAAATGTGAAAATAGGGGATTACTATTCCCTAATTAGGCTCTTGTTCCCCACTGTTACAGTTTGGATGTGAGGTGTCCCCTAAAAGCTCACATGTGAGACAGTGCAAGAAAGTTCAGAGGAGAAATGATTGGATTGTAAGAGTCTTAACCAAATCAGTGATTTAATCCCCTGATAGGGATTAACTGAGTAGTAAGTGAAGTGGTAGTGTGTGGCTGCAGGAGGTGGGAATTGGGGTATGGCTTTGGGTATATATTTCTATGTGGCAAGTGGAGACCTCTCTCTGCTTCCTGATCACAATGTGAGCTGTTTCCCTCTGTCACACACTCTGCCATCATGTTCAATCTCACCTTGAGCCCCAAGAACTGGAACCTGCTGTATACCATGAGCCCTTAAATAAACCTTTCCTCCTTTATGATTGTTCTGGTCAGGTCCTTTAGTCACAGCAGTGAAAATGCTGACTAAAACACCTACCAGGTCCATTAAAAGCATTCTTTTCAAACTCACCAACACCCTTTGTATTGTCAAATCTAACGTCCTATCTTTGACATCTTTCAGCACTTCTAATCACTTACTCATTCTTTAAATACTGTTTACTTGACTTCCAGGACAATAAACATTCCTGGTAATCCTATCTTACTGCTATGTCATTTACAACATTACTTGCTAGCACCTTTTTCTGCTAACTTCTAATTGTTAGAGTGCTTCAAGATTCAAACTTCAGAACTTTTAACCCATATTCTTGAAATGATCGCCCTAATTAGAAGACATTAAACGCAATTTAAATGCCAATGACTAACACATCCACTGGTTATCTGACAAAATACCTTTTTATGTCTAAGCAAAATTCTTGACTTCCTGCTTCTCTGCCCCAACCTGCTCTTTTCTCAATCTACCACATCCCAATTTATGGCAGTATAATCCACCTACTTTCTTATGCCAAAAACATGGACTTGTCTTTGACACTTTTTTCCTTATCTTCCACACCCAATATAGATGTACATTCCTGTCAGTTTTACCTTCAAAGTATTTCCCAGAACTACCAACTTTCCATCCCCCATTATTGCTATGTAGTCCAAGTTACCAGTATTTGTCTGGGCCAATGTAAAAGCAGAACAAGACTCTTGCTTCTGCTTCTCATAGACTATGGTCTACAAAAATAAATTTTAAAAAGAGCATCAGACTCCACGCTTTCTACCATACTTGAAATAAAATCAATCTCTTTACCACAACCCATGATGTACAACATGACCTTTTTAGCCTTATGTGATCACTATCATTGGCCTTCTTCCTCCCCAACATATGCTATACTCTATTCCACAAACTTTATTCCTGTTCCTTAAATACATTAAACTGGTTCTGGACTCAGGAAATATTTGCTCTTCTCTTAGCTGGAGATGACCTCCTCTAAAACTCACATAATGAATTTCTGCTCAAACAACAATATCTCAAAATTTTTTTACTATTTGATCCCTGCCCTAGTCCTTCTATCTGCCCTAACCATGTTTTCTTTGCTTCATTGCACTACTTATCTATTTAAACCTGGTTTTCCTACCAGAATGCAGACTCCACGAGGGCAGTAAGTTTGTTTTGTTCACTGTTACATCCTCCATATTTAATAAATACTGACTAAACTAATGAATGAGGGACATACTGCAAGTAAGGAGTAAAGGTAGTACTCAATTTTTTTTTCCTGAAAAACCTTATACTTTCTACTTATACCACCCTGCTTCTATCTATATATGCTGTTCCCAAATTCCACCTGAAAATTCCTAGTAGCTTCTAACACCATGGGATAATCAAATCAGTAATTGCTAAAGCTGCTTTTGTACCGAAATCACCTTAAGTACTTTTAATAAAATGCCTTTGGTTTTGTGATAAGGGACAGGGACGTGCATTTTAAAATCTCCCCAGGTGATTCTGATGTAGCTGTCACTTTTTAAGATGAGGGGTTGGTAAACTTTATCTGTAAGGGTACAGATAGTAAATATTTTATGGTTTGTGGGCTATATGGTCTCTGTGGTAACTACTGAACTCTGCCATATACAATCTACATAGACAATATGTTAATGAAAGGGCATGGCTATGTTTATTACAAATGAGAGAGCCAGATTTGATCCGTCCTATAATTGGCCACACTCTGCTATACTATGTTCCTCAAATATTAATATGCATATGAACCATCTAAAAATCTTGTTAAAATAAAAATCTCATTAAAATGCAGATTCTAATCCAAAAAATCTGGGGCAGGGTCTGAGATGAAGCATTTCTAACAAGCTCCTAGGTGGTGTTAATACTGAGTGCACATGGACCAGGAAGACGCAACTTTAGTAATGGGTGATAGGCTGAACTGAATTCATTAGGGTTTTAGAGAAAAGATTCAACTGTGTTCTATACAATTTCACATAATGTGATCCTATTTTACTTTATAGAAAGAATCTCATTCTATTGTGAGATTTTTTGTAGCATCATCAACTATAAACTAAATAATACATTTTGTGGTTCATAAGCAAATAAACTTAGCAAAAAACCCACTTTAAGTTTCCTCATTAATCAAAGTATTGATATTCACTCACATACTTACCGATAAATAACATGGAATGCTTTCGTGCAAATTTCAGGCCTTCATTTCTATCAACTTCACGATTTTCCTAAAAGATAAATGCTAAAATTAAGAAAAGCTGCTGAAATGTAGAACCAAAATGCCAAGTATCTGCCTTCTTACCTTATCAATTTTATTTCCAACTAGCATGTTTACTATGTCATTTCTTGTACAGTATGTTTCCAATTCATTTAACCAATTATCCAATTTAACAAAGGTGTCTCTTCTTGTGACATCATAAACTGAAATAAAAGCAGAGTCATTTATTAAATAAGCATTAAAAATAAGAGGCAATGACATATTTTTTATATGTAGCTATAAGCTGACATTACTATATAGGCAAATTTGTATTTTGTTAAGCCTTTAATGCTTAATGAGTGTCTAGTGTCTACTGACCTACATGGAAAAAGTAAGTGTTAAAAAAAATAAATCAAGAGAAGATAGAAAAATTAAACAGGCCAATAAATAACACATAATAAGATACAAGCAGTATTAAAAAGTCTTCCAACAAAGAAAAGCTCAGAACCAGATTCTCAGCTGAATTCTGCCAAATCTTTAAAGAAAAACTAATGCCAATATTCCTCAAATTATTCCATGAAGCCAGTATCACACTCATACCAAAACCAGATAAGGACACATCAAGGAAAGAAAACTACAAACCAATATCCCAATGAACTTAGATGCAAAAATACTTAGTAAAATATTAGCAAATCATGTTTAATAACATATTAAGAAGATTATATACCATGACCATGTTGGTTTTATTCCAGAGATGCAAGGATAGTTTAATATATGCAAATCAATAAATATAATTCATCACATTAACAGAATTAGGGACAAATATCAACTAGTAATTTCAATACATGCAAAGAAGGCCTTGGACAAAATTCAGCACCTATTCATGTTAGAAATACTGAAGAAACTAGGGGTAGAAGGAACCTACCTCAACAGCATAAAGGCTATATGTGAAAAACCCAAAGCCAACCTCATAGTAAATGGGGAAAAACTGAAAGCATTCCCTTTAAAATCTGGGACAAAACAAGGATGTCAACTTTTACCTCTCCTATTTAATATAATACGAGAAATTCTACCAAGAGCAATTAGGCAAGAGAAGGGAATAAAAGGGATAATAGGAAAAGAAGAAATCAAATTATCACTGTTTGCAGATGATAAGACTCTATACCTTGAAGATCAAAAAATTCCACCAAAAGACTGCTAGAGCTAATAAACAATATTGGCAACAGGTTACAAACTCAATATACAAAAATCAATAGCTTTCCTATATACCAACAACAAATTTGCTGAGAAAGAAATCTGGAAAACAACTCCATTCACGATAGCTTCAAAAAATAAAAACAACATAAAACTCCCAAGACCCTAGAAATAAATCTAACAAAGGTGGTGAAAAACCTCTACAATGAAAACTACAGTACACTGAAAAAAGAAACTGAAGAAGACCCAAGAAGATGGAAAGACCTCCCATGTTCATGGATGGACAGAATTAATATTGTTAAAATGACCATACTTCCAAAAGCAACATACAGATTCAATGTAATTCCTATCAAAATACCAATGACATTCTTCACAGAACTAGAAAAAACTGTCCTAAAATTCATTTGGAAGAACAAAAGATCCAGACTAGCCAAAGCAATTTTAAGCCAAAAAGCAATGCCAGAGGCATCACAATACCTGACTTCAAATTATACTACAAAGCGGTAATAAAAACTATAGTAATAAAAACTGCACGGTACTTGCATGAAAACAGACACACAGACCAATGGTACAGAATATAAGTCACACAGACAAACTCACACAGGTATATAGTCATCTGATCCTTGACAAAGATTCCAAAAACATACATAGTGGAAAAGATAGCCTTTTTAACAAATGGTTCCAGCCAACTGGTTATCCACATGTAGAAGAATGAAACTAGACCCATATCTCTCACCATGAACAAAAATCAACTCAAAGTGGATCAAAGACCTAGGAAATAGAACAGAAACTATGCAACTCCTAGAATAAAATGTAGGGTTAACACTCCAATTTTTAGGGATAGACAAAAACTTTCTCAACAGAATCCCTAAAACTCAGGAAATAATGCCTAGAGTTAATAAATAGGATTGCATCAAATTTAAAAGCTTCTGCACAGCAAAGGAAACAATTAGGAATGTGAAGAGACAACCTATAGAATGAGAGAAAATCTTTGCTAGCTACTCTTCTGACAGAGGATTAATATCTACAACACATAAAGAGCTCAAAAAGCTTCACACCAAAAATAAATAAATAAATAAATAGACAAATGAATTAAAAAGACAATTCTCAAAAGAAGAAATACAAATGGCCAACAAATACATGAAAAAATGCTCAATATCATTATCAATTAAGGAAACTGATAATCAAAACTACAATGAGATTTCATTTCACACCAGTCAGAATGGCAGTTATCAAGGATGTGAACAAAAATAAATGCTGGAGATGATGTACAGGAAAAGAAAGACTTTCACACTTTTGGTGGGATTGTAAATTTGTACAACCACATGGAAATCAGTCTGGAGGTTTCTCAAAAGATTAGGCAAGGAACCACCATATGAGCCAGCTATACCATTTCTCAGTATTTACCTTGAAGAATTAGTCATCTTACTACAGTGATATAGGCATATCCATGTTTACAGCAGCACAATTCACAATAGTCAAATTATGGAACCAGTCTAGGTGTCTATCACCAGATGAACGAATACATAAAATATGGTATATATACACAAAGGAATTTTATCTAGCCATAAAGAAAAAAGAAATCATGGTATTTGCAGGAAAATGAATGGAGCTAGAAACCATCATGTTAAGAGAAATAAGTCAAGGATCTTTATGTTTTCTCTCCTATGTGAAAGCTAGAAAGAAAAAAAGAAAATAAAGATGGGGGTGGATCGAAGGGACATCAGTTGAGGAAAGTGACCAAGGGGTGGAAGGTGAGAAGTGCTGGCGAGTGATACTGGTCAAATTATATTTATACTGTGTGCATGTACAAATATGTAACAATAAACATCAATATACACAACTACAATAACACCAATAAAAATGTAGAAAAATATTCAACACACATCTCAGTCTTATTAAAACACATGTTGTTACAGAAATGAAATTATATCTGATGTGATAACGGAAAGCTAATTACAGCAAAACAAAAGCTATTCCCATTCATAATGATACAAGAGATATTTCTAAATACCAAAGAGTGTTTAAATTCAAATCCTGGAAAAATATAAAAAATATTTTATATAAGTTAAAAAGCCTATGACCCTATTAATTTCTTAAATGGGCCAAATATTGCAACTTTGAAAAAATTACAGTATAGTAAGTAGATGGGATCTTAAATGTCTTCCTCTTTTACTACTGTCATCATATATCATCTTACATCATAGTAAGAAGCTTATTAATTGTTTTCTAAAATTACATGTTGAACCAAAATGGTAACAGTCACTATCAAGTCATGATGTAAAAAAAATCTCCCTATGATCAATCAATATTCTATTTTATAGTTTCCCAGAAATATTGAGAAAACTTTTCAACTAACAGCACTTTTCAACAAATTACACTGAAAGTCCACATTTGTTTTTCAAATGTTTGATTATGGATTCATAGTGTTCATTCAGTGCTTTGTGCTACTTTTTATTTATAAAGAGAACTGATAAAACAGATTCTATTAAGCAACAAATACTCTTCTTCCTTTGAAGACTGAAGAAAATATTAATTTAATGATGAATAAAATTTTTGGTAATACTCCAAGACAGGACCACATATATGTGTTTTCAGTTATGTCCTCATCAACATGTGCTTTTAAACCAAAGGAAATAATGTTATCTTTACTTTTTCATTGCCGCACAATGGACTAAACAAAATTTTTAAAGTTTTAATATTAATTAATATTAAATAAAGTTAGTAGAACTTCAAATTACCTAAAAATGGTCCAAGAGAAAAATAAAACCTTTTTAAACTTCCCAGAATAGGAAAATTAGAAATTTTAGTGAATAATATTTTTAAACATTAAAGTAAAGTAAAAACTTACCTAATATAACACCCTGTGCACCTCTATAATAGCTGGGAGTTAATGTTCTAAACCTCTCTTGACCAGCAGTATCCTAAAAGTGAAAATCAATCATTATTAAATAAAACAAACTATAAATAAAAGACCTTCAACATACTTTGTAAGAGTATAAAATCAAATGTCATTATTAAAAATAATATCAATGTAGAAGCTCATTAAAAACCTGGAATTTAAATAAGTTGTATTTTTTTACAGCTATTACATAAAATAAATATTGATTCATCTCTAGAAAAATAGAACCAAGCAAAATTTTTTTCGCTATTTGGGGTTTAAAATTTTTATCACACATGAAACCCATTTCACTGAAAACCATAATTCTCAATCCAGTTGTGTAATCTTTTCTGAGAGTCTTTGTCCAACACCCAAAGATTCTGACTTAATTGGTTGAGGTTAAGGACAGAAATTTAAAAAATCTTCCCAGGTTATTCTAATGTGGAATCAAAGCTGAGAACTACTAACTTAAAGATGGTGTCTTGTTTTAGGTAAGGAATTTTGAGATTGGGCTCTGTTAAGAAATTCTATGTATCTTCTTTTAGGAAAAGGCATAAAACCAAATTACTCTTTTATATGTTTCTGATTCATGTTAGGGTTAATGAACTACCAAAGATGTATACTAAGTATGAAACACAAATTTTGTAAGGGCAGGGACCTCATCTTTCAACTACCAGTTTAATCCCAGCATACAAAGCGTTTGGGGGCACAGAACAGTTGCTCAGACATTTTTAGGGGGAAAAAAAGAACAAACTAATTAACTACTTCCAGACTTGGTTTCTTCTGCCTTTTTTCTATTGCTGACCTTGTATTGTAGCTTCAGGGCAACTATGATCAAATCAGAGGCAACCACTCATTTTATTATATAACATTTATTAAATAAAGTTTGAACAAAGATAGGCCGATTTATTTACATATTACCACATGTCTTGCTTTAGGGTTACACTGAATATTTACTACCTGGCCTTTTAAGAAAAGTTTGAAGTCTGCTGATTAAAAAGTAAACTGAAGAAAAGTAAAAACACATTGAATCTCAATAATGCTATGACAATAGAGAATGTCTGAGGCTATTTATAGGACAAAGAGAAATTTAAGAGGAAAATAATTTTCAATATAAACTACTTTGGACATAAATTATTTGTCCAGATACACTTACATAAATGAGGAATGTCCTTGCTTCCAGATTCTCAGTATTAGAGTAACTAACCACCATCCCTGCCATGTTTAAGTGAAGAAAAAAACACATCTAAAACTCAACTTTCTATACAGATAAATTTATGATTTCTCTCTTTACAAAAATTCTTTCAGCCTCCAAGTTTCTTAAAAAAACCTGCCTCTGATATTTTAAATTTTTCAATTTGCATATTTCAACTCAACTTTTCAAGACTAACAATATAAAAGTTACATAAAGCGAAGTCAACTTACTATCTAAAGCAGATTAAAATTCTGATATCATCTATAGCTTAATATTTTAATTTAATAATCATTAACAAAATACTACATGGATGCCCTCTAGTCATTTTTGATCACAATAATCAAATGATCAACACTTTAGTTTGGAGAAAAAAGAAATCAACTAGAAGCCATGATGATATAACATCACTTCAGAAAGCAAGTGGCAAAAAAAAAAAAAAAAAAAAAAACAACTATATATATATATATATATATATCACACACATATATATATGTGTGTCAAAAAACTAGAAGTGCTCATAGCCTTACACCAGTACTTATCTGAAAAAAACCTGACTCAAAAGCTAAATTAAAAATTCTATTCCAAAAAGACAAATTATGAGAAACATATCCCAGGAATTCACTGACATGCAAACCCCAATTAATTAGCAGCATTCAAATTATTCAGTATTTGGAACTCCAGAGAAGGACAAAAAATAAGACTTAGTTTTGGAACAGAAAATTTGGAAATTTAAAAATTAGCTGTTTTTCCATACATGGTAAACTATTTCACACTTAGAACAAAAATTTGGGGCAAGGACCAAACATGAAACAATTTAGTTCCAAGATATCTTCATTATGGCAAGGAAAAGAGTTGTTCTATTTGCCTAAGGAAACAATATCCATAACTTTAATTAATTTTCAGACCTAACAGAAAGCAAATGAATATGAATTTTGTTTTCTCTACTCCTCACTGAGATTAACTTTAAAAACTGCCTTTGATGAAATACAACATAAAAATACAAACTGTAATTCCAATAAAAATATCTACAAAGCCTAATGTTTTAAAAGTAAAGATGGAAAAAGTATTCACATATTAAAATATTACAAATTATTTTGCACTTAACATGTGGATATTAAAATAGACCAATGTTTAAAATCTTGACATTCTGAATTCACTAATAAAAATGTTTAAATAAGTATAATTTTGAGTGAAAAACACAAAACCCTGTGCCATAGCACTGGACCAGAATTTATAAGAACTATATGCCTAAACAGAAGTTACACTTTTGCTTCTCACTGTTTTCAAAAGCAGGAATATGTGATAAGTGTAATGATATCATTGTGAGATAAAAGAAACGGATCTTTTAGTGTTTATGTTGGGGTTTTATTTTCTGAAATGATAAGGAGAGAAGAGACTATTATTGATATAGATAAACCAAAGGCTAGAAAACATCTAGAAATACCAAATAACAGAATGTGGGAGTAGAAGTGAGGAAAGGATACAGAAAAGGGCAACAGAAGAAAAGACAACTCTCAGATGCTATTTAGGTCATGATGAGTATGTGTTAGAGAAGACAGCAAGGGCAGGGCTAAGTTTAATTATTCTATTTGATCCTAGGAGTCATTCTCATGTGGGAGCGTAAACTCATTATATCAGTATGAACAAAATCATAGCAGTTTCATGTACTTCTAACATTGACTGGAAAGGCCTTCCTAAATACGACATGACATTCTGATGCCAAGAAAAAAATAAATGATCTGACCATATAAATATTAAAAACCCTGGTATGGTAAAATCATCCCCACCAGTCAACTCCCTAGCTCATCTCATCTTTAACAATATTTGAATGTAAATGACAAACTGAAAAAAAAATCTGTAGAATATCAAAGAATTATTATTACATGTATAAGAACATAAACATTCATCTTAAGATTTTAAAGACAGATGACAGAATTAAAAAAAAACCATATGATAAAGAGCTAATATTTTTACTACATAAAGACTAATTGTGGAAAAGATGAATGCTAATATAAAATGGGCAAAGTAAATAAAAATTCATTTTAAAATATGATCAATACATATATGAGAAACACTCAAAGGAAATGTAAGAATAACTAAAAAAGTATTACTCAGAAATGCAAAACTGAGAAAGATTAACAATACTTAGAATAAATTAAGATGTAGAAGAGTGAATACCAAAATACAATTGGTGGAATGTAATTGCTAGCACTAAAAACTGAAAAATAAGACTTTTTTGGTAGTACTGTTAAATCTTCACATTCTTTAAACCAACATTTCTAATTTCAGTTGTACATCCTAAGGTAATCAGACAAGTACACACAGACATATAAATCATGATGCTCATGAAAGCATTGCTTATTTTTGTGAAGAACTGGTATTAAATATATTTCACTGAGGGATGACTGGTTAAATAATAGCCATAAAATGGAATACCAGGTGACCATTTAAACTGACAAACCTCTATACCTACTGACACAGAAAATCTACACATTGTGAGCAGGTCAATGGACAGATGTTAAAAAACATATACATATGTATTTAATACTATGTATACACATTACTAGATATTTTAAAAGATGTTCACTAAAAAGTTATACTGATTAAAGATGAAATTTTTCCTCTATTGATTTTTTGTCTTAATTATACTTTTTAGAATAAGCTTGTATTTTTCTTAGGGGAAAAACTTTCTTCTTTAAAAAATATTTCTAAATCTAAGTTTAACGATGTCTCTTCAAGAATACCTGCCAGCACTTTTCATTGGGCAGGAAGTAGAAAATAAATTTAAAACAAAACAGAAAGAACCTTCTTGTATGAGAGAAAAATCACACAGCAATCATCAAATTTCAGATCCTATTCTAATCTCTGTGCTTCATAAAGCCATAGAAAAGACAGAAAGAAGCAAAAAATTAACCATGGAAAGCATATGAAAAATTAGGTTCTCACTTTAGTACAGAAACCAATATTCTTAAATTGTTCAATATATTTCACTATGGTCTAGTTCAATGTTTCCCAAAATGTTTTCCAAAATGTTTCTGTTAGACATTACTGTTCTGATTCATATTAAATATAGTTGGGGAGGAAGGGCAAATAGGCTAATAATCAAAATATGACATGTTAGGAAAAAAATTAACATGAAAATATTAAACACACTCAGTCATTGTTTTGATGTAAAACGTGTGATAGAAATAGTAAATTCAGAGACTACCAGACAATGAATGACATCATAAAATGCATGAACATCTGCTATTTCAGTCTATGACTGATGAACAGGCAGTATTTAGTATTTAGCCACCCTGTGGAAGCAGGTCACAATTTGATGCTTGCTAATCAGTTTTGGTATCATTTATCAAGTTATAAAATATGCATATATTTAATTATCATAGTATTTGTAGAAAATAGATATAAGTAATATGAATAATACATAATTATATAGTAGCAATAATGCCTCTTGGATGTTTTTGACAGTTAATGGTACCTGACTCAGCACTAGCAAGACAAGGTCTAGTTAGCAGAGCAATGTGGACCAGAATAGTAGGATTCATAGAAATGGAAACAAGCCAGTAAAGAAAGACAAGGTATTAAAAAACAAATACAAAGTGGCAAACTCAAATTTTATAAATATCTATAACAACAGACAGGAAAAAGTATTTTTTTCCCCTAAGTATCACTTCCCTTCCCTTCCTCTCAACAACTGTCTTTAGTGTTGATTTAGTCTAGATGTCTTTTTAAAACTCCAGTGAAACATATCCCATAACAATAACTCTGGCAGACTAGGTAATTTTTTTAAAGTCTTCTGTTTTGAAATATTCTGAAGTGATTATAAATTTAAAAATTTTAAGTGAAACAAGTTTCTTCCTAATTACCCAATTATAAGATGTATTTATTGTGCGTTTTCAAATTAACATCAAATCTCCCAAGTTATTTAAGTTTTCATTTATCTCTACAATACTAATCAATTTTTGCTTCCCTGAAAAGTGTAATTCTAATACTTATTAAAAACATTTAAAAACTCTTACCCAAATTGCAAGTTTAGCCTTATTTCCATCCACTGAAATTGTTTTCACCTTAAAGTCAACACCTTGAAGAAATGAAAAATTTGATAAGTCATCCAGAAATATACTTTTAAAATTCATTACTAAGAAAACCAGAAAATGGAAAAGCCACTTATCAAGTGCTCAACCTCTCATCCCGAATTCTTAGAATTATGGATGTGAGATAAAAGAAAAAATGTCATTAAAGATCAGCAGCTCTGGATTGAATAAGGATAAATGAAAATCAAATTCATTAGAATTCAAACACTCACCAACTTGTACTTCTCCCCAAAAGGAAAAACAAAATTCAAGGTGATTAACCACTTGTATTTAAAATCAAGAGGGAGAATTATAGTACTAAAAGAATGTTAACTGTGGATCATGGCAGTTTTCAGGGGCTCCCTAATGATACACACACAGTAGTTAAAAGTCCTTCATTACCTACCAACCACTAACTCTGATCTTGACTATAAGCAGCTTGCAGGACTGGTAAAAATGTAAGAGGCCCATTTACTCCTTGTCTTACGTATTCTTTAGTTTTGTCCTAAAAAAATACATTAAATTTATATAACCTAATAAATGATCACTTGCTACTACACAATTTCAAAAAGATTTACATACAGAAACATTTGTCCCCGATCTTCTAAGAAACTTCACAATTGACAGAATGGTGCCCAGAATTCTATGAAAAGCTTCTCTAAATACTAATATATGCAAAGAGAAGAAGAGCTTCATAAGTTACCCAAGGGTCTATTACAACAGCACCCTCTCCCACAAATTCCCTCCTTTCCAAGAAAAGGAGTTGACACATGCCATCTGGCTTAAGTAAACAGAAACTTCCCATGTCTTTAGAAGAATATAAAAAATAATGTTCAGTCTAGCTACTGGGCAAGAGGGGAAAACATGAGCTCAAGAAATTTAGAGAAAAACTTACAAAAGATCTTACTAGCTTGTCACAATCAATTCAGAAGCGCTCCAACAAAGATGAACAGCACCCTCATAATGTTACTAAATGCTTAACAGAACGCCTATCACCAATATGGAAATATATTAGTAATTTTGGGATGACTTTTAGTGATTATTACATACACAAATAAGGTAATAAAAATGCATACTCAAAATATGCATTGTGTCTAGTTTTCTTGTATGCCCAAGATATAGTTTAAAAAAAAAAGTTCAGCATTTTGGATTAGGGTGATAAAGGAGCTGATAAAATCCATCCTACAATGACAGGCAACCATTAATGAAAGGACAGCACTGATTACATAGTCCAAGAAAAACCTTAATGTAGCAACCAACCAACCAAAAAAAAATTCACATACTAAATAAGAAAGAAGGAAGAGAGGAAAAAGGAGAAGGAAGAAGGAAGGAAGGAGAAGAGTTAGGGAAGTGAAAGGTTCGGACTCAGTGCAGGTACTTAATTAAGGTCACTGGTAGACACTACATAGAGTCTCTCATGCATATCTTGAGAACTGACAGTTTAAATTCTCAGGGGAGAGTACAAGAGGAACTTTTCCCCCCTTTAACTTCAGAAGAATGTGCAGGGCAAACCAGTCTCTTTCCTAATTAGTTTTCCCAAGGAAAGAAACTCACTGTTCCCAGAATATTTGTGTTTCCTTCCTTCCCCATCACCTTTTTCTCTTTTATTATTTCTTGGTTTTGCATATGTTGATAATAGTCCAATAACCATCTCTGTCATATGAAAAATTTACATGTCAATAACTAACAATATTTCCAAGTTATTCTTTTGACACATTGTGTCTATAATTTACCAATAACACTCAAAGGAGACAATGCCCACTGGAGTCCTGCTACCAAAGCCGACAGATAGTAGTAGCCTGAAGGGGCACCTCATCTGGATCCAGATCCCTAAAGTCTCCATTCTTCTTCCCTTCGTTCCTGGTGAATCTCATGTAGCAACTGAGCTCTTTAGTTTTTACACTGTAAAACTCATTTCTTGCCTGGTTCTTTTTTTGAATCTGACTGATATATTGTCTTTATTGGTAGCAGCAACAGGAGTTTTTTGTCATTAATTTGCTTTTGCCAACTTCTTACCAGATTTAAAAAATCACCTTCAGCTGCTTCATGTGGGTGACAAGGAGCTCATAACAGAAGAGAACTGTTATTTCAGTTTTTCTTTTGTTATCTGTTTGTATTTTCAATATGATGTTTAGTTTAGTTTCTTTGTAGCAATCTATTTTTTTAAGAAAAATATAACTTATTTATTTTTAATATAACATCATAAATAATCATTATTTTTCTGAAACAGAATTTCTTTAAAGTTGAGGAGTTTAATAAGGAAAATATGAGAGGCATAGACACCCCAAGTGACAGAAAGAAAACTCTGAAGATGTCCCTTCAAGCCAAGTGGGGGGCCTACCCTTGAACTCTCCAAAAAAGGAAATCAGTGGGTTAGCAACAACATTCTCTGGCAGTAACTGCCAGGGCACAAGCATCTCAATCAGGACTGCCCTCATCCAAGGTGGGGAGGAGACAAAGACTGTCCACAAAATCAGTGCAGAGGCAAAGAGGAAAGTCTGAGAGAGAAACAATGAGAGGTGGAAGTACCTTAACAATGAAACTCAAACTTTTGGCTTTGAACACCTCAAATACATCCATAAGTAGTTCCATAAAATGTTACTAAAAAGGTTAAATGTCTAATGTTGTTTCCAAGAGTTCCCCTAGACTTCTCCCCCATGCCACATCACTCCCAAGATATACACAGAGTCCAAAGACCACCCTTTTGAAAAAAGGAAAACAAGAAAAAGCCCTGTTGTTCTTTAAGGAAATAAGGAGCTGAAGGCTGCTGGGGCCTTTCCCACGTGGCCTGCGTTCTTTAAGTTCCAGCAGCAGGATGGAATAATTCTAGGTGAGTGTCTCACCTTTTGTCAATGTACTCTATTCTCCTTTCAAGGGCTGTAAATTTCTCATTTAGTGTTGTGAGTCTTGAACAACAAAACATATCAAACGAGTTGGGAAAGTCTGCGATTTTCTTGATGCTACTAGTAATGACTTCAATGTATTCCCGGCTCGCCCAGTCCTGGTGAATCTCCCATTGCACTGGATCCTCCTGTCCTGCCACGGCGGCCATCTGAGGAAGCCACAACTTATCTTTATAGTAACAAGTTAGCAATTCAAAGCTATTTTCAACCACAAGAATTATAATCAGAAATAGAACCATGACTTAGTCCTTTGTTTTCTTATAAAGTTACACAAACCAATGATTCTTTAAAATACAAATCATTCCAAAATCAAACAAGTTCAGGGATAATTAGCTAATAACAGCGTGTGAGCTAATGAAAATAATGTAGAAAGTCCAAATAAAGCAATATTGATAGTATTTATTTTACCACAGTGCATGGAATTTGTGAAGACTTTTTGTCACTTTTAATATTGAGAAGTTGAAGGAGTTTTTCTGAACTGCATTTAGAAACTATAAAATCCTACGACGCATAGTAAAGTAGTGACTGAAAAAGCCCAAATGGGTTCTTAAAAATTACTACTTCTTTGATATTCTATATTGGCAACAAAAAATCCACAGCCTAATGACTAGCTTCTTGGTACTATAACCTGATATGCAAATTCAGGATGTAAAGACTGAATGTTGTGTTCATGTTGCTACTTCCTATGTATGCTCAGGTGCTTCCATTTTGCTACTAAAAACTCTTGCCAACTTTTTATTGGCATTCTTTTATAGGATGAAGTAGCTAATCTTAATTTAGAAGATTATACATTCTTCAACCCTAACTCTAAACTCACCCCTTCATAGGGTCCTATAAAAACAAATTTTTAGAAAGAAATAACGGAATAAGTAGCCTATGAATATTTTTATTTTTCCTGAATTTTCTTGAGATAAAAATGTTTCTAACATTTAACATATATTTCCTAATTGTTTCTTTTTTCTGGTTTTGTTTGTAGTCCTCAGATGCAACTATTTTAGCTATTTGTGTGATTTTTGCATGTTTTAATCTCTTGTCTTGACCTCAGTTTTTCTTCCTATAGTTTGTTTATTTTTTTTATAATTTTCAATTGATATTTGAAGGTATTCCAAAATTTCAATTACTCGGGATAATCTTCCCTGGTTCTTCAGATGAGGGAGATGCTCCCATTATGTTATCTTAAATTATTATAGAGTATTTGTCCAAATTAGGACTCACAAAGTTATGTGACTATTTAATTTATGACAATTTTTTATTCTAATTGTAAGCACTATGGTATGAAGGATCTATTTTTCTAGAAATTAGTACTTCATTCATTAATAAGTTTTTGTTGAATATTTTAAATGGATAATTCAAAATATATGAATGGTCTAGTGATGTCTATGAAGATACTGATATTATCTCTAGTTAGGCTTTAAAAACTATTGACATCACACCTATTAAACAACCTATAACTTATATTTCACAGAACTTTTTGTGAGAGTAGCATGTTGACTTCTGGGCCATTCATGATTTTGAAACTTTAGTAGATAAAAATTTTATATATGAAGATTTACAATAAGCATTTCAGCAATTTTCTAGATCAAACAATTGCAAACAATGGTTTGTATATTCCTCTGTGGGTGGATAAGAGGATAGAATATAGGCATTAGAAGTAGGGAGACTATAGAGTTATCCCAAAACATTTCTCAATTTTCTAAAATCATATCAAGAAGATTAACTTGAGTAAATAATAACTTTGCATATATGCATTAAAACTTTAAACATACAGAGATGCTGGTATGAAAACAAATTTCTTTATCCATAATTATTGGATTTATTGTTTTATTGTAATGCTTTCTATCTATAGACAATAAAAACATTTAATATCAGTTTTGGTCATTCATACAGCTTAAAAAACAACTTCATGACTCAACAGCTTAAAACATAACTCATTTGCATTCACATGTCAGCAAGTCATCTCCTGACTGGATGATGTATACTGGGGTTGTCTGGACTTAGATTTAACTACAGAGTAGGGCAGGTCTGTTGCATGTGTCTCTCTCATCCTCTGAGGTCCCCTGGACTAGTGGAGGTGTATATGTCTATTAGCAATGGCAGTGAAAGAAGATACATAATAGGAAATCTTTGGTATCTGTTAAAGTCTAAGCTCACATCTGACACAAACTTAGTTTTGCCCACTTGTCCTTTGACAAAGAAGACAAGGCAAAATTGAATATCAATCGTTTGGAATAATAGAAGCTACTTTTTAGTGCAGGAAGTACTGAATAATAAGAAAATGGGATGGATGTCAAGGTGACTAAAGGATCAGGAAAAGAACACTCATTTCATCCTACAAAATAATTCTCTTGAGGAACTAAGAAAGTTGATTCTCTAAAATGTATCCCTATTAAGCCACAACAACAGAGGGGTGCTTGTTTGTTTTTTGTTTTTCCAGTACTGGGGATTGAACCCAGGGCTTCACACATACAAGGGAACTGCTCTACCATTGAGCTAAATCTCGAGTCCAAGGGGTACATTTTTTAGCTGCATCACCAATTTGTTTATAATTTGCTTACAATAGAATATATTCTTTCTGCTTGGTGTATGGTTCTCTGCACCTTGATAAATGCATGCTATATTACTTCCACCACACAAGATGCTCTTCAAGGGTGATTACCAACAAGATATATTTACCCTGGAACCCTAGTTACTCTTATTTGGTACTTTGGTTTTTTTCTTCAGAATGTCATATAAATAGAGCCATTCAATAAGTGACTTTTAGATTCTGGCTTCTCTCCCTCGGAATGATGCTTTTGAGAGCCATTCATGCTGTTGTCTATATGAAGAGTGGAGTAGCTTTTTCTCTTTCTCCCTTAATTCTGTCATTTTTCAAGAATTTCACACATAAGGATTTAATATTACTATGATATTTTGCAGAATTGACCTTTGTATCATTACTTGGTGACTCTTTTTCTCCCTGGCTCTTTTTCCTTTTCTGAATTTTACTTTGATGATAATAGTAGTCACTCCAATTTTCATTAGTGCTTGTACCCTGCATCATTTTCCATCCTTTTTTTTTCCCAGTATTATTTTTCTCTTCTGTCTGGTCACAGTGTATTCTTTTCCATTTTTTTTTTTTTTTTTTTTGTTACAGTGAAAGCCTTGGCATAAGTAAAACTTTTCATACATATTCTGGTTTTTGTGAGGTCTTTGGAGTTAAGATGTACCCCTTATGTGACAGAGCTTATTACAAAAGAAAGTACTATAATTTTGCCACTTCTGGGACCTGACTATTTTTATCTTTTAATTTTTTACAGACTGCATTTTGATTCATTGTACACAAATAGGGTACATCGTTTCATTTCTATGGTTGTACACGATGTAGATTCGTGCCATTTGTGTAATCATACATGTACATAGGGTAATGATGTCTCTCATTCTACCATTTTTCATACCCCCCTCTCATTTCCTTCTACATAATTTAAAGTTCCCCATTCTTCTCTCCCTCCCCACCCCACTTATCAGGGAAAACATTCGGCCTTTGGTTTTTCGGGATTGGCTTATTTCCCTTAGCATGATATTCTCCAATTCCATCCATTTATTTGCAAATGCCATAATATTATTCTTCTTTATGGCTGAATAATATTCCATTGTATATATAGACCAATTTCTTTATCCATTCATCTGTTGAAGGGCATCTAGGTTGGTTCCACAAGCTAGCTATTGTGAACTGAGCTGCTATAAACACTGAAGTGGCTGTGTTACTGTAGTATGCTGATTTTAAGTCCTTTGGGTATAAACCAAGGAGTGGGATAACTGGGTCAAAAGGTGGGTCCATTCCAAGTGTTCTGAGGATTTTCAACACTGCGTTACAGAGTGGCTGCACCAATTTGCAACTCCACCAGCAATGTTAAAGTGTGCCTTTTTCCCCACATCCACGCCAACATCTATTATTGTTTGTGTTCTTGATAATAGCCATTCTAATTGGAGTAAGATGAAATCTTAGAGTTGTTTTAATTTGCATTTTTCTAATTACTAGAGATTTTGAACACTTTTTCATATATTTATTAATTGCCTTTACGTCTTCTTCTGTAAAGTGTCTGTCCAGTTCCTTGGCTCATTTATTGATTGGGTTCTTTGTATTTTTGGTGTAAAGTTTTGTAAGTTCTTTATAAATTTTGGAGATAAGTGCTCTATCTGAAGTGCGTGTGGAAAAGATTTTCTCCCACTCTGTACACGCTCTCTTCACATTCTTGATTGTATCCTTTGCTGAGAAAAAGCTTTTTAGTTTGAGTCCATCTCATTTATTGCTTCTTGCTTTGATTTCTTGTGCTTTGGGAGTCTTATTGAGGAAGTCTGATACTAAGCCAACAGGATGAAGATTTGGGCCTACTTTGTCTTCTACTAGGTGCAGGGTCTCTGGTCTAATTCCTAAGTCCTTGATCCATTTTGAGTTGAGTTTTGTGCAGGGTGAGAGACAGAGGGTTAACTTCATTTTACTGCATATGGATTTCCAGTTTTGCCAGCACCATTTGTTGAACAGGCTATCTTTTCTCCATTATATGTTTTTGGCTCCTTTGTCTAGTAAGAGGTGACTGTATTTATGTGGTTTTGTCTCTGTCTTCTATTCTGTACCACTGGTCTGTTTGTCTATTTTGGTGCCAATACCATGCTGTTTTTGTTACTACTGCTCTGTAGTATAATGTCTGGTATTGTTGATACCTCCTGTTTCACTTTTTCTACTCAGGATTGTTTTGGCTGTTCTTGTTCTTTGTCTCTTGTTCTTCCAGATAAAGTTCATGATTGCTTTCTCTATTTCTATGAGGAAAGTCATTGAGATTTTAATTGGAATTGCATTAATCTGTATAGCGCCTTTGGTAGAATGGCCATCTTGACAATGTTAATTCTGCCTATCCAAGAACATGGGAGATCTTTCCATCTTTGAAGGTTTTCTTCAATTTCTTTCTTTTTACCTCTGACCTAATTCAAATATATGCCTATATAGCATTTTATTATGGTGTTATGTTACTATAAACAAAGGTGAATATGAACATTATTTCTGATATTAATGCATTAAGTTAGATGAAACTTACTAGCTTACTCTGTGTCTCATTTATTACGGAACAATGAATTAGGAGAGAATGCTAATAGAACTTTGTGTGTGTATGTGTCTGTATTAAACCAGGTTTTAGCACTGTAGTACATCCCAGTCTTTTATTATTTATTTTGAGTCTTACTCAATTTTGCATGAATTTTTTTCAAGGCCTATTTTATGAAGGGTAGTTTAGTTAAAACTAGGTAATATCCTTAATAAAGCCTTTGAAACAAGTAAGTAGAATATGAAAACTTAACAAAAAAAAATACTTAAAATCAACAAGGTATGTTTGTAAATGGAAGAAAACAAATATCAATGAAGTACCTGCTTGTCAAAGAGGAGAAAAATCAAGCAATAGAAATTGACTTCAAATTGAAACAAATGTTAGACACAGCAAACAAGGAAATTTAAACATGTTTTAAAAGTTAGGAAGACATAAGTGAAACAAAAGAATCAAATTTCTAGATATAAAAATGGCAATATCTGAGATGAAAAACACACAGAATGAAATTATCAGCATATTAAACATTGTAGAAGAATATATCAGTGTATATGAGGACATAACAAAGAAACCATCCACAACAAAAGACAGAAGAGATTCAAGGAAAGTGAGAGAAGTGGGAGCCCAGGGATGTTAGCAAGATGGCTGACTAGAGGTGTCTGTCCTGCTTCCCTCTGCAAAAGAAGACCAAAACAAAGAAAACAAAACAAAATAAAACCCAAACAAACGAACAAAAAAATGCTATTACCTGGCGTGTCTAAGGCACAGTGCCAGAGGTAGTTGGGGACGTAGTAGAGATGTCACAGAACATGGAGACTCATGATGGATTATAAAGAAAGGAACTAAGCCCACAGTCTCTACTATCTTCTCTCCAGCTGAGATGAACTCTGAACTAAAAGGGACTTCACACATAGAGGAATGGGTAAGCAGAAGGTTGAAGTAATCTCTGCTAATATCATGAATGCCTAAAGTATTTGCTGCTGGAGAAGCCTGTAGACCTCATTGGCCCTGATTCTAGTTTAGGAAGCTTCCAGGGAATCAATACCACAGTGCCGCCCCAGAGAAAGAGTCCAGTTCATGCTGTGCCCTCCCTCTACCAGGCTCCTGCTGAATAACACCATCTTAAGATTCTATATCCACCCAGGATTTACAACAGTTTAATATATTTTATAAATATAAAATATTTATAAATAACTAGAACAGAGAAATTCAAAGCTTCCCAGAACAAAGAATAAGTGATTTAAGAAGAAAATGCAGATTACACTGATTTGACCATTATATAACATATATACCTGTAACTGAAATATCACTCTATCCCATAAATATGTATGATTATTATGCATCCAAAAAAAGAAAATAAGACACCATCAATGACCTGTGGGACAATTTCAAATAGCCTAATTTGTAAGCAATTAGAGTTAATAAAAATGAAGAGAGGAAGAGGGATAAAAATACATATGAAAAAATATGGTCAAATGTTTAGAATTTGATGAAAAATAAAAGTCCACAAATTAAAGACACCTAATGAACTCCCAAGTACAGAAACATGAAGAAAATTAAAGTAAGGGACATCATGCGTAAACTGCTCAAAAAAAATTAAATACATTTGAACTGGGTATTTTGAAAAACAACAACAAAAAACATGATATAAAAATTGGTGAATTGGTGAAATGCCATGAAAACAATAATTAACAGGAAATTTATAGCACTAAATTCTCATTTTAGGAAAAAAAAAAATCTCAAACCAATCAGGACAATAGTAAAAGCAGATGACTAGATGTGTAGGTCAGTGGTAGAGTGTATGTGGCATGTTTTTGCTCTGGGTTCAATCTTCAGCATCACCAAAAAGAACAAAGCAAAAATAAAATCCAAAGCAAGAAAAAAGGAATTAAAACTCTTCTTAAAACTCAAAACCAGAAAAAATGACTTTAAAAAAGTTAATAAAACAAAAAGCTGGTTCTCAGAAAAGCAAAAAAGCTGGTAAACTTCTATCTAAACTGATCAGGAAAAAGAGAGCAAACAAATATTTCCATTAAAAAAAGAAATTTCCCATGGTTTATAGATAGTATAGAGGTTAAAAGAATAATATAAAGAATGTTCTGAGCAAGTTATGCCAATAAATTAGGTAATTCAGATGAAATGAACAATTTCCTATTAAAAGCTACCAGAATTGACTCAGAAACAAATTACAAAGAAAATGCCTCCAGAATATATGTAAAAGGAAATGTAAAGGGAATCAAAGCATACCACTCTAAAAAAATTAAGTAATCACAAGGCATAAATGAAGAAAAAAGAAAAACTCTTTAAGAAAACAAACAGCAAAATGGCAGAAGTCTTTCTTCATCAGTAATCACATTAAATGTAAATAGATTAAACGTGAATCAAAAGGCAAAAATTTACAGAATTAAAAAAAATCCAGGGCTGGGGATATAGCTCAGTTGGTAGAGTGCTTGCCTCACAAACACGAGGCTCTGGGTTCAATTCCCAGCACTGCCAAAAAAGAAAAAAAAAAAAAAAAAAAAATCCAACTATATGCTGTATACAAGAAACTTACTTAAAATCTAGAGACTTGTATAGGTTGAAAGTAAAAAAAGATGGAGAGGTATTTCATTTAAATAGTAACAAAGAGAGAAAAGGCTGGTTATGTGAATTAAAACAAAAGAGCTTTTAAATCAAAACTGATGTGAGGAAAAGAAGGACAAAATTGTTGATGAAAAGACCAATTTATCAAGAAGAAATAATAATTATAAACAAGCATGCACTGCAGAATGGAGCCCTAATATATATAAGGAAAACACTGAAAGAAATGAATTTATCAAGAAGAAATAATAATTATAAACAAGCATGCACTGCAGAATAGAGCCCAAATATGTATAAGGAAAACACTGAAAGAAATGAAAGAAAAATTGTTTTACAAAAGGAGTTAGAGATTTCAATACACTACTTTCACTAATGGCTAGAACAACTATATACATCATCAATGGGAAATAAATGATTTGAGTAACACTATAAAACAATTTTACCAAACAAAACACTATTTAACAATAAATTTTTCTCAAAGGTAGACAGAACATTCTCCAAGACAGATCATATGCTAGTTACAAAATAAAGTCTTAATAAGTTTCAAAAGACTGAAATTGTATAAACTACCTTTGTGAATGAAAATGAAATGAAATAAAACCAGAAATAACAGAAAAAAAACTGGAAAATTCACAAACGTGAAGATTAAACATTTTTTAAACAATCAATAGTTTAAAGAAGAAATCATATAGCAAATAGGATAGTATCTTCAGACAAAAACACAATATAGAAAGACTCAAAAAATTCAATGAGAACAATACTAAGAGGTAAATTATTGCTGTAACTATATGCATTATAAAAGAAGGAAGATTTCGAGTAAATAACCTAACTTTATACCTTCAGTAACTAGAAAAGAGCAAACTAAGTGCAAAACTAGTAAGACGAAGAAAAAATGACAGAAAACATGATAGAGAAAATTGAGCTAAAGTTGCTTTTTTCAAAAAAGTCAACCAGTAAACTATATTGACTGAAAAAAAAAAAAGAGTGAACACTAAAATTACAAAAATCAGATATAAAAGAGGGCATTACAGGTTGAGCATCATTTATCTCAATGATTGGAATCAGAAGTATTTCAGATTTGGGGGTTCTTCAAATTTTGGAATATTTGTATAGACTGTAGTATCATACTGGTGCATAAAAAGTTTCAGACTAGGAAACTCGTTTAGTCAGTTTTTTTGTTTTTTTTTTTTTTTTTTTTTTATCAGTGAGACCAAAAGACCTGACAAGAACAAGTAGAGGAGGAAAAGTTTATTTTGGCTCAGGGTTTCAAAGGTTCAGCCCTCAGGTGGATGACTTTATAGCTCTGTTTAAGATGAGGCAGAACATCATAGTGGAAAGGCAAAGCAGAGAGCGAGTTTGGCTCACCAAGGACAAAATATAAACCCTGAAAGTATGCCCCTAGTGACCTACTTCTTCCTGCCACACTCTACTTACCCATAGTTACCATCCAGTTATTCCATGATTAACAGATTAGGCTAAATCTCTTGTAATCTATCATTTCACCTCTGAAAATTCTTTCACTGTCTCACATGTGAACTTTTGGGAGACACCTCGTATCTTCCAATGCATTTCAAGTTTTGGATTTTTGGATTAGGGACACCTAACCTATACTACTAATTTTACAGAGAAGGACTATAAAATAAAATTGGACAACTATATATCAACAAATTAGATAATCTAGGTGAAATGGACACATTCCAAAAAACATACAACTTGTCAAAATTGGCTCATGAAGAACTAGAAAAACTAATTAAGTAGAGAGAATGAATCAGTAATCGATGACATTTCTTCCCAGAATGCAAGAATGGCTAAATATTTACAAAACGAACAAACAAAAGACAAGGATCAAGGTAATATATCACAGTAATAGAAGGGAAAAAGAACACATGATTATCTTGATTCAGAAAAGGCATTTGACAAAATTCAAAACCCTTTCATGATTAAAAAAAAAATCAACAAACTAGGAACAGAAGGTAAGTTCCTTAGCATAATAGAGGCCTTGTATGAAAAACTCATAGTGAACAGCATACTCAATGGTGAAGGATTGAAAGTATTTCTGACCTCCCCTGAGGTCAGAAAAAAGAAGATTAACACTAACTTTTACCACTTCTATTCTACAGAGTATTGAGAGTTCTAGTCAGAGACATTCAGAAGGGGGAAGAAAAAAAAGCATCCAAACTGGAAATACAAAAGTAAAATTATGTCTATTTATAGATGGCATGATCTTACATGCAAACAAACTTTAAAGATTCCACACAAATACACAAACACTGTTACAACTAATAATTGATTTCAGTAAAGCTGCAGGATATAATATCAACAGGCAAAAATCAATTGCATTTCTATACACTAGTAATAAAAAAATCCAACAAGGTAACTTTTAGAAACCACTCCACTTAAAATAGCATCAAAAAGAATAAAATACTTAGGAAAAACTGTAACTAAAGAGGTAAGGACTTGTACACTGAAAACTACAAAAGTTGCTGAAGAAATTAAAGAAGACATAAATATGAAGAAAGACATCCTATATTCACGAATTGGAAAGCATAGTACTGTTAAGATGACAACACTAACCAAGGTAATTTACAAATTTAACACATCCCTATTAAAAATTCCAACGGCTTTTTTGCAGAAATGAAAAAACTGATACTTGAATTCATACAGAATTCCAAGAGGTACTGAATAGCAAAACTTTCTTAAAAAAGAATAAATTGGAGGATTCACACTTTGAAACTGCAAAACTTAATAGGAAGCTAAAATAATTAAAAACTAAATAGTACTGGTATAAACACACGTGTGTAGACCAATGGAATTGAACGCAGAGCCTAGAAATAAACCCTCACATATGTACTTAAGTGATTTCTGACAAAGGAGCTAAGATCCTTGAATGGATAAAGAACAGTCTTTTCAACAAATGGTTCCAGAAAAACTGGATGTTCACATGCAAAGAAATGAAGCTAGACCCTTATCTCATGCCATAAACGAAAGTATTATAAATGAAAGTAATCAGAAAAATGGATCAAAGATCTAAGCATAAAATCGAAGTCTAAAAAACTCTTTGAAGAAAACAAAATCTTTGTGACATGGAATTTGGCAATCATTTTTTGGATATGACACTAGAAACACAGGCAATAAAAAAACAGAAACTGGATTTTATTAGAATTTAGAAATTATCAAAGGACATTATCAAGACAGTGAGAAAACAACCCCTCACAATGGAAGAATATATTTGCAAATCTTTATAACTCAATTACAAAGAACCCAAATTAAAAAGTGGCCAAAGGATTTGAATGAATATTTCTCAAAAAAAAAAATATATATATATAAATGGCCAATAAGCACATAGAAATATACTCATCATCATTTTGCCATTAGGGACATGCATATCAAAACCACAATGAGATACTATTTTATACCCATTAGGATGGCTTCTTTTTTTTTTTAAGGAAAACAAGTATAGACAAGGATTTAGATAAATTGTAACCTTTGTACACTGCTCATAAGAATCTGAAGTATTGCAGCTGTTGTGAAAAAGTGTGGCATTGCCTTCAATTCCACTCCTAAGAATACACCCCAAACGACAGAGGTCAGGGACTCAAACACTTGGACAACAAAGTTCATTGTAGTAGTATTCATCATTGCCAAAAGGTAGAAGCAATAAATGCTTATTGATGATAAGCAAAAAAAGGCATACATACATACAATGGAACATTATTTAGCTGGAACATTATTTAGCTGTAAGAAGAAATGAAATACTGATATATACTACAACATTGATGAACCTTGACAACACTGTGCTAAGTGAAATAAATCAGACAATAAAAGACAAATATTTTATGATTTTTTTTCTGTTAGAGACCTAGAATAGGCAAATTTCATACAGACAGAGAGTAGAATAAAAGTAAACAAGAGCTTTGGAAAAAGTATAGGTAGAATTATTATTTAAGTGGTTCACAGTTTCTGTTTAAGATGATTAAAACGTTCTGGAAATGGACAGTGGTGATAGTTGTACAAAAATGTGAATATACTCAAAGGCAGTGAATTATTCATGTAAAAATGGTTAAAATGGTAAGGTTAATGTTATGTATATTTACCACAACACCAAAAAAAACAGAAAAAAAACCCACCTCAACCCCCAACACTGTAAAATAAGTAAGTAAATAAACAAATAGATAACCTTGGAGAGTTAAAATATGTATTAAAGAAATTGAATCTGTAGTTAAAAACTTACCCATGCTGGAGTGGGGGCACTCCAGGGCCAAAGTGAATTTTAGTAAATATTTAAATAATAATCCATTCTAAAAAGATATTGCAGGAGCTGGAATTGGTGGCACATGCCTATAATCCCAATAGCTCAGGAAGCTGAGACAGGAGGATCACAAGTTCAAAGCCAGCCTCAGCAATTTGGCAAGACCCTGTCCAAATATTTTTTAAAAAGGGGGGTGGGCAAAATGCAGTCTGTAAAAATAAAAATAAACAAATTTTTTTTAAAAAGGGGGGTGGGATAGAGTAGGAATGCGGCTCAGTGGTTAAGCACTACTGTGTATAATTCCCCAGTACAAAAGAAAAGAAAATCTTGCAGGAAATTGAAGAAAAGCAAACACTTCCTTCATTTCCTTGTCTTTCTTTAAGTCCTACATCACCCTAATGCCAAAAAATTACAAAGACTTTACAGAAAACTACTGATCAATATTCCTCACAGACATAAACTGAAATCCTAAACAAAATTTTACATAATGAATCAAAAAATGTATAAAAGAACAACATATCATGATCAAGAAGGGATAATCCCAAAAAATGTAAGGAAGGTATAACACTGAAAAACAAAATCAATGTGTACTTTGCTATATTAAATAAAAAAAGAAATACTACAAGATCATCTCAATAGATGCAGAAAACATATTCAACAAAGCCCCAAATGCATTCCTAATAAAACCTCGCGATGAACTAGTAATAGAAGGGAACTTTCTCAATTGGATAAATGGCATCTATAAAAAACACACAGCTAACTTCATACTTAGTGGTAAAAGACAAAAAGGTTTTACTCTTAACATCAAGAACAAAATAAGAAGATCAACTTTTACCCCTTCTATTTAACACTGTACAGTAACTGAATATTTTTAGCTAGGGTAATAAAAAATGAAGGGTATAAAGACTAGAAAGAAAGAATGTAAAAATATACTAGAATCTTAAAAAAAAAAAAAACAAAACTCCTAGAACTTATAATCAAGTTCAGCAAGATTTAAAAAAAAAAAAATCAAGAATATTTCTTTATTTAGTAATGAACAAAGGAAAAATAAAAGAAACACCATTAACAATGAAAATCCACTGAATATTTAGAATTAAATCTGGTAAAAGTTAGGAAAAGATCTGAACACTGAAAATTACAAAATGTTCAAAGAGAAATTTTGAGGATCTAAATGAATGGAGAGAGAATAAAAATTCTGTTCTATGATTGATTCTCCTCAAAATGATCTATACAGACGATTCCTCTCAAAATCTAGCAGGCTTGTATTTTTAAAACAAGAGGACTCTAAAATTCATCAGGAAATGCAAAGGCCAGAATAACCAAAACAACTCTGAAAAAGAGCAAAACTGACAGATTAACAATATTTGATTTCCAGACTTATTATAAGGCTACAGAAATCAAGACAGTGAGATGATGACATAAAGATAAATAGATGACAGGAATAGAATAAAGTTCAGAAATACATCCACACATATGACAACCAACATTTTTACAGAGGTACAATAGCTATTAAGTATAAAAGGACAGTTTTTTCAATTATCAGAACAACTAGATATCCATATGCAAATAAAAGAAAAACAGAAGAATTTTTACCCATACTTTATGTTATTTTCAAAAATTAATTCAAAAAATTATGCTTAAGGTAATACCTAAAACTGTAAAACTTCTAGAACAGAAAAAAATCATTGCAACCGTCTGCTTGGCAAAAGATACAACACTGAAAAATTGATGAGCTGAATTTCATTGAAATAAAAAACATGTACTTAGAAATATATTGTCACATAAATGAAGACAAGTCAAAGACTAGGAGGAAAACATCTGCAAAGCATATAATATCTAATAAGGGACTTATATGCAGAATATATGAAGAACTCTCAATCAAGAAATAAACCCAATTAAAAACTAACAAAATACTTAGACACTTCATACACACACAAATAAATATATAAGAGTAAACAAGAACTTAAAAAGATGTTCAACACTGTAAGTCATTAGAGAAATGCATACAAAACCACAATGCAATACCAATTTTGAATGGTTAAAATTTAAAAGGCAGCTCATGCTAAATATAAGTGAGGGCTGTGGAAGAACAGGAATTCTCATAAGCTCCTTGTGGGAATGCAAACTGATACACTCATAAAAATATAGCAAAACTGTTTTCAAAAGTTAAATATACATATACCATATGACTCAGCAATCCTACTACTGGATATGTACTATAAAGAAAAAAATTAATATTCATACAAAATCCTGTACATGAATGTTTACAATAGGTCTATTTCAAATTACCAAAACCTAGGAAAACTCAAATGTCCCACAATAGGTGAATGGAGAAACCAAAAGTGGGACATTCATACAATGGAATTAAACTCAGTCGAAACAAAAGGAAACAAATTATTAGCAACAACCTGGATGAACCCCCAAACCATTAAATAATATCACACTAAATTAAAGAAATCAGTCTCAAAAAGTTATATACTATGTGGTTTCATTATAAATAATAGTCTCAAAAGACAAAAATCCAGGACCCATTTGGGGAGAAAATTATATTCATTCTCACCAGCATGCTATACTCTTAGTATTTGTTTCCACAGAACCCAAAGTCCTTTTAGTAGTAAGAACAACCCATGATCTATCATTCAACAACTCTCCATGTTTCATGTGAGTTGGAAATGAAGATACTTTTATATTATATTCAGGTTCATTCCTTCGGTAAAATCTGAACTTTAGGCAAGCTTATTTTTCTACCAGTTACTACTCTTCTACTTCACAATATACATTACCAGCCATCCTCTCAACAAAATTGTTTTACTACTAAATAACTTTTTAAAGGAGCAAAAACGCACAAAGCCAAGTTAAAATGGATTTTGAATTACTAGTGTTTTAAATGATTCCCTTTCTTACGGCACATATAAACCTATAAACACCATTGTCATACAAAAGTTAAGTAATGCCTGATTGCTACTAAAAATTTAGAGGCACTATGAGTTCATATTGAAAGGAAACAAAGAAGGGCTCTTCCTTATAGAATTTCAAATAAGAAATAAAAACAGAATGAAAGCATTTGAAATATCATTTGACAACCACAGCTGGGCTGACAGGATCATGTATTGTCCTTACTACCTGTTTCAGGCAAGAATTGTCTATGCATGCTAAAACAAGAGGGTAAAAAGTGTAAGAATCAGGATGTCTATTCAGTCTCAAATATCTCTCCTCTCCATAAGAAATATATGAGTTACAAAGAGAAAAATATAAACTTTACAGAGGAAAAAAACTGCCACATATCATCCTATGTGACCAAAGTTGTATTCTATTGGGACAAATGAACATGGTGTGCTCCTGACATAATGCTTTGAGCAGCAGTCTTGTGAAATTCCTACCAAAAATACATAGGTAGAATCTAACCCTGAGGATACATTGGACAAGCACAAATTGAGGGATATCCGACAAAGTTCTGTAATCTTCAAAACTGTCATGGATATAAACAAACTGAAGAACCATTTGGATTAAAAGAGACTGAAAAGAACTGACATATAAATTTAATGCTCGACCAGAACATTTCTTTTTCTTTTGCTATACAGGATATTAATGGGACAATTAATGAAATCTGTCTGTAGATAGAATTATATCCACACTCATTTAGGAAATACACATAATACACATTATTCAGATATTAAAAACATGTCTGCAACTTATTCTCAAACAATTCATTAAAAAAGAACACTGCATGTAGGTAGAAAATAAAGCAAATATAATAAATATTAATATTTGGGGGAATTTGAGTAGGATGTGTAGTAAGCACTCTTTACTATTTTCTACAACTTAACTCTAAGTCTGAAATTATTTCACAATAAATAAAAACAAATAAAGCCAATTGAGAGAAAATTTTTCTTTTCCCTGACAGTGCTACTATGGTCATCTTTACCATATTCTAACTCAGTAGATCATGAAATTTAGAATTGGAAGAAAAATGTTTCATCACTCCCTAAAACCTCTTAATTTACAGATGAAAAGAACCAAAAGTCAAATGATTTGCTCAAGATCACACCCAGTTCAATAAGGAATCAAGATAACTACCCAGATCTAACTCAGCTCAATAATCTTTCAACTATCCCAAAATGTCTCCTGATGGCTTTATATGTTGTCTACTCCCAGCACGTGATATCAAAATATTTACCTCTATTTTCTCTAATATTCTAATATGCTAGTGTAATAAACCACTTTCAGGCAATCTAAATTTTATTTCTTAAAAAGCATTTGGGTATCATTGCTTCTAATAATCTTTAATGGCTATTATCAATAAATGAGGGAGTTCAGAATATATATCACTCACTACAGTAAATGTTAAAACTACAAAACTGGCATAATTTAGATTAATAATGATAGAGACCAAATATGTATTATTCACCATTATGGCCCCACCTCTTAGGACAGTGTCTGGTAAATAATAAATACTCAAATTACTGTGTATGCTACAAATTAAAAGAAAAAAACACATACAGATAATCACATTAGCGATATTAACAAAGTGCCATGGACAAATGATAAGGAAGTTGGTTTTGCTGGGTGAGATGGAGAAAGACCACAGACTTAATGACACCAAAGTTAAGTCTTAAAAGACAAATAAAATTTCAACACACGTGGAAGTAATGGGGTGGTGAGAAGAAGATAGGAGGATTTAGACAAAACAACCCTTCTAAAAATTAAAAAATTTCTTCTAAATTTTTAAACTTAGACTTACCTATTGTTGCTGCAAGTTCTGGATCAAAAGTATCATCTGTGAACCTCAAGAGCAGGCTAAAAGAGAGTTAAAAAGACAGATTAGAAATTCAGCTGTTCATCACAGTTATATTTTGACACAATAGATGCGGATAAGAAGAGCTGATGTAGGTCAGCTCCTGGGAATACTGGCACAGGGAAGATAAGTAAGGAGGAATTATTGGAAAGGCAATTCAAAAATTCCAAGAACAGGTGGGGCGAGGCCAAGCTACGCAGTGCGCAGCGAGCCGTGCTGGCAGAGCGAGGTAGGCGCGCAGGTCCTGCCTGTTTTGCGCTGACCGTCCTGTTCCCGCGACGCCTTTAGCTCCGCTGGGATGCTGCGGTCCTGTCAGCTGTCTCATGTGAGCGTCTCTACCCAGGCCTCCTGAGCTGTATCTGAAGAGTAGCACACTGTTTTCTATGATGGCAAGTCAACCAAACCTGCTGTACTCAAGGTGAAGAACCGGGACCCATGGATTCTATAAAGCTGGCATCTGAAGAGGACTCTGTCTTGTGTAATTGCCTTCTGCTGAGACACCTGCTGCCATCTGAAGGAAGTGTTGAATCTTCAACTTTAGAAGGAGCAGAACTCGTCACTGGTAAATGGCGGTATCAGATTTGAGGTCCCACCGAGATTTACGCCAAGGCCCAGAGCGCAATTGCCACCAGTACACCGTGTCCCAGGTCCTGATCTGCCCAGGGTGCGTGGAAGCAGAGGAAGTGTTGGAACAACTGCTGGGTTCTCAGCCCAGTCTACTCTCACGTGGACCCCAAAGGTTCCTTCTCTGGACTCCCCCTCCCGACTGCCCTGAGGGGTATCCAGGGTGATTGGTAGACAAATGGCACTGAGGGAAAGCGCCAATTACCTTTGCCTCTGTATGGGCCATACAGTGCACAACACTCCCACACATCCACTCCTTCCTGGATGCTCCCCTTCCCTTGCCAGTCAGACATTAAGTATTCAGACTATAGGATTAAGGCCTGAGATGATTAGTATGAAAATGCCCAGGTTCCCTTTGTTCGCAGAGTTAGCCTTCACTAGTCTAGACCTCTAGAGTCTCCCCATTACTGTTCCCATGCTTAAATGTGCTCATGGTGTTCTCTTTAAGCTGCAAGAGGGAGGCATTTAAAAACCCCTCCTGTGAGACCCTCCTAGCAAAGGGCGTTATATGCCTAACAACCAATAGATGTGCCCTCACCCTCTGGAGAGTCCTTTAGTCTACAGGGCAAAAAGATAGGCAAAAGGCACACTGTTTACTTTTGTCATCATTTTTCATAATTAGGAGTTTTTAGTGGCAGGGAGGAAAGCGGTAATGCCCTTAAGTCTAAATCCTCCCAGCACAGAGCAAACTAGGACCCTAGCACTTTGCCAAAGAAGGCCAGAAATAACTTTGGCAAAGCCAAGTAGTGAGAGATGGGTTTTTCTGGACCATAAGGAAGCTCAGTTAGGGAGATGTCCGTAATACTTCTAACTCAGAAGGGAGCTTCTCTCTCAACAGTATTGCCAGGTTCACCACTAGCCTGCATACTGCTAAATGGCAACTGAAAAGTGCCTTTCATATGTTACCATGCTTGACATCAATAATCTCTACCATGAGAGGAGAAAGCCTTGAGGAATCGCCCACTAAGGGAGGAAAATCGAGGGGACCCTCCCAACTTAAGACAGACAAAAAAAATTTAAGGAGGCCTTTGGAGGATCCTAATAAATATTGAGATGTTTCAAAACTTATGCCAGGTTTTTGACTTCACCTGGAAAATTATGCTATTAACCATCTAGAGCACAGGCAGTTCCCAGAAACCATCCTAACTGGGATTCGAATAATGAGTAGGATGCCTAAAAAACTATTATGCAGCCTTCAGGAAAGTCCTGCTATTTTCATGCAGAGACTTAAGAAGGCAATAAGAAAACACACCACCCTGAATCCTGAATCCATTTATGGCCACCTACTTTTAAAGTATAAATTTATCAGTCAGCCCCAAACATTTAGAGGAAATTACAAAAATTGGCACGTGGCCCTGATCAGTCCTCAGATGATCTCCAGCTTGCACCTTCCATTTTTAATAGAGATCAGAAAGAAGAAAAAGGGAACATATAGGCAAGAAAAAGGACTTATTAAAGATCATTCGAAATGACAGAAAATTTTAATGCCTTGCAATAGCTCATGCATTTCACCCATTTTAAGAGTTAAAAAGCAAACTTCCTAGTCCAAAACCTTAGAAAAATGAAGCAGTAATTTCCCCCACCCTGTAGTTCTTAATCCATACACTTTTATTTTGGATTCCAATTGCTGCTTGGTTTACTAAGTTCAATTTAAAAGATGGCTTTTCCTGTTTATGCTAGATTCTTAATAGCAATTTCTGTTTGCCTTTGAGGAACCAGATACTGTATCTCAACTAACCTAGACAGTATTGCCTCAGGATTTAGATGGCCCTCACCTGTTCCAGACAAACCTTAGCTAAGGACTTAACAAAATTCAGAGATAAAACATTCTGTGATTGTTCTCCAGTAAGTAAAGGACATCCTTTATGTGCCTCCACCCAGGAGGAATATCAAAAGGCCATTACAGAACTCTTAAACTTCTTAGCCGATAGAAATGATAAGATCTCAAAAAATGAAGCTTAATTATGTCATCAACATGTTCAATACTACAGGAAATAGCCACCATAGGACAATATTCTGCCCCAGGAATATAAAAAAGGGGGCTTACTTCAAGCTCCTGTCCTCAACTTACCTATGAAGCAAGATTTAACCTGTTTGTCACTGAGGGGAAAATAAATCCCAGATAAGCAGCTATAGGCAACTAAATAACCAATGGCATATCTCAGTGAGGAACTTAGCAAAGTAGCTTCATTCTCAAAAGTAATGGAAAATAAGGTCTCATAATTTTCTTTGACATCCAAGCCTGTCCTGATGAGAGATGGCTAAAATGCCCTCGGCATTAAAACCTGTTAGATCCTTCCAGATCTCAGTCAAGGCTTACATTGAAATGTAAATAGAGAAAGCCTAAAGGCTCAGTAGGAGACGGGTCTCAAACCAGAGGAAAAAAAAATGTAAAAAGAGTCTTACCTAAACTCCAGCAAAAGTAAATTTTATGGTGCTTTACTAAAGTAATTAACGGCCGTGTCATTTTTCCAGGACTCTTGTTTTTTTAATTCTACATTTTTTTTGAGCTCATGATTTTTTGATCAGTTCTATTTTTTTATTCAACTAGAGTTTTTGAACATCTGTTACATTGCAATGGAGATTCACCTATAAAGTTACAAGGCCTTTGATTTTGTGTTATTTGTATTTCGTGCTGTCTGATGTCATGTTTTGTCTGTATCAAAACTGAACGCTCCTAAAATTAAAATTTAAAAATGGATCCAGATACTTTTAATTCACGTGATTTAAAAAGGTTAAATTCAAATTGGGTAAACTAATAAAAGTAAAATGTCTTTGAAAAAAAAAAAAATTCCAAGAACAAAGCAGCTTACTAATAAATGCATACCCTATGTTCCCCTACACAACTCCCCAAATGCAAAAAGATGTTTTTTGTTTTTGCTGTTGCTGACATTTAAAAAAAAAAAATCTATACTGGAATGCCCTTCTGAGAAAATGATAGCAACATGTCATGCTTTCATAGATGAAAGGGGGGGGGGGTGGATAAACGAGCCTCTTGGAATGAAATAAAATCACTTAAAAAAATTCTGTTGGGTTATCTATTCTATACTCAAGTAAAAACAAGAAAATATAAAAGCATAGCATTTTGTAACAAGAAGTATGACTTATTCAAGTGAGAAGAAAAGATATGGTTAAAAAGGATGGAGATAAAAGATCAGTGAAAGACAGAATAGGTCTACTCTGGCAAACACTCCTCAGGTTGTGTGAAAGCAAATAAGTATTTTGAACTAGTGAAGGCTTTTAAAGAAAGAAATGACAAAAACTATTTTGAAAAGTTAATTCCAGGGTAAAAAAAGGAGGAAAATCAACAGAAGAAGGATATAACAACCATGATTATATGGTGAAGATGGCGGGAGGAGGATTAAACTTGGAAATGGTAAAGAAATGAGAAAGGAATGAAAATAAGACATCCAATTGGAAGGGTATGCTAAGATTTTATGTTTCCCAGCATTATTTTACTTAATATGAGGCAGAAGGGTCAGTTATTAAAACTTTTTCAAAAATAAATCTATAATCATGCATGGTAGTGCATGCCTGTAATTCCAGCAACTTAGGAAGCTGAGGCAGGAGGATTGGAAGTTCAAGGTCAGCTTCAGCAACTTAGCAAAGCCCTAAACAACTTATAGAGACCTTATCTCAAAATAAAAAAATAAAAAGAACTGGGGATTTGGCTCAGTGGTTAGCCACTCCTGGGTTCAGTTCCAAGTACTAAATAAATAAATAAATCTAAGACTTCGTTAAAGCCCAAGATTTACAAAATTAATCAATCTATTCTCACATAACTCCTAAAGTATAAGATTGTTTTATTAACCTGTTTGCATTAATAAAATCAGGGAAACCATTATTCCATGTCCGAGTTAGAAATTTTATGAAATTTCTTTAGGTTGTGATTACTGCTGCTAGAGATAGTTTTGTTCACAGAATTTATGGACTCCAGCTAGTTTCCAAACCCAATGTCATTAATTGTATGTAAGAGATTTAAATTTGGTTTTGTTGTGTTTTCCATAAGACAGGCACCACAGAAACAAAGTAAAACACAAGAGTCAAATTCTAGATTTTTCTACTTAACATCTTAACTATATTTTTGCTTACCTTCAACATGAGTCAGGTGACAGCACTAATAAGACTCCTAATGACTTTTTAAATTTTTTCTTCCCTCTCACAATTTAAGAATAAAAGATATATATCTACACTTGGTCAACACAGAAAATATTACTACAAAAACAGGTTATCCGGTTACAGTGGCAGACGCCTGTAATCCCAGTGGCTCGGGAGGATGAGGCAGGAAGATAGCAAGTTCTAGGCCAGTCTCAGCAACTTGGTAGACCCTAAGCAACTTAGCGAGGCCTTGCATTAAAATAAAAGATAAAAAGGACTGGGGATGTAGCTTAGTGTTAAAGTACCTCTGGGTTCAATCCTTAGCACCAGACAATAAAAACAACAAAAACAAAAACAAATCTTAGGTTAACATTGTATAGTACAGTAGTAATAACAATATCATAATAATAAAGTGTCAGACACTGGGCCAGAGATTTTCCTTCCACATTGTTAATCCTTACAACAGTCATTAATGTACTTTGTAAGGAAAAGATAGGGAACTGGTATGGTGTAAAGCAATAAACCCAGACTGAGTGTAAATCAGATTTTTGCAGTACAGAGGTAGCCCAAAATGTATTCTCAACTCTATGAATGCATTTTTCTAGGCAGAGAGTCTCTTTTTCTATTAGATTTTTAAAGGAATCCAGAACCCCAAAATGTTAATAATACTCTCTTATGTAGTATAAAAGAGTATACATTTAAGCCTTCATATTTTCAATGTTAAAGGAGTAAAATATTCTCTATGCAGATATAGATGAAGAGTAACTACCATATGCCACTTAAATACATCTAAATTTATAATAAACAGTGTGATTATAACTAATTGGCCTTTCCTAATTTATAATTGGAATTCCCCTAAGGAATGGGAATGGAAGGGGTATGGGGAATAGCAAATTTAGATAACAGAAGAGTTCTGTTCTATAACTCCTTCCTGTTCTTGATACACTTTGCTACATTTCTATTTCATCAGGTCTAGCCATGGAATCAGAATCTTAAATTGTACATTTAACTTTGGATAGTTACTGAGAGGTTTCTATCCCAAACCCTTCACTTTTCCAGTGAAGACCTAGAGTGTTCAAGTATCACACACAAGGTTACACAAGCAGCAGCACTAGTTTCATAATTCTGGTATCACAAAGTTTTTACACTCTTAACAGTATGAAATAAACTAGAAAGAAATTCACTAATTCAGATTAAGACATTGTTTGTCGTGCAATAATTTCTCAACAACACAATGTCATCTCACTTCTGCTTGATCTAGTTCTGTAAAGAAACAGAAGCAAATTACTAGTTAGAACAACACTTCATGAGAACATCTATTATGACAAATGTTTTTGTACTAACTTGCCTTAAAAAGAACATGCTTGAACTTTAGATCAGTCCTTTATTTTCACTTTATCTGTGAAGATAAGTGTTCATGGATGCTATCTATAACACATTACACTGACCAAGAATAGAAAAATAACAGCTACCTCCCTGGATGCAGTTTTTTTCTGAAAGAGATACAACTGTTAAAATTTTGCAGTGAATTCACAGTTCACCATTAAGTACTGAGAAAGTTTAAAATAAGATTGTCAGAGGGAAGTGAATGAGGGAAATTGATAAATCCACATAACAGACCATATTCTAAAATAGAAATTTCAACTATCTCCAGTTCACTGTACCTCCAGTTAACCCTCCAGAAAAAAATTTACACACCTTAATTCATCATCCATTCAATACATGAATGTGTCAACCAATCATATAATGGGCTGAATCACATGAAATGACAACCAACTATTCTTGATTTCAAAAACAGCAATTTCATATCTTAAATGAGGGCCCTATCTCAAGAGGAAAGGAGGAAAGAAAGATCACAAACCTTTGCAATTCTTAGTAAAACACTATATTAACTAATTTTCAAAAACATACAAAAGTAGAGGGTAATCATGAAAATGATTTTGTTCACACACACGCACACCATTCTATTAGGCTAATGCAGTATTTCATTAATCTACTCCTTAGTATGTGCATATTCTGCATTCTAGTATACAAAGTACATTAACTGAGAACTACGAGAATGTATTGTCAAACTTGAAAAAATATAAATTTTCAGATTTTATTACATAAGAAGCTTGCAAATCCTTAAGTACCTAAAAAAAGTAAGACTTCATAATCTTAAAAAAGTATGTGAAAAAAAGGTATATCAGGAAGTATAGCTAAATATGAGATTGCTTACAGCCCCTGGAGTTGAAAGATCAATATGACCTAGAATACAATCCAACCATAATCAGATGGCAAGGCTGACTTCATCTGGAGAATTCTGTTCAGACCTGGATGAAATAACGAACCTCTGTCAACAGCCACCTAGAGCCACACCTTCCCTAGTATGCAACTCTTGTGAATATTATTTACCCTAAAGAGAGAGTCAAAAAAGGAAAAAAAAAATGCTTATTTGTCCTTTTTATCTCCATATGATGTGGCAAAAAGAGAAGGAACCATTTCGGCTTATGTTCAAAGGCGGCCACGGCTTAAGCACTCGCATCTTACATTAAAGTGAAATTTTCAACAGTACAAGGTCAATGGGTTCTTTCGCAGCCCACTAATTTTTTAAAAAATATAATAAGACGCGACAATAGGCTGCGCCAAAATAGGCCAGGAATGTGACCTAAGGCCTCACGAAACTTCCTGTGTAGAAGATTACGTATTTAGCGAAAGCCCGACAGAAATTCCAAAGTGATAAAGTTACAACTCCCGTCTCGGGGGGTGACAGGTACCCTGAACCCCCAAGGCCAAGGCAAGCGTTGTTCTCGACTGGACTCTGGCCCAAACCCCCCGCCACGCCCTGAACTCCGCGGTGGCAAACCCGCGGCCCTGGGAATTGTTTTTTCTCGGTGGACAGGAGGGACAGCAATCCTGAGAACTGGGGCCCGGTCGAGGCCGTGAACCCGGCAGGCGCGGGGTGGGGCGCGGGGAGCAGGGGTCGCAGAAGCGCGAGGCTAGAGGCCGACGAGAGCGCGAGCGAAGAGGGTGCGAGTCAGGCCGCCGTCGCACCAGCGCCGTTTACCGTTCCCGTCACGGCCCAGGAGACAGAGGCCGCGGAGGCAGAAAAATGCCCCGCAGTCCTCATCACTGCCCGCACGCCGGCTCACCTGGACTTGCCCACCCCACTCTCGCCGATGATGAGGATCTTCAGAGTGGTCAATACGTCCTCGTCCATCCTGACCCTGCTCCGCTCCGAGCCCAGCTGGCCAACCCTGTCCGCCTCTCACCCCTTCACCGCGGAGGGCTGCCTGCGCATGCGCACCTCTCGATGGCTGCCACCTTCTTTTCACACCGGGTGTTTGGGTTGCTGAAGCTCGGGACGCCCGTTCCGCCTTGAGGTAGCTTTGCGTCTGCGCACGCCGGCAGTCCGGCGTCTTTCCGGAGAGGTTGTTCTTCCCGTGCGCAAGCGCAGATGGGGAGAGCCGCGTGTGATCATCTCTCTCTTCTGAAGCTTGAACTCCTCCCCAACCCTGAGACAGCCTTCTTAAGTTTGTGCAATTGGGCGATGACTTGAGTCCAAAGAGTAGGTACAAAGCTTCTTTTATTGCAGCAGTCGCTCATGACAGCTGTATTGCGTTGGGAAAATCATAGCGCTTTGAAGATTATCTTAAATGTAGGTTCAACACTACCATATAATCGTTTTCTCATATTACTTTGCCACCTCAGCCTGTTTCCCCATCTCAGGGAGACAATAATTATTCTTATTTGCTTCTTAGAATTGTTATGAAGACTAAATGAGTTAATGAAGTCTATAAAAGATGCGAGCAAGTTTTAACCTCTTAGATTGAAGAGTACTCTTCACATGTTAATTCACCTTGAAAGGGAAATGTAGACTTCATGTAGATCGGGTGCATATAAATCTGGCGCAATTTCAAACCAACTATTCTTGCTTATAAGAACTGCTTCGTCACAACTGCAGGAATTGTGTGTGTTTTTCTTCTCTGCTACTCTTGGAGTACCAAGTCTCTCATATATACCTAACAAAGTGCCTGGTATATGGCAGACACTCTATAAACTTTAGTTCTCATCCCTTATTTCTTTATACTTTCTGCTAATTTCATATGCAGTAGACATTTGATTAAAGAAAATAAGTAAAACTTAGGAATTAATTAAGGAGTTAATTTGTCAAATAATTTTTAGAGCTCTTCTATCAGATATCCAAATGGTTCCTTCACCTTCTTAAGATCTTTGCTCACATTTCCTTAATGAGCCTACTTCCCTATTCATAATACCAAACTTGTAAATCCCTCCAGCATTCCTTCTACCTCTCTGCATTATTTTTCTACATAACACTTACCTTCTTCTGAAAGATATTCTACTACTTTGTTTACCTATCTAATTTTCCTCAAAGAGAAGTCTCATTAGGGCAAAAATTTTTCTTTTTGTCTGTTTTGTTTACCCATATATCCTCAGTGTCTAGAATGCTTTCTGGCACATAGTATGTTCTAAATAAATAACTGCTCAACGAATTAATTGCAGGTTGTTGAGTTCATAACTAAACTTGGAGAATGATGTCAGTGAGACAACCTCAGTCTCTCTCTGCAGTTTTCTTGCTCATCATTTAACCATTCTTGTCGTTTGAGTTTTAGTTTGTTTTTATCTTCTTAATCTACATACCTTGTCGCCTGTTGTCTTCTTGGATTTACATGGTTTCTTATTCCCACGTACTTTGTCCCAGAGTTATTTCTGTGGCCTAGATTTTTCTCAAGTTCAGGCCAGCATACACAACTGCCAAGATATCTCCACATGAATATGCCCAGGTGAAATATGCCAACCTAAACATGACAGACACTAAACTCACTATCTTTTCCTTTACAATAGTTTTTCACCTGACTTCCTTCTTAATGAATGACATTAACACTCATTTAATTTCTTCTCTCTCACTTCCCACATCTGTTTAGTCCTCACAGATTTACTCCTTTAAGCATGTCTGAAATTTGCCCACCATTTTTATCTCTACCATAACTACTGTGTTCATCATCGTCATCTGTTTGCTGGATTACCACGTTGGCTGCACAACGGCCTTCCTGCCTCTTCTCTCCATTTCCCTCATACTGTGGTACTGCAACCAATTTGGTATTTTAAAATGCTAATTTAATTGAGTTATTCTGCCTTATTCAAGCTATCCAGAGGTTCCTCACTGCCTTTACATGTATTTGTTAGCTTATTGTAAATACTGATATCCCTCTAACCCATCTCTTACTATTGCGTGTCTTACATTCTGTATTTCATCCAGACTAAACTTCTTTCATATTTTGAGTGAACAAAGTTTTGCTTGTCTCCAGGACCTTGTGCATATTGTTCCTTCTGCCTGGAGTACTTTTCCTGTCCTCTCCTCTGCACATACTCTTGCACATTTGCTTGGATAACTCCTATTCATTCTTTGGATCCAGCTCTTGGATTCCTTCCCCTGGACAACTTCCATGGCAGTTTTACCTGTTTCTCTTATGTGTTCCACTAATAGCCTATACTTCTACTGTGGTGTATATCCCACAGTATTATATTTTTACCTCTCTGTTCTCCTACCAAAAAGTATGCTCCCGGAAAGAAGAATCGATTAATGTCCTGTCATTGTTTCGGATTCAGCATTGAGTACAATGTCTAATCTTAAGAGTAGTTACTCAAAAAGTGTTGATGTAAAATTCCCAAATCAGCCTTAGGAATTTGGAACAATGTAGTCTACTTGTTTATATAGGCTGAGATGTCTCTTGAATCTCTATCTTGAACATTAGAGCTGGAGGAAAAAATGATCAAATAATTTCTAGTGCACACCCATTATCAGGTCCTGCTAGGCAGAAAGAAAGCACTTATGCACAGATTAACAAGGTAGTTTTACCTACTAAATGAGTTATGTAGACAATAAATTCATCAGAAGTTCAGCCAAGAGTACAGTCTTCCTCAGTATGGGAGATTGGTTCCAGGATCCTCTGTGGACACTAAAATCAGTTCCTTATGTAAAATGGCATAGTATTTGCATATAACCTATGCATTTCTATATGATTAAACATGTCTAGATTACTTATAATGCTTAACACAATGTAAATGCCATGTAAATAGTTATTATACTGTATTTGTTAGGATATAAGAAAAAAAAGTGTACATGTTCAGTACAAATGCAGTTTTTTCTGAATATTTTCAATCTGCAGTTAGTTGAATCCAGAGATATGAAACTCAGAGACCCAGAGAGCTGGCTGTAGTTTGTCACTGAATCTTAGAACAACCAGAAAAGTATTCATGAAGGAAGCAAGACTTAAAAGAAGGGTACAATTTAGACAAGCATGACGGACAGGGGCCTATACTGCTAGAGATGGAATACATGGAATGAAAGGACTCACCTGACAGCCATGGAAATTTTATGGAAACAAATGGGAAACAAATAGAGGTAGACTGGGGACAACTTTGACTGCTAATCTAAGGCGTTTGTGCTTTATTTTAAGGACAGCTGGGTACCAGAATATCTTTGGCAATAGTCTTTCTTTTTGTTTGTTTGGCATTGCTGGTGATCAAGACCAGAGATTCATATATGTTAGGCAAAATGCTCAACTGTTGAAAAGTCTACCTATCATATAATTCCAACTATATGCCATTCTAGAAAAGGTACAACTGTAGAGATATTAAAAAGATCTGATCTTTTTAATTTCTGAATTGTGGGGAGGGAGGAACCAATAGGCATAGCATGAAGATTTTTAAGGTAGTGAAAGTATTTGGCATGATAATATAACAGTAATAACATGTCATATGCGTTTAGCTAAGTCCATAAATTGTACAATCCCAAGAGTGAACCCTAATGTAAACTATGGTCTTTGGAGGATAATGATGTTGCCTCATCAAATGTAACGAATGCAGCACTCTCGTGGCAGATGTTGAGAAGGGGCAGTCTATGCATGTGTGGGGAAGGAGGTATATAAGAAATCTCTGTACTTTTCGATTTTGTTGTGAACCTAAAATTTTTCTGAAAAATAGAACGTATTATTTTTTTAAATGGTAAGATATCCCATTAAGGATACCAAGAAATAAGAATGGTGTAGGAGACTGAGAAAGATTACAAGTTCTGCTAACCAGCAAGGAGAACACAGGGAATATTGAGATTTAGGGTATCAATTTGCATAGTTTGAGCTTGTTTTATTCCAAGGCTAGTGAAGCATTTTGATGGACCAGTTATATCACTAATCCTTCTGTATAGTACTAATAGTCATCATCAAAAGGGCTAACTTTGTGAATTATAAAATGGTTATTTCCCAACAGTTTATAGAAATACATGTTTTTAAATACCCTATTTTATGCTAGTAATTCAGGTTAAAATTTTTACTTAAAGTTATGATGATTTGCTTGCATTTTTGTCTTATTTTTCCCATGTGTTAATATCTAGAACACTAATAAAATACTTTGAAGGTACACAAACAAGAGAAGTACCTACAAAGTATACCTTCATTTTTTAAAAAAGAAATTTGCATTAATTTCCTTAAATTCTTGACTCTCTTCGATATTTTAAAATATTTGACATATTTTGGCATAAATATATTTAAAATTCATAGAGGAAGACTTCTACTTTTTCATCCCAGTCTACTCTGAGAAGTCCATTCTTTGAATACCTTGACCTCCTAAGTTTCAGTCTTTCTTAGTTTAAATTACTTTTCAAATTCTGTTTCTATTAAGTTTCCCAATTTCATCAAGATGATAAAAATAAAAAATTCTCTTATTTATATTTTAATTCTGTAGCTCCTCCAAAGTGTTATCATATCTATAAATTATTGAAAATTATAATAGAAAATATGGTAGTCTTTACTTTAGAATGGTTTTAAACATAGAGACATAGAATGGTTTTAAACCTAGAGACATAGATAAGTACACAAAATAAACATTGCATTGATAGTACACTCCAATACACAATGTGGCCAATGTTTAACAATGCGTAATTCAAGATGATATGTTTTAGATCAGGTTGAGGAAGTTTCCTTGTACTACAGGTTTTTGAGTTTTTATTGTGAGTGGTTGTCGATTTTGGCCAAATACTTTTTCTGCATCAGTTGATAAGAACATGTGGCCTGTTAAGGCAGTGGATTACATTGATGGATTTATATTTATGACTATTGAACCAGGCTTACATTCTAGATAAACCACAGTTAGTGTTGGTATATGATTTTTTAAAAATATTACAGTATTCAATTTGCAAATATTTTCTTGAGGATTTTGAGGTGATATTGGTCTGTAGTTTCTTTGTTTATGCAGTAGTAGTCTAATTTTGGTATCAAGAGTAATGCTGATCTAATAAAATGAATCAGGAAGTGTTTGTTCTCTTTTCTGTTTTCTGGAAGAGATTGTGGAGATTTGACCTAAACTCCATTTTAACTTAACCTCTTCCCTAATTATTTGTAAAATTCACCAGTGAAATAATCTGGGCCTGGAGCTTTGTTTTTGATAGGTTAATATATTAGGAATTGAATAATATTGGTGTTATTCCTTCCTTATATGTTTGGTAGAATTAACCAGGAAAATTAGTCAGTTCTGGAGATTTCTTTTTAGAATGAAATTTAAGTATTTAAGATAGTTTCAGGATTATTTGGGTTATCTATTGCATCTTTAATTAGTTTTGATAGTTTTTTTCCCCAGAATCAGTCCAGTTCATCTTAACTGACAAATTAATGTGAATGGAGTAGGTTATTATCCAAATATATCAGTATATAATGATTTTCCCTTTTTCTTTCCTGATATTGGTAGTGGGTAAGATTAGACATTTTCCTTCCTTCTTTTACCTTTTCTTTTTTGACTAGAAGTTTATCAGTGTTTTTGATCTTTTCAAAAAAATGAGCTTTTTGTTTTTGACTTTCTCTAGATTTTCTGTTTTCAATTTCATTGATATCTATTCTTTTATTATTTCCTTACTTCTGCTTGCTTTAAGTAATTTTGATTTTTCTACTTTCCTATAAGGAAGTTCTAGTTATTGACTTGAGATATTTTTTTTAATATAAGCATTGAAGGCCAGAAAAGTCCCACTGAGTACTGAGTTGGCTACATCCTATAACTACATTCAAATGTGTATTTTTTCATCTTATTTTATTTCAATGCATTTGCTTATTTCTCTTAAGGCTTGATTCTTGACCCATGAATTATGTAAACATGAGTGACTTAATCCCAAGTACTTGGACATTTTTTGTTACCTTTCTGTAACTGATTTCTAGTTTCATTCTATTATGGCTGGAGAACAGTTTCTATGATTTTTATACTTTAAATTGATTAAGATTTGTTTATGAACCAGGATATCAACCTTGGTGAATGTTCATGTGTACTTGAAAGGAATACGTATTCTGCTGTTTGAGGGTGATGTATTCTTTAAATGTATGTCTGATCCAGTTGGTTAATAGTGTTATTCAATTCTTTTACATCCTGGATGATTTTATGTGTTCTATCAGAAAGCAATATTAAAATATTCAACTACAACTATCTATTTCTCTTATCAGATTTTTGTTCAGCTCCATTGGTAGGTGCAAATTTAAGATTGTTTTGTCTTTTTGATTAATTGACCCTTTGTTATTAAGTAGTGTTCTTGCCTATTCCTTTACTCCTTTTCTTTGCTCTGAAGTCTGCTTTGATAAACTGTAATTATTTTAGCTCTCTCTTACATGAAGCTCGCATAATATAGCTTCATATTTAAAATAAGCTTCTTGTAGACAGCATAGAATTAGTTCAAGATATTTTTAATCCATTCTGATAATCTTTGCTTGTAATTGGTATATTTAGACCATTGAATTTGATCTACAATTTTATTATTTAGTTTCTTCTTGTTCCCTGTTTCTCATTCCTCTGTTTCATGTTCCCTGACTTGTTTTGGGTTATTGCACACATTTTAGTATTGCATTTTAATTATATATTTTACCATAGTTTTTAAATATTGCTCTAGGAATTACAATAAACACACTCAACTTTCTACATACTACTTAGAACCAGTTTTACCTCTTCTAGGTGAATGTAGAAATCTTAGAAACTTACATATCTCTGTAATTCCCTCTTACGTTTTAGTTGTCTTACCTCTACCTTCCTTGAAATTCCTGTCACATACTGTTAACATTTTTTGCTTTCAAACATTGAACATATTTAGTGAACAAAAAAGAAAAATAATATTTACCCAGATATTTATCCTTTCTGTTGTGCTTCCTTAATTCCTCATATTATAGATGTATTTAGGGCATTGTTTCTCTTCTGTCTGAAAAATTTACTTTAGTAGTCCTTATTAGGTCTATTGGCAATGAATACTGTTTTTCTAATCTAAGAATGTCTTCCTTTTTCCTTCATTTTATATATATATACATACATATATATATATATATATTTTTTTTTTTTTTTTAACCAGATATAGGATGAACCTTTTCTTTCAGCACTTGAAACACATCTTATTTCTGACCTCCATGATTTCTGAGGACATAGTCATTTGAATCTTTGTTTCTTTATAGGTAACAAGGCATTTTTCTGACTACTTTCAAGATTTTTTTGTCTTTAGTTTACAGTATACATACATACACACATTGTAGTTTATAATAGTTATTCATTATAGTTCATATGATATCTATACTATATATACTCACATATACATATATATTAAATATGTATGCATATGTATATACACACATACATACATATGGGAGACAGAGAAAGTGAGTAATGGATTTCCTTGGGTTTATTTCAGTCAAGGCTTGCTGATTTTTAAAAATCTGTAGGTTTATGTCTTCTGCCAAATTTCAGAATTTTTAACCATTTTGTCTTTATATAGTGTTTGGCACTTTATGTAGTTTTTTTTTCTCTTCTCCTTCTGGGACTTTTGATAACCTGAATGTTAGAACTTTTACTATTGTCCCATAGGTCCCTGAGTCTATGTTATTTTTTTATCTTTTTTTTCCTGTTCAGATTGGATTATTTGAACTGTCTTTATATATATTGGATTTTTGCTCTGACAGCTCTATTTTTTCTATTGAAGTCAATCAATGAGTTTTTAATTTAAGTTATTTTGTATATCAATTCTAAAATTTTTATCTGGTTCTTTCTTAATGTGTTTATTTTCTGAGACTATTTTTTCATTCATTTTAAGAGTATTTCTAATTGCTTGCCAGAGCATTTTTAAATAGCTACTTTAAAGTGTTTGAAAATAACTTCAAAATCTGTATCATCTCAGCATTGGAACATATTCAGTGTCGTTTGAGTTGACAGTTTTGGATTGTATTCCAGACTAATTAGATATTGTTATAAAATATCTAAAATCTTATTTAAATCCTATGAAAAATGTTGGTATTTTCTTTAATCAAGGAGTCTACCTGATTAGGTTGAGGAAACAAATTCCAACCCACTTTCTGTTGGCTGTGGTTCCCCGATCACCACAGTTTTCAGAACCCTTGAAGGGCTATTTAGATCTATACAGTGTATATACCACCCAGTGGCCAATCTAGTATATGGGCTGTGATAAATCTATTCTCCAAGTTTTTGGTATGCTGAACAGGATCAGACTCAATCATATGATCTTGGTGATTATCCCAGGAGTTCATAATCAACTATAAGGAGACACTCCCTTAATCTGCCTAATTGTTTATTTTCTGTAGAAACTCATATCGGACTTCTAGGAAGAAAGCTAGCGGTGCTGTGGACTTATCATAACTAAGCCCATGTCTGTTGTGGGAGGACTGAGAGAGAAAACCAAAACCAAAGGTCTACTGAACAGAGAGGACATTTTTTTAACTCCCTGATATTTTTGCTGGCTGTAGACTCCTATTGCCACTGGCTGCTTTTAATGCTATAGGATTACTTGGAAGCTGGGACACAAGAGAACAAAGAAAATTTTGAAAAAAAGAGGAAACATAGGAGGAGGAGAAGAAAATGGAGATGGTGAGCTCCATACTCTGAGCTCAGAAGTTACTTTCCCACTTCTCAAGTCATTACCAGAGAACTTCTGAGGCTCCATTGCCCGCTTCCAGAGCATTAAGCTTAGACCATTAATGGAGGGAAAGGGAGAAAAGGTAAACTCATTGCTGATTTAGATGTATGACAAATTCTACTCTTCTTTCCAATACCATATGCTACTATTTACTTTTTAAAGTTTTCAAATAGGACTCCTTACATTCTTTCCAGGTTCTATAGCTTAAATTAGTGAGAGAGAGAGGGTGGAGTGTATTTATTCCTTCTTACTTAAAACTGGACCCTTTTTACCAGTTGCTTTTAAGTTTTAGAATTTCATCATAGAATTCCATCATAGGGTTATATCTACTGAGTAACAAAGAATAATCTACCATGACAACAGCTCAAACAGAATACCTGTCAATCATGCATTTAAAACATAATTATTTATTTTCTAGATCTTTCACAATCTTTGATAAACGTGGAAGTCACTGTCAGAGCCTATTTCATAGTATTCTCAACCCAGTTATATTATCAAAGGAATATCCATTTAGGAATAGACTGCCTCCCCTCTGCCTCCAGTGAAGTAGTATTAAGCTGGCCCACCACACATCAAAATCTCTTGCCGTGCTGCTCTTACCTAAGGCTACTTATGTCAGGCATGTAGCCTGACATATAGCTTCAGTGTAGCAAGAGGTGTCGACAAATACACATCATAACAAAGTCTTCAATTCAGAGACTCTGGTTTTTCCCACTCCTGGTGCTATGGTGTCAGTGTCCTATGGATCAAGCCAGCAGGCTGCAACCTGCTTCCGGATTCATTCCTGCAAGTCCTATTGCCTGGGGACTATGTTCTATTCTTCTTCTCTAGCTCTGAGATAATTCTCAGAATGACCTGGCTCTGTAATTAATACTCTTACTTCCCTGTTCCAAAGAAAGCTTGTGTCCTTGTTCATTGTCAAGTTCTCATGTGGCTAAACTGGACTAAATCTGTCAATCTCTGTTAATTTGGTATTTTGATGGTAGAACAATTCTCCTACCTTCTATTTGTGATAATTTCATACCCCTTTTTTATATAAAGGATTTATATAAAAATCCTCTAAATGCATTTGTATCTTAATGTTTTTCCCCTTAATGCATTTACTACCATTTTGGAAAAAAAATTACTGGTGACCAGAACAAGCTTCATTTTTTTCTTGTTCCTAATTCTTTTATTTTAAAATAATTTTAGGTGTCAGGGGTCTTTCCTGGTTCTCCAGACTAACCTGAACTTCTGGGTTCAAGGGATCCTCCTTCCTCAACCTGCTGAAATTGGGACCTGAGGTGCATGCCACCAGGCACAACTTTCTTGCTCCTAATTTTAATGAGAGTAGCTATAAAGTTTCAACTACTGTTTGTTATATGTTATAATTTATTAAAACGGTATATGATCTGTAGGTTTTGTTACATTTTTCTATCCTTAGATATTAATTGATCTTGGTAATTTTTGCTACTGTTCAGCAATATTTTCTGGCATTTTATTTGTGAGTTTGCATATATATATATATATATATATATATATATATATAATCCTGAGACTGATTCATATTTTCCTGTATGTCACTGTCACTTAGAGATGGTGAAGCAAAGCAGGCATTGTTCTATACAACCACAGATATTGTATATAGGCAAATCTTTGTGGAGGATTCATAATGCTAGATTATCAACTCTTTCTTATTAATTTAAATGTGTTTTCCCCCTTCTGCAGTTAGCACTGTCTATATTCCTTGAGAAATCTTTCTCTAAATGTCATTTGCAGGAATTTTATCTCCTATCTCACCAATTCCAGGGGATGGCACATAACTAAGGCACAATTAATCAGCTCACTCCCCTAGTAAAAATGATTTTAATCTAAGGATGGGACATGATTCAACAGGATGAAATTCTAGGATTCTTACTGAAACTGTTAGAAGTGAGAAGTGCATTTTGCAACAGGTGACCAAACATTAAGACTCAGGCCTAGAGGTACTAGGTGCCCTCATGCTATGGTAAATAAAGGACCTAAATAGGCATAATACTCAAAGAGATAAAAGCCAGCTAAGAGATGAAGAGAGAGAGCCCTGGAAATACCAAAATGACCCTCTAGATTGAGTCAGACACACACTTATACACTTGCATGAACTTTCTGTGACATGACTCCTCTTTTAAGGTTGATATTTTTAAGCATACACCTCTGAGCAGAGAATGATATGAGGAACACTCCTTTTATCAAATATGTTAAACATCATACATGAGGTGTTTTTAATATGACATGTTCAAAGACAGGTTTAAGACGCCTTATTGCTCCTCCCTGATTCTTTTCCTCCCACCCAGACATAATTGCTGTCATAAATTCAGTCTTTATTATGCCCACACATGGTGTTATATCGCTACTTCCTGTTTATGTATCACACAGTTTTAAACTGTATAATTTTGTCAACTTATACAGACACTTCTGCAACTTGCCTTTTTCATCCAGTGTTAAGTTTGGGAGATTTAACTATGTTGAGAGATGTAGCTGTTAGTTCATTTCAAGTGCTATATTCTACATTCCATACAATTATGTATTCATCTGTTCTCTCTTTGATGTTTCTGTAGGGGATCAAAATATGCCATCCTAAAATATGTCACATTGGCATGAATGTTAGTTTGAGCTGAAGGCATTTGGGATTCAACAGATGCAGAAAGAATCCTTCCCAGAGCTTCTCTATTAGACCCAAAGCAGAAACCTCTGAGAAATAAGGGCTGAGAATTAAGGACTGCCATAAATCTCCTGGAGATGGTCTATGGCCAGGAAGAGATGGAAAGTTGGTGCTGAGACCTGAACAAATCAACCCCATTCCATTTTTTTACCCCATAAGCATAAGGCATAAGCCCTTGAAAGCCCAAGCATCTTCTCCGTCTTGTCACTTCTTTGTAAGTTTATTGTTCTTTGCTAAGCTGCTCTTTAAATCCAGTTTCTAACCTCCCCTGTGAATTATTTATCACTGCATTTGTCTTGCAAATACGCCCACTGCATATGCTCATAAACTGTTATCCTCTTGTTAACCTGTATATTATCAGTCTAAATCACAGTTCCTCACAGCCAGAGAAACTGGGAGAGTGGAGACTTTTCCAAAGTTTTGATATTTACCCTAAATCAGGTTGAGTGTGAGTGCCCATTACTCTCCAAACAAAAATTCTTCATTGACCCATTCATAACATCTCTAAAAGTTCCCTGTATCTCTGTCTCTTCAAGTTGCCTAAAATCCACAGCATCAAAGTCAATTATGGAAGGCTCTCATAAAGTTATTAGGAAGAGCCAAAGGTGAACTCATCATGTGTTCCACAGAGTGTAGAATTGTTACTACTTTGGGTAGAAGTCTCCTAAAGAGAGGGTCCTGGGTGGAAATAGTGAATAATTCTCTTCATGTGAGACTGTGAAGAAATACAGCAAGCCTGAGCTAGGGGTATTTGGAGAAGACTCTCAGTGTAAGAGCACTAGGCACCTGAGAAGGGTTAGCAGCTTTGCCTTAAGGTGAAACACAAACTATTGACCTTACTAAACTAGTCAGGGCTAATCAGACAGACCTGATTTCAAAGCTTCACTCAATAATTTACTGTGTGATCTGAGGAAAGCTGTTCAAATATTTCAGCCTTGATCATTTGTGGAATGAAATGAATTATACCTACCTTTAAGTGTTGATTGTATTATGTAACATGGTGAATATATGGTGTTGGGTGAATATCAGATCCTCAGGAGGTGGTGTTATTAATTTAGCTATTCCCATTGTTTGAGATTGCCATCAGTGTTGGTGATTTCTCTGGGGGTTTTATTGTATACTGTTTGGTTTGAGCCCAATTTCAAAGATGGGTCTTAAATGTAAGAAGTTTATTGGAATCAGGGAGTATTTTTTCCTTCTGGCAAAGACACTTCTTGGAAGTCTGGAGTAACATCCAATGTGATATTCTCAATGCAGGGAAATATTGGGTTAAAATGAACATGAAAAGCAACTGAAAGGGGAGAATTAAAAAAAAAAATCAAAACAGAAGGAGGCAGAAAGAAAAGGCATAATTCCCAAAAACTTTCTTTGATACTATAGAGAAGGGTTGGATTAGTCAGCTGTGCTTCACTATAATGAAATACCTGACACAGGCTACTTATAAAGAAGAGATTTATTAAACTTCCATTTTTGGAGATTGAAAGTTGAAACAGCATAGCACAAGCTCTATGGCTGCATCACTTCATGGTACAGGCAGCAATAATGGAATCATAGGCAGGAGCAAACATGATTACATCTCAGATCAAGAACAGAGAGATAACAGGAAGGGACAGGCTTGCTCCTTTTATAACAAGTCTCTTGAAAGAATTGCGAAAGAGAGAGAGAGAGAGAGAGAGAGAGAGAGAGAGAGAGAGAGAGAGAGAGAGAGAGAAAGAAAGAGAGAAAGAAAGAAAGAATTACCAAAGGCATCACATGAAAGCTGCCTGGAGGTTGCATGAGAAATACCTCATGCCCCATGACCTAAGCAACTCCCACTGGCCCCACCCCTCAAAGGTTCCACCACCTCCCAATTGTGCTACCCTGGTACCTAGCTTGGGTGGACACCCAAGCCATATTCAAACCATAGCTGGCTTTCAGTAGGGACTGGAGATGTTGGGAGCTGATTTCATATCTGTTTATGAACTCCAGGTTTGTTGACACATCTCCTGTCATGCTTTCTTAAGTCATTGCCCTCCTTTAGTATCTACATCATGCAGGTAGTGGGGCAGGATACAATTTCACAGAAGGTCTTTTGGCTACCACCCTTCCCAGTGATAAAGAGCCAGAGAAAGCAGGCATATGATCAGATTAAAGGAAACAAATATTGATTTTTCTTCTGTCTTTTAATTGTGGGAAGAACACTCAGCACGAGATCTGACCTCTCAACAAAATTTTAAGTGTGCAGTATACTACTGTTAATTATAGAGATGTGTTATGTAGTGGAGCTCTAGAATTTATTCATCTAGCATAACTGAGACTCATTTTTCTTTGTAAGGCAAGCCCTCCCAACAATGCTGACAATGCTGACACATCTCTTAGAACTCATTGCAAATTGAACTTCTAGGATACTCCCTTTCCTTGCCAACCACTTTGAGCAAACAATCTTCTCAATTCATTTTCCTCTCTTAGGACACCACAGCAGATTCAAAGTAAAAGATGTAGCCAGTGAGTGACTGATGATTGTTGGTGGTAAAACTGTCTCCCAAGACAAAAGGGAGCCTCTTGCTTATGTGGCTGTACTTAGGGGTAGCCCTCCAGTCCTGAATCGAATCTACCAAATGAAGGTAGAAGAAGACTTGGCTTCCCTTGAGGATGGATTCTAATGAACAGATCTTCATGGCAGGAATTCTGGGTCATCTGATCATTCCTACCCAGTGTACAATGAAATATTAGAAATAATGGAGGTAGTCTGTCAGTTTCTGATAACCTTAAGGGTAATCCTTTAACTAAATGCAAAAAGTCCTACCTTGTGTTCAAAGGGTAACTGGAGATTCCAATTTGGGCTGAAATTTTAGTTATCTTCTGGTATTGCTGATATGCTTAAAATTGAGATTGAAGGGAGCTCCAGGAGAGGTTGAGAAGTTGTAATGCTTTCCAACACGAGTTATACTTTAGAGATACCCAGTACTTTAAGACAATTGATACTGGATGCCATTTCTCAAAATATTCTGATGTCTTGATCTAGTGTGGGTCCTGAGGGATATTTTGCTTTTGTTTTATTTAATTCTATGGGTAATTTTATGTAGTTCCAGAGGTAAGATCCACCAGGGTAGAGAATTCCCCCAAACTTCAGGGGCAACATGTGCAGAGATGATTACAGTATAAAATAATGGTGGTGGTGATTCTGAGAACAATAAACTTCACACACAGTGTAAGATCTGATGGCAGAGCTGTAACCACTAATTAAAATATATCATGTCCATTGAAACTGCCATTGTTCTGAATAAGTGCCCCTGGAAGGCCCATGTTTGATCACCTTGCCTATAGTGCTATTGGGAAGTGGTGGAACCTTAAGTGGCCTGGTGGGAGGAAGTTAGGTCACAAGGAGCGTGCCCTTGAGGTGAGGATATTGGAACCCTGATCCCTTTTCCTCCGTTTCTCTTACTGGATGTCATGAGGTGAGTAGCTTTTTTTCTACCATGTGCTCCTTGTCATGATAGGCTGCCTTGCCAATGCTGCCTTGCCATAAGCTCAAAATCAAAGGAAAAAACCAACCATACAATGAGACCTCTGAAACTATAAGACAAGATAAATATTTCCTTCTCCTAAGTTGATTATCTCAGGTATTTTGTCACAGTGATAGAAAGTTAACTAACATAAAACCCAAAGAAAATTGAGGGTTCTTAGGTAACTAGAAGAGAACCTCACCTAAGAAAGATTGATGTACTCTGAAAAACACCAAGACAGGGATCTATGATGTTTCTGTTTACTTCTTGAAACCCTAAACCACAATATGAATATGATATATTTTTCAATAACTTGATAACAAACTAAGCAATTGTGTCTCATGGATGAATGTATGATTGAATGCAGTAATAAAAGCACGTTATTCATTGCAAATCTCTTGGTTAGAGAGTATATTCTTGCATATGCAAACTGTCACTAAAAATATTTAACTGATTGGTAAAGGGAATAAGTAGGCTTCTGGAATGCTTGTAATATTGTTTGTTGTTCTGGATGCTGGTTACACGAGTTTTTCCAGTTAATAAAAATTAATAGAGATGTATGCTTACAAACTGTACACTTTTCAGTATGTAATTTACTTCAATATAAAGTATTTAAAAATTAAACACAGGGGAAAAACTTGAAAAAATGAATAAAAACCTCTTCTTTTCAAGGTGTCTGTGGGAGGTTGGCTAGGTAATTCTTATCATTGGGAGAAGAAATGTCAAAATTGAATTCTTCCACCTAACAGAGCTTCAGAGAAGTTAGATGGGGATGGGTTACAGAAGAAAGAAATTGTAAAGTCTTTGTCAGTTCTTCAGTGCTATACAGGGTGAGCGAGTGACCTTTTGGAGAAGTGATGAATGTGTCTTTAAACATGCAGAGATAAACCCCAGCATGAGGAGGACAAGCTAACAGCTTTACTCTGTAAATAAAGGGAAACTAATTTAGGAGAGAGCAAAAGAAGGAGGGACATAGGGAATCAGTGATGAAGAGAGTACTTAAGGGAAAGCTTGAGCTGTGTGATGGCAGATTAGATAGTTCCTGAGAACAAGACACCTGAAAGAATTGGAAATGCATCCTTGAAGATGCAGTGACCAAAGGACTTTTAAGAAAATGTGTATCTAATATTTAATTTCAAATTTATTTATGTGATTGCATACCCTTCATTGCTGAAAATCCTCAGTAATATTTGCTACTGTACCTATCCTGATACTTAGAATATTCTTCTGTATATTCCTACTTTTACCTAATGATACTTTTAATCCCAAACCAGAAAGATAGATGAGCCTATAACTGAATGACTTACAGCAATTGTGTCTGATAGTACCTATCAAACTAATCACTAATTGTGATAGTGCCTCTTATAGAATATTGAACTATATTTAAATGCTGATACATGCTGTATTGATCTGTTTTCCATTGCTATAAACACCTGAGGTTTGACACTTCGTAAGAGTTTTGTTTAACTCACAGTTCAGAAAGTTCAAGGCATGGTGCTAATACTGGCTCAGCTCTGGTGAGGACTTCATGGTGGATGGCATCATGGTGGAAGCATGTACCAGGAGAGATCACATGGCAAGATGGGATTTCACAGACAGACCAGGGTAGGGCCAGGCTTCCTCTTTTATAAAAGCCTCTCATAAGAACTAACCAGGGTCCATGCAAACTATATCAGTTCCTTCCTAGTGAAGCACGCTCAACAACCTAACTACTTCCCACTAGGTTCCACCTCTTAAAGGTTCCACACCAGATTTCAAAATTGCCTCACTGAGGAGCATACAAGAATCCTTTGGAAAGACAAACCATATTCAAACCATATCATAGGCCTGAAACTTGGTGATTTTGAACCAGACTCTTAAACTGTAAAATGGAAAAGTATGACAGTACCATGAAAAAATGACTGGGGCCCTTATGATATAGCTAGTTCTCACACATAGATTATAATTGCTACTCTTAGCTTCAAGTATAAATGATCAGTGTTTCACAGGGAGCTGTGATGTGGGATGGATAGAGTAGTAAAACCTGAAGTCAGATGGTCAACTGTATTCCTTGGGAAAGTTGCTTAACATTTCTAAACTTGTTTCCTCCCCTGTAAAATGGTGGAAAATAACTCCCAGGTAAAGATTCTGTGAGTTATAAATGAAAGAATATATTTAAAGTAAGTCATTTAGCAGACAGCATATAGTAAATACTTAGTATTTACTTCCTTCCTTCTCTGTCTTACATAATATTGTATGAATATGTTATAAATTGCAAAGTGTCAAAAAGAATTGTTAGAAAACTATTGAATTTTTTGACCATTTACTCACAAACTATTTCTTCTTAACAACAAATTTCAAGAAGCAGAAAGAGTATTTTTGTATAGTAAATTAGTGTTTTTAATGCAGTGATTTTCAACCAGGATTAGTTTTGCCTTCCAAGAATCATTTGGTGAAGTCTGCAGACATTCATTTTTTACAGTTTGGGGATTGTACTGACATCTAGTCAGTAGAGACAAGGGATGCTGCTAAATATCCTACAATGTACAGGACAGCCTCCTACAACAAAGGACTATCCTAACTCAGAATGTCAATAGCACCACTGTTGAGAAATCCTGTTTTGGCAGAAAGACTAGTTAGTCTGGTAGGCTTTGGTTTCAATTTTGTCAAGTTCCTATGCACATATATACATTCCTTAGCCTTAACAACATTCACTCTTTAGCCTGTGAACTTTCAAAAAGAAAAGTGAGAAGATTCATTTCTAAGGTGATCCTGTGCTTACATGTTCATGAGTGCCTGTTACATCAATGCAAAACTTGTGTTCTGCCCCAGAGAAGTCTAGAGAACTCTCTCATTAGACATTCTTCTCCATACCCCATTAGAAGATGTATTACATTTTGTAAATGTTACCATTTTGAAGACCTGTACAGTCCTGCCTGTCTCAAGCAATACTTAGTAAAGCAAATTCCACCTTTTTCAATTCATTCCATGACTCAACATTGTGGATGAAGCACTTTCCAGTAGAGAAAATGATTGTTTCAGAGTAAGAGCCCTTTTCCTTACCAATCCTAAATCTTTTTTTTTTTCCTAAATCTTAATTTTAAAAATCAGAATGAAAGAAAAGAGTGAAAAGATTGCTCAGATACATTTCTGTTAACCGTAATTTTCAGAAATATTCTTCCCAGCTATAAATCTAAAAGAGGGTGTAGCTAGCATTTTGAGTCAACAGCTTGTGTTCAGCTTCTTCATCTCCTATAGTTCCTGCTGTTACTGCTGTCATCCTGTCACTGCTCCATGACAGGGTCCTGAGGTCCAATAAGAAGGTCAGAGCCAGGTTGGCCAAAGATGCTGGGAAAACAGGGTACAACAAGCAGCACAGAGTCCTGTTTGTTATTTACTTTGAACTTTCATAACACATTATTTATTTTATCTTTCCAACAACCAACTGGTGTAGACAAGATAAATATCATCATCCCCAGTTTATACATGAAAAATCTATAAAGTGTGTTTTGCTCTAAATCATGCAACTAAGCGTCGGGAATCCAGGTCTTCCAACTCTTGAGTTTTTTACACTATAGTAAACAAAATTATAAAGTTTACCGTGTGCTTTTTTCTTTCCAGTTCTAAATTTGATTCATTTGTCTCAACTGCAGAATTAGAGAGAATTGGACATATTGACCTGGTGTAGTGTGGACCCACAGAAAAGGGCAGAACTCTTCCAGAACAAATATATCTTAGCTTGCAGGTGTTCTCCAAACCAAAGATTATCTGTCCTACAAAAGTGTCTTTGGGAAATTACTCATTTCCTATAAAGTCATTTCATAACATAATTAATCATTTTGGATGGATTTTTCAAAATTAGTCTTTATTTATTTGCTTAATTTCACCCATTACTCTAAACCATATTACTATGATTTAATGTACTAGTCAAGATGATTATTTCAAACATTTGAAAATTAGCAATGTCATGATCTGAATGTATATGTGTATTTCCTCCATCAACTCTAAGAGAGCTATTCACTCTTCCTTGGTCTTTTAATTCCCCTAACTACTTCTTACTTGAACATTCATTGTAAGTTTATGCAGAACATAAAGATCTTTTTTCTTTCTGAGAATGTAGAGTCATGCTTGTGCCAGTTGTAGGAAGTAATTTTGATGGTAGCTTTATGTGTGCACAGGTAATTTTAGTTGTACTTTTGTTTGTTTGGGGAGGAGTTAAAAGTTTCAGAACTAATTTAGTACTATTTAAAGTTAGGATTCTTTTAATATATAAAATTGTAACTTGTCTATAACTATGATGGACAAAACCAATAATGTAATATTCCTATAGCAGTGTGTAACTTCTGAATTAGGAATATATATACCTTCTAACTTCTACAAATATAACCCAGTTATATTGTTATTATTCATTTTTGCTGTTGTGGTTTATAATTTCATAACTTCAAAGACATAGCAAAACTCTGAGTGAATAGATGTGATTCATTCTCTTCTCCACAATAAAGGAGGCTTCAGCTTAGAAAAAAAAAATATTCTGTTCTGGAATCTTCTAGGAGAAAACAGGAACATAGTTATTTTAGGAGTCACTATAAACCTAAAAGAATTCAGCAAAAAGGGGATCAAATATGTCACTGGATGAAGCTCACTTGCTTGAGCTCACCAGCTCTTTTGTATTTCAATTCTTGCCTATCTTTGAACTATAAAGACTTTCCTTCTTGTACCTGAATACTTATTTTCTCTTTTTCATTTTTTAAGATAGTAAAATTTTTATTATTGCTAATAAATTTCTGCTTTGTTGTACAAGTTTTTGGGACCACACAAACCAAACCAAAAATCAGTTCTTTCTCACACATGTGCAAATATACATCTGTGTTTTGAGCTGTTACCCATATAGAAAATGTACATGCATATTAACAAATAGTTTAAAAATTAAACCCCATTGCAACCATCATGTAGGTTACAAAACAGAAATTTTGATCACTGTAGCAACTGCCCCAGCAGTCCTTCCTACTCCCAACCCCTGCCTCTTCCATAGAGGCCACTGCTATTCCAACTTTTATGCTAATCATTTCCTGCTTTTCTTTATAGTTTGAATAAATATTTGTAATATGCATCTATATCGTGTGTAGCTTTAATTTAATTTCATTGCTGTGTAAGATTTATCTTATAAAATGACTACACTTTGTCCTTTCTGCTGATGATAAACATCTGTTTCCAGTTTTGATCAATTTTATCAATAAAAGTACTGTGACCATGTATCTAGACTGTACATGTATCTAGCATATGGCTAGGAGTGAAGCTTCTGAGTCACAAGGTAGGCATAACACTACATACAGTGTTAAAATATTTTCCAAAGTAGTTGCGCCAGTTTAATTCTTGTCTGTTGTACTCGTTAGGGCTTGCAGTTCCACTTCCTTGCCAACTCTTGGTATTGTGAGACCTTACACTTTCTGTTAATCATGTAGCAACTTAGATAACTAAATGGTTCTAGGAAAACAAAGTTCTGGGTATCATTCTTGTAACTTTTCAGTACATTCAAAACTATTTACTAGGAAGATCTCAGTGCTCAATCTGGGCTAACATTCTCAACAAGTGGAGTTCTGCTTACCACATGTCTAGATATTTGAAAATATGAGTCAAGTGAATGAACAGTGAAGTCCAAAAAAACCTATTTGATGATATTGTAGTTGTATCTCATTATAACATTACCTACATTTCCTTGATCCCTAATGAGATTGAGATATTTTTCCTATCTCTTGGCCATTTTGATTTCCCCTTTTGTGAAGGACCTAAGTGCCTGTTTGGAGTCTTTTGCCCATTTTTAGCATTCTTTATGATTTCTCAAAGAAGAAATTCTCAAAATGTTCTGAATACTAGCCCTCTGTCAGTTCTACACAGTTAAAAATATTTACTCCTATACTAAGCTATACTTATTACTGCTTTTATGGTTTTAAAAATGATACCCTTAATTTCAATATAATTGAGTTTTTATATCTTTTCCTTTTTGTGTTTTTAGGTTTTGGGATCATGTTTAAGAAGTTCTTCCTTTCTCTTAAGCAATAAAGGTAGTTACCTTTATTATCTTCTAAAATTTTATAAATTTGTCTTTTCCATTTTGGCCTTAATCTGATTAGATTCAATTGATATATATATATATAAATATATATAAAATTGATATATATATATATATATATAAATATATATAAAATAGAGATTTAATTTCATTTTATTCCATGTGGACATCCAATTATTTCAGAAATTTTATGGAAAGAATCTTCTTTCTCATTCCATCACTTCTGTCAATATAGTAAGGTCCATATATGTGGAGGATCATTTGTGATCTTTCTACTTCGATCCGTTTACAAGTCATCTAACTATTAGAGCTTTAAAATTATCTTAATATCTAATAGAGGAAAACCTCCTACCATGCATTTCTTTTTTCAGAACACCTTGGCTACTTTTGTCTTTAAAAGTTTTCATAGACATTTTAAATTTAGGCTTATTTTTTTTTCTTTATTTTTCTGGTACAGAGGATTGAATGGAGGAATGCTTAACCACACAGGCCTTTTTTTTTTTTTTTTTTTTTGAGACAGGGCCTTGCTAAGTTGCCAAGGCTGACTTTGAACTCATAGTCCACCTGCCTCAGCATCCTGAGCCACTGGAATTACAGGCAAGGCCACTGTGCCCGGTTTCCTTTTTTCTTTTGTATACATTTTACCATCAATTTTTCAAATTTCACAAGTATGCACATACATCAGTTGGAATTGTTCCTGAGATTTTACTGAAAAATATGTTATTGATATCATTTTGAATGTATGAATCAGTTTTGTAAAAATTTAGTCTTTGCATTATTGAATCTTTTAATCTATGAAGTTTTTTTTCAATTATTTATTTATAAATGTCTCAATTAAGTTTTTCAATTTATCCCATGAAGATTTTATATATATTTAGTCATATTTATTTCTAGATAATTATTTCTGTTTGATGCTATCACCTGGTTTGCAGAAATGCAATTGAAGTTTATGTACTGATTTTTATATAGGGTTATCTTGCTAAACTCTCATTAACTCTAATATTTTATCTGTGTGTCATGTCATTTCATCTATGAACAACATATCCAAGAAAATGACTTCTGGAAGTTTTATTTCTTTCCAGTCACTAAAACTGAACTTTATCTTGTTTTGTTGCTCAGCTTAGCGTCAATACTAATTTGTTGAATCAAAGAGATGATAATGAATAGTCTGTCTTTCCTTGAACTCAAGGAAAACTCTTAATGATTCACCATCAATATGATGATTCTGGAAGATTTTTTTGTTGTTGTGGGGGGTAGGCTACAAATATTTTTTTTCTGTTCCACAATTACTGAGAGTTTTTAATTAGTGAATGTTAATGAATTTCATCAAATACTTTTTTCTGAATATTTTCCAAATTTGCAATTATTATAAGATTTATATCCTTTGTCAATAAATTACACGTATTGGTTTACTAATATTAAATTTGCATTTTTCATATGAACCCATGTAGTGAGGGATTTTCCTGTATATGTAGTACTCATTTTGGTTTGTTGGGATCTTTTCTTTTCTGTATGTCCTTGTCAGGTTTTAGTATCAAAGTTATGCTGGTTTCACAACAGAAATCTTCCCCCTTCTTTTTCCTATTGTCTGAGAGATTTTATGCAAGATAGTTTTGACTTTCTAAACCATAAGAATGTCCCTCTGCTTGTAATCTCTGTATTAGCTTTCCATCTCTGTGACAAAAATACCTGACAAGAACAATTGAGAAGAGGAAAAGTTCATTTTGGGCTCACAGCTGCAGAAACCATTTAGTCCATGGTCATCTGACTCCATTGTTCCAGGCTTGAGTAAAGCAGAACATCATGTTGGAAGGGAATGGCAGAGGAAAGCTATTCTAGTGGCATACCACTACCTGCTACAGTGTGGCTAGAATTTTAGGAATTTTTCTGTTTGAATAGACAGGAAAAAAGCAGTTGTGGCAGGGCTGGAAGTGGGTAGGTGGAGGGGGCATCTGACCAGTTTAAAACAGAGCCTGTGTGCAGAAAGTAGAGTACTGGGTACATGTACAGTATTGAACCCATGAGAACACCTTGTTCGGGGAAGGCAGTAGAGGTGAGTCAAAGTCTTTTCCTTTATTGCCGTTACCCTGCTGCTCAGGTTAGAATTCAGAGCACACATAGTGTGCCTCTGCCCATGCCCCAGTGATATGATAGTGGGAATTGTGGAATTTGTGCTCAATTTTTGTAGTCTTTTCTCCTTCCTCCTGTATTTTCCAGTATTGTTTCTAATTTTATCTTTCTGAATTTTCTTTGGTATTTTAATGGGAGAGTTGGAAAGTTCATATCAGGCAAATAAAATCTGGATTTTTTTTTTCATACAGGGAATAAAGGAAAGTTGGAAAAATTTTACAGAGGATAGCCATATACCCACCAACCAGATTCTACTTAAAGTATTGTTTTTACTTATTAATGATACATTTTTAGATGTTCATTATGACATATTGACATATTTCAGTTTAATTCAAGCACGTTGTCATTAAGCATATTCTCAGCATAAGCATTAGGTGTGCTCTAAAATATTAATAATAAAATAATTAACCAGAGAGATAAAAATAGGAGTATATATCAGCAGGCTGTAAATATGGCTATATTATATTAATAAATGGAGGACCAAAGTGGTTGTTTTAATAACTCATGTTTTAAAAAACTGTGATAGTGTGTTGAATGATTTTTAAGATTATCTACTTCATTCCATAGATAAAAGTAGGCTATACAAAGTGGAAAAGAGAAATAACATGACCTGGAAGTCCACTGGGGGGAGCTATATTGTCCCACATAAAAATTTACCTAAAACAATTCATTCTTGAAAAGCAAAGAATCTCCTTTAGTAGATTTTTTTTTCTTTTTCAGTGCCAGGGATTGAACCCAAGGTCTGGCACATGCTAAGCAAATGTTCTTCAATCCAGGTACAGCCTTCCAGTCCCCTTGTAGATCATTTTTTAAGAATATCATGTAGTCATATCATCTCATGCCAGGTGATATGAAAACAAGATTCTTCTTGTCTTGTGATTTATTATTTTTTCAATATTTCCATGATCTAGGAGGAAACAATAACAGCAACAGCAGCAAATGGATTTATTTCTTGAAAAACCACAGATTTTGGCTGCTTCAAAGATCTTTAAATGGAATACTTAAATTCCAATTGCCTTAATAACAGTGTGTTTTGTATGCAAACCTTGGTTGTCTTGTCTCTTCACTTTATAGTTTTTCCCCTTGTAATATAGCCTTTCAAACAGGCCATCCAAGGGACCACGAAGAAATCTTATCCTTACATAACAATTCCCTGCACATTGTTACTTTTAAAATTGCATTTCCCTGGCACACATTATAAAGGCATTTTCCTACAGATCAAAACCAAAAGCTTGGACAGAGCCAAAGTTACTTTCAACTTGAATCACCACCCACCTGGGCCTGCCTCAGACTGGCAGTCCAAAGGGAAAATGCTGCCTAAGTGCATTTCCAACCTTGGGTCTGTCCCCTGCTCAGGTGTAGAGAAACGAGATTAATCAGGAGAGGTGACAAGGTATACTTGACAGTAAAGGAATTCTGGGAGGCAGCAGGGTTTAGAGGCCCATACATGGCAAGGAGTAAATAGGAATGACTGTTGAGTGGAACAATTTGAGAAAGAACAAGGTTGTTTGTGATTCCAAACTGTTGCCTGAGCTTGCAGAAGTTTTTAGCTAGAAACACTTTCAAGACAGGACTTTTCCTACTGGAGAAGTTTAGACCTGAAAACCTGCTGTGTCTGTCTATTATAGCAATGAACAATATGTAAAAATGTTAAAACAAAGACTAATATTCAAGAAATTACTTGAAACAAAAAGAAACCAGGATTGATCCATTGTTTGCTTCTGGAGATTTCTTTCAACTGTAGATTTTTAGATACCAAAAGTTCAACCCCTTTTCAAATTGACTTTCAGGTAAAGTTTTTATTTGACAGATTTTTTTTTTTTCCTGATTTCCCATTAACCAGATTTTACTGGATGAGTAGACAATGTTATTTGGCTGAGTCTTTCTGAGTATCTTTAGCTCTCCAGGATCTAGGACACTGTTTATTAAGGGCATATGTTAAAAACTACCCAAAGGCCTCACAGTGTGGGCAGTCTTCTCCAGAAGTGGTGAACAGGAAGTGTTATACACCTTATCTAGGCTTAAGCATGAACCCGAAAGCCTGGGAGAACATGCTGGGTGCTCTTGAGAGATTTTATAGACATGACTGCTTGGAGAACCAGCACAGGGTTTCCAGCTGCTCCACTCAGTGGCTGGATAGATTAGGACAAGTTACTTAATCCCCCAGCCCAATTTCCTCATCCGTAAAATGGGGCTAATAGTAATCGCCACATCACAGTGCTGTATTTAGGACTAAATGGTACATCAAGAAAAAGAGTGCAAAGTAAATGCTAAACACATTAGCTGTTGTTATCACATTTGTGTGTGTGTGTGTGTGTGTGTGTGTGTGTGTGATTCATGTAATTGCACCAAGATCAATTTTTATTTGTGTCAGCAGGATTTTGTCAGCAGTTTCACTCAGAAATACCTTGCTTTTAATTCTATCTCATAATTTGGAAAAGATTTTTAAAAAATAAAAAAAAAAAAAAAAGCAGAGAACTGTTAGCTGAGGCAGAGGGAGAACAGGAATCCCCTGAAATTGTTGCTCCCAACACTATGGACAGCTATTTTATTGATCCAGGAGGAAGCACTCTTGGTTTTCAAAGGCCTCTATGGTAAAATCTTTTTGTGTTTTTCCGAAGTTCCTCAACAAATACGTTGTGTCATGTTTGGGGAATAATTCCGTGATCTATAAAGAAATCAGTGGAAAAAAACATCATTAACCTGAAAAACATTCCAGGGACTTCACAGATGCTTGGCTACTTACTTTTTTTTTTATGTTTGATGAAGAGACTCTTAAGATTACTCAAAATGGCTCAACCTGCACAGACTTTTAATCTCACTGGTGTCCATGTGGCATCTGGCTATAATTTAATTTCAAATCAGCAATAAATTAAATTGCAAAATGTGATTCCTTCCCCACAGGAGCAGTTTTTAACCGAATACATTTTTCAATGTAAAGACATATAATTAGTGATAATAATACCATTGGATATTAAGGAATGAATTTCATTAAAAGTTGTCCAGAGTCTTGGAAATTTTAATGTTAGTTTCTTATTTCCTATTTTCTTTTTTTTACCCTCCCTATGGAAAAAAGGTAACTTGTTTTTTGCTCCTATTGCCAGAGAAGTATGGAAGGAATCTTACTCCCATTTGAAACACGTTGCAATACACACTCTGAATTCCAATGCCTATGCATCCATTCTGTGCCACCAGGAAAATCTACTTGCAAACATTAAAGTTCATGATATAGCTGTTGACATCATCAGGAAGTATTTGTTCCATTGGTCAAGTAAAATGAAAAATATCTGACATTCAACATGACTCTGCTAAATATTAATATCTATATATCTATGTGTGTAACGCATTATATTCTGACATCACAAATGGGGCTGAAAGAAAATTTTTGTCTGGTTCGTATAAATTCTTGATGTTCTTCTGAGATGTTGCTGTGAATACAGATGTCTCATAATATCATAGATATCGTAATAGGTAATATGGCATGAAGCTGAAAGGATTTGGTCCAGCCACTGTGATGAATATATTTTGGTATAAATCCCTCAAATCTATTATTGGACTAATGTTTAAATCTACTGTAATGTAGCTACTTTAGGAAATTCTAAGAGAGAACACTTGATTTCAGTAGCCAAGTTGGAGTAAGATCTTTAATTTCTTAAAACTATTGATGCTCCAATTTATAGACATGTTTTACTGAGATATATTTATAAGCAGTAATACATTTCCTAATCATGATTTTTAGTATAAAAAGTCACTACTTTAAAATATTTACAGATGCTGGTAGCTTAGTAGTATACTGAGAGCTCAGCATGCCTGACGCTCTGGGTTCCATCTCCAACATCAAATAAATTTTTTAAAAAACATCAAATTAAGGAGCCAGCATTGTCAGCTGTTTGAGGATATTTTCAATACCAAAACTTACTCCAACATCATTTCACCGCAAACATTAACATTCCCGAAAACAACACTCTTGATTCCATCCTGCCAAGATAAATTTGTCTGGTGTCATTCAAGTTAGTAAATGGCACCACCATTCACCCAAAACTGTTTGTTCAAGCCAAAGCCTTGGGCATCATCCCTGACTTCTTTATTTCTCTCACATCCAGCATTCAATTTAAGAGCAAATTCCTTTGGCTGCACCTTCTCCAGTTATCTCTGATCCAACCTCTTCCCATCACTTTGGTCAGCTAATAGTATCTGAGTCTAAACCACCATTCTTTCTAGCTTGATTGACTTTAGTAGTTTCCTAACTGCTCCCCTTCTTCTACTCTTGCACCAGATATTTGGTCTGTACACCATTCCAGAGTAATCCATTAAAATATAGAGATTAGATTATTTTATCTCCCTGCTCAAAATTCACCTGTGGCTTCTCATCATCCCTTCCATGCCTCACTAGACTCTGAGCAATCTGACTATTCAAGCTATTTTGCTTTTGCCCTTATTCCACTCCACCTAAATTTAACTCCTTCCTGTGTTCAGGGCAACCCAGGCATCCACTCATCTTAGGACTTGCCCTGTATGGTCCATCTACCTGGAAGGCACTTCAGATATGCTCTTGGCTCACTGTCTTCATTCAGGTATTTCTTCATGCTACCTAATGAAAAGGCATTCTTACCATCTATGTAAAATAGCATCCACTGTCACTCTAACCTAGTGGTTCCTGAATTTAGCTGCATATTATACTCAACCAAGGTCTTAAAAATCCAGATACTTGATTCAGCTGAAATAGAATTATCCAGATAAGATCAAAGATTCAGTAATTTTTTTAAAGCTCTCTGGTATTTGTAATGTTGAGACAAGATAGCTTGAACTTCTGAGCCTACTTCATTTCTGCTCATAGAACTTATTACTGTTGGCATGGTATTACATATTAATTTGACCTCTAGAATTTGCCGTGTGTGCTTAGAAACTTCCTGTGTTTGGTTCACCTCTTTTAAGACCTAGAATAGTTCTTTGCAAATTGTAGGGGTTCTTAATTTCATAAGAGAAAGGTTTTCCTCGCCTCAACATGGAAAGCACATCTGAGAAAAAAAGGACAGTCCATTCCAAGAAAGAAAAGGTGGAGACTTTATGCTAATTCCTTTTTAACAGTGTTTTCAGAAAATAAAATACTGTATGTTATGGCATTGTGGGTTTTGTGATCATTTTTCTCCTAGATATACACTACAAAATCAGGAGTCTATTCAGCATTTCAAGAAAAGTAGAACTCACTTGTCCAGCTTGTTCATTTTTAATGCTGTACACAAAAAGGAAGCAATAATTCAACAAAACACCAAGCAAATATCCAGCAGAGCACAGAAAGACCAGCCCTCACTACCTGCTTGATGTTAAAAAAAATCAACCTTTTTTCACCAATTTTTTAAAAATCCTGAAATATGATCAAGACTGTTTTCACATTGAACATAACTGTTAAAAATGAAGGTCTTAAAGAGTTGACTTAACTCCAAAGATATAATCAGACAGACCATTTCAGAATATTCTTTACTGGTTACTTAAAACATTTGAGTTAATGATAAATGGTTACCATCTTTTAGAGGTGACTTTTTAAATTATAAGATATAGGCTACTTGTTAGATACTAAATATATATGGAAATGTAGTGTAATGATCCAAGAAATCAGAATCAAATCCCTGTCATTTATTTCTGTATGGCCTTTAAAACTGCTGTGTAGCTTAAGATCCAACACATTTATTTTTGTTAAAGTCTACTTCATTTCACATCAATAGTTCACTATCTTATGAACATTTTCTTTACTGTGATTTAGTACAATGTGTGTATTTATATATATGTTTGTATGTACATCTACATATAATTTGGGTAATGATTACAAAACATATTTGACAAGTACAGAAAATAGTGGTTAATATTTTCCATCTGCTATGTGATACATTACCAAAAGAACAACTGGCCCCACAAAATAAGGCAACACCTAGGTAAGTACATGACAGAAATACACATGTCCAATGAGTTAATTTGGATCTACTTACACACTTTTGTAAATGCTACCATATGTTGTTTAACTGCCCATTGTCAAAATTAGTGTCCAAATGTTGTTACTTCCAGAGCTTTACTCTGGAATGTTTAAAAATGGAATTATTTTAATTTCTTTGTTTAAAATAAATTTTGCCATTGGAAAAAATGAAACCTACTGCCTTACCAAATGGAATACTTCTAAATATCTAATTTAAAAAATTAAGTCTAGAGTTCTCAAGTCTTTTTCTTTTATTAGCTTTAATGATGTTTTGTTTGTTTGATAGACAAGTTCTCTAAAGAGTTAAAATCAAGAAATATGTCTAAGGGCTCACATGCAGAATATAAATTGCAGAAAGAAATGGAGAATCCTTCCCCATTTTAATCTACAGGCTTGAAAATCATTGCAGATTGTTTGTGTACGGGGAAGTTGCCATAGCATGGCTCTATGCTGGGGCCCATCTGTCCCCCACCCCACCCCTTCCTTCTCAGAAATTGTGCTGGAGGAAGATCAGGATCAGGCAGAAGAGCCTCAGAAACTTCCTAGTTGAGCCCATATTACCAGCCCAGCATAAAGATAAGAAAGCCTTCCTATGATTGAAACCACCATTCTAAATATTATAAATACTGACATGATTATTTCAATTTTTAGGAAAGCATTTATTGAGTTTTTACAATATAACAGCACTATCCTATGCTCCTTGAGATGCTCAATTCTCTCTAGGTAACTTGTCCAAGTTTACACACCCAAGCTGCTGCCAACTCAGGATGTGAACACAGGTGCCGGACTACAGAGCCTGTGCACTAACCAGTGCACAATGCAACTTCTGAATGATTAAATGTGAAAGGCTAGATTTATTAGTAAAAATGCCACAACAATAACTTCTTGTGTTCTTGCCCTATACTACATTATCAGGGATGTAACTAAATAGTCATTCTGACCTGAGATTATTTTAGTTCTATTAAAGCTGACAGACTGGGCTTACTTCAATTATTATTGTGCATATGAACTGCACACAGTGAAAATTTAAAGAAAAAAACAAAACAAAACAGGGTTTATATCATGTAACTCTCCTACATGTAATACTGGCAGAATAGGCCTCAAAGAATGTTTTGCTCACCCCTAAGTCAAAGATGGGCAACAGAAGGTCCATGCACTTCGGAAAACAGACATAATGATCATACACAGATAGACATTTTGCCTGAAGAGTGATCACAGTGCTTTTATCATCTATTTACATCTCAAAACATGAAGAATCACTGCATTAAAGTCTCTAAAATATAAAATTGTGACTTCCCACATAGGTTTATTATATAGGAAGAATTTTAATCCATAAAAGAGAATCTAGTCTGCTTGATGTATTTCTCATGGCAATAAATTGGTAATGTGAAATCTTCTAAAGCAAAGTTAGAGAAAATAAAAAAATGTTTGCACTAAGCTTTAAAACGCATATATAATATTGCTAGAGCAATATTAAAATGATGCAAAAATTGTTTTGTCAATATATGTGTAGAATGTCTCAGAAATCTTTCCTTCATTCATTCCTCAAAGCAAAATCAAATGACTCCTTTTCTGTATGAAAACCTCTACAAGATTCAAGCAATGAGTCAAGGTCCTTGTTTAGTCTCCACATTGGAGTTCATCAATTGCATGTTGCAGCATTTTAAACACTTCACTTGTATGTTAATAATATACTATTACTTGATTTTTTATTAAATCACTTAATGTGCATTTGATTGCTTAAAATAGCAAATATTCAGAGATCCAACTACAATTACTTGAATTCTCAGTACCATATCAGAGTGGAGCAGGACAGTTAAGAAATTGTTCATATAGACTGTGATCATTTGAGGAAAACCAAAGGTTATCCACATATTTCCCCTCATTAGCATGAAAATACATCACAGCAAAATATAATCCCCTTACATTTCACCAATCATGATTTTTCACATAGCAAATGAGTATGCCTCATGTATAGCGTAACATGAAAACTGCCTTTGAGCCACAGAATATGTGCCCTCATTGATTTTTGTATTAAAGAGAGTAAAAATTTAATCTTGTTCTGAGTTAACAAATATAAAGATTCCATCTTTCAGGATACAGGAAACAAAACAGTATATTCTTGTTATATTATCAGTGTACAAGTGAAGTGATTGAATCTAAACTTGTCAAAATACTTGAGTGTATAGAATAATATTTATATCATATATAGTAATTGTTGGGTTTACTTCTGTTAAGTGTTCTTTAATCTTACAAATGGTTGGCAGAAAAAAAGAAATGAAGTCCAAAGCAGCCCATACAAGAAAAGTTTTTTCCAAGTACATATTCAGTATGTTGTTTATAAACATAAAAATAAAAGTACCTCTTGAGACATCACTGGTGCGACCTTCTTTTGGACACTTAATTGCAGATGTCCAGAAACATTCTTAGGGAATCCGAAAATGATATTTGTGAATAACCTAAGATTTTTATTTTTCTTTATTGCACTATTTTCTCAATAGTACTAAGTTCACAGATTTCAGGCCTCAGGTAAAGTGAAGCCAAGTGACCAGAAAATCAAGAAAGTTAATATCACAGTGCAACAATAAAAAAAAAAAAAATTACAGTGAACATATGCAAAGCCAAAAGGAAAGCATGGGAAGACAGAGAGAGAGAGAGAGAGAGAGAGAGAGAGAGAGAGAGAGAGAGAGAGAGAGAGAGAGAATATGAATATCTACAGAAGTGGCCAAGAGGAAAAACATGCTGACCATCAAAAAGAACTTAGAGACAATGAAATCATGGGTCAACTATCTATCAAGGCTCAAATCAAAGAACCCAAAGCCTTATTTTTATCCTTCTTGTAGAAAAAAATGCTGCTAATTTGAAGTCCCCTGACCTAAGAAAACATGTTCACTTATCTTCTTTTAAGAATTTAAGCCCAGTAGATATGTATGGTCTTTAAATATAGATTATTATCAACTGAAATTGCAATTGAAATATACTTGCTATTCTCAATTCCCAAGCTATATTTCCTTTACTAATAAATGCTTCAGAGTTTTTACACTCTGCTTTCTCAGATGGTGATTTTGCATTTTTTTTTCAATGCTGGGGACCATCCAGGGCCTCACTCATGCTAAGCAAGCTCTCTACCAATGACGCTACACTCCCGGTCCAATGATTTTGCATTCTTAATTCCACCTTTCTACAAATGGTATTTCTCATGATTAGATATCCTAATAAAGGTGTATAAACACATATAAATACATACCTCATTTTCCTTAGTCTTTCTCTCAGTTTCTAATCCCATAAATGATGAGGCATTTCCTTTAAGTTTTCTTTTATTACTTTCCCCATAAGAACAAGATACCAAATACTCTTTTCCTTCAGATCTCCTTTCAGCAAATTTAATGGCATTATGTGTAAACTTCAGTTAGAGTTAGTTGACAAAAAGAGGATTAGGTACTATAAAACTTTTAGCTATGTATATCTCTTGCTAACAAGTGGTATATAATGACATCAAAACATTAGTAATAAGCCTGTAGATAAATAATAAGCATAATCCACCAATTTCAATATGATCAAATTCTGTAATATCTTTAGGCTTTCAAATGAATGAATTCCTTCCTGCCCAACAGGGAGAATAATTTGTCCTCCGTACAATTAAAATGGCTGAAACTATTCCATTTTTAACCTTTTTTTTTCATGAGTTATCTATTGAAATACAACTAAATGCATATTGCTTAGGGTTAATTCCAGGTAATCTACAGAAAGCTAGAAAAATCATCTTTATTTGTCAATACTATAAGGAAAATCTCCATGTTTCCCTCATACTGATTTTACTTGTACTGCATCCATCCTTGGAACAGCAAACTGAAAACTTTTTGGTAGATTGTTTTTCCAGTCTTCTTCCACTGAGTAAAAGGAGAGAAGGAATGTCAGTAATAACTGGTGAAAAAGTGACTCTCCCACAAACATTTCACCCTCAAGTGGAACTGCTAATGGCTTAAATGTTTGTCCCCTCCCAAATTCATGTTGAAATTTAATTGCCTCTGTAACAGTAGTAAGAGGTGAGACCTATAAGGGGTGATCAAGCCATTGAGGGCTCTGCCCTCACAAATGGATTAATGCTTTTATCTCAGGGGTGGCTTCCTTTAAGAGGATGAGTGGAGTGCACCATCCAGCCCACACCTTCCCATCCTTCGGCACTTCTGCCATGAGATAACATGGCAAGCAGGCCTTTACCAGATCCCGATCCCTCAATTTTGGACCTCCCAGCTTCTAGTACCATAAAGCAATAAATTTCTGTTCAGTAATGCTGGCTGTATTCTGTTACAACAGCCCCCAAAGGACTAAGATAGGAGTGAACTACAATGCTGACCTTAGCATCAAACTCCACAGGTTTTAGGGCTCAGCCCTTCACAAAGCCACCCAAGCAGGGTCCGCTGTCATCTGCCCTCTGATCAACTGCCTACAAATTAAGGGATTCTCATCATCCACTCTGATTTGATAATTCACTCGAATGACTCTGCAAGCTCAAGAATGTGTCTTACATATAATTAAAGATCTATTATAAAGGATAATGTGTCCAGATATGAAAATGATAAGTACTTACTCCTCATCGACATTCGCAAAGAAACTACTGAAGCATGGACATCAGCAACAAAACTGATTCAAGGAGGAAGGAGGGACGTGATGGTGAGCCAATCAATTTGGAAAATATATTGCTAAATTCAAGTATTGGCTATAGGGGAAAAACACAGTAACTTTCATGAATGTATTTAAAAATCAAAATGAGGTGATCCAAGATGGCGGACTAGAGGGTGACTGCATCTCCAGTCGCTCCAGAACCCAGGATTCAAGAAGGGGAGGCATTGAGAGACTGGTACTAAAATAGAGCCTTCGGGTAAGTCTTCCCCACCCAGTGAAGATCAGCCCAGGCGGCAGGCCTGGATTCGGGCGGCTTATTAGAATAGGGCAGGGCAGTTAGAGTCTTCTCCAGGCAGCCCTGCGCACTCCGGCAGTGGGCTCCTCCCACACGGCCAGCTTCTCAGAGCAGGCCCCCCAGTGAGAGCCTTTCCACACAGAGCCAGCTCCAAGTCCTGGAACCAGTAGTGGGCTAGGGGCAGCTTTCTTTGGAAGCACTGCATTATCAAGGTACTCCAAGACTTCAGGCTACTGAAGGCAGGAAGGTGATACACTGGAAATCTACAGGGACACTATAAGCCAATAGAAGAATTCTGCAATATCACAAAGTCCCACTGACATCTGACTGATATGAGAAAACAAGGGAAGAAAATGTCCCAAACAAACCTAGATACTATATCAATAAAACCCAATGACAGCACAGCAGAAGAAATGTCAGAAAGGGAGTTCAGAATGTACATAATTAAAACATCAGGGAAGCAAACGAGGAAATGAAAGAGCAAATGCAGGCATTGAAGGAGGAGATGAAAGAGCAAATGCAGGCATTAAATGATCACACCAATCAACAGTTAAAAGAGCAAATACGGGAAGCAAGAGATCATTTCAATAAAGAGTTAGAGATATTGAAAAAAAAACCAAACAGAAATCCTTGAAATGAAGGAAACAATAAACCAAGTTAAAAACTCCATAGAAAGCATAACCAATAGGCTAGAACACCTGGAAGACAGAACCTCAGATATTGAAGACACCATATTTAATCTTGAAAACAAAGTTGACCAAACAGAGAAGATGGTAAGAAATCATGAACAGAATCTACAAGAATTATGGGATATCATGAAAAGGCCAAATTTAAGAATTATTGGGATTGAGGAAGGCTTAGAGAAACCAAAGGAATGAACAATCTATTCAATGAAATAATATCAGAAAATTTCCCCAATCTGAAGAATGAAATGGAAAACCAAGTACAAGAGGCTAATAGGACTCCAAATATACAAAATTACAACAGACCCACACCAAGGCACATTATTATGAAAATACCCAACATACAAAATAAAGACAGAATTTTAAAGGCTGTGTGAGAAAAGAATCAAATTACATTCAGGGGGAAACTGATAAAAATATCAGCAGATTTTTCAATCCAGACTCTAAAAGCTAGAAGGGCCTGGAACAACATTTACCAAGCCCTGAAAGAAAATGGGTGCCAACCAAGAATCTTATACCCAGCAAAACTTACTTTCAGATTTGACGATGAAATAAGTTCCTTCCATGATAAACAAAAGCTAAAGGAATTTACAAAAAGAAAGCCAGCATTACAGAACATTCTCAGCAAAATATTCCATGAGGAAGAGATGAAAAACAACAATGCAAATCAGCAATGGGAGGAACTAGCCTAAAGGAATAACCAAATAAAGGGGAAACCAAATCATGTCAAAAAACAAAATGAGTCAAATGACTGGGAATACAAATCATATCACAATAATAACCCTGAATGTTAATGGCCTGAATTCATCAATCAAAAGACATAGACTGGCAGAATGGATTAAAAAGAAAAATCCAACAATTTGCTGCCTGCAAGAGACTCATCTCATAGAAAGAGATACCCATAGACTAAAGGTGAAAGGATGGGAAAAAACATACCATGCACGGACACAGCAAAAAAGCTGGAGTATCCATCCTCATTTCAGATAATGTGGACTTCAAGCCAAAACTAGTCAGAAGGGATAAAGAAGGACATTACATACTGCTTAAGGGAAGCATAAATCAGCAAGACATAACAATCATAAATATGCCCAGAACATTGGCTCATCCATGTACGTCAAACAAATCCTTCTCAATTCCAGAAATCAAATACACCACAACACAATAATACTAGGCGATTTTAACACACCTCTCTCACTGCTGGATAGATCGTCCCAACAAAAATTGAATAAAGAAACCATAGATCTCAATAACACAATCAACAATTTAGACTTAACCGACTTATATAGAATATACCATCCAACAAAGAACGAATACACTTTCTTCTCAGCAGCACATGGATCCTTCTCTAAAATAGACCATGTTTTATGCCACAAAGCTACTGTTAGCAAATACAAGAAGATAGAGATACTACCTTGTACTCTATCAGATCATAATGGATTGAAATTAGAAATAAATGACAGAATAAAAAACAGAAACTTCTCCAATACCTGGAAACTAAATAATACACTATTATATGATGAATGGGTAACAGAAGACATCAGGAGGGAAATAAAAAAATTCTTAGAAGTAAAGGAGAACAAAGACACATCGTATCAAAATCTCTGGGACACTATGAAAGCAGTACTTAGAGGAAGATTTATTTCATGGGGTGCATTCAACAAAAGAAGTAGAAATCAACAAATAAATGACTTAACACTACAGCTCAAAGCCCTAGAAAAAGAAGAGCAAACCAACACCAAAAGTAGTAGAAGACAGGAAATAGTTAAAATCAGAGTTGAAATCAACGAAATTGAAACAAAAGAAACAATCGGAAAAATTAACAAAATAAATAGTTGGTTCCTTGAAAAAATAAACAAAATTGATAAAACCTTAGCCACACTAACAAAGAGAAAGAGGGAGAAAACTCAAATTACTCAAATTTGGAATGAACAAGGAACTATCACAACAGACACGAGTGAAATACAAAACATAATTAGAAGCTATTTTGAAAATCTATACTCCAACAAAACAGAAAACCTCGAAGACATCAACAAGTTTCTAGAGACATATGAATTACCTAAACTGAACAAGGAGGATATACACAATTTAAATAGACCAATTTCAAGCAATGAAATAGAAGAGGTCATCAAAAGCCTACCAACAAAGAAAAGTCCGGGACCAGATGGGTTCTCAGCTAAGTTATGGAAAACCTTTAAAGAAGAGCTCATTCCAATACTCCTCAAAGTATTCCATGAAATAGAAGAGGAGGGAACCCTCCCAAATTCATTCTATGAAGCCAATATCACCCTGATACCTAAACCAGACAGAGACACATCGAGGAAAGAAAATTTCAGACCAATATCCTTAATGAACATTGACGCAAAAATTCTCAACAAAATTTTAGCAAATCACATACAAAAATATATTAAAAAGATAGTGTACCACGATCAAGTGGGTTTTATCCCAGGGATGCAAGGTTGGTTCAACATTAGGAAATCAATAAATGTCATTCACCATATCAACAGACTAAAAGTTAAGAATCACATGATTATTTCAATAGATGCAGAAAAAGCATTTGATAAAATACAGCATCCCTTCATGCTCAAAACACTAGAGAAAATTGGGGTTGTGGGAACAATCCTTAACATTGTAAAGGCCACCTATGCTAAGCCCATGGCCAATATCATTCTAAATGGTGAAAAACTGAAAGCATTCCCCCTAAAAACTGGAACAAGACAGGGATGCCTTCTTCCACCACTTCTATTCAACACCGTTCTTGAGACTCTAGCCAGAGCAATTAGACAAACCAAAGAAATTAAAGGGATATGAATTGGAAAAGAGGAATTCAAACTATCCCTGTTCGCTGATGATATGATTATATATTTAGAGGAACCTGGAAATTCCACCAGAAAACTCTTAGAACTCATAAATGAATTCAGTAAAGTAGCAGGTTACAAGATCAATGCTCATAAATCCAATGCATTTTTATATGTAAGTGATGAATCTTCAGAACGAGAAATTAGGAAAACTACCCCGTTCACAATAGCATCAAAAAAAATAAAACACTTGGGAATCAATCTCACAAAAGAGGTGAAAGACCTCTACAATGAGAACTACAGAACACTAAAGAAAGAAAGAAAGAAAACCGTAGAAGATGGAAAGATCTCCCATGTTCTTGGATAGGCAGAATTAATATTGTCAAAATGGCCATACTACCAAAAGTGCTATATAGATTCAATGCAATTCTAATTAAAATCCCAATGATGTATCTTACAGAAATAGAGCAAGCAATTATGATATTCATCTGGAACAATAAAAAACCCATAATAGCTAAAGCAATCCTCAGTAGAAAGAGCGAAGCAGGGGGTATTGCAATACCAGATCTTCAGTTCTATCACAAAGCAATAGTAACAAAAACGGCATGGTATTGGTACCAAAATAGACAGGTAGATCAGTGGTACAGAATAGAGGACACAGACACAAACTCAAAGAAATACAATTTTCTCATACTAGACAAAGGTGCCAAAAATATGCAATGGAGAAAAGATAGCCTCTTCAACAAATGGTGCTGGGAAAACTGGAAATCCATATGCAACAGAATGAAATTAAACCCCTATCTCTCACCCTGCACAAAAATCAACTCACAATGGATCAAGGACCTCAGAATCAGACCAGAGACCCTGCATCTTATAGAAGAAAAAGTAGGTCCACACCTTCAACTTGTTGGCTTAGGATCAGACTTCCTTAACAGGACTCCCATAGCAGAAGAAATAAAAGCTAGAATCAACAACTGGGATAGATTCAAACTAAAAAGCTTTCTCTCAGCAAAGGAAACTATCAGTAATGTGAAGAGAGAGCCTACAGAGTGGGAGAATATCTTTGCCACTCATACTTCAGATAGAGCGCTAATTTCCAGAATCTATAAAGAACTCAAAAAAGTCTACACCAAGAATACAAATAATCCAATCAACAAATGGGCTAAGGAAATGAACAGACACTTCACAGAAGATGTACAAGCAATCAACAGATATATGAAAAAATGTTCAACATCTCTAGTAATAAGAGAAATGCAAATCAAAACTACCCTAAGATTTCATCTCACCCCAATTAGAATGGCGATTATCAAGAACACAAGCAACAATAGGTGGTGGGGAGGATGTGGGGAAAAAGGTACACTCATACATAGCTGGTAAGGTTGCAAATTAGTGCAGCCACTCTGGAAAGCAGTATGGAGATTCCTCAGAAAGCTTAGAATGGAACCACCATTTACCCAGCTATCCCACTCCTTGGCCTATACCCAAAGGACTTAAAATCAGCATACTACAGAGATACAGCCACATCAATGTTCATAGCTGCTCAATTCACCAGAGCCAGATTGTGGAATCAACCTAGATGCCCTTCAGTTGATGAATGGATAAAGAAACTGTGGCATATATATACAATGGAAAATTACTCCGCCATGAAGAATGATAAAATTATGGCATTTGCAGGCAAATGGATGAAATTGGAGAATATCATGCTAAGTGAGATAAGTAAATCTCAAAAAACTAAAGGACGAATGATCTCGCTGAGAAGCGGATGAGGACATATAATGGGGGGTAGGAGGGGTTAGCATTAGGGTTAGGGTTCGGTTTGGGGTAGGGATAAGGAGGGTGGTAAGAATGGAGGAAGGAAGGACTGTATAGAGGGAAAAGAGTGGTGGGAGGGGTGGGGAAGGGAAAAAGTAACAGAATGAATCAATCAATATTGCCCTATGTAAATTTATGATTTTTAATTAAAAAAATCAAAATGAAATTAAAATTCCAGATAACAACATGGATGTTGAGGCAGGATGTTTCAACAAGAAACTTAAAAATACTATAAACAGTTTTGTTCCTTTTAGAAGAAAATAGTTACTAGTTAACTTCAGAACTTATAAGAGACATACAAAACTGAGGTATATATTCAAACATCAAGAGTAACTTTTTAAAAGTAAATCATGGGAATAAAAACCATACTAATCCAATCAAAGGAGCAAAGCATAAAATATAAAAGCAAGTGGGGATAATAGATGGCAACCAATACAAAATAGGATACTAGACATCAATCCCAAAATAAATCAGAAAGGTCAAAACACTTGAGATAAATCTTCAGCTCCATTAAAAAATCCTGCTGTATGTTGTTTATAAGAGATATATTTACAACAAACCATAAAAGTCTAAAAATTAAAGCTTGGAAAAAACACACCCTCCAAAAAGAGGCTGCTATACTGACATTTTTTAGTAACAAATGTTTAAGATATATTTGATATGGATGAAGAAATATCCAAGGAGATCATCAACAAAATAGTGAACATATAAAGGATATAGATTTACAAGGATAAATGGACAAATTGACATGATGGTGAGATGATACATCACTTATCTTCTCTTAGAAATCAGGAAAATCAGACAAAGGTTACTAAGATACAGAAATGTACAGTACATTTGTGGTGAAGGAATCTCATCAAAGGAATAACTATTATTTTCAAAACATAGAGAAATTTACCAAAAATGATGACATATGAGACCAGAAAAGATGTCTCGGGTAAGTTACAAAGAACTGACATTATGTTGACAATTCTCTGACTCTAAAATTGTAAATAGAAATAAAATATAACCAAGACAACCAATTAGTTTTAGAAATGATTCCACTTTAAAATAACTTATGGGTTAAGCAAGGAACTTCTAGGAAATTAAATTAAATTTTGAAACTATCATTAGAACACTACACATCCAAAACCTGTAGAACAGAATTAGGCTAATACTTATGTGAAAATTTTAAATTTTAAATGCATTTGTTACAAAACAAGAAAGCAGTCACCTTAGAAATCATCTAAAGAACAAAGAAAACTGCAGGAAGGAAATCAAGCAAAGATAAAAATTAAAGAAACAGATGACAGAATTTTAGAATAGAATAAAACTACAAAATCAAAACCTGATTCTCTTTTTAAAAAGTAGCAAACACAAAGACCTTTGAAAGTTTGATTAAGGAAAAAAGTAGACACAAATTAATACTAAGAATGGAAACAGTTTTTTTAATCTTAAAAATAATATGAAAATATAGCTACTATTTTTAAAATGACATCAACATGCTTTTAGAAAAACAAATTACTGAAGCTTACTGAATAAATCTTTTGTAGTTTCACTTTTTAATTTTTTTATTTGATCTTTTTAGTTATACATAGTAGTAGACTCTATTTGGATATATTTATAAAAACATGGAATATGCCCTGTAATCCCAGAGGCTCTGGAGACAGGAGGATCTCAAGTTCAAAGCCAGTCTCAGCAAAAGTGAGGCACTAAGCAACTCAGTGAGACCCTGTCTCTAAATAAAATACAAATAGAACAAACAATAAAAAAATATATATATACAAATAGGGCTTGGGATGTAGATCAGTGTTTGAGCGCTCCTGAGTTCAACCCCCAGTACCCCCCTGTGGGGGAGAAAAAAAAAAAAAAAACATGGAATATATCTTATTCTAATTAGGATCCCAGTCTCATGGATGTACATGATGTTCAGCTTCACTATGGTGTTAAAACCCGATTCATTCTACTCTGAAAGAAATTGGTTGTTTAGAATTTTCATTCCTTAAAGACACTATACCCAGATAATTCATAGAAGAGATTTAACAAATTTTAATTATCTGGTTATCCTTATTTTCAAGTAACAAATTATCCTTATTTTGTAAACATTCTTGCAGAAAATAGAAAAAGAGAGCCCTGCATGGTGGTGTACACCTGTAATCCCAGTAGCTCAGGAGGCTCAGGAGAATTGAGAAATCAAAGCCAGCCTCAACAATTTAATAAGGCCTCAACAATTTAATAAGCAACTTAGTGAGACTCTGTCTCTAAAGAAAATATAAAAAGGGGTGGGGATGTGGCTCAGTGGTTAAGTGCCCCTTGGTTCTTGATAAGATCTTACTAATACATTCATACACATGGTTTGACAAAATCTAACTCATTTATGATTAAAAGAAAGGAAAAATAAGATAGCAAATTTTCCTTATATTGACAAAAGAAACCCTTACATAATGGTGAAAATTATATTTCAAATTACAACAGCTAACAACCAATTCTCCCTTATCAAATTTCATGTGTCTTAAATAATTTCAGTTTATATAATTTAATCTTCACAAGAACCCCGTGAGCTAGGTATTATAATCTTCATTTGCTAGAGGAAGAGAGTGTAGCAGAGAGATGTCCACTAACTTGCACAAAATCACACAGACGGTAAGAGGCGTGAACCCAGACATTTTGGCCTCCAAGTTCATGCCTTTACCCAGGATGCCATAATGCCTTTGAAGCACACCCAGCACCTTTCAATTTCCATTGTCTATGTATAACTTGGTTTTCTCCTGGATTTGGATCCTCTCTGAATCACTCAGGTTTCCTCTGTAAGACTTCTTTAGATTCTAGTCACTCTCTCAGAGCTAACTAATTATCCAAGTATTCTTTTTTTATATATCTATCTCAAAGAGCAGTTGGGTCTACTTATTCTCTTTTCCTTTTTGCATATTGAATGTGGCTTCAAGAGCTCTTTTTCCTTTTCTGTCAAGTATAATCTCCAAAATTCTATCAATTCTTTGAAAGAAACCTGTTTTTCTCTTCCTTAAGCAATCTCCAATTTGTCTTCTGCTGTTTCCTGAGCCATCTCTTTTGGCATCACTACACGACAGGAAATGAAAAATTCACTTTATTGGAGAAAAGGAATTTAAAGAAAGTCAAGAACAAAGAAATGCTTCTAAGAGTTTTACTATCACTGTTGTGAGCTTGACCCCAGGTCAGTAGAAACCTGTTCTCTCTTGCTTCCAAGCAAGGAAGCCCAAAATGCTTGTGTCACACTTGTCAATGCCCCAGGAGACCAAATAATTTCCATAGCCAAGCCAGACTCAGTGTGGGAGGGAACCACAGAAGGTCATAAATTTGAAAAGCCATGATTCATTTAAAATCATGAATATGAGCCTTCTACCCCACTGTAGCATTTATGTGCATTTTAGCAATCGGTTTTCCCCTTTATTCATAGAATATATTCACTTGTCAGTTCCCGCTGCTGTCAATTTGAGACCTGACCTTAGCTTCTTTTTAAATTATTCATGATTCCATTTTAGAACCTCAATGACTGATACAATATATTAAATCTTTATATTTTTAACTCAGAAAAAGAGAACAGAGTGACTTCACAATTTCCTGTGGCAAGTTAAAAGAAACACATGTATATTCTTTTAATTCTCAATAAGGAAGAAAGGGAAGGAGGGAAAGCTGAAGGTGGGAAAGAGAAAAGATTTTGAAAAACACTTTCCTCATAACTCGGACAGAGGCATCTGAACAGACCCTAGAGGAGCTACTTACTTACAGAATTCATTGCAGCCATTACGCCTGCCATATTTGAATTACATAATTTCAAGAACTATGGAAAGGCAGTCTAACCACCTTGGTTGTGAAAATAGATACATGATTGAAAGATTCTTATCTCTGCCACAGATGCTTTTCCTCTCTCCCCATTTTGGGTAACATAAGAGTGTCCTTTGAGTACCAAACACAGGGATTAATAAGATATAGTCCTTGCCTCTGAGTAACTCAAGGTCAAGTTAGAAAATTCATTCAATCCTGTAAAGGATCCCATCCTGAAATGTAGTCATTTTTCCCAAATTGAAGGCCAGAAGTGTTGGCTAAAGTTGAAAGGAAAAACCCAGAAGATTTGCTTAAAACAGAAGTTATGTCAATTCTGGGGGGTTGTGGTACGGTTACTCCTGAAGCAGGATCTAGAGCCTTGAAATCAACATGAAAGGGTTTCACAATTCAAAGGCAGCAGAGCAGTTCATAAAACATTTGGCATGATTTTATTTCCTAGACATTTTAAGAAAGTCAAATTTCTCAGACGAGAGTAATTAAGGGAAATCTCTTTTAATTGGCATTCTAAATTCATAGAAACATTGGTAATCTGGATATCTGGATTACTAACATAAAACAAACTAGAATAGATCTAGAATCAGAAGACTAGATAAAATCAGATCCTGAAACACATACATGATTTTCTATGGAATGTGGTGATTTGTGACCCATTATAGATATTTTAGTGGTTGTTTTTAGAAGGAATATAAAATATTCTGATGTTATGCTAAAGAAATACAACAAATATGGGCAGTGAGAGGCCCCAGCCTTGGATTTGCTGTTTGTATAGCACAGTGCATCCCTCACTCTGACACTTCATCTTAAATGTTTAGGAGAATGGTAGTGCCATTCTTTCCTTAATTGAATGTGGTTCAACAAATGGAATTCCCAAATGGGTCACTTCATCTGTCGACTTTAAATGTGACACTTGGGCTAGTAAATTTATAGTTCATGAATGATAAACTCAAGAAGTAGTGATAGCTAGGCTTAGGGGCCTGCAAAGATGGAAAAACAAAAACAAAACCCTCAAAATTATGGAACACTGGTGACATCTTGTGGCCATCTTTAGTAAGTTCACTCTCAATGACTAAAATTCTGGAAAGCCAAAATGCAAAATTTTCCTCCCGCCCTCCCTTCCTTCCAAATATTGTTAAAGATATTTTTCCCTACACTTTTAGATTCACTGCTCTTATCACCTGGAGATTTCATGAAATTCTACATCTACTCACATGTAAGCTCAATTACTATTAAACTAATAATACCATATGATTGCTTACCACCAAAAAGCACCAAGCAATTATTATAGTACTAGGAACTGCACAAAACCTGTCTTTCAAGGACACGTTAACAGGTAGGCTTTTCATAAAAGGGGTAACATGGACACAGGGGGTCCCTCTATCCTGGGAACTTCAGAATAGACCAAAGACATTTAATGAAGCAGATACTTCCCAAAACACTAACACTGAAGATGTTACTATAATGTCTCATGAATTTGAAGAATTTCTTAGAGATAGAATGCAAAGGAAGCCAGATTAAAAAATGATACCATTCTTGGGGAAAATGGTACAGGCAAGTTATCTAAACATGGCTAGATCTATGCATTTGCTTTATTCATAGATTCCCAATAACAGTATACGAATGTATATATTAGCACTCTAAGAATGATCTCTTAGCTAAAATTAACATTGTGACATGATAGATTACATATGCAAATACAAAATATATAAAAGTCAAAAAGGAAATTCTTTTAACTAATATGATTCCTCCGAAATGAGAAAGAAAACAATATATCCACATGACACTTTTACACATATTTGTGGCTTCCATGTGGGAGTTGTGGATGGAGGTGGATAGAAAATAACTTGGGTACAAAATTTTCCAAATTTGGTCTGACTAAATGAGACAACTCAGCTCCACTTCCATGGAACCCAGAAACTGAAATGGCCTTTAGTAATCTCATAATGTCACTTAGCCATCCTATTATAGTCTCCTAGATTATCACAAACTTACCTTTGTACATTCATGAAAAATAAAACATACTATAAGATTAATAACACAAGTTGGTACACATCAGAGACCTGTTGCTAACTATCACCAATCTCTTGACTTGTTCTTCTTGCCTCAGGTCACTTATAGCTTCAACTACATTAGTCAAAGCATCTTCAGGTTTTGTATGAAGAAGGATCACCTTCAAATTTGAAGATAGCACATGCAGTTCAACCTGTACTGATAACTAAAAGCATTCCAACTCCAGCTACTTGATTATTTAAACAGGAAATATTCTTTTCTCCTGGCGTTTCTATTCACTTACCTAATGATCTCAACCCAGCTACCTCGTGATTGCATTTCTATAGTTTGAGAAATATCTAAATTCAGAACAGATATATGGATACTCCTATACTAAATTCTGAATTAGTATTGTTTGTTTATGAAAAAAGACTATGCACTATCTTTACTTTAGATTTCCATGTGGAATCCACTCTTTCCCCCCAACCCAAAGGAATGTTTATTATAGCATTTATGGGCCTACCTCCTCCATTGGGATCCAGAAGCAAGACAGCTTCATAGGACCAAATTTTGGGTCTTCTTTAACACATGCCAAATTACTGAAAGTTAAAAGGTAAGCATGTACACTGACAGGCTAAATATGTGTTTGAAATAATCCATGATATTGTAATACTATGAAAACAAAGAACTTTATCTTCCTTACATACCCCATGCATAAGGGTCACACAAAATATGAAATATTGAATACTTTGATGCTAAGAAAGCACTGTGTCTGAAAGGTAGAAGCTCACTAGAGCAGAGAAGACATACTGAGACATATCCTAAGGAAAGAACAAATCCTAGGAACTTCCAGAAGAGGGGAGAGAGTGATGAGAAAGATATTATCAGAAGGAAGTAAAATGAGAATTACATCAGACTTCTCATCAACAACACTGTTGGAAAACAATGCGAAAAGGCAAATGTCTTTAAATTTTCAAGGACAAAAGGTTTGAGCCTGAACTGTAATAACTGCCAATCATTCAAGTGAGGTACAAACTACTATGGCAGGCCAAGAGACCAGGAAATATTTTATTGCCAACTTTTTTTTTTAATATCAAACCTAGAAACTCATGTCATTGGGTAATGGTCATAAAGGAAGAATATGCTGGGGAATGCAGAGGAGGAGTAAAGGAACTGCAAATATATAGTAGTGCCCTCTTATTTGCAGGAGGTACTTTCCAATAACTCCAGTGGATACCTGATACAATGGATAGTACTGAACCCTAGATATACCACGTTTTTCCTATATATACATACCTGTGGTACAGTTTAATTTATAAATTAGACCCATTAAGAGATTAACAATAATAATAAAATTGAACATTACATACTGTAATAAGAGTTATGTGACTGTGCTCCATCTCTTTTTCTCTGTCTCAAAATATCATTTCGTACTGTGATCTCATATCATTTCTGTGATATGAGATGATCCAATGCCTGTAGGATGAGATGCAGTGAGGTGAACAATGTATGCATTGTCAGAGAGTATGAGGCTACTATTGATCTTCTCACCAACATCAGAAGAAAGATAATCTGCTTTAGGTGACCCTGGATCACCTAAAGCCAAGGCATTGTTGATAGCTGGATGTCAGAAGCAGATGATGTCCATGATTGAGGATCTTTGATAGTTGAAGTGTTATGTGCTAAAACTTTTTGGAAGAACATTATAATTAGAAGTTGTTTTCTCTTCTTCTTAATTCACCAAAGTTTTGTGGCAGAGGTTGTAATTCCTTAGGTGATCATTCAGGTGAATTCAGTGCTGTCTTCCATCTGAGGATTGTATTCCATAATTTTCCCTTCAGTGTTTGTGGAATTTGAAACACTTGAGCACATATTGGTAATGTCCACATTCCTGGTTCTGCTTTAGTTTCTTCTTCATCTTTTCTTTCTCTGTAGATGACTGGTATGGTTTAGATAATAGTAGTCTCACAAAAGTTCTTCACCAAACATGTCAGCAAGTCCTTCTCTACCAAATTGTCTAGCTGTGTGAATGATTTTCCTAACTCTTCCAGTGATGCTCAGGTAATCTTTTAAATCATTTGCAACTTAATAAGTTCTTCCAGCAGGCACAATTTCTGGTTTTAATTCAACCACTGAATATTTGGTGAATGTTATTGTGTCAGCAGTAGTGAATAATTTTCAGTCGGTCATTATGTCCTGATTAGGGTCTTCATCAAATACTGATTGAATGTGGTCAAACATCAGGTGTGTACAGTCCCAAGAAATCAAATAATGTCCTGACCGGGGCATTGTATTTGGAGGTAAAATACAGCCTCGTCATTTTTATTTCCTAGCAAACAGAACCAGGGTGACCAGGTACACTATTATTCATAAGACTTTAACTTCCAACACTTTCTCATGTAAGAATCTTTTTCATTTCTGGAATGAAGCATTGAAGGAACAATTCTATAAACATGGTGGCTATAACTAACACTTTCTGATTATGTTTCAAGAACACAGGTGAGTTTTGATTTTGTTTTTGTGAAAACAGCAGTTCTTCCCTCTGTACACTGTGTCTGTCTTTATCATACGCTCTGCAGTATTGCTACATGGTAGCTGAATTAATCTGTCCTTCCATGTTTTATGCTCTGGTGCCTCCTTTCACTTTTACAAATGTAGGTTCTATCAGGCAACTTCTTCAAAGAAAGCCTGATTTCATTGCAACTGAAGACTTTTTGGATAGTATTGTTGCCCTTTAATCAACCTCTATTCTGCTGGAAATGTGACAGAAGCTTCTTTATTGGCAGGCTCTCCTATAATTTTTACATTTTTTAGTCGCAACCTATTTCTGAATTTGTGTAACCATTCCTTACTTACAGTAAATGGCATGATATCACTTGTTGCAGGGAACCCTGAAGACTTCCTATGGGCTCCAAGCTTTAGATGCAATATGTTGCCATTAATTAGAATACATTTTCTCCCACAAATTTAATGCCTTTTCCATCCTAACTACAGACATATCATATACTGTGGCCATACTTTTTGCAGCATGAGGTATAACAGTAAAACTAGTGTGAATTCCTTTTTCTTCTTCACAATTTTGGGAATAGAAGATTCATTCTTATTGTCAATCTTAGCAAGCTCAGATATGATATTTTTTTCTTTCCTAAGAATTTTCACATTTTCACTTAAAGGAAACACTTTAAGCCTCTTTTTGAATTCATATTTGAATTTCCATCATCACTTTTATTTGGGGGAGAGAATTAAGTAAAATAAGGGTTACTTGAATGCAAGCACTATGATTCTTAACAGTCTAATAATGGGATGGCTACTAAGTGAATAAGAGTGGGAAGCACAGGCTGTGAGTGAGGATATGCTGGACAAAGCAATGATTCATAGCAGTGCGGGACAAAGTGGCAAAGTGTGAGATACACAATTAAAAATTGATGGCTTGTTTATTTCCTGAATTTTCCATTTAATATTTTCATACTCTGGTTGATAATGTGTAGCTAAAACCACAGAAGGCAAAACTGCAGATAAGTAGGGGCTACTGGTATTGAACTTCTTGTCTTATTGAGGATAGCTTGTAGATTATTGACTCCTGTTACTGTTTCAGAAAGATAATCTGAGGGATGTTTGTGAAAACCACAAGAGTTATAACTAGAATGATAGAAGCAGAATGTGTAATTTATAAAACACTGAAAGGAAACAAAGGGAACAAAGAAAACTGGCAATCCGATCCTCTTGCCTTCTCCCAGGTCTAGCACTCCTGAGCTCTTGCATTCTTCATCCAGCTGCTCCAGAGATTTAGATGCTGTATTATACTGGGATGGGGGAGAGCAGTCATCTCATAATAGGTTCTGGATCATTAATCTGCTGGTTTATCCCTTATACCAGCTTGCAATCAATTCTACTTTTAGCTCCACCTGGCAATCTCTCTTTCAAAATTAACTGGTTCTTTCCATTCTTCAACTTTAGCAGTTACATTTTTAAAAGAAAGGGACCAAAGGAGTTTCTCAAGATGGTGGATAAAAGAAGTTGCTTTCCTCCTTGCTCTGTGGTGTGAAATCAAGAAAACAGAAAGGTAGCTTCTCGGCAAGTTGGGTGAAAAAAGAGTGTGGCGGGGAGTACTTTACTGGGAATTAACACTGGACATTCAAAGCAGATTCAGGACTCAAGAGGTTGGATATAATAAAATAAGGAAGAAATCCTCAGCACTGCTGCCCCTGCTGCCACCAACACTGCCAGCTAGAGTGGTCCCCATGAACAAAGTGGAGGGATAAGAAGATTAAAAGATCCTTCATATTTAGGAGGACTGAGGCATGTCTGGGTACAGAGAGATCAGAGATCAAAGACACTGCTCGACTAGCCTGAAAGGCATGCTGCATGATAACCTTGTGTGGGAAAGAAGTTGCATCTCTCCTGGCTGCTGAGGATAAGGGATGGAACCATTTCACAGCTGCAGTGTGGGGGCTGGCAACCAGGGGAGCTGTCATGGCAAATCCAAGCTTGGCTAGAAATAGAGACCTGGCAAATCCACACCACATGTAATCAAGTGGGCCTAAGCGACCAGGAGAAAATCAAATGTAGAGAGAGGTTTACACAGGGGAATACAGGTTATGGAAACCCACCAGGCTCCCCTACCCACCTCCAATCTGGCAAGACTGGCTGGGAGAGGTGAGCCCAGCTGGGAATGTGAAAGGAAAAGGGTGGGGACATGTGGCTGGCAGGGAGCCAAAGGGCATGCTTGGTATGCCTGGAGAAAAACAGGAAGCTATTACAATTGGCTACATGTATGCTTGAGCTCGTGATTGCTTGGCCTTTAACAGGATTGGATGGACATATCTGATCATTGCTTATGCATGAGACTGCTTATATATAGAGGGTGTTATCCGAATAAAAAAAAAAAAAAAAGCTCCTTCATGACAATCTGAGGTGTACGTGTCTTTATGTCCTGCTGGACGGCAACATTTGGTGGCCTGTACAGGGAACGGTGAGCGCTCAGATAAGTAATAAAGGAGAAAATTTTTCATAGCACAGTCAACTAGCAGGTTTCCCTATTTGAGGAAACAGTGGCCTTAAGGTAATAACGGAAGGCTCCCCAAGTGAGGAAACTTAACAGAAGGCTGTCCCAAGAGACAGCAAAGGATGTCCTGTAGTAAATGAATGTGTGTAAGGTGTTAGTTGTGTTAATATTTTTGTTACTTTTTCTTGTTTGGTTTCTGTTTGTTGTGGTGGTGGTGATCAGAGAGGCCATATTATATATAGCCATGGGATCGGAAATTTCACAGATTCGCATGGAAGGCTCTCTTAAGGCATTGTTAAGAGAAAATGGAACTCCATTAAAGTCTAAAACTGCGCAGACGTTCCTTAAAACTATAGAAGAAGGGCTCCTTACTGTCCCTCAGTGGGAGTGTTTGGGAAAGGACCTCCGTAAACAAAATGAAAAATCACCTCTCCCTCTTGGTACTTTGCCTATATGGACATTAGTTTGTTTCTGTCTGACTTCCAAAAAACCAAAATTTCAAGAACAGCTAAGAGAAGGGGACGAGATATTAGAAACTGTAAAAGAAGAACAATCAAGTTGAGCTTCTGAAAGAGAAAGTAGACATTCAGACTCAGAACAGGGATGTGACTCTGAAGAACAGGAACTATCTGAGACAGAGCTAGAAAAGAAGTTCTCTCAGTGGCATTTAACCCCTACTGCACTGCGCCCTCTGGTGTATAATCCAGGTCACCACTCTTTTCCAAGTTGTAGGGGCTGCACAGGGGTGGCCCCCAGACAATGGGCTGATGTAGAATCTCAATCAGTGTTCCCAATATTCCTGGTACTTGAAGATCAAAACAATCAGAGATATCATCAAATATTAGATATAAAATTAGTGAAACAGTTAAAACAGGAGTACAAGCTGCATTTACCATTTCTTTATTAGAGAATGTTGCAAGTCAAAATCTTACTCCGACTGATTGGGGTAATTTAGCAAAAGCATGTTTATCTGGGGGACAATATCTTATGTGGAAGGTGGCCAACCAGGAGTTACGTTCTGATACTGCCTGACGTAATGCAGTTGCGGGCAATCCTCAATGGAATCTAGACACGCTGACAGGCCAAGGACCATATGAAGGGCAAGGTCATCAGATTAATTTCCACCCTGGTGTGTATCAACAAATTAGTGCTGCTGCCACTAAAGCTTGGAAAATGCTTTTAGGTGCTGGCGATCTTCAAGGACAGTTATCTAAGGTTATTCAAGGCAACAATGAACCCTTTGCCGATTTTGTAGACAGGTTAATTCAAACAGCAGGACGTATATTTGGAGATGTAGTCCAGGCTATGCCTTTAGTCAAACAGCTTGCATATGAGCAAGCAAATAAATGGTGTAAAGAAGCAATAAGACCTTGGAAAAACAAAGACCTTGGACCCTATTTAAAGGCTTGTAGGGATATTAATGAGGCTTTTATTCAAGGTCAGGTGATGGCTGCAGTGCTTGCACAAGGTCTTAGAGGCAATGCCAACTCCCGCCCAGGCCAACAGTGTTATCGGTGTAAACAATACGGACACATAAAAAAGGATTGCCCCCAGGGTCCTGTGCCAAAATTATGTCCCTGATGTACAAAAGGGAAATGCTGGGCAAGTGACTGTAAATCAACTAGAGACAAAGATGGTAACCCCTTACCTCCAAAAAATGAGAATCAGGGCCCCCGGCCTCGGGGCCCACAAATATACAGGGCTATTCAGTCTGTACCTCAGACCCATTACCCCTTGACTCCCCAACTAGACAAACAAGAGGAAGCACAGGATTGGACCTCTGTGCCTCCGCCAGAGCAGTATTAACTCCAGAGATGGGAGTACAACCAATACCAACTTCGGTTGTTAGCCCATTACATAAAGGAACAGTGGGACTAGTTCTGGGGAGGAGTTCTTCTGCTTTAAAAGGATTAAATATTGTCCCTTGAGTTATAGACCCTGATTTTACAGGAGAAATAATAATCCTTGCTTCTTCACCAAGAGGTGTAGAAATAATAGCTCAGGGTGATCGCACAACACAATTGTTGGTCTTACCCAGCTGCCATGATCAATATCCATCAAAGAATATTATTAGGGGAAATAAAAGATTAAGTTCTACCGGCCAAAATATGGTCATGTTAACATTGGATTTAAAAGATAGACCTATGACAAAGTTAATGATAGAAGGCAAAAGTTTTGAGGGCTTATTAGATACTGGGGCTGACAAAAGTATTATCAAAATTACAGAATGGCCCAAAGCCTGGCTGCTTCAACAGGCAGATCAGACTTTAAGGGGATTGGGTATAGCTTCCAATCCTAACAAAAGCACAGCCATATTAAAATGGAAGGATGAAGAAGGTCATAGTGGTATCATCCAACCTTACGTCCTTGAACATCTCCCAGTAAACTTGTTGGGGAGAGATATCATGGAACAGATGGATTTACATCTCACATCTGAGATTCCATACAGTAAACTAAAAGCTAATCAAATGATGTTAGCCCAAGGACACATATGGGGAAAAGGTCTTGGGAAAAATAGTCAAGGACCTACTTCACCCATTTTAGTTACTCCAAAACAAGATAGAAAGGGTTTGGATTTTCATTAGGGGCCACTGAAGCAATTAAAATAACAAGGAAATCTGATAAATCTGTCTGGGTCCCTCAGTGGCCCCTCTCAAAAGACAAATTAGAAGCGGCCCAACAATTGGTTAAAGAACAACTAGAGGCTGGACATATCAAACCATCCACCTTCCTTTCAACACACCAATATTCATAATAAAAAAGAAATCAGGAAAATGGAGGCTATTACATGACCTAAGAGCAGTAAATTCTATAATGGAGCCCATGGGACCTATTCAATTAGGATTACCACTTTATTGACTGTTCCAGTTAATTGGCCCTCCATTGTAATTGACAAAAAAGATTGCTTCTTTTCCATTCCGTTACATCCCTCAGACACCAAAAGTTTTGCATTTACTGTGCCCTCACTTAATAACAGTTCTCCTAATAAAAGATATGAATGGATAGTTCTCCCACAAGGCATGGCCAATAGCCCCACTATGTGTCAAATATATGTAAACAAGGCCATTGAACCCATACGCCTAGTAAACCCTCAACTTTTAATCTATCATTATATGGATGATATTTTGTTAGCTCATAAAGAAAAAACTGTCTTGGAAAATTGTTATAGTTCCTTAATAAAGTCACTAAAAACGTGGGGCTTACATATTGCCATTGATAAGGCACAAATGACAGACACCAAAAACTTCCTGGGATCTATCATAAATGCAACTATAGTTAAACCCACAAAAATTAGTATTCGAGTAGACCAACTTAAGACTTTGAATGACTTTCAAAAGCTATTAGGTGACATTAACTGGATTAGACCTTACCTTCACTTACCCACCTCAAGTTTGGGCCCCCTGTTTGACACTCTTAAAGGTGATTCTGATCCCCTTTCTAAGTGGGTGCTTACCCCTAAGGCTCGAACAGCTCTCAAGCTTGTTGAAACAGCTATGGAAAAGGTTCATCTTGATCGTATTGACCTAGCTAAGCCTTTATCATTCATTGTCTTGGCCATAAATAAGTTACCCACAGGAGTGTTTTGGCAAAAGGGTCCTATTCTATGGGTTCACATGAATTATGCCCCTAACAAGGTCTTATCCTTGTTTACTGAATCTGTGGCAGAATTAATCCTTAGGGCATTAAAAGTATCCCTTTCCACCTTTGGGTCACATCCCTCGACAATAACTACTCCTTATACTACTGATCAGATACAATATCTTATTAATAATTCAAATTCTTGGGCTATAGTCTTTACTAGTACTTCTGCTGTGTTTGACAGTCATTTGCCATCTGATCCTCTTCTCCAATTTTGGAGTCAACATCCTATAATTTTCCCCAAAGTCACCCAAAAAGAACCTATTATAGGAGCTACCCTTATATTTACTGATGGATCAAAAAATGGTATGGGTGCTATTACTGTATAATGTTACAGAAACATTGCTGTTTAATGCTCTATCTGCACAACAAACAGGACTATTAGTAGCTATAGAAGTATTCAGAACCCACCATGAGCCCTTTAACCTATTCTCTGGTAGCAAATATGTTGTTAATGCTATTCAAAATTTAGAATTAACTGGTCTGCTCTCCCTCATTTCCACCAACACTAAGTATTTATGATCTTTACAAAAACTTATTTGGGATAGAAAAAGCCCTTTTTTAATTGGACACGTTCGGGCTCATAGTGGCCTTCCAGGTCCTCTAAGTTTACACAATGATTTAACAGACATGGCCACCAGAGACCCACATATCTTTGATGCACTTGAAAATGCAAAAAATTTTCATTCCAAATTTCATGTAAATGCTTCTACTCTACGTTTACGCTATCAGATTACTAAGGCAACAGCTCAGGACATAGTCAAGTCTTGTGCTAAATGTGCTACACTTATTCCTAACCCCTCATTAGGAATAAATCCAAAAGGGCTTCAGCCCAATCATATTTGGCAAATGGATGTAACTCATTATTCAGAATTTGAAAAACTACAATTCATCCATGTGTCAGTAGATGCCTTTTCAGGATTTATTATGGCCTCTGCTCACACTGGAGAAAAAAACCAAAGATGTAATAACACACTGTTTACATTCTTTCTCCATACTAGGGGTCCCCAAACAAATTAAAACAGATAATGGTCCTGGATATATGTCCCAGGCCTTTAAACAATTTTGTTCCACATGTCACAGGAATTCCCTATAATCCTACTGGACAAAGCATTGTTGAGTGTGCCCATTTAACACATAGAAACATGCTTTATAAACAAAAAGGGGGAATAGGGGCATCATACAGATCCCCAAAAGACAAATTATCTGTTGCCTTGTTCATTTTAAATTTTTTAAATCTCGATTCTGAGGGCCGACCAGCTGCTGACCGTCATTCAGAGCCTAATAAAAAACATCTACCTCAAGTGCTCTGGAAGGACATTGTATCGGGACAATGGAAAGGCCCGGATCCGGTATTAATCTGGACCAGAGGATCTGTTTGTGTTTTCCCGCAGGACACACAATCGCCAATTTGGGTGCCTGAAAGATTGGTCAAGCCTTCCTCAATAGAAAATCAAGAACAAGAAGAAGATGTGGAAGTTCCTCCAACTGTTGTTGTTGATGATCCCTCACCATGTTAATGGAGGAGCCGTGCCTTACCTTTGGGGGATAGTAAAGGCGTGGCCTTGCCCTTTACCCCTTACTAACTCTTCCAATCTATATCCTCCTATTCTTACCACTAATTCCACATTAGGGTTACCTACTGTACCCTTTTCTCCTGACTTAGCACCCTTCCCAAATGGCTCCTACGACTTAGCAGGTTATGTGGGAACCTCCCCCCAAGTTTGGCTATGCTAGACCGGTAATCAGAGACGGGTAAGATTCTTGAAGAGCTCATACCAACCTAATACAGGGAATGAAGACATAAACTTCATTTTCTGATGACGGGTAAGGATGTTGCTCTGTCATGGACAACCTAAGACAGGCATGGTCTTTTTATAAACAAACAGGGGGAGATGTGGGCTGGCAGGGAACCAAAGGGTGTAATGGTATGCCTGGAGAAAAATAGGAAGCTGTTACAATTGGCTACATGTATGCTTGAGCTCGTGATTGCTTGACCTTTAACAGGACTGGGTGGACATATCTGATCGAAATTGCTTATGCATGAGACTGTATACAGAGGATGTTATCCAAATAAAAAAAAAGCTCATTCATGACAATCTGAGGTGTACGTGTCTTTATGTCCCGCTGGACGGTGACAGGGACAGGAGTGATTGAGTTTGGAGACAGAACCCAAGAGACTAGGTAATGTGGGGTTCATGGGTGACAGGGTTAAGGATTGGTTCTTCCACCACAGGAGTGGAACCAAGGGGACATCCCTGAATACACTTTCTTCTCAGCAGCACACAGATCCTTCTCTAAAATAGACCATATCTTAGGCCACAAAGCAATTCTTAGTAAATACAAAAAAATAGAGTTGCATTCTATCAGATCATAATGGAATGAAGTCAGAAATCAACAATAAAAAAAATAGAAGATACTCTATTACCTGGAGACTAAATAATATACTACCGAATGGTCAATGGATAGCCAAAGAAATAAGTAATGAAATAAAAAAAATACTTAGAGGTAAATGAGAGTAGTAACACAACATATCAAAATCTCTGGGCCCCTATGAAGGTGGTTCTAAAAGACAAGTTCATTGCATTGAGTTCATTCATGTAAAAGGACTACGAAGTCACCAAATAAATAACCTAACATTACACCTCAAAGCCCTAGGAAACAGAGAACAAATCAATACCAAAGCAGTAGAAGACAGGAAGTAATCAGAGCTTAAATCAATGAAATTGAAACAAACTAACAAATTTTCAAAAAATAAATGAAACGAACAGTTGGGTCTATGAAAATAAATAAAATCAATAAACCAAACTAGCCAAGAAAAAGAGGGAAAGACTCAATTACTGACATTCATGAGAAAAGAAAATATCACCACAGATACTACTGAATACAAATGATAATTTGAAAATTTATAATCCAATAAAATAGAAAATCTTGAAGACATCAGCAAATTTCTAGAGAACTATGACCTACCCAAATTGAATCAGAAGACTATATAAAACTTAAACAGATCAATTTCAAGAAATGAAATTGAAGATGCCATCAAAAGCCAACCAACCACGAAAAGCCCAGGAGCAGATAAATTCTCAGCTGAGTTCTCACAGACCTTCCAAGAAGGACTAACACCAATTCTCCTCAAATTATTCCATAAAATAGGAAAGGAGGGAACACTTTCAAATCCATTCTATGAAGCTAGTAACACCCTGATACCAAAACCAAAGATACATCAAGGAAAAATATTTCAGACCAACATCCCTGATGAACTTAAATGCAAAAATTCTTAATAAAATACTGACAAATTGCATGCAAACACATATTAAAAATATAGTGCACCATGACCAAGTGGGGGTCATCCCAGGGATGTAAAGTTGGTTCAACATATAGAAATCAATAAATGTAATTCATCAGATCAATAGACTTAAAGAATCACAGGTTTATCTCAATAGATGCGGAAAAAGCATTTGACAAAATACAGCACCCATTCAGTGTTCAAGACACTATTAAAACTAGGGGTAGCAGGAACATACCTCAACATTGTAAAAACTATATATGTTAAACCCAAGGCCAACATCATTCTAAATGGGGAAAAATTAACAGAATTTTCTCTAAAAACTGGAACAAGATAGGAACACCCTCCTTCACCACTTATATTCAGTATAGTCCTTGAAACTCTAACCAGAGCAATTAGGCAAAATAAAGAAATTAAAAGGGCTACAAATATAAAAGAAGAGCTCAAACTATCCCTATTTTCCTATGACACAATTCTATATTTAGAAATACCCCCCCCCAAAAAAAAAACTCCACAAGAAAACTTCTAGAACTCATAAAAAAAATTCAGTAAAGTAGCAGGATATAAAATTAGCACCCATAAATCAATTGCATTCCTATATATCAGTGATGAATCTACTGAAAGAGAAATTAGGAAAACTACCCCATTCACAATAGCCTCAAAAATAGAGAGAGAGAGAGAGAGAGAGAGAGAGAGAGAGAGAGAGAGAGAGAGAGAGAAGAGAGGAGAGACCTCTACAATGAAAACTACAGAACATCAAAGAAAGAAATTGAAGAAGACCTTAGAAGATGGAAAGGTCTCCCATGTTCTTGGATAGACAGAATTAATATTGTCAAAATGGCCATACTACCAAAAGTTCTATACAGATTTAATGCAATTCCTATTAAAACTCTGATGAAGTTCTTCACAGAAATAGAAAAAGCAGTCATGAAATTCATTTGGAAAAATAAGAGGCCCAGAATATTGAAAACAATACTTAGAAATGGGAAGCAGGAGGCATCACAATACCAGACCTTAAATTATACTACAGAGCTATGGTAACAAAAATGGCATGGTATTCATACCAGACATGAAGACCAATAGAACAGAATAGAAGACACAGAGACAAATCCACACAAATACGTTATCTCATACAAAGGTACCATAAAAATACATTGCACAAAAGATAGCTTCTTCAAAAAATGGTGCTAGGCAAATTGGAAATTCATATGTAGTAGAATGATATTTAATCCCTATCTCTCACCCTGTACAAAAATCAACTCAAAGTGGATCAAGGGCCTAGACATTAGATCAGAGATCCTGTGCCTACTAGACGAATACTCCATCATTTGGCTTAGGAACCAACTTCCTCAACAAGATTCCTAAAGCACAAGAAATAAAATCAAGAATCAATAAATGGGATGAATTCAAACTAAAAAGTTTCTTCACAGCAAGGGATCAATCAAGAATGTGAAGAAAGAGCCTAAAGGATGTGAGAAAAATCATTGCCACCTGCACCTCAGATAGAGCATTTATCTCCAAGATATATAGAGAACTCAAAAAACTTAACACCAAAAAACAAAAACCCAATCAATAAATGGGCAAAGGAAATGAACAGGTACTTCACAGAAGAAATACAAATGGCCAACAAATATATGAAAAAATGTTCAACATCTCTAGCAATTAGAGAAATGCAAATTAAAACTACACTGAGATTCCAGTTCACTCCAATCAGAATGGCAATAATCAAGAATACAAGTAACAATAAATATTGACAAGGATGTGGGGGAAAAGGTACACCCACATATTGCTGGTGGGACTGCAAATTGGTGTAATCACTCTGGCAAGCAGTATGGAAATTCCTTAGAAAAGTTGGAATGGAACTCCATTTGACCCAGTTATCCCACTCCTTGCTATATACCCAAAGGACTTAAAATCAGTATACTACAATGATGAAGCCACATCAATGTTTATAGCAGTTCAATTCACAATAGCTATGCTATGAAATCAACCTAGGTGCCCTTAAATAGATGAATGAATAAAGAAAATGTGGTATATACGCACAATGGAATATTACTTAGTCATAAAAAAGAATGATTTATGACTTTTGCTGGTAAATGGATGTATCTAAAGATTATCATGCTGAGTGAAATAAGCCAATCCCCAAAATCCAAAGGCCAAATGTCCTTTCTATTATGTGGATGCTAACACAAAATAAGGGGTTGGGGAGGAAAGAATAGAATTTCAGTGGATTAGAAAAAAGGGAATGAAGAGAAGGGACAGGGGATGGAAATAGGAAAGATAGTAGAATATAACATAACTTTCCTACATTCATATATGAATATACCACCAGTGAAACTCCACATCATGTACAACCATAAGAATAGAATCCTAATTAGAACAAGTTATACTCCATGTACATATAATATGTCAAAATACACACTTTACTGTCAGGTATATCTAAAAGAACAAATTTTAAAAAGAAAAGGCAACTTTCACACTTTCAGGATGTATGAATTACTTGCTTATTATTACTTGCCTTCCCCTGAAGATAGGTTTTATCTTTATCTGCCCTTAAAGGTCAGTTATTACTGTTTGCATCTGTGTTGTCCCATTCCCTTATTCTCCTGGGTTTACATTTACAGAGCTCCTGAAAGAAGATTAGAAACCTAGAATACAAAACCTAAGAAAACCAAGGCAACAGATGATAGTACAAATATTAATTTGTAAGCATAACTAAAGATTAGTATGGACAATCATCCAGGAAATGGGGGGAGCAGTCACACAGGCTTGAGTTTTCTCTTTCATCAAAGAAAACTCCCCATGAGACCATAAGCTTGGGCTGGGACAGAGAAGGTAATACAGCAGGAAAAGTGCCCTGGGTATTTGAGCCACTTCTTCATGTAACTCCTTGTGCCTCAGAGGTACTCAAACCAGTCCGTGTATATATCACTTTTAGGTGACGATGGATTGTGGCTATGCACATCCATGTTTATGGCTTACTGAACCAAACAACATCTAGGTGCGGCGGGTCCACTCATGTCACATGGCAACTTGGTCATCATTTTGATTTCCAGGATCCCTTTGCTTCCCAATCAATGTTCTCACTTTAAAAGATGCTTGCAAGATTGGAAATTCGATTTGCATTGTAATTCAGTCACTCATAGAGTGATACTCTGGGTTTGTTTTCAGAAATCTCAGTCCTATGAATACTGGAAATGAGGATTTCCTTAAGGTCAGATATTGGAACTTTCAGTTAATTCATGCAAAGCTTGAGATGAGAATTTGATGGTCTGAGCTCATTCTTTTCTTTCTCCTCTCTCCAGAGCAATTAGGAACCAGTCAACCTTATTATAATAGTTATTTTGACTACTATATCTTAAGGCATCAAATACATGGTCATACAGAAGCATGCCTTTTATAATCACTGGATTAAGAATAGCCAATAACATTGTTTAAAACACCTACTACGGAGCTGGGTCCAGTACAGAGCCACTGGGTGAGACTTCCCCACCAGAGAGGTAGGCCCAGAGACCCAGGCCCAGACCAGCGGGGCCCCAGCCCACAGTCTAGTGCCCAGGCAGTTGACCATCTGTCAACACATGGAGGTTCCTCTGCCCACTAGCAGGGAATATACCCCACCTGGAGGCCACCACCCCTAGAGGGGCAGCACCCTTTTTGGGTCACTGCATTATCAAGTTCCTCCAGGACTTCAGGCTACTGAAGACTAGGAGATGAGTTATTGGAAACCTCCAGAGACACTATAGGTCTATGGGGGGAAATGCAATACCTCAAGATTTACACTCCTAGAGGGGAAGATACATAAGCAATATGGAAAACAATGGAAGAAAGTGTCCCAAACAAACCTAGATGCTACAGCACTAAAATCCAATGATAGCATGGCAGAAGAAATGTCTGAAAGGGAGTTCACTGTAATAATTAAAATGATCAGAGAAGCAAACAATGACATAAGAGAGCAAATGCAGGTATTGAATGATCACACCAATTAACAGTTAAAAGACCACATGCAGGAAGCAAAGGATCATTTCAATAAAGAGAGATTCTGAAGAAAAAAAACCCCAGAAATTCTGGAAATGAAGGAAACAATAAACCAAATTAAAAACTCCACAGAAGGCATAACCAATAGGATAGAACACCTAGAAGATAGAACCTCAGATATTGAAGACAAAATATTTAACCTCGAAAATAAAGTTGATCAAACAGAGAAGATAGTAACAAACCATGAACAGAATCTCCAAGAATTATGGGATAGTGTGAAAAGACCATATTTAAGAATTATTGGGATTGAGGAAGGCACAGAGAAACAAACCAAAGGAATGAACAACCTATTCAATGAAATAATATCAGAAAATTTCCCAAATCTGAAGAATGAAATGGAAAATCAAATACAAGGGGCTTACAGAACACCAAATGCACAATATAACAACAGATCCACACCAAGACACATTGTAATGAAAATGCCAATATATAAAATAAAGATATATTTTAAAGGCTGTGAGAGAAAAGCATCAGATTATGTATAGGGGGAAACCAATATGGATATAAGCAGATTTCTCAACCCATACCCTATAAGCTAGAAGGGCCTGGAATAACATTTTTCAAACTCTGAAAGAAAATGGATGCCAACCAAGAATCTTATACCCAGCAAAACAAACCTTCAGATTTGAAGACAAAATTAAATCCTTCCATGATAAACAAAAGCTAAAAGAATTTACAAATAGAAAGCCAGCACTACAGAATATTCTCAGCAAAATATTCCATGAGAAAGAAATAAAAAACAACGATGTAAGTCAGCAAAGGGAGGAACTACCCTAAAGGAATACCAAACAAAGGAGAAGCCAAGTCAAGTTACAAACCAAAAATAAGCCAAAATGACCAGGAATACAAATCATATCTCAATAATAACCCTGAATATTAATGGCCTGAACTCATCAATCAAAAGACACAGACTGGCAGATTAGATTAAAAAGAAAGACCCAACAATATGCTGCCTTCAAGAGACTCATCTCATAGAAAAATATACCCACAGACTAAAGGTGAAAGAATGGGAAAAAATATAACATACACATGGACTCATTAAAAATTGGGGGTATCCATTCTCATATCAGATAAAGTGGACATCAAGTCAAAGTTAGTCAGAAGGGATAAAGAAGGACATTTCATACTGCTTAAGGGAAGCATAAATCAGCAAGACATAACAATCATAAATATTTATGCCCCAAACCATGGCTGATTCATGTACGTCAAACAAATTTTTCTCAATTCCAGGAACCAAGTAGGCCACAACACAATAATACTCAGTGACTTTAACACACCTCTCTCACCACTGGACAGATCTTCCAAACAAAAATTGAACAAAGAAACCATAGATCTCAATAACCCAATCGATAATTTAGACTTAACAGACATATATAGACTATTCCATTCATCAATGAGTGAATACACTTTCTTATCAGCAGCACACGGATCTTTCTCTAAAATAGACCATATTTTATGCCACAAAGCTATTCTTAGAAATACAAAAAGATAGAGATACTACCTTGTATTCTATCAGATCATAATAGATTGAAATTAGAAATCAATGACAAAATAAAGAAACAGAAACTACTCCAACACCTGGAGATTAAATAATACACTATTGAATGATGCATGGATAACAGAAGACATCAGGGGGAAATTTAAAAATTCTTAGAGATAAACAAGAAGAAAAATACAACATATCAAAATCTCTGGGACACTATGAAAGCAGTACTAAGAGGAAAATTCATTTCATGGAGCACATTCAATAAAAGAAGTAAAGGTCAGCAAATATATGACCTAACACTACAGCTCAAAGCCCTAGAAAAAGAAGAACAGATCAACACCAAAAGTAGTAGAGAACAGGAAATAGTAAAAATCAGAGCTGAAATCAACGAAATTGAAAAAAAAAAAAAAACAATTGGAAAAATTGACAAAATAAAAAGTTGGTTCTTTGAAAAAATAAACAAAATTGATAAACCCTTAGCCACACTAACAAAGAGAAGGAGAGAGAAAATTCAAATTATTAAAATTCAATTTCAAGCAATGAAATAAAAGAAGGCATCAAAGGCCTGCCAACAAAAAAAAAAAAAAAAAGTGCAGGACCAGATGGGTTCTTAGCCAAGTTCTAAAGCCTTCAAAGAAGAGCTCATTCCAATACTCCTCAAAGTATTCCATGAAATAGAAGAGGAGGGAACCCTTCCAAACTCCCTTCATGCTCAAAATACTAGAAAAAAATAGGAATAGTAGGAACATTCCTCAACATCATAAAGGCTATCTATGCTAAGCCCATGGCCAATATCTTTCTAAATGTAGAAAAGCTGAAAGCATTCCCCCTAAAAACTGGAACAAGGCAGAGATGCCCTCTTTCACCACTTCTATTCAACATCATCCTTGAAACTCTAGCCAGAGCAATTAGACAGACCAAAGAAATTAAAGGGATATGAATAGGAAAAGAAGAACTCAAACTATCCCTATTTGCTGATGACATGATTCTATACTTAGAGGAGCTGAAAAATTTCACCAGAAAACTTCTAGAACTTATAAATGAATTCAGTAAAGTAGCAGGATATAAAATCAATGCTCATAAATCTAATGCACTTTTATTCATAAGTGATGAGTCCTCTGAAAGAGAGTCTAGGAAAACTACCCCATTCACAATAGCCTTGAAAAAAATAAAATACTTGGGAATCAAACTCACAAAAGAGGTGAAAGACTTCTACAACGAGAGCTACAGAACACTAAAGAAATTAAAGAAAACCTTAGAAGATGGAAAGATCTCCCACGTTCTTGGATAGGCAGAACTAATATTGTCAAAATGGTCATACTACCAAAAATACTATAAAAATTCAATGCAATTCCAATTAAAATCCCAATGATGTACCTCACAGAAATAGAGCAAGCAATCATGAAATTCATCTGGAAGAATAAAAAACCCAGAATAGCTAAAGCAATCCTTAGCAGGAAGAGCGAAACAGGGGGTATTGCAATACCAGAACTTCAACTATACGACAAAGCAATAGTAACAAAAACGGCATGATATTGGCACCAAAATAGACAGGTAGATCAATAGTACAGAATAGAGAACCCAGACACAAATTCAAATAAATTCAATTTCCTCATACTAGACAAAGGGGCCAAAAATATGACATGGGGAAAAGATATCCTCTTCAACAAATAGTGCTGGGAAAACTGAAAATCCATATGCAGCAAAATGAAACTAAGCCCCTATCTCTCATCCTGCACAAAATTCAACTCAAAAGGGATCAAGGACCTTGGAATCATACCAGAGACCCTGCACCTTATAGGAGGAAAAAGTAGATCCAAATCTTCATCACATTGACTTAGGATCAGACTTCCTTAACGTGACTCCCAAAGCACAAGAAATAAAAGCAAGAATCAATAATTGGGATAGATTCAAACTAAAAAGCTTTCTCTCAGCACAGGATACTATCAGCAATGTGAAGAGAGAGCCTACAGAGTGGGAAAAAATCTTTGCCACACATACTTCAGATACAGCACTAATATCCAGAATCTATAAAGAACTCAAAAAACTTTACACCAAGAATACAAATAACCCAATCAATAAATGGGCTAAGGAAATGAGCAGACACTTCACAGAAGAAGATCTCCAAGCAATCAAGAGATATATGAAAAAATGTTCAACATCTCTACTAATAAGAAAAATGCAAATCAAAACTACACTAAAATTCCATCTCACTCCAATTAGAATGCCTATTATCAAGAATACAAGCAACAATAGGTGTTGGAGAGGATGTGGGGAAAGTACACTCATACATTGCTGGTGGGGTTGCAAATTAGTGTAGCCACTCTGGAAAGCAGTGTGGAGATTCCTTAGAAAACTTGGAATGGAACCACCATTTGACCCAGCTATCCCACTCCTTGGCCTATACCCAAAGGACTTAAAATCAGCATACTACAGTGATGCAGCCACATCAATTTTCATAGCTGCTCAATTTACAATAGCCAGACTGTGGAACCAACCTAGACGCCCTTCAATTGATGAGTGGATAAAGAAACTGTAATACACACACACACACACACACACACACACACACACACACACACACACACACACACACAATGTAATATTACTCAGCCATAAAGAAGAATAAAATTATGGCATTTGCAGGCAAATGGATGAAGCTGGAGAATATCATGCTAAGTGAGATAAGCCAATCCCAAAAAACCAAAGGCCGAATGCTCTCTCTGATAAGCAGATGATGATACATAATAGGGGTGGGAGGGAGGCAAGAATGGAGGAAGAATGGATTGTATAGAGGAAAAAGAGGAGGGGGTGGGGAGAAGGAAAAAAAAAACAGAATGAGGCAAACATCATTACCCTATGTACATGTATGATTACACAAATGGTACTACTCTACTTCATGTACAACCAGAGAAACAAGTTGCACCCCATTTGTTTGCAATGAATCAAAATAAATAAATTACTTAAAAATAAATAAATAAATAATTTTAAAAAAATACCTACTGCAACATTATGACATAATCTTAACTCTCTCTGCCCTCTTTACCACTGGAAACAGAATCATTAGTACCTTTAAATAAATCAGATTAAAGAAACCACTCCAGAAAACTCATATTCTATTCATAAAACTTGACCTTAGAGGATCAAAAATTGTGAACTAGAGGGAGGCTGCACTCCTTGTCACTCCGTAACTTGGGTTTCAAGAGGAAAATCTATTTCTCTGTTAGGCAGTCTTTGCTGCTCATCCATCCCCTGCTGTTTACCCCATTTTTCCACCTCAATCACCTGCAGTCTGCCAGCATATTGACTACTTCTGGAGTGTAGATCACTCACTGACTGTCAGCTATCATCTGGCATTTGTCTATTTGCCTGCCTCTTGCTTGCCCCTTTCCTGCCTTTCATCTACCCATCACCACCACCTGATGTCCACCTGCCAATTATCTACTGGTAACCTGCAGACCACCTGCAGACCACTAGCGGATTGACAGCTGCCTGCTGTTTCCTAGAAGTCCACTGTCACAGTACCTGCAGGTTTGGTTATATGTGGTTGCTGCCATTTTGGGACAACAGCCAGGACCTGCAGGATCCCTGGCCCAACTGACTGCATCCCGCCTCCAGGAATCCTTAACCTGACCAGTTGCACCCCACATGGACTTGGTGGCCACGCTCCGAGCTGCAGCTCCCCATTTGCCAACATGTTTGGAAGCCAGTGCAGCTGTCTTGGATTATCCTGGAAGCAGAAGCTACCATCTTTAGGTGAAGCCAATCCCATCCTGAGATGCCTGCTGGAGACTGGAAGCTCATTGTCAGGTACCTCATATGCATCAGGCTACTGAAGACTGGGAGGTTTGAATAGTATATGACTGTCATACTGTAGATATTTTTTTCTCCTTTTTGAAAAATTTTGTTTTTATTTCTTTATTTTTCTTGCTCTATTTTCCTTTTGTTTACCTGTTTCTTCAAAGTCTCTTTCTCCTTTTTCTCATGCTAACAACCAACTTCTTTTGATTACACTTTCACTCTTCCTACAATCTAGTACTACTACATACTCTTTTCTTATTCCTTAAACAGTTATATTCTACACTCCTCCCCACCTCTTTGTCCGCTGTTAGAAACTATAGACCTCATTGCAAATCTACTTGTTCTACTGTGAAAATAATTGAACTTATTCTATTTATTATGACAATATCGTTAATGTTTTCATAGGGTCTATTTGGTTTAGGGCTGCATATTGTCTGTACTGGGTGCTGCTAATATTGATCTCCCCCTTAAAGAAGAGATTCTGGAAGTCTGCAGGGTCACTACAAGCCTAGCGGGGAAACTGCAATACACCAGAGCTGCACTGCTAGAGGGGAAGATACGTGAATAACAAAAAAAAAGGGGGGGGCGGGAAGAAAGTGTTTCAAACAAACCAAGATTCTATATTAATAGAATCCAGTGACAACATGGTAGAAGAAATGTCAGACAAAGAGTTCAGAATATACTTATTTAAAATGATTCATAAGGCAAAGGATGATATAAGAGAGCAAATGCAGGCAATGAACAATCACTCCAATAAACAGTTGAAAGAACAACTGCAGGAAGCAAAAGATCATTTCGACAAAGACAGATTTTTTAAAAAAACAAAACAAACAGAAATTCTTGAAATGAAGGAAACAATAAACCAAATAAAAAACTCAGTGGAAAGCATTACCAACAGACTAAATCACTTGGAAGACAGAACCTTAGACAATCAAGACAAAATATTTAATCTTGAAAATAAAGTTGACCAACTGGAGAAGATGGTAAGAAATCATGAATGAAACCTCTGAGAACTATGGGATATCATGAAAAGACCATATTTAAGAATTATTGGGATTGAGGAAGGCACAGAGAAACAAACCTAAGGAATGAACAACCTATTCGATGAAATAATATCAGAAAATTTCCCAAACCTGAAGAATGAAATGGAAAATCAAATACAAGAGGCTTACAGAACACCAAATGCACAAAATAACAACAGATCCACACCAAGGCACATTATAATGAAAATGCCAACACACAAAATAAAGATATATTTTAGAGGCTGTGAGAGAAAAGCATTAGATTACATATAGGGGGAAACCAATACAGATATCAGCATATTTCTCAGCCTAGACCCTAAAAGTTAGAAGGACCTGGAATGACATATTTCAAGCTCTGAAAGAACATGGTTGCCAATCAAGAATCTTATACCCAGCAAAACAAACCTTCAGATTTGAAGACAAAATTAAATCCTTCCATTATAAACAAAGGTTAAAAGAATTTATAAGTAGAAAGCCAACACTACAGAACAATCTCAGCAAAATATTCCATGAGGAGGAAATGAAAAACAACAATGCAGGTCAGTAAAGAGAGGAACTACACTAAAGGAAAAGTCAATCAAAGGAGAAACCAAGTCAAGTTAAAAACCAAAAATAAGTCAAAATGACTGGGAATACAAATAACATCTCAATAATAACCCTGAATGTTAATAGCCTAAAATCATCATTCGAAAGACAGACTGGCAGATCAGATTAAAAATAAAGACCCAAAATATGCTGTCTTCAAGAGACTCATCTCATAGAAAAAGACATCCACAGACTGAAGGTGAAAGGATGGGAAAAAAATACCACACACATGGACTCAGTAAAAAAGTGGAGGTTTCCATCCTTATATCAGATAAAGTGGACTTCAAGCCAAAGTTAGTCAAAAGGGATAAATAAGGACATTTCATATTGCCTAAGGGAACCATGAATCAGGAAGACATAATAATAGTAAATATTTATGCCACAAACAATGGTGCATCCATGTACATCAAACAAATCCTTCACAATTCCAGGAGTCAAATAGACCACAACACAATATTTCTGGGTGACTTTAACATACTGCTGTCAGAATGCATGAGAAAATGCTTCCCCTCCAGAGTCCTATCAATAGAGTATGTTAGCTAACTTTGAATTTTTGCCAATGGAGAGAGAGAAAACAGTCTTCCATCTGCAGTTTTAATTTACATTTCTCTTTTTAAATAAGTGAAGTTAATTATCTTGTCAAATTTTATTTCCTTTTTCTATGTTTCTAAAGGTTTATGATTTTGTCAATTTACATGTTAGGAAGGATAGCTCTTTGTGATATGAGCTGTAAATATCTCCCTTAGTTGTCTTTTTTAAAAGTTTGTTTATGATGCTTCTTTCCATAATAATATTGATTTTTATGTGACAAAAAGTACCAGTGAAATAACTTATGACTTGGGAATTTTGAGTCATGAAAGATTAGATAGTTCTTGCTAACTCCAGATTTGTAAAGAAAAAATTTTCAAGTTTTCTTCTTATTATTGAATGGTTGTGTTATTTAAAAAGTATCTTTGGTACATATGGAATTTATCATGGTATATGAGGTAAGGGAGAGATAATACTTTACTTATCCTTATAACATTTATTGACTACTTCTTTTTCCCAGCGATTTGAGATGATGTCCTATTATACATTCAATTTCTATACGTACCTGTGTGTACTTACTTCTGGGCATTCTGTTTTGCTAATAGACCAGTATGATACTCTTAAATTATTTAGGCTTTTAAAAATGCCTTCATGTGTTTTAGTGCTGGTCCTACTTCTATGTTTATTTTTTTTCCCACTAAATTTAGCATCAGGTGATATAGCTCAAAACTTTTAAGTTTTCATTGAGATTTTATTAAATTTACAAATTAATTTACACAATAATATGGTCCTTCTATTTGTAGAAAGGCTATTTTTTCCTTCAGTGTTATTTTAATTTTAATTTTGAATAGGTCTCACATTTTTATTGACAAACATATTAATATATACTTTGTTAGTGTTATATTTGAAATCTTTTCTTCCATTAAATCTTCTGAAAGATGGTTTGAATATATGGAAACTACTGATTTTTCTATGTTGATTTTGTACTTGGTAATCCAATTGAGCTATCTTACTGTTTGTAGTAGCTGTTAATAAAATATCTTGAATCTTCAAAAAAAAAAAAAAAAAAAGAAAGAAAGAAAAGGTTATGGCAATTTAACAATAATATTTTGTGTGTTGAATCAAATAAAGTATTGGGGACTATATTAAAAACAAAACAAAACAACTTGACCTTAAGATTCCACTCCTCTAACTGAGTGTGGTGATGCACACCTGTAACCCCAGGAACTCGGGAGGCTGAGAAAGGAGCATTGCAAGTTCCAGGACAGCCTCAGCAACTTAATGAGACTCTGTATCAAAATAAAAATTTTTTTACAAAGGGCTGGGGATGTGGCTCAGTGGAAAGTGCCCTTCAATTAAAGCTCCAGTATCTGCCACATCCCCACCCCCCCCCCAAAAAAAAAAAGAAAAAGAAAAAGATTTCATTCTTCTAGAATAACTCTTGACACTAAAATACGTTAGTCAGGATCCTGCAAAAAACTAAAACCAGTAGGATGCCTCTATGAAGGTAGGTAAGTAAATAGATAAGACATATATGACACACAGTTCAAGGAATTTGCCTAGACAATTGTGGGGACTGACAAAACCAAAGCCAATATTCATATGGCAGGCCAATAGGATAGAAATCGTTGGGTAGGAGCTGATGTTGCAATTGAGGTAGAAATTTTTTTCCTCCAAGAAACCTTGTGTATGTTCTTAAGGCTTCCCAACTGATCGGATGAAGTCCATCCACATTATGGAGGGCAACTACTTACTTAAAGTCAACTGATTACAGAAGTTAGTAAGATTACAAGATACCTTCATAGGCATAACCACCCAGATGAACATTTGATTAAATGACTGGTTACTGTAGCCTAGTCAAATTGACCCTACCAAGTAACCAGCATATGTGGGGACTATTTTTCTTACTTCATTCAGTTTTATTTTTAGAGTAATATTTTATAAGACACATAAAATAAGTGACCTCATTATGATTATCTTAAATATTTTGCCAAATTAAATGAGATGTTGCAGAATAATAGGGCTTTCCATTATTCTATACATCACAGAATATAAATTTGTCTGAATAATTCCTTTACAAGACTAAAAATTTGATGAAATTTCAAATTTAAATATTGTACAGTGATTGACCCTCTTTGTTTAATTTTCTCAGGTTCTGCCTCACTTTTGTAGTGGTAATTTCAATAGTTTCTCACCCAAACTTTGGTTTCAGTAATTTCTTTTGGCTGAAAATTTTAAAACTTTGGTTGATGTTCCACTCATTGAACACTTTGATTAAAGACAACTGGTTTTGAAGAAATTACAACAAAAATAAACAGGGCACTCATTCACAAACTAGTTCAATACCTTTGTAGGGCACTACACTGATTTTTGAAGTGCTTCTTCAAAGACTTAAACATTTGTAAAATAGAACTAATGTTGGGCAACACAAAAATACATATTAATCATGCTTAAACATTTTAAAATTCAAGGTTGGTTAATCACCAAATATTTGGAATTCAGTTACTTTATCCATTAGCTCACCTTGCTCCTTCTTCATGTATTCCTCAGATGTTGGTTATTCATTCATATTTATAAGTGAAGGACAATTTTGGTGATTATGTAGATCATTGATAAATGTCCTATGCAATTATTAACTCTCTCTCCAACAGCCAATACTGATTTCTTCTGCTATCCTGGTAAATTGTGTAATTTAAATTTGTTCTTGATGCCTTATTTTAAGTGAACTGTTGTTGATAGTTGAACTAAAACAAACATGGATTGGTTTGCTATACCTTTCTTTTTTACTTTTAGATTCCACCAGGATCTGGTTTACTGATATGGATGACACAAGAGCACTGAATTAAATTCTCATTTTAACATCTGGTTAAACCTGAAAGTCATCAAATGATAACCCACCTTTTTCCTCTGATCCTTTACATGTACTATGTGACTAACACCTCCCTCTCAATGTCAGTGGGCAGAGTACTCACTGAATAAAATGAAGTGCAGTCAGACACAAGTGGTTAGGAACAGCTCTTTGGAGGCTGGAAATCCATGATCAAGACACTGGCATGTTTAGTGTCTGGTCCTGGTCTTTGTTTTCAAGATGGCACCATGTTGTTACATCCTACGAGGGGACAAAAGCTGTGTCTTCACATGGTGGAAGATAATGGTCAAATGGCATTGCTAGTTCCCTCTAGACTTTTTATAAGGTTGATAATCTCACTCATGAGAGTTTAGCCTTACCAGCTATCAAAATGGGGTTTAAGTTCCAACATATGAGTTTTGCAGGAATAAGTACAGTCAAACCAGAGCAATTAGAATTATAAAAGGGAGAGAGAGAGGTATGTCTACTATGATACAAAATTTAGAACTCATAATAGAAAAACATTAGCTAATTCATATACAAAAATAAGACATGGCAACCAGCAAAATGAGGGAGCGGGGAGTAGTGAGGACATGTAACTATAATCACAGGAAGAGCAGTCATGTCTTCAATACATGAGTGGTTCCTATAAATCAAGAAGAAAATCTCAGCATTCCAACAGGAAAATAAGCCAAAAGGAAATATAATGACACTAAACAATAAATGCAAAATTAACGACACCAATAGCACAAATCATTTTGCTGACATTGTGGCAACACAACAATGCAGACATTGCTTATGAGGATATAAGATGATACAGCTTCTTTGCATATTAATTTCTGAATAGCTGTAAAAAATTTAAAGGACTTATCTTTTAGCCTAGTATATCTACTCTAAAAATTATTTCACAGATGTGGTTGCTGTATATAAGTTAAATAAAAAACATTCATTCCATGAGTCATGAGTACTGTTTGTAAGAGCGAATAACTCGAAATCTATGGGTCCATCAAAATGATTCTGGCTAGCTTGGGCTTCATCCATACATTGAAAAGCAATGGGAGAGCAGTTGAAGAAAACTGGTGACTCTAGATATACTGAAACGTTAAGATCCCCTGACATACTGGATGAAAAATATAATTTGCATAACAAATACTATTAATGAAAAGGGTAAATTTTTAAATGTCTTTGATGTCTATGGAAAAGCACGACTATAAAGATTTCCATTTGACGCTTCCTTTGAGAAGAGGAATGGGATAGAAAGGTTTAGACCTTTGCACTTCCATTCTAGGTAGTCACTTCTAATTTTTGCAAGGGCAATGCATATACCCATTACATTCGAAGCCAGAGAATAGCAATAGTAACTAAATCAAGGATATGAGGTTCACAGAAACCTTATCCAAAAGCTGCTACTAGATGAGTCCCTGAGTACAGGCCACTAACGCATAATGTATCTTTTCCATTCGTGTGCCTATAAATGGTCATTGAGGACCAATATGAGTCCTTTAGGCCAGGCGCGCATTTGATCACCGTGGAAAAGTGCTTCTTGTGTTCATGAAGGATTGACAAGCAGAGAACAAATCTCGAGCCAATTAAGGGTGGGGCCAAACCACGTGCTCCGGAAGGATGGCTCCAGCTTCCGGCGCGAGCAGCCCAAGCTCAAAGACTTCCTAGAATTTCTCCAGGAAACCGTCGGGTGGGAGGCGACGGGAGCGATTCTTTAACCCGCTGTCCCGCCTGAAGACATTCACTGGGCCTCCCGGAAATGAGCTTTAGTTCCTCTAAGGTGGCGCCACAGGCGGAGATTGAGACTCAGGCGGACCTAGAGTCAGAGGGGCTCCAAACTGAGACCCCGTGGGAGTCGCAGTCGGAGGGGGAGTCCAAGGCGGAGCCGGTGGAGGGGCCTGAACCCGACTCCCTGGAGGCGCCCAAGAGCCAGCCGTCGCTGCTCGACGTCAGGAAGCCGGAGTCCGAGGAGATTAGGGCGTCCGATGAGGGACTCGAATCAGACCCCAGCTGGTCTTCAGGGCCGCGCTTAGAGTGGCTACCGCCGTTGAGGCAAGAATCGAAGCCGCTCCAGGAACCGGAGCCCTCCCAGGAGCCCGAGCCCTCCCAGGAGCCCAAGCCCTTCCAGGAGTCGAAGCCCTTCCAGGAGCCGAAGCCCTTCCAGGAACCGAAGCCCTTCCAGGAGTCGAGGCCCTTCCAGGAGCCCAAGCCCTTCCAGGAGCCCAAGCCCTTCCAGGAGTCGAAGCCGCTACCGGAGCCGCACCCGCAGTCACTGAGGACCACTGCGCGAGAGTCACAGAGGGCTATTCAAGAGACTGAGGCTGTCCACAGATCTCGCTGCCACACCAACTGCCTGGAGGGGCCGCTCTCCCGCGCCTTCGAACGACTGGGATGGTTGGTGGGTATGCACCCCTGGATCTTCCTGCTGGTACCCATCCTACTGACGGCCGCCCTTGGCATCGGCTTTATTTACCTGCCCAAGGATGAAGAAGAAGATCTCGAGGAGCAGTACACTCCGATTGGGAGCCCAGCCAAAGCCGAGCGGCGATTTGTGCAGGGACATTTCACTACTAATGACTCATATCGCTTCTCTGCTTCCAGAAGCAGCAGTGAGACCAATTTCGCTTCAATTCTGGTGGTCTCCAACAGCCGAACACTGCTGGACTCAGAGGTCTTTGAGGAAGTTAGTAGATTGGACCAAGAGGTGCAGACTCTGACTTTGACAAAGGAAAACGGAGACCAGATCCCCTACAAAGAGGTGTGTGCCAAGTTCAGGACTCTCTGCGTGCCCTCCAACCCACTCCTATACACCTGGCAGAGGAACAAATCCCTCGAACTGAACAAATTCACCTTCCCCCTCCATAACCTTAACAACCATTTCATCTACCTGGCTGGCTTCTTTGGTGGAAATGTTTTAGGTGATGCCATAGGAACGAACCAGTTACTTCTGGAGAGCAAATCCATGAGGTTGTTGTACTTCCTAAAGACAGAAATCAAGGAGGACAGCGATCGGAGCAAGGAGTGGCTAGTTCATTTTCTGAATGAATTTTACAACCTTAAGGAGAGGCTGGCTTTTAAAAATATCCAGGTACAGGGAGGTGGAGAGAAGGTGGGAGGTATGAGGAAGGCTTATTGAAGGACGGTAACAATAGCACTTCCTATTTGAGGAGGACTGTGACTTAAAGCTGGGTGTGCCCTGCAGCATTTGGCACTTAATCCTACTTTCTTAAAACACTGATGGATACCATTCATCATAAATTCTTGGTAACATTCTGGTCCATAACACAAATCCTGTTTAGGATTCACATTTAATTTTGGGTTTTGTTTTTCTAATCAAATTATTGTGAAAATATTACCTTCAGTCAGTCTTTTCTGATTTCTGGGATCCCCCTAAAACTTGTTTGGAGCTCATTGGGATTAAAAGACAAATGAGCCTTTGAGGGAAGTTCCATGGTCTTAAGAAGATAACTAGCTCAGCATTTTTCAAGTTAGGATAGAGCACCTAGTTTAGTGTAAGGCACATGGTAGGTGTTCCGTAATTTTGGCACCAGCAACACTGGTGAAAGCGGGACACCTACTGAAAAGAGACTTTGAAGACCAAGCCTTCTTGAAATAATGCTTTTGCAAGTAAAATAATAAACCTAGTAAAATTTTAGAAAAAGCCACAAATTTCAAATAAAGACAAGATTTCACAACTTATATAACATTAGTTTGGGTATATTCCGTTTTAAAAGTTAGAGTTTGGAAAGCATAACAGATTTTGTGGGAAGAAGCAAATCTATATTACCTATTCTAAAATTATAAACCATGTATTTTTATATTTGTTGAATTTTACATGTTTCTATCAATAAGCTAAGGCATTTTAATAGTGTTTGTAACTCATACACAAATATTGAAATTGAAAGTTATTTACCTGAGTATATTTTTGTGGCAGGTGGTCCACTTTACATCGATTTCCAGACAACTGGAATTTGAGGCAACTTCTATGACAGTGGTCCCTTTGTTTCACTTGGCCTACCTTCTAATCATAATATTTGCAATTATATCATGCTACAGGTAAAACACTTTTATTAGTTTTGTATTTCTTACTTTGGGAAAAATTGTGATAAATATATATAATATATAACATAAAATATGCCATCTTAATGATTTTAGAAGTACAATTAATGACATTAATTACATCCACACTGTCTTGCAACCATCTGTTTCCAAATTTCTCCATTACTTCAAATAAACTCTGTGCTCATTATGCAATTATGCACTGTAGCTCCTTCCTCACAGTCCCAGTTAACTTTTAATCTCAATTCTATCTCTATGAATTTGCCTATTCTAGAGACTTATCCTTTTCTGACTGGCTCATTTCATTTAACAATGTTTTCATCTGTCTTATAGCATGTATCAGAACATTCCTTTATATGGCTGAATAATATTGAGTCCTCCAACTTTGTTCTTTTTCAAGATTATTTTGGTCATCTGGGGCTCCTTGAAATTGCATAGAAATTTGAGAACTGTTTTCTCCATTTCTCAGGAATAAAGGAATTATAGGAATTGTGTTGAAAGGTAGATTGTTTGTGGTAGGATTGACATTTTAGCAATAAATGTCATGAACTAGCCATCCTGTCCATTTATTTATGTCTTTAGATTGTTTTCACTAATGTTTGGTACTTTCAGTGTACAAGTCTTTTACTTGCTTGGATAAATTTATTCCTGGCATTGTATTCTTTTAGAGCTATTTAAACGTAATTATTTTCTTTTTTGGATTTTTCATTGCACATGTATAGAAACACAACTGGGTTGTGTGTTGATCTTGTATCTTGCAGCTTTGCTGATTTGTTTATTAACCCTGGTAGTTGTCCTGTAGATTCTTTGGAATGTTTGTATATGGGATCATATATTCTGTGAAAATGGATATTAATATTTCTTTCTAATTTAAAAACATTTTTTCTATTTCTTATCTAATTACTCTGGCTGGAACTTCCAGTACAGTGTTAAATATCAGTGATGAAAGCAAGCATCCTTGCCTTATCCTTAATCTTAAATGAAAATCTTCCCATCTTTCAGTCTTGAATACGATGTTAACTTTGAAATTTTCATAAATGCCCTTCTCATTTGGAGAAATTCCCCTTCTATTCCTAGTCTTTGATTGTTTTTTTATCATGAAAGAGTGTGGGATTTAGTCAAATGCTTTTCCAGCATCTATTGAGAAGATTATATATTTTCTTTGTTCTATAAATGTGATGTTTTATGTTGATTGGTTTTCTTCTGTTGAATCACCCTTGTTTTCTGGTATAAGTCCCATTTGACTATGCTATATAATTATTCTATTATGTTGTTAACTTGTGTCTGCTAGAATTTGTTGAAGACTTTTGTATCTGTATAAATAAGAGATAGTAGTTTAATTTCCTTGTTATGTGTTTGGTTCTGATATCAGTGCAATGATGGTGTCCTAGTGTAAGTGGGGAAGTGTTCCCTCTTCTTCAACTTTCTGGAAGCATTTGAGAAGAATTAGTGTTAATTCTCTTTGGATGTTTGGTCGAATTCACCAGTGAAACTATTTGGTCCTGGATTTTTCTTTTTTTCCCCAGGGCAGGGGTACCAGGGATTGATCTCAGGGGCACTCGACCACTGAGCCACATCCCCAGCCCTATTTTGTATTTTATTTAGAGACAGGTTCTCACTGAATTGCTTAGCACCTTGCTTTTGCTGAGTCTGGCTTTGAATTCTCGATCCCCCTGCCTCAGCCTCCCGAACTGCTGGGAGGCGTGCACCACCGCGCCTGTCTGTCCTGGACTTTTTTTTGGGTGTTTTTTGATTATTGGTTCAATTTTAATTGTTGTGTCTCTTGAGAGTTTCTGTTTCATTTTGAGTCAGTTTAGGTTGTTTGCATGTTTGTAGGAATTTGTGCATTTTGTTTAAGGTACCTGATTGGTTTGCATACAGTTGTTCTTAGTATTCTCTTATAAAATTTTTTATATTTCTTTAAGGGCAGTAGTAATGTCTCTACTTTTCTACTGATTTAGCTACTTTTATCTTCTTATATTTTCTTTGTTGTCCAAAGTGAAGTTTAATCAAGTTTATTGATCTTTTCAAAGAACCAACTTTTGATGTTATTGATTCTATTGTGTTTGTATTCTCTATTTTACCTTTTTTCTAAATCTTTCCATCTTTTTTACTATGGTTTGAATAGTTGTGTCTTCCCAAAATTCTTATGCTGAAAGTTCCCCTTAGTGATGGTATGAAAAGTTGAAGCCTTTGGGAGATGATTAGACAGATTAGTTCTGGTGGAGCTTGTTAGCCCCATTAATGATGTGAAGACAGAGTGAGACAGTGCTTGTTTTATTCAGATTTTTCACTGCTGTGACTAAAAGACCTGACAAGAACAATTTTAGAGGAGAAAAATTTATTTCGGGGTTCATGGTTTCAAAAGTGTCAGTTGTCAGTGTCAGTCCATAGACAGTTGGTTCCATTCATTAGGGCTCAAGGTGAGGTAGAACAGCATAGTGGAAGAGTGTGGTGGAGGGAAGTGGCTCAAGACATAGCACCAGGAAGCAGAGAGAGAGAGAGAGAGAGACAGAGACAGAGACAGAGAGACTCACCAGATACGAAATATGTACCCCAAAGGCATGCCCCCCGTGACCTACCTTTTCTAGCCATACCCTGCCTACCTTCACTTACCACTCAGTTGATCTCAATATTTCAATTAGGGAATTAATTCACTGATTGGTTTAAGGCTCTCATAACCTGATCATTTCACCTCTAAGTCTGCTTGCATTGTCTCACACATGAGCTTTTGGGGGACACCTAATATCTAAACCATAATACTAACATATAATCTTAGGGAATGCATATTCTCCTGTTGTTAGGTTGAATTTTCTACATATCTCTGCAGATTCTAATTGGTTTGTAATGTTCTTCATTTTCTCTATGTCCTTATTGGTCTTCTGCCTAGATGTTTTATTCATTATTAAAATTGGTATATTGAATTTCTCAACTATTAGTGTGGAACTCTCTCTCAGTTACTATGTATCTCTGTACTTTCACTTTCATTCTATTTGTGTCTTTAAAGTGAGTGTTATAGACAGCATGTAGTTGGATCTCATGTTTTATCCATTCTGGGAATGTATGTCTTTTGATTAGAGAATTTAATCCATTTACATTTAAAGAAATTGCTTCCCCCCATTATGCTTTTTTTCATGTTTATTTTATATTCTGCTAGGGAGCTGTTTTGATTCCCTTCTCATTTCCTTTTATGATGTTTCTTAGAGTTTTTTTTAGTGTGTGTGTGGCCATGGGGATTAGATATAACATCCTAAATTTAAAACAATCATACCACTTGATGGGTGAAAAATGTGTTATTAGGCAATTTGATTGTTGTGCAAACATTACAGAGCATCCTTATACAAACTTACATGGTATAGCCTATTGCTTCTTGGCTATAAACCTAAATAGTGTATTACTACACTGAATACTATAGGCAATTATTACACAATGGTTAGTATTTGTGCATTCAAACAAACCTTAACATGGAAGAGGTACAGTTGAAATGTGATATAAAAGATAAAAATATTATACTTGTATAGGGCACTTGCCATAAATAGAGCTTTCAGGTCTGGAAGTTGCTGTGGGGGAGTCAGTGTGTGAATGGTGAGTGAATGTGAAGGCCTAAAATATTACTACATTACTATTAATGTTTAAAACTCAGTTCACTTATCTTATGGTAAATTTACAAAAATAAAACAAAACAAAAAACCAGTACAGTACTGGATTAATCTTAGCTAACTGTAATGTTTTACTTCATAAACTTTTATTATTTTAAAACTTTTTGACAATACTTAACCAAAAACAGATTGTACAGGTGTACAAAAATATTTTCTTCATTTATATCCATATTTTAAAATCTCTTCTATTAAAATTTATTTTGTATTTTTAAACTATTTATCTAAAAAACGAATACATACACACTAACCTCGGTCTACACAGGGTCAGGATTATAAATATAATCCTCCTCTTCTCCTCTTCCTCCTCTACATCTTGTCCTACTGGAAGATCTTCAGGGGCAATTACGTCCAGGGAGCCGTCACCTCCTATGATAACATGCCTTTTTCTGGAACATCTGAAGAGTTTGCCAAAATCTTTTCTTGAGGCAGTATCTTTTTTTCAGAAATATATGCACAGCGGTTTGCTTGGTTTGTTTCTTTTTTTCACCATCATAAATTGCTTATAAGCAGATAATGCACCATGAACATTCTTCTCTATTAACAAAACCTTTTGGTATTGGGATCCAAATTTTCTAACTTTTTAAGGAGTTCGTTGAGGTCTGTAGAGCTTCTTCTGAACTCTTCATTAGGTGTTTTTTTTGGAGGTTCTTTCTCTTTTCCTGAAGTTTTCTTGTGTCTTCTTCAGCTAATGTATCCACTAGGTGACAGGAATTTTTAGCTGTTTTCATCTTGTGGAACCACCATTATATGTGCAATTTCTCATTGACTAAAATATTTTAGCCAAAACATCTGGGGCACATGACTGCATATTGAATTGTTACTAGTTTAACCTCACAAACACAAAAACTCTGCTCTTATACATCTCTGTCCTCTCCCCTTTTTTTGCTCTCAAATTTGTCTTTATATATTGTATGCCCAGTAACATAAACTACTGATTGTTTTTATTTGTTTGTCTAATAAACTCTATAGGAAATGTGGAGGTATACCCCAAACACAGTAGTACTTGTTTTTTATATTTATCAATGAATTTATCTCTATTGGGGATTTTTATCTCTTCGTTGAACTTAAGGGTTGCTGTTTATTGTGACTTTCTAAATTCTCCAGTGAATAAGATTGTTTTCAAATGTCCTAAATTCCCAGAGAAATGCATTCTTTTTCTTCAGATAGCCTTTTGTATGTTTGAGCTCCAATATTTTGCCCCTGGCATCTGAGGGGTGTGGATCAGCTTGCATGGTTTTCTAGCTCTTTCAACCTGAGTTATAAGTCAGGCAGAACATAGAGGGATGGCTTGTATCCAGGTAGCCCCAGACAGGTTAGAACAGACATAGGTAACATTTTGTGAGTAAGTCAGCTCAGCTCCATCAAGGTCTATGGGAAATAGTTCTACCTTGGTAACCTGGGATGTCACCACTTTAATACTGCTATTTGAGACTACTGCCACTTGAAGACCATGTCCATTTTTATACCCTTGACACTTTAAGACTGCCACCACACCAGGGAGAGGGTAAGTATAGGCAGGTGAAATTACTACAAAATCTGTTTTGAAGTGCCATTTTTTGGATTCTGTACTCACTTGGTGATCTCTTTTGACTATTTTCCAGAGTTCACAAAATTGGTTCTAACAGCTTCTGCTTATTTTTTGATGCTTCTGTGAGATGAGAATTCCTTCTCTACCATTTTGCTGATGACTTTTGAAATTTTGCCCTTCAGCAATAGTGGAATAGAAAAAAATTATAGCTAGTTTTGTTTGATTTAGTGTATCTTTTTTGACTTATGTATTGCATCAATTATGACTAATTACTTCATTTGAAAGGCAGATACGTTGATAGGACTGAGAAGCAAGTCCTATTTCTACTATAAGCCTGAAATAGTAATTTTTACTACATAAAAACAAAGCTCTTATTTAATTGATGGGTGTTTCTATTGTTCTTATGTGAGCACTTCGTTAAGCACTTAAAAATTGAACTGGACATGGTTTGACTTCTTGTGATTAGAAAGCTAAAATTTAAAAAATAGCAGCAAGCAGAATTTTTAGAAGGAAGCTTACAGATTATATGATCCCAGTTATTCTCATATTAGAGTCCTCCAAAGAGATTTAATCCATATCCTCTCATAAATTTGACCTTACCTTACTGAATAAAAATATCTCAGGGTTTAATCTGATAATTGATATTTTAAAATTTTCCTGTTTCTCATGTAGAGGTAGGTCTAGAAACAAATCATATGATTTAGCTGTCTAGATTTAAGTAAGAGAAATATGAGGCCACATTAGTCAAAGGGACTTGACCACAGTGGGATCTCTTCAGAAGCAATAAAATACTTCATTAAGTTTGTAATTCTGGAAAGTAAGATGACATCCATTAGAAAGCAAAGAAACCAGAAAAGAAAAAAATCAGTCTTGTTAAAGTTAAGAGCACAAAGTGTATTTAAAATACAAGGTACTGATCATTGGTTTAGCAAAACTTTTCTACTAGATAGCTGGTTTTGAAGATACAAACTAAATAAATTTTTGCTTATCTTTACAAATGATTGCAGACAACAATGCAGATATGAATGTAGAGATTTCTATCTCTCTGAAAACTTTTTATGCTTATGGAACCAACATCTGGAACACACAGGACTCATGAACTGTAAAAATTCAACTTTACATTTGTCTCCCCATGTTTTCTTTAAGTTTTGTAGGTAAACTGAGTCTTTCCTCTGCCCCATGAAAACTCAGGCTGGCCCTGTGACTTTTCTGGTAATATTTAGAAAAGAGAAAGTCCTCTGGTCAGAATTAAAATGTTTACATCCATGGAATAAACACAAGTGATAACTTAATTTGATGCTAAGGTTTTTCCACCTCTCCTGACTGGAGCTTGCTACTTGGGATTGCCCTTAATGGGGAAGAGGGACTTGCCAGCCCTCCCCTACCACTTCTTTTTTTCTCTGTCTTGCTGATCTGGGTTGTGAGTTGGAGCATGCTCAAAGAGTAGAAGAAACGTAATGAAAAAATTCTTAAGACATGGATGCTGCATGATATGCTTTCTCTGAGCTTGAATAAAAAATGATCCTTCTGTGAATGATTCTGTAAGTTCCTTAACATGTCTGGTTTCTCTTCTTTTGGAACACTGAGGGTCTCTTATCTATGTTCTGAGTAGAGCCTCCTAGATAGTCCCTGAGACATATTCCATTCTACCTGTCTCAACCCACATATATGAAGGTTACACCTTGCATATATGCATTTACTTGATAACAGGCCCTTATTCCAACACATTTCAGGGATCTATATTTATTATATTGCATTGAAGTCACTTGAATAAGAAAACTTTTTCAGAAGTTTATGATGATCCAAATTGAACTTCATTATAGTTCACACTGTAGCAGGTAGTGGAACATTGCGCTTCCAGAGTATTTCAACATTGTGTGATTTTCTGGAAATGATAAAACCTGCACCAGATATTAGATCAACTTTTGATGAAAACTGAAAACCCTTCTCAACACTCTATAAGCTTTCCTTTTCTTGTTATAAACACCACTACCTTTCAAGTGAGATGCAGATGCTTTGCCAAGCATAAACATGATTTTCTAAATCTAATAAATTCTAGTTTGGACTATTCCTACTAAGTAAATACAAAATTTGGAAATTGCCTATTCTGCTGGATTTTATGCACAGATCTGCCTGTGCTTTGGAATCATATGAGCACAATTTTAGACACAAAGATTTTGCAGCTTCACTATAAATATACTGAATTTGAATCTAGAGTTGGTTCCTGGAAGCTTAACATTCTAATACTTCTCCTTGGTGGTTCTGATGAACTTTTTAAACCAGGATCCTTCTTGGGGACTAGGATATCTGCAAGCATATTCATCAAATGCCTTTAGTGTTCTACTTTGAAAACTTTCCTTCCATCATCTATTGAACTTTAAAAGAAAGGTCACATAGAAACTAAGTCAACATATTAACGCAACAACTAGTCAAAGTCACTACAACCAACAATATACTTCACTTCCTTCTTTCCTGAAAATTTTACACCAAAAAAATTTTTTTTTCCAAGAAATCAGGAGGAAGAAAGGGAATGAGCATGATATATATAACTTCTATTTTTACTGGTCTTTCTGATTTATTCATCTTTGGTCTTAAACACCTATAAACGAATATTGATTTTTTAGGAACTACTCATTCCAATAAAATTTTATTTGGAATTTGTATGTATATGTTTATGTGAGTTGATTTGAGACTCTGAATTGAATTCATAGCAACAGCAGATTGGGAGAAAGTGAAATACAGCCTCAATGTAGGAATTTTATGTGTAATAAGAAATTTTATCTATTTAAATGTGATCTTGCCTGAAGAAGGTCGGCAGTCATAATCCTGCTGTTTTGGAATCACTGGCTCCAGTTCCTTAGTTGTCCCTCTTAGATTTCCAATACAAACTTGGTTTGTCTCCCTTACTAAAATATCTGGAGGCAGATATTCACTATTTATTTTGAATCAATTTTCAGCAAGTAAAATCTAAAAAAGTTATTGACAATATTTCATAATGTAATGTTGTGGCTATAGGGGAGAAAAAGCACTGAATCATACCTTAAAATGTCTTATATACATCCTTACTTCTGGTCTGACAAGGAAGTAGGCACTGGTTGAGTCATTTAGAATATGGTATGTTTTAACCTTTTTTCTCTAAATTAGTAGCAACTTTTCCATAGACCCCATGTCACCAGTAGAGGAGAATCCTGAAAATGATTTAAAGCAATGCCTTCATACATTTTGTTTACCACAATATGCACTGAACTGGTTTTGAAATGCAGGAGCTATTTAGTATTGCGTTATGGCTTCCTGGAGTTCAGGGGTGAGTGAAAACATAAATGGATATGTGTTCTGTCTCTGGTATAGCTTGCCCTCTGTCATAGTCAGGATATGATTTGAGTGTGTTCCTCCAAAGGTTTATGTACTGGAAGGTTGGTCCCAAGGTGGCAGTGTTAAGAGGTGGTAAGACCTTTAAGAAGTGGGTTTAGCTAGGCACACCTGTAATCCCATCTATTTGGGATGCTGAGGTAAGAGAATCTCAAGTTTGAGGCCAGTCTGGGCAACTAACCCCCCAAAATAAAAATAAAAAGCACTGGATTGTAGCTCAGTGTTAGAGGACTTGCCTAGCATGCATAAGGTCTTGGGTTCAATCCCCAATACAACAAAATGATAGATAGATAGATAGATAGATAGATAGATAGATAGATAGATAGATAGATAGATAAAAGGAGTGGGGTCTAGTGGAAAGTGATTAGGTGATGCCTAATCTGATGGGTGCCACCCTCAGAAGTAGTTTTCATTGGACTCTTCTAGTTCCTGAGAGCAAGTTATTATTAAAAGAGCAAGCCTAACCCCCGAATCTATCTGGTTTCCTGTCTTGCCATGTATAATTTCCCTCTCACATTTACTCCCACTATGATGCCATCCACTGTGTTATTACACAGTGAGAGGAGCCTTGCCAGTATGCCACCATGCCCTTAGACATCCAAAACTGAGCTAAATGAACCTCTTTTCTTTACAAAGTACCCAGCCTCCCATATTTTGTTACAGAAAAAAAAAGACTAGGATACCTTCCATCCTTCCATTAACTATTATATCCCATTTACACCCTTCTGAAAATCAGAATGGGTTTGACCATCTTCAGTGCTTCAATAAATCTTTGAAATCCTGAAATGTTAGTCCATGTATTATTGTTTGACTTACTACATAAAAGTCACCCAAGAGGGTTTGGTAAAAGTACAGATTTTTCAACGTTTCTGTCCTATACCCCATTTTCTGTCATTCGGTCTGGGATAGTACCTCAGAATTTAAGGAAATTCTGCAGACAACTGTGGAAATTATTGTCCCAGAGGTTTCTGACTTGTTGTCCAATTCAAGAATATTATCAATTGGTGGAATTTCAGTATGGAAGCTACCACCGCAAATTCCATGATTTTTCCCTCCAAATTTACAGGTTTGACTGTGTACGAAACAAAATGTGGGTTGCAGTCTTTGGAGTGGTTTCTGTTGCCTTTGCAGTGGTGAGCGGCTTTGGCCTGATGTTGTACATTGGGGTGCCATTTGTGATCATAGTTGCAAATTCACCATTTCTTATTCTAGGTGAGTAAAACAAAATGTGAGGCTACACATTGTGTATGTAGGGGTGTGGGGTAGATAAGGGAAGGAATTGTATTTAGGTGACTGCACAGATCCAAAATGAAGTGTCAGGAAACAGGAAAATCATATGGAATCATGTATCTTTAAAGCTGCAAAAATCTAGTACCCCAAATGAACAAATGGGGAACATGAATAGCATCTCTTCCTCTCTCTCTCTCTCTCTCCCCTCTCTCTCTGTCTCTCTTAAACACACACAGACACATAACTGAAAATATAAGGAAAAGGAAAAAAAAAAACCCTTGACTCTTGAATTAATCAAGGGGTATAAATTAGACTAAAAGTGAAACAGCTTGTTTTCTTATTAGAATAATCAGTTCTAGTAAGAGTGAAAATTTGGGAAAGGTTGTGTGCAAATGAACACCCTCATATTCTTCTGTGGGAAAATGTAAAGTGACACTTTTTTTTTTGGTCCAAGTTTGCAACAGATCAAAAGATTTAAAAAGGGAGCATTGTTGACCTACCAGTTCCACTTCTAGGAATTTGATCTAATAATTGGACAAGTAATTAAAAGTAGAAGTATGTTCATTTCAGTATGAACATTTAGAAAATATTGGAAATGACCCAATCCCCTATCAATATGGGATTTGTCAAGTTGAACATACCATACTAAAATACTGGAATCATATTCAGTATTTTTGATAAGATATGTAAGTTAAATGAAAATTTCTGGTTATAAAGCAGGATGCTTGAAATGGAGAGAATAGTTGTATGCATATACTTACATAAACCAAATTCTAAATGTATATTATCTCTGAAGTGTGGAATTACAGTTGTTTTCCATTGTTTTCTAATGGTATCTTCAGAATTTATTTTACAGTAAGCATGAGAAATCAAAGGTACTTAAAAGTTGGAAAGTAAGCAACTTGAACAAAATAATTTTTGGTTTTCTGGAGGAGGTGGTAAATGAACTGTACAAAGGGTGTCAGTTCATGCTGGCTTTTCAAGGAACACCTTCTGTACACAATCACTCAGTGTACTCTGTAGCCATAAATAACAAGAGTTAAGGTGCTTTAACTGATTAATATAAGCCGCTTTTGTACAATCTCTGTATACATAGGTGTGCATATGTGCATATATATATGAGTTCAGCAATTTAAACAAGAAATATGTGAGAACAATTTCTGAACAAGGTTATATAAGTAATAAAATTAATTTTTAAGGACCTAACATATCAATGAGTTCATTTTTGGTCCTTAGTATTTGTAATTGTTCCCTTTTGTCCAACTGAACACAACTGAAATTCTCAAAGCAGGTGATAATAAGGGTGTCACAGTGCAGGTTATGACAGCCTACATAGCTTTGTGCTTATTTGGATCATCCTACCTTGATCATACCCATGGAATATCTGAACTGGAGACAGGTTACAATTCCCAGTATTCTCCCAAATTATACATGTAGTCCATAAAAAATAAATTGAAATTAAGATCCATACTTCAGTTCCAAGTATTGATGTTATATCAATACACATGGAAACAGAGGCTCACAATAGTGAAAGTAATATGAACTTTATTAGAAAGTTTGAGAGAAGTGCAGTTTATCTGCAACATGGTCATGCTACCCTTTCTAGTTTCCTTTCTTTGCAATCCTTTCCCAGGCTTTATTGATGACTTCAGAGTCCTCAAGTGATCTTCAGTTCTATTTCAGGCCATCATGAATTAATTGTCTTTGTGGAAAGGAACTAATTACGTAGTAGTCATTGATAAATAAAGGATTCTTAAGGTTTACTGTGGTACATATTTCTGATCTCAGGGAGCACTGGCCTTAGAAGCAGTGAGATAATGCCTTATCCTCAGCAAGTGAAATTTGAATAATAGCATTCTAGGTGTCAAAAAAAGACTAGGAGGAAAATTGCATTTGTGTAGTTTTCTGTGTGTATGTCTATAGAGTATGAGATACCATTCAAATTATACCACGTAAGTAGCCTGATGTTAACTATACAACACATATATCCAGCTTATATTTTAAGTAACAGAATTTTGGCTGGGTGTATTTGTATGTTGTTCTAAAATGTCTTACGAAAGGAAATGATCTTTTATGCGATCTAGTGAAATCAAAGATGTATTGCTGATACTACTTCAACTGACAAGCAGCCAGGTTTCCTGATCTCATCACTTAATCACCTTAAGTGAAGGCTAGGGTGAGAGTATACCATGCTCTGTGCAAATAACAGGAGCATGTGTAAAGCAAGACTTAATATAGAGGATGGAGTGGTGAATTCCGTTGTGGATTCAGAAGCAACCTGAGAAAACACTATAAAAAAGTTCGTGTTTAAGCAGAGAATGGGCAAGATAAGTAAGACCTTGAGACAGAAAAAAGGAAATGGTCAATCTGTTTAATTTTTGCTGTATATTAATATGTATGAAGATTCTTTTTTTTTTTTTTTTTTAACAGGTGTTGGGGTTGATGATATGTTTATCATGATTTCTGCCTGGCAGAAGACCAGTCTTAGGAATAGCATAGAAGAGCGGATGTCCAATGTCTATTCAAAGGTGGCAGTGTCCATTACAATCACCACTGTCACCAATGTCCTGGCCTTCTACACAGGGATTATGAGTTCTTTCAGGTCCGTACAATACTTTTGCATCTATACAGGAACAACCCTGCTCTTTTGTTATTTTTATAACATCACCTGTTTTGGAGCATTTATGGCCCTGGATGGTAAAAGAGAAATACTCTGCCTACGCTGGTTGAAAAAGCCAGATCAAAAATATTCCTCATTAAAAAAGGCCTGCTGTCTCCCATTTTCTTCTATGCCAGATGAACAAGGAACTGATATCCATCCAATGAATTTGTTCTTTAGAGACTATTTTGGTCCTTTACTCACGAGAACCATGTCCAAGTTTTTTGTAGTGGTGGTATACATTTTGTATATCACAAGCAGCATATATGGGTGTTTCCAGGTGCAGGAAGGTTTAGACCTTCGAAATCTAGCAAGTGATGATTCCTACATTACACCATATTTTAATGTAGAGGAAGATTACTTTTCAGATTATGGTCCCAGGGTTATGGTTATTGTTACTGAAAGTATTAACTACTGGGAGGAAGATGTAAGGAAAAAATTGGAAAGATGTATGGAGACTTTTGAAGAAAATGACTTTGTAGATAGAAATCTTACAGAGTTTTGGTTACGTGAATATATAAGATTTATGAAAAGTAGTGGACAAGAGCCTAATGATAAGGATACTTTTATGAATGGTATGTCTGAATTTTTAGGTAGGTTTCCAGTTTTTACATATGATATTAATATTTCGTCATCAAATGAAATCACTTCCTCTCGGGGCTTCATTCAGACTATGGGTGTTTCTTCCTCAACCAATAAGAAAATAATGTTACTCCAATTACGAGAAATAGCTGAAAAGTGTGAAGTTCCTTTAATGGTGTATAACCAGGCATTCATATATTTTGATCAGTATGCTGCAATCATAGAAAACACTGTGCGGAATATCATGGTTGCGTCATCAGCTATGTTCATTGTGTCCTTATTGTTAATTCCTCATCCAATGTGTTCCTTGTGGGTAACTTTTGCTATTGCTTCTGTGATTGTGGGAGTAACAGGTTTCATGGCATTCTGGAATGTCAATCTTGATTCCATATCCATGATTAATCTTGTCATTTGTATAGGGTTTTCTTTTGATTTTTCTGCACACATATCTTATGCATTTGTTTCCAGTTCTAAGATTTCAGTAAACCAAAAATCAATTGAGGCATTATATCTGCTAGGCTATCCAGTGTTACAAAGTGCAATTTCAACAATAATAGGGGTGTGTGTTTTAGCTACAGCTAAAGCATACATCTTCAGGACATTTTTCAAGATTATGTTTCTTGTTATGGTATTTGGGGCTGCTCATGGCCTAGTTTTTATTCCAGTCTTCTTAACCTTTTTTTGAAGGTTTGTTTGAATAGCCACTCTCAAATCAAAGACCAGTTATAGAATTCCTGATTGCCTCAATCCAATCTGATAAAAAAAATGCATTATTAAGAATAGTCAAACTTTTAACAAAGGCATGTTCCTTGACTTGGAAATCCTACTTTAAATTGTTATTTAACATATCCTGAAAAAAAATAATTAGTCTTCCATTAAAATATCTTTACTAAATTAGAAAGTGTTGTCATCTTTATTATAGTGTCTACAATCAAGTATAAGATTAGAAATTTATTCCTGGAATTCAAGTATTTCATATATTATTCATATTATAAATGGAATATTATTTTCATTGTGCTTCTTACATGCATTATTATGTGAAAATGCAACTTATTATTTATTCTCCCACTTGGGGGCTTTTCTGTGCATTTTAATGGTATATTTTGAAGAATAGAAGTTTTTAAAGTTTATAAATACAATTTATCATTCTTTTTATGGTAGTGATTTCTGTGTCCTGAGAAATCTATGACAACTCAAAGGCTACAAAAAATCATCTTCTCAAAACTAAGATTTAAAATTTTACAATGATCCATACACATGTATTTGTTAGGAGATATGGAAAGGGGTTCATTTTCTCCCAGAATAGCTACCTAACTGTCCTAGCCTCATTTGTCAAGACAATACTTAGTATAGGATTAACCTCGCACCTATGTTAAAAAATCATGGACAGTTTGTATGTGACTGTATTTCTGTGCCATTGATCTGTTTGTCTACACTAAGGATAATACCACACTGCCTTGATTATTGAAACTTTGTATCAATTTTTAAAGTTAGGTGTGTAAATATCCAACTTCTTTTCCAACTTGTTTTGGCTACTCTAGGTCCTTTGAATTTACATGTTAGTTTTGGAATCATTTGTCAGTTTCTTAAAAATGCCTCTGGAATCTCCACTGGGTTATGATGACTTACATGCCTACTTGGGAAAAATACATATCTTGGTGATATTAGGTCTTCCAGCCCATGATCATAATTTATTTCTCCATTTTAAGGTTGTTTTTAACTTCATCCAAGAATATCTTGTAGTTTTTAATAGATTTACTCCTAAGTATTTTACATTATCTATGTCATTGTAAATAATATTACTTTAAAATTCCTTTTCAAGACTTTTTAATTAGTACTTAAAAATACAATTGATTTTGTTATACAATACATTGTGTAATCTTGTCATGTTCTTTTATTGGTTCTTGTAGATTTTTGTATAGTTTCTTTAGTATTTTTTATCTAAACAATTATGTAATGGCTTATAAAGATCATTTTATTTAATTCTTTATAATCTTTCTCTCTTTTTACTCACTTGCCTTAATGAACTGGCTAAAATATCCAATAAAACGTTGTAAAAAAAATAAAAAAAAAAAACAGAAAAAATTGCCTTGCTCCCAGTTTTCTAGGGAACATGTTCACTTTCACTTTTTCATCAGTACCATGAGTATAAGGGAGTTTTCACAAAATCTTCTTTCAGACTGAAGAAGCCCCTTTATACTGTCAGTTTGTGCGGATATTATACCATGTATGGGTTTCCTAAATACTTGTCCATCTATTAATATAGACATATCATTTTCTTTCTTATTCTGTTAATACAGTAATTTATGATGTTATTTTAAAACAGTACACAAACCTTGCATTACTAGTATGACCCACATTTGGTCATAGCATATCATCATAGCATATCATTCTTTTCATATATTGCTAATATTTTTCAGTGTTATTTTTTTCCCATGTTTGTGAGGGCTATTGGTCTGCAATTCCCTTTTCTGTAATGTCTGTCTCAGGTTTTCATATCAGGGTTGTGCTACCCTCAGGAAATGAGCTGGTAAGTGTTCCTCCTTCTCTGTTTTCTAAAATAGTTGATGAATGGTTGATGTTATTTCTTCCTCATTTTTCCTTAAATGTTTAATAGAATTCATCTGAGTCTGGAGTTTTCCTAGAAATTTTTGTTTTGTTTTGTCTTTAATTTCAAATTCACTTTCTTTGATGAATTACAAATCCATTCAGATGTTCTATTTCTTCTTTGGTCAATTTTGATGTTTTGTCTTGTGAGGAATTTAACCATTTTTCAGCAAAGTGGTCAATTGATTATTTTCTTATTCTTTTGATGTTTCTAGTGATGGTCCCTGTGGAATTCTTGATATTGGTAATTTGTATTATATCTGTTTTATCTTTTGATCAGTATGGCTAAAAGTTATGAATATTATTAAATCTTTCTTTCAAAGAACCAACTTTTGGTCTTTGGGATTTTCTCTGTTATTTCTCTAGTTCATTGATATCTGCTTTCTGTTGCTCCCTATTTGCCATCTACTCTAGGCTAAATATTCTTAAGGCAGTAGATTAAGCCGTTGATTTCAAACCTTTTTTATCTAAGAAAACTTTTAATGCTATAAATTTCCTTCTATACCTCTACACACATTTTTACATATAAATATTCATAATTATTTCAAAATAAATTTAAATTTCCCTTGTGTTTTTCTTTGACCCATGGATCAAAAGATACCTTTATTTTCTCCTCATTTTAGAAAAATTCTTTACCTCGATTCAGAACTTTGAGTTGAAAGGATTTTCTTAAGCACCTTTTAAGATGTCATTGCATTACCTTCTTTATACAATGCTTTGATTATACAGTGCTTTGATTAGAATTCAGCCTCATTCCTACATCATTTCTGTCTATGAAGTATACCTTCATTTTCCTCTAGCCACTTTGACAATATTCTTTATTACTAGTTTTCTGCAATTTGACTGTTTTTCTTTTCTATTTAAACTTCTTTAGTATCTTTGAATTTGTGGAATCTTTGACTTGATAATTTTCATCATTTTTGGAAATATTTCACCCTTCTGGGCATCCAATTGCAAGTATGTTGTTATTTTTACTCAATTCATACAACTGTAACATTCTTCATTAGCAAATTTGAATTATTGATGCATTGAGTAGATTCTGCTACAGCCCATATTTTATTGAAAAAATAATTTTTCTACAAGTGGCAAGATTACTGATAAGCAAAGAAAATTCTGCTATGTGACAGCTATTCATTATGGAATTTTTTGCATTTAAATATTTTAATCATTATGTTATTTTATTGTGATTATCATTTTAAGCAAACCCATCAAATGATTTCTTTTTCTGGATTATCTCAAATGTTTTGCTAAACCTAACAGTGATGCTATAAAAAAAAAATAGGCCTTTTCTAGTTCATTTTTCCTTTAGTACAGAATATAAACCTATTGTTAAAAGTCAAAACTTGGCCAAAAGCTTTCTCACAAGTTGAGAAATCACAAGACACAGTCATAAAATTTCAGAATTAAACTGTGTACAGTGTTTAAACTCTTGTTTAATTTGTTTTCTTCCTCTTTCACTTTTGTGGTGGTAAAAAATGACTGTCATGTAAGCAGATCTTTTCTCAGTAATTCCATTTTGCTGAAGACTTCAAAACTTTTAAGTCTGGTATTTTATCCAGTGACTACTTTGATTAAAGATTTATGATTGATGTAAAACTAGTTGCAACAAAAATGAATAGACGACTCATTTAAAAAACAGAATTCAAATCCATTTTTAAAAAGATTGATTTGCAATGTGATCCTTCAGAGCACTTCTAAAGTCTATTGTCAGACCGCAAAGAGAGAAAAATGCATGCTGCCACACTTAATATTTTAAAATTCAACATCAGCTTAATCCCCACATATTTGTAGTTCAGTTCTTCAAGTACTATATGAAATAATTTTTCTCCTCCCTTATATGTTCTTAATTTTCAATCTTTTGTATCCATTCATACTCACAAATGAAGGGCTCGTCTGCTTAGTATATGTTATTGGTAATTTTTAAATATAATCGTTAACTCTGTCTCCAGCAGCCAAAACCGGTTTTCTACTAATGTCCTGGTAAACAATCTAGATAAAATTTATTCTAGATGTCTTATTTTTAAATGCAGTGTTATTACTAATAGTGGAATTAAAATAAGCCTGGATTGGTTTGATATACCTCTGCTTTTTACTTTCAGATTCTGCCATGGTCTAGTCTAGTGATGTGGATGACACAAGTGCACTGAATTGAATTCTCACTTTAACAGTGGTTAACTCTGAAAACTCACCCACTGACAAACTGCCTTTCCTCTAGATCCTTTACAAATACTTTTTAACTAACACATCCCTTTCAATGTCAGTGGGCAGAGAGGTCACTGAATAAAATGAAGTATGCTCAGATATGGATGGTTAGGGACAAGCTATGTTTTCATTGGATCCTTTATTAGTAAAGCCATACTAGCCATTTTAATAAATTAGGCCCAACATTTAACTGGCTCAGATGATAGAATGTGTTTAGTCACTATACAGTTGTCTTATCCAGGTGATTCAGGAACCCAGGTTCCTGCCAATTTATGATACCACATTTCAAATTAGCTCTCTGTTACCTATTATCTAGGTGGTGGGATGGGACAGAAAACTTCTTAAAAGTTTTTCTCTGGAAGTGACACATCACATCCATTTATATTCTATAGCCAATTACTGGTCACATGGCCATGCAAGGAAACAAAGGACTAGAAAATATCATCTTTGGGTGGGCAGCCATAATTCAATTGAAATTTCATAGTATGGAAAGGGTAGCACAATTTTTGTTTGACAGCAAGCACTCATTATTGATTCTTAACTTCTGGTAATACACTAACATAAATTCCAGATGGGTCTATTATTAATGAAAAATGAGTGGAAAATTATAATCACAAAAAGGGAAAAGTTTGTATTTTATGACCCAAAATTTAGAACTCATGAAAGACAAACAGTAGCTAATATAACAAAAAATAAGCCATGACAACCAGCAAAAAAATGGGTGATGACATGTAACTGTAAAATTAGGAAAAGTGCCATTTTTTTAGTATATGAGTGGTTTCTATAAGTCAAGAAGAAAATCTCAGTGATTTTCCCAGTGATTTTTAATAGGAAAATGAGTAAAAGATATAATAGTTCATCCCAAAAAGAAATAGAATGATACTAAGCAATAAATTCAAAGGTAAACCAAAGTAAGATATCAATGGCACAAATCAAACACTTTGTTGACATCATGGGATATGCTATGGCAACACAAACTAAGATATTGCTTATGAAAATATAAGTTGATGTAAATTCTATGCATATTAATTTCTTTCTTTAATAATTTGTATTCTTTTTTTAATTTTTCACAATGCAGGAAGCACTGTTGTATATCTGTATTTATTTATTTGCATTGCTAAAGATCAAACCTAGAGCTTCATGCATGCCACGCAGACACACTACCACTAAGCCACATTCCCAGCCTGCATATTCATTTCTCAGTAACAACTTACGGGTCCATCAAGAGAATTCTGGCTAACTTGGGTTTCATCCATACATTGAGAAAGTGTGGAGCAATTGAAGAGAATAACATGAATCTGCATGCAGTGACACTTAAGATGCTCTGACATGTTGGATGGAAAATGTAATCTGCATAAAAAGCTTCTGTACTAGTATTTATGAAAAAATTATGTTTGCAATTATCTTTGACGTGCATGTAAATGCATAGAAAAGTATCGGTACAAAGACCCATATTTCACCCTTTGAGAAGTGTTGTGGGATAGAAAGGTTTAGACTTTTGTGCTTTCCATTCCTTGTACTCACTTCTTATTTTTATAAGGACAATGCATATACACATTATATTTGAAACCAGATAATAGTGATGGTAGCTAAGTCAAATGTATCAAGTTACTAGATGAAACCCAGGAAAGGTAAAAGGTGAAGGTGTCACTTAAGTCACTTATCATATCTTTGCCATTTATGTGTGTGTGTGTGTGTGTGTGTGTGTCTGTGAACCAGCCAAATTCTTTCAGTAAATTGTGAGTACTGAAGGTGAGGCATGCATTTGATCACCTTTGTGAAGTGTTTCTTGTATTTATTAAACTTCTAAGAGGATTAAGAAGCTGCAAACAAGATTCAGACCAGTTAGGCAAAGGATCAGACCACATGCTCCTGAATGATGCCTCCATCATCCAGCCACAAGCAGCCAGAACTCAAAGAGACTTCCTAGGATTTCTGCAGGTAACCTTCAAATGGGAAGAGATGGTAGCTCTGTGTTACTGAGCCATTCCAGCTGCTAACCCCTACCTCATAATTAAATCTAGAGATATGGCCTCTTTTTAGAATTTAAAATACCAGGCAAAGGGAGAGGAAGTTAAAGTATTAGGGAGGGGAAAACTTTGTAGAACTCTGCCAAAGACAACTCCCTAAAAGAGCTGCCCTGTTAAAAGTCCAGAAGCTATCTTTTAACCCGCTGTCCTGTGTGAGACTCTCACCTGTGCTTCCCAGGTGAGAAGGTTACTCCAGAGGCAAAGCCCGGGCTGCGGGGAGATTCCTCCTATTGGAGGCAGATCTTCCAATATGGGGCCTGCAGCTGGAAGTCAGCTGGACTTAAAACGAGAAGTGGGGGTAGTACAGGGACCTGCCTATAGCCCAGAGAGGGTTTGCCAGTGACTGTCAACACAAAGGTCAAAGCAGCTGGGATAGTCAGAGATGGAAGCTGCTGTAGCAGGTGCCACAGCCAAATTGTGAGTGTCCCTGAGTATAAGAAGAGGTCCTAACCTAAGTAAAGTCCAAGGTCAGGGTAGGAGCCTGAGATGTTGGAACCCAGGTCAGAACCTGGGCTAAGAAGGGAGTAAGACAGAGTTCCTGGGCTCTGAGAATAGATTTAAGGAAGGGAAAGAAGCTGAAGGTTAGCTGAAGGTGTTGAGTCCTTGGATAAAGAAGACTCCAGCTACTGGTGGTCCCAACAAGTCCCCAGGTATGGCCACTTGTTCCAATATGCCAATCAAAGAGAAAAGCAGCAGTGAAGGTCAAGGAAGGAAATTTCATCAGTGTGGCCACACTGGGGAAACAGATATAGTGATACAGTGACCAAAGGTCTGTCTTCAAGGAAGTGACAGAAACTTTGAGGTTTCTACCCTTTGATAGAAAGGAGAACAAAGGTGAGTACTGGGAGTTTACATGGCTATGGTGTTTGCACAACTGGTAGAGTAAGTCATCCTGGTCAAGCCATGGTTTGGTTCATCACTATCTCAGCACTGGTTTTGCAAGTTAGCCCTGGAGAAGTCAACTCACCTGAGCAGCAACCTGGTTCCCACGAGATGATTTCTCCTGCTTGGCAGGGAGGGCAGCACAAGTTTCTGTCACGGGGGTAATTGTTGCCATTTGGGGGGTGGTAATCTCATCCACGGGGTGATTGATGTGAGGCTCTGCTTTTCCTGGAATCTAAGGTGACTGCAGGTTTAGGGCAATGGCTGGAGACTTCCAGACAGTGGAGTTCTGGCCATTCAAAGTCCCTAGTTACTGTTATATTGGTGTCATCAGTCTTGAAGGGTAACAAGATATGTTAGATGATTTTAGTCTAATAAACCTTGTATTATGCTCCTTCAGTCATTAACACACCTATATACAGAGCTGAGCAGAAACCTGACCCATATTTAAGGTAATAAAAGGAGACAGACACAAAGTGAAGGCAGATATGCCAAGCTTTATCCTTTTTGTTTACCCATTGTGTGGGCCTATATGAGGAGTCTCTGCTTTTAGAAAAAGTAGCCTAAGTCCCTGTAATAAAGGGACTTGACAACAGTGAGTAATTCTGTTCAGTCAATCTCTTAGCTGGGATTTTGGTGCCTGGGACAACCTTTGCAGGGCCTCTCCTATGACTTTTCTTCCTCAATCTTGCTAAAGTGGTTTATGGGTTGGAATATACTCGAGTAGAAGAGAAAAAGGAGCAGGAAAATTAAGTCACAGATTAAGAGTGGTAGTCTAATAATGGATTCTCAGCTTGGATATAAATCTGATTCTCTTGCAGGTTCTTTTGTAGCCCCTGGGTACCTCTCTTTCCTTCTTTTCTTTTATCACCGAGGGTCTTTTATATTTGTTCTGGCAAGAGCTGCTTAGTCTGTAAGATTTTCTCAACCTGTATCTTACTCACACACATGTGAAGGTTGTACCCTACATATACATGCACTGACCTCATAGAGAACATTTATTTAAGCACATTTTAGGGTTCCATTTTATTATCTTGAGGGGAAGTTATTTAAATAATGGTAAGACCTTTTCAGAAGTTTATGCTCTAAATTGAATGTTACTCTATATCAAGTAGTAATATATTGATCTTTCAGAGTATTTCAACACTGATGTTTTGAAAATGATAAAACATACTAGATATTAAATCAGTTTCTAATAAAATCTGGAAAATAGATTATTGCACTTTCACTTTGTAACACTATTTACAACATGATTCAGAAAACAAATGCATAAAACAGTAGTACTGAATCTATGATAATATTTACATAATTTATAAAGATGTATAAAAACAAAGGGGCACAAATCTGGGTAGGTTCAGGGTTTTATATTCTTCTGAAGTTAACTTTGACTTACAATCAGTTCACACTACATTGCTATCAATGTAAGATTATGATGCTTATGATAATCACAAAAAACTATTTTTTAAAAATGTACACAAAAATAAATGAGAAGGGAATCACGAGAACACTACAAAGCCCCCAGTTGAGCCCCCAAAGTAGGCAGGAGTGAAAAGAGTTAGGGGTGGTATGTAGGATACTGAAAACACATGGGAAACTGCTATAAATCCTTATCAATAGTTTGAAGGTAAAAGTTTGAAGAATTAAAAAAATTCCATACAAATAGTAACCAAAAAAAAAAAAAAAAAAAACCTAAGACGGTTATACCAATAAGAGACCAAAGAGACTTTGAGTCAAAAACTATTCCAAAAACAGAATAACAATATGTTGGTGAAGGGTCAATTTGTCAAGAAAATAGAGATAACATATATCCAAAAAATAATAAATATATTCATCAAATATTGACAGAATTGAAGGCAGAAATAGCTCTATAATAATGATGAAAACTTTAATACTTACTTGTCAATGATGGATGGTGCCACATAGATTGAAGGCCAACAAGGAAGCAGAGGACCTAAACTACACAATAAACAAACTAGACCTAATGTATACAAACCACTCAACACAGCCAAAGTAGTTTACACATTCTTCTCAAGTATACATGGAACATTTTCCAGGACAGACCACATCAAAAGGCACAAAACAGGTTTTAATAAGTTTATGATCATTGAAATCATACAAGATAACTTCTGTGACCACAATGAACTAGAATTCAGTAACAGGATGAAAACTGGAAAACTGAAAATTGTATGCAAATTAAGAAGCACATTCTTTTTATTTTTTCAGTGCTGTGAATCAAACCCAGGGCATTTCACATGCTAGGCAAGTGTTCTATCACTGAACTACACCCCCAATCCAAAAGCAAATTCTTAATAATTAACCAATGGGTCAAAATAGAAATTACAAAGGAAATTAGAAAATAATTAGAGATGAATGAAAATGAAAGCACAATAAACCACAGTGGTTTAGTCAGCTTTTTCCTGCTGTGACCTAAATACCTAATAAGAACAACGTAAAGGAGAAAAAGTTTACTGGAAGCTCATAGTTTTCAGAGGTCTCAATCCATACATGGCCATCTCCATTGCTGTGGGGGAAGGGCATGGCAAAGGAAAGCAGCTCGAGATATAACAACAAGGCAGCAGAGAGAGCTCCACTTACCAGGAACATAACCCAAAGGTATGCCATCCCTCCACCTGCTGTAACCCTCCTCCTTCAGTCACTCCCCAGCTGCCTATAGTTACCATCCAGTTAATCCATATCAGAGGATTAATGCACTAATTAGGTTAAAACTCTCATATCCCAATTATTTAACTTCTAAGCTTTCTTGCATTATTTCATATATGAGCTTCTGAGGGACACCACATATTCAAATCATAACACATGGGATGCAGTAAAGTAGCTCTCAGAGGAAAATTATTACTACAATAACCCCCTTTATCTGTACTATCACATACCACAATTTGTTACCCAAGTAAACATTGTTTGAAAACATTAAATGGAAAGTTCCAACGATAATTCCAAGCTTTAAATAACTGTTGGTGCAACATGTCATTATAATTAGTCTACTGTTGGTTATATTTGTTCATCTCTCTATGTGTCTAACAAACTTACCATAGGTATGTATGTAAAGGAGAATACATAATATAAAAAGGGTTTAGCTCTATCCACAGTTAAGCACTGGGTCTTAGAATATATCCCCGAAGGATAAGAGTGGACCACTGTAGTAAGGCTTAAATTTTAAAAAGAAGGAGGGAAAAAAGGAGGAGGGAGAGTAAGAAGGACTTCAAATTAATAACTTGAATACCTTGTAGATTTTTAAAATGAAGAGGAGGAAAATAAATGTAGAAGAAGGGAGGAAATAATAAAAATTAGACTACAGAAATAAAAGTGAATAGGCAAATAATACATAATCAACACAACCAAAGGTTATTTCTTTAGTCAACACACCTGACCAAAAAAGAAGATGAAACTAAGTGGGACAATTAAGCTACATTTAAAGTCTTATGAGAGGGGCAATCCAAGATGGTGGACTAGAGGGTGACTGCAACTTCAGTCGCTCCAGAACCCAGGATTCAAGAAGGGGAGGCATTGAGAGACTCAGACTAAAATAGAGCCTCGGGGTGAGTCTCCCCCACCCGGTGAAGCACTGCCTGGGTGGCAGGCCCGGATTCGGGTGTCTTACTAGAGTAGGGTAGGTCAGCTAGAGTCTTCCGCAGGCGGCCCTACGCACTCCAGCGGTGGGCTCCTCCCACAGGGTCAGATTCTCCAGCATCTTGGAGCAGGCCCCCCAGTGAGAGCCTTCCTGTGCAGAACCAAGCTTCAAGTCCCTGAGGCAGCGCGGCGAGTTCCTGCCTGCAGGTTGCTTCAAGGACCAGGACAGGGCAGCCAGGGACTTCCCCAAGCAGCCTGCAGCCAGCCCCCTCCAGCGGGAAGCGCCTTTCCAAGCTAGCTTCTCGGAGCAGACCCCCCAGTGAGAGCCTTTCCACACAGAGCCAGCTCCAAGTCCTGGAACCAGTAGCGGGCTAGGGGCAGCTTTCCTTGGAAGCACTGCATTATCAAGTTACTCCAAGACTTCAGGCTACTGAAGGGAGGAAGGTTATACACTGGAAATCTACAGGGACACTATAAGCCAATAGAAGAATTCTGCAATATCACAAAGTCCCACTGACATCTGACCGATATGAGAAAACAAGGGAAGAAAATGTCCCAAACAAACCTAGATACTATATCAATAAAACCCAATGACAGCACAGCAGAAGAAATGTCAGAAAGGGAGTTCAGAATGTACATAATTAAAACAATCAGGGAAGCAAACGAGGAAATGAAAGAGCAAATGCAGGCATTAAATGATCGCACCAATCAACAGTTAAAAGAGCAAATACGGGAAGCAAGAGATCATTTCAATAAAGAGTTAGAGATATTGAAAAAAAACCAAACAGAAATCCTTGAAATGAAGGACACAATAAACCAAGTTAAAAACTCCATAGAAAGCATAACCAATAGGATAGAACACCTGGAAGACAGAACCTCAGATATTGAAGACACCATATTTAATCTTGAAAACAAAGTTGACCAAACAGAGAAGATGGTAAGAAATCATGAACAGAATCTACAAGAATTATGGGATATCATGAAAAGGCCAAATTTAAGAATTATTGGGATTGAGGAAGGCTTAGAGAAACAAACCAAAGGAATGAACAATCTATTCAATGAAATAATATCAGAAAATTTCCCCAATCTGAAGAATGAAATGGAAAACCAAGTACAAGAGGCTTATAGGACTCCAAATATACAAAATTACAACAGACCCACATCAAGGCACATTATTATGAAAACACCTAACATACAAAATAAAGACAGAATTTTAAAGGCTGTGTGAGAAAAGAATCAAATTACATTCAGGGGGAAACCGATAAAAATATCAGCAGATTTTTCAATCCAGACTCTAAAAGCTAGAAGGGCCTGGAACAACATTTACCAAGCCCTGAAAGGAAATGGATGCCAACCAAGAATCTTATACCCAGCAAAACTTACTTTCAGATTTGACGATGAAATAAGTTCCTCCCATGATAAACAAAAGCTAAAGGAATTTACAAAAAGAAAGCCAGCATTACAGAACATTCTCAGCAAAATATTCCATGAGGAAGAGATGAAAAACAACAATGCAAATCAGCAACGGGAGGAACTAGCCTAAAGGAATAACCAAATAAAGGGGAAACCAAATCATGTCAAAAAACAAAATGAGTCAAATGACTGGGAATACAAATCATATCACAATAATAACCCTGAATGTTAATGGCCTGAATTCATCAATCAAAAGACACAGACTGGCAGAATGGATTAAAAAGAAAAATCCAACAATTTGCTGCCTGCAAGAGACTCATCTCATAGAAAGAGATACCCATAGACTAAAGGTGAAAGGATGGGAAAAAACATACCATGCACGGACACAGCAAAAAAGCTGGAGTATCCATCCTCATTTCAGATAATGTGGACTTCAAGCCAAAACTAGTCAGAAGGGATAAAGAAGGACATTACATACTGCTTAAGGGAAGCATAAATCAGCAAGACATAACAATCATAAATATCTATGCCCTGACCATTGGCTCATCCATGTATGTCAAACAAATCCTTCTCAATTCCAGAAATCAAATAGACCACAACACAATAATACTAGGCGATTTTAACACACCTCTCTCACTGCTGGATAGATCGTCCCAACAAAAATTGAATAAAGAAACCATAGATCTCAATAACACAATCAAGAATTTAGTCTTAACTGACTTATATAGATTATACCATCCAATAAAGAACAAATACACTTTCTTCTCGGCAGCACCTGGATCCCTCTCTAAAATAGACCATGTTTATGCCACAAAGCTACTGTTAGCAAATACAAGAAGATAGAGATACTACCTTGTACTCTATCAGATCATAATGGATTGAAATTAGAAATAAATGACAGAATAAAAAACAGAAACTTCTCCAATACCTGGAAACTAAATAATACACTATTATATGATGAATGGATAACAGAAGACATCAGGAGGGAAATAAAAAAATTCTTAGAAGTAAACGAGAACAAAGACACATCATATCAAAATCTCTGGGACACTATGAAAGCAGTACTTAGAGGAAGATTTATTTCATGGGGCACACTCAACAAAAGAAGTAGAAATCAACAAATAAACAACTTAACACTACAGCTCAAAGCCCTAGGAAAAGAAGAGCAAACCAACCCCAAAAGTAGTAGAAGACAGGAAATAGTTAAACTCAGAGCCAAAATCAATGAAATTGAAACAAAAGAAACAATCGGGAAATTGTTGGTTCTTTGAAAAAATAAACAAAACTGATAAACCCTTAGCCACACTAACAAAGAGAAAGAAGGAGAAAACTCAAATTACTCAAATTTGGAATGAACAAGGAAATATCACAACAGACCTGATTGAAATACAAAACATAATTAGAAGCTATTTTGAAAATCTATACTCCAACAAAACAGAAAACCTCGAAGACATCAAGTTTCTGGAGACATATGAATTACCTAAACTGAACGAGGAGGACATACACAACTTAAATAAATCAATTTCAAGATCGGGTTTCAAGATGGCGGACTAGAGGGTGGCTGCATTTCATGTTGCTCCAGGACTCAGGATTCAAAATAGGAGAAATTGAGAGACTTGGGACCAACTCAAAGCAGCCGGGTGAGTCTCTCCTGTTGGGGAGGCATCCTGGATGGGGCGGTTGTCCCGGAATGCAGGGAACTTTGTGAAGTAGAGCTGCCTTGCGAGACACCCCCCCCTCGCTGGAGCAGTGAACTCGGACAACTGGGAGCGACGTAGAGGAGACGCTCAGCACAGCGCTGGGACTCGGAGCAACCACTGGGGCTCCGGGCGGCGGCCCAGAGGAGGGGCTGCGAGGAGAGCTGTTTGGACTCAGAGTGACCACTTCTGAACACTGGGGCCTGAGCAGAGGAGGAGGAGGAGGAGGAGGAGGAGGAGGAGGAGGAGTGCGGCGAGGCACTTGGACTTGGAGCGACTGCGCCAGAGCTACAGGCGGAGGAGGAGCTGCTCGGTGAGCTGTTTGGACTCTGAGCGACCATTCCTGAACACCAGGGCCTGCCCTGTGGAGGAGGAAGAGAAGCATGGCCGCTTGGATTCGGAGTGACTATACCAGAGCTACGGGCAGTTGCTGGAGGAGGAGCTGCATGGCAAGCTGTTTGGACTCAAAGCGACCTTTCCTGAACACCGGGGCCTGCCCGGAGGAGGAGGAAGGAGAGGAGGAGGAGAAGTGTGGTGGGTCGCTTGGACTCCCAGTGACTGCATAGGAGCTCCAGGCGGCTGCTCAGAGGAGGAGGCGAGTGGTGAGTTGTTTGGACTTAAAGCGAGCGCTCCTGAACACCGGGGGGCTGCCTGTAGGAGGAGCGCGGTGGGTCGCTTGGTCTCCAGTGGCCACACCAGAGCTCCGGGCAGCTGCCTGGAGGAGGCGTGCAGCGCGTCACGTGGACTCAGAGCGACTCAGAGTGACTCACAGTGACCGCTCCTGAACACCCGGGGTGCTACCTGGAGGAGGAGGAGGAACGGGGCAGGTCACATGGACTTGGAGTGACTGCCCAGGGCTACGGGCAGTTGATGGGAGGAGGAGGCTCACAGTGAGTTGCTTGGACTCCTAGTGACCGCATGGGAACACCGGGTGGCTGTCTGGAGGAAGAGGTGTGCGGTGGGTCTCTGGGACTTGGAGCGATTGTATGGGGCTCCAGGTGGCTGCTCAGAGGAGGGGCCGCATAGCCAGGCGATTAGGTGCAGAGCAGGGTCCCAGGACCTAGGAGGCTTCTTGGTGGAAGAGCCGCACAGAGACACGCTTAGGGCGGAGCAAAGGTTCCAGGACTGCGGGCAGATGCTCTGAGGAGAGGCAGCCTAAGGAGACTCATCTGCGAAGGGTGAGGCTCCCAGGCCCTGGAGGTAGGGCCGGGCCCCTGGGAACGTTGCAGAGAAAGGCAGCCCAGCCCAGGCAGTAGTTGTAGACTGAGGGGAACTTCTAGAAGGGGAACCGACCAGCGAGACCTCCCCACCAGGTGAGTCTTCCCTGCCGGGTGAGGTTTTCCCACAAGGACGATAAAACCAGAGACACAGGACCAAACAGGCCTTGCCTCAGCCTGCAGCCTAGTTACCCTTTGGATGACCATTGGTCAACAAGTGGAGACACCTCTGCCCACTAGCAGGGAATATACCCGACCTGAAGGCCACCACCCCTAGAGAGGCAGCTTCCTTGTGGAGCACCGCACTATCAACTTTCTCCAAGATTTCAGCCTACTGAAGGCTAAGAGGGGATATACTAGAAATCGTCAGGGACATTATAAGTCAATAGAAGAAATCTGCAATATCTCAGCGGTCCACTGATACCTGAACAAGATGAGAAAACAAGGGAAGAATATGCCCCAATCAAATCTAGATGTTACATCAATAAAACCCAATGACAACATGGCAGAAGAAATGACAGGAAAGGAGTTCAGAATGTACATAATTAAAGTGATCAGGGAAGCAAACAATGAGATGAAAGAGCAAATGCAGGCATTGAATGATCGCACCAATCGACAGTTAAAAGAGCAAATACAGGGAGCAAAAGATCATTTCAATAAAGAGTTAGAGATATTGAAAAAAAAACCAAACAGAAATCCTTGACATGAAGGAAACAATAAACCAAATTAAGAACTCCATAGAAAGCATAACCAATAGGATAGAACACCTGGAAGACAGAACCTCAGACATTGAAGCCAAAATGTTTAACCTTGAAAACAAAGTTGACCAAACAGAGAAGATGGTAAGAAATCATGAACAGAATCTACAAGAACTATGGAATATCATGAAAAGGCCAAATTTAAGAATTATTGGGATTGAGGAAGGCTTAGAGAAACAAACCAAAGGAATGAACAATCTATTCAATGAAATAATATCAGAAAATTTCCCCAATCTGAAGAATGAAATGGAAAATCAAGTTCAAGAGGCTTATAGGACTCCAAATACACAAAATTACAACAGACCCACACCAAGGCACATTATAATGAAAAACCTAACATATAAAATAAAGACAGAATTTTAAAGGCTGTGAGAGAAAAGAACCAAATTACATTCAGGGGGAAACCAATATGGATATCAGCAGATTTTTCAATCCAGACCCTAAAAGCTAGAAGGGCCTGGAACAACACTTTTCAAGCTCTGAAAGAAAATGGATGCCAACCAAGAATCTTATACCCAGCAAAACTTACCTTCAAATTTGACGATGAAATAAAATCCTTCCATGATAAACAAAAGCTAAAAGAATTTACAAAAAGAAAGCCAGCATTACAGAACATTCTCAGCAAAATATTCCATGAGGAAGAGATGAAAAACAAAGAAGCAAATCAGCAAAGGGAGGTATTATCCTAAAGGAATTGTCAAATAAACGAGGAACCAAGTTGTGTCAAATAAATAAATAAATAAATAAATAAATAAAATTTAAAAATGAACCAAACGACTGGGAAACCAAATCATATCTCAATAATAACCCTGAATGTTAATGGCCTGAATTCATCAATCAAAAGACATAGACTGGCAGATTGGATTAAAAAGAAAGATCCAACAATATGTTGCCTGCAAGAGACTCACCTCATAGAAAAAGATACTCATAGACTAAAGGTGAAAGGATGGGGAAAAACATACCATGCACATGGACTCAGCAAAAAAGCTGGAGTATCCATCCTCATTTCAGATAATGTGGACTTCAAGCCAAAGTTAGTCAGAAGGGATAAAGAAGGACATTTCATACTGCTTAAGGGAACCATAAATCAGCAAGATATAACAATCATAAACATCTATGCCCCAAACAGTGGCTCATCCATGTATGTCAAACAAATCCTTCTCAATTTCAGAAACGAAATAGACCATAACACAATAATACTAGGTGATTTTAACACACCTCTCTCACCACTGGACAGATCTTCCAAACAAAAATTGAACAAAGAAACCATAGATCTCAATAACACAATCAACAATTTAGACTTAATGGACATTTATAGAATATACCATCCAACTAAGAGCGAATACACTTTCTTCTCAGCAGCACATGGATCCTTCTCTAAAGTAGACCATATATTATGCCACAAAGCTAATGTTAGCAAATACAAGAGGATAGAGACACTACCTTGTATTCTATCAGATCATAATGGATTGAAGTTAGAAATAAATGAAAGAGTAAAAAACAGAAACTCTTCCAACACCTGGAGATTAAACAATATGCTATTATATGATGAATGGATAACAGAAGATATTAGGAAGGAAATTAAAAAATTCTTAGAGGTAAATGAGAACAAAGAAACATCATATCAAAATCTCTGGGACACTATGAAGCAGTACTTAGAGGGAAATTTATTTCATGGAGCGCATTTAATAAAAAAAGTAAAGCTCAACAAATAAACAACCTAACACTACAGCTCAAAGCCCTAGAAAAAGAAGAACAAACCAGCACTAAATGTAGTAGAAGACAGGAAATAGTTAAACTCAGAGCTGAAATGAATGAAATTGAAACAAAAGAAACAATACAAAAAAATTGACAAAATAAATAGTTGTTTCTTTGAAAAAATAAACAAAATTGATAAACCTTTAGCCACACTAACAAAGAGAAGACGAGAGAAAACCCAAATCACTAAAATTCGGAATGAACAAGGAAATATCACAACAGACCTGATTGAAATACAAAATATAATTAGAAGCTATTTTGAAAATCTATACTCCAACAAAATAGAAAATTTTGAAGACATCAACATGTTTCTAGAGACTTATGAATTGCCTAAACTGAACGAGGAGGACATACACAATTTAAATGGACCAATTTCAAGTAATGAAATAGAAGAGGTCATCAAAAGCCTACCAACAAAGAAAGGTTTGGGACCAGATGGGTTCTCAGCCGAGTTCTACAAAACCTTTAAAGAAGAGCTCATTCCAATACTTCTCAAATTATTCCATAAAATAGAAGAGGAAGGAACCCTCCCAAACTTATTCTATGAAGCCAATATCACCCTGATACCTAAACCAGACAGGGACACATCAAGGAAAGTAAATTTCAGACCAATATCCTTATTGAACATCAATGCAAAACTTCTCAACAAAATTTTAGCAAATCGCATACAAAAACATATTGAAAAGATAGTGCACCATGATCAAGTGGGTTTCATCCCAGGGATGCAAGGTTGGTTCAACATTAGGAAATCAATAAATGTAATTCACCATATCAATAGACTTAACGTCAAAAATCACATGATTATTTCAATCGATGCAGAAAAAGCATTTGATAAAATACAGTATCCCTTCATGCTCAAAACACTAGAAGAAATAGGGATAGTGGGATCATTCCTTAACATTGTAAAGGCCATCTATGCTAAGCCCATGGCTAATATCATTCTAAATGGTGAAAAACTGAAAGCATTCCCCCTAAAAACTGGAACAAGACAGGGATGCCCTCTTTCAACACTTCTATTCAATATCATCCTTGAAACTCTAGCCAGAGCAATTAGACAGACCAAAGAAATTAAAGGGATACGAATAGGAAAAGAAGAACTTAAACTATCCCTATTTGCTGATGATATGATTATATACTTAGAGGAACCAGGAAATTCCACCAGAAAACTTTTGGAACTCATAAGTGAATTCAGTAAAGTAGCGGGATATAAGATCAATGCACATAAATCTAATGCATTTTTATATATATGTGATGAATCTTTGGAAAGAATAATCAGGAAAACTACCCCATTCACAATAGCCTCGAAAAAAATAAAATACTTGGGAATCAATCTCACAAAAGAGGTGAAAGACCTCTACAATGAGAACTACAGAACACTAAAGAAAGAAATTAAAGAAAACCGTAGAAGATGGAAAGATCTCCCACGTTCTTGGATAGGCAGAATTAATATTGTCAAAATGGCCATACTACCAAAAGTGCTCTACAGATTCAATGCAATTCCAATTAAAATCCCAATGGTGTACCTTACAGAAATAGAGCAAGCAATTATGAAATTCATCTGGAAATATAAGAAACCCAGAATAGCTAAAGCAATTCTCAGTAGAAAGAGCGAAGCAGGGGGTATTGCAATACCAGATCTTCAACTCTATTACAAAGCAATAGTAACAAAAACGGCATGGTATTGGTACCAAAGTAGACAGGTAGGTCAATGGTACAGAATAGAGGACATGGACACAAACCCAAATAAATACAATTTTCTCATACTAGACAAAGGTGCCAAAAATATGCAATGGAGAAAAGATAGCCTCTTCAAAAATGGTGCTGGGAAAACTGGAAATCCATATGCAAAAGAATGAAACTAAAGCCCTATCTCTCACCCTGCACAAAACTCAACTCAAAATGGATCAAGGACCTCCATCTCCATCTGACCAGAGACCCTTCATCTTATAGAAGAAAAAGTAGGTCCAAACCTTAACTTGTTGGCTTAGGATCAGACTTCCTTAGCAGGACTCCCATAGCAGAAGAAATAAAAGCTAGAATCAACAACTGGGATAGATTCAAACTAAAAATCTTTCTCTCAGCAAAGGAAACTATCAGTAATGTGAAGAGAGAGCCTACAGAGTGGGAGAATATCTTTGCCACTCATACTTCAGATAGAGCACTAATTTCCAGAATCTATAAAGAACTCAAAAAACTCTACATCCATAATACAAATAATGCAATCAACAAATGGGCTAAGCAAATGAACAGACACTTCACAGAAGAAGATGTACAAGCAATCAACAGATATATGAAAAAATGTTCAACATCTCTAGTTAATAAGAGAAATACAAATCAAAACTACCCTAAGATTCCATCTCACCCCAATTAGAATGGCGAGTATCAAGAACACAAGCAACAATAGGTGTTGGAGAGGATGTGGGGAAAAAGGTACACTCATACATTGCTGGTGGGGTTGCAAATTAGTGCAGCCACTCTGGAAAGCAGTATGGAGATTCCTCAGAAAGCTTGAAATGGAACCACCATATGACCCAGCTATCCCACTCCTTGGCCTATACCCAAAGGACTTAAAATCAGCATACTACAGAGATACAACCACATCAATGTTCATAGCTGCTCAATTCACTATAGCCAGATTGTGGAACCAACCTAGATGCCCTTCAGTTGATGAATGGATAAAGAAACTGTGGCATATATATACAATGGAATATTGCTCCGCCATAAAGAATGACAAAATTAAGCATTTGCAGGCAAATGGATGAAATTGGAGGATATCATGCTAAGTGAGATAAGCCAATCTCAAAAAGCCAAAGGATGAATGATCTCGCTGATAAGCGGAGGAGGACATATAATGGGGGATAGAAGGGGTTAGCATTAGGGTTAGGGTTAGGTTTAGGGTTAGGGTTAAGGAGGGTGATAAGAATGGAGGAAGGAAGGACTGTATAGAGGGGGAAAAGGGGTGGGAGGGGTGGGGGGGAAGGGAAAAAAATAACAATGAATCAAACAAGATTGCCCTATGTAAGTTTATGATTTTTAATTAAAATAAATAAATAATAAAAAAATACATATCCAAAAAAATAAAATAATGTCTTATGAGAGAGTACTATTAACAACTACTCACCAACAAATTAGATAACCCAGATGAAATGCGTAATTCCTGGATTAGCTTTACCTTACTGCAACCAAAATATCCAACAAGAACAAAGTAGAAGAGGAAAATTTGTTTTGGCTCACAGGGATTCAGACCTTCCATGCATAGTTGGCCGACTGCAGTGCTGTGGGCTATAGGCGAAGCAGGTGGAAGGGCAATGGTGGAAGAAAGGCTGTCACCCCAGGGCAGCCAGAAAGTGGAGAGGGAGGAGTCTCAGAGACCAAGGTCTTCTGTCTCTACCAGAGTCAGGGGCCCTACACTCCTGTCAAGAAAAAAAAAAAAATGGTGGGGACAGGGCATTCAGATTTGGTTGGTGTTCTTGGACCTTGGAGCCCACATGACAATTTTTCCAGGACCCCTCAGGGAAAAGTTAAACTGATGACATCAGGAGAATTTGGGAATGGATGTGGTGACAACTCCTGGTATTTTTGATACTTGTGGGTGGGTCTTTTGGACCATTTTAGGTGCCAGTAACTATGATTCTCACAGCTGCATGAATTATAAAAGTGATATTCGGGCTCTTGTGGCATAGAACATTTACCACCTGAGGGAAGGTGCTCCCTCACAGCTAAGAACTGGAGCCGTAGCAGTGAGCCACATCCACTCCTGCCTGACACTTTAGCTACAGAAGCCTCAATGGAGTCTTCACCCAAAGCAGTACTGCATAAGTGGACAGCAGGACGTTTGTGCTAATTCCTAACTTGCTATAGATCAAAGTGTTGTAACTCATCCTGGAATAATGTAAAAGAGAAATTTGCCTAGTCAAACAGGCCTTTAGGGCATGGAAACTAACAACACCCTATCATAGGCTGAATGCCAAGGCCCCTTGGGCAGGAAGCTAAAGAAACCATTCCAGATTTGGTCAAACAAAAAAATTTAACCAATGATGACAGGAGGCTCACCAGCTGTTAGGCAGCTTTGGATGCTGGAGACAACATGCACCCCACCTAGCTGTACTTCTGGTTTTCTTACTGATGGTGACTGGCAAAGTCACCAACTCAGGACCTTTGCAGTAGAATTACTTGGAAATCATTCAACAATTCATGGCCTTGGCATTTCCTTTAAAATTTTTAGAACTCACTAGCCCAATGGAATTTCGTTCTCCTTAACTTCATGCACAGGGGTTGGTTTATGTAGCAGTGGAAAACTGCCACTGGGGTATTTGGACACATAAGTTGCCTGAGTTGGGAATTTTGGACACATAAGTTGCCTGAGTTGGGAATTTTGGACACATAAGTTGCCTGAGTTGGCTCCAGACATACCCACTTTGAATGGTAGCTCCTTGCTTGCTGTTGGGCACTGGTGTAGACCGAGACTCTAATAGCCTGAGCACTACATGTGATGCCATGACAAGAAGAGCCCATTCTCACTGCACATGCACAAACCCCACCACTAAAACTGGACAGGCTCAACAGAGTTCAGTTATCAAATACAAATGGTACATTCAAGATCAGGCCTAGCAGGAATCCCAAGGGACCAGTAGACTATGAACAAATGGCTAGCTCACCAGAAGGGACCCATCAATGCTTAGGCAATGCTTTGTATTATGATTTGGATGTGGTTTGAGCTTATATCCCAGGTTCATGTGCTGAAAACTTGGCCCCAAGTGTGGTAGTGAAGTTTTTAAAAGGTTATTCCTATGGGAAGGTAAATAGGTCACTATAATTCCAAGATAATGAATAGATTAATATTGTCTTGAGGGAGGGGGTCAAATTCCATGTGACTGGATTCCTTCTCACCTGAGTAGGTTATTATAAAATTAAACTACCTGACATACTTGGCTTCTCTGCACATGGATATTTCCTTTTCAACTTCTCTGCCATGTGATGCAGTCAGGGAGCCCCTTCCAGAATGCCAACACTATGCTGTTTAGACTTTGCAGCCACCAGAATCATGAGCCAAACAAGTTTCTTTTTATATACTACCCAGGGTGAGATACTCTTTTCCAGCCTCACAAAACAGAATAAGATTTTGGGTTCCTTTCATGACTAATCTGGGGCTCCAGAGTCAAAGATGTGTCTACCATCATCATGGCATGACTTACTGATGGCTCTGAAAAACTAAAAATGGACAGGGTCTCTGGACTGCATCTGCTATCAGGCCAGTGAATGACCATCTGTATTAGTCAGTTTTTTGTTGCTGGGACCAATACACCTGCCAAGAACAAGTCAGAAAAGGCAAAGTTCATTTTGGCTCATGGTTCCATACATTCAACCCATGTTCAGTCAACTCCACTGCTCAAGGCCTAAGGTGAGGCAGAGTATCATGGCATAAGTGTGTGATGGAGGAGCACTGTTGATGTCAGCCAGGAAGCAAAGAGGGAGAGTGAGGACCCAGGGACAATGAATAATCTCCAGGGGCATGCCCTCAGAAACTTACTTTCTCCAGCCATACCTACCTCCCTACAGTTAACCTCCAGTACAGTAAGTCTTTCAAATTATTAACCCATCCAATGGATTAATCCACTGATTAGGTTATAATTCTCATAATCTTAATTGTTTTGCCTCTAACATTCCTGCATTGTCTCATACATGAGCTTTCAGGGGACACTTCATTCAAAACATAACACAATTTTTTTGACTGAGACTGAACATGGATGTTCCTCCCAATGGGCCAAATTGCATGCAATGGCAATGAACATGTAGGCCACCTCTACCACCACATCCTGCTACATTTTCATCAACTCATGTGCCATTACCAACAGTCTAATCATCTGGTCAGAAAAATAGCAACTGATTAAAGGATTTCCTGTGCAGGGAGAAAGACTATGACAAGAGCTTGCTATCTAGAAGGAACAAATATGTGTCACTTATGTGGACAGTAGGAGTACTTGAGAAGTCACTTGAGAAGAACTTATTCCATGTTTTTGGATTCCCATGAGACTTCTCTCTAACCAAGAAACATGCTTCTCTGCCTAAGTCACCTGCCAATGGACCTACTCTGAGATTATGATGGACTACATGACATGTACCCTGTCACCCACAGGCCAAGGGAGCCTTGAATGATGGAACAGAAACTAAGGAAAGGACATCTAGACAGGCTGTAGTGGAGCAGTATTCCCATCCGACCTGGGCAATATGGACACTAAACACTGCACACTTGCAAGGAAAACAGCCCTGCAGCACCTGTTGAGCACACAAAACTTGGGGTGGAGGTGGGCCAGGCTGCCTGATTAGGCTGTGCAGCAAATTCACACTGTCCCCAACCATTCCTTTTCCTTTTTCCCTTTGTAGTGCATATCCTGTGGGTGACTTGCACTTCAGTCTGCCATAGTACCCAGATAGGAACCTCTGATGCTAATCTGGAAGTGGTATTCCTCTCTTTGGGTTCCCACAAGGGTAGGGAAATAGGACCAGAAAATACCAGAATCCCTCTAATGATGCTGGGGACATCCCAGGGACATTTTCAGACATGCCAAGTTTGTACAGGATTTAACCTCCCTTCCTAGACTGGACAATTGAGGACAACAGATCTAGGGCAGGTGACAAGAGCAACAAGTGCCTGCAGAGGTCATTGCCTTGAAATAGAGATAGCCTGTATTCAGTATAAACCTATCCAACAGGGAGGGGACAGCTGGGACAACTAGAATGGAAGGAGGGGAGCTCTAACCTGCCAATCTGCTTTTACCACAAGGGTGGGGTAGCAAAAGCATTGAAATATAATGTGGCTCTCCTAAACTATGGCTGTCACACAAGTAAAGTATTGGAAAATGCCACTCAGATCTCATTCTGCAACAGACCACAGCAACCTTCTTGTCCTACTGGTGTCGGACTATGGCAGTATTGTTAATGCCACACACAGTGTACACCAACAGAATATGAGCCATGGCTTACTAAGTGAGGATCTGGCACTCGCCATGTGTGTGAAAACCCATATAACACACAGCATGGAGTGAACCCTAATGGAAACTGAAATTTGGTTGATAAGGATATCCTAGCATAAACTCCTTGATCATAACAAATGTGTAATTGTAGTATGGAATGTTAATAGAGGTTGTGAGTATGTGGGATGAGATCTATATAAGAATTCTCTGAAATTTGAAACAGGTAATTCATCTTGCAGAGCTAGTTTTGCACATTTTGGGTTTTGCTGATTTTATCTATATTGCATTTAACATTTTCCTCTGACCCTTTTATAAAGATAAACTTAGTCAGAGGGGTGCTTGGTTCTGCATGTATGTGTTGTTTTTATTGTTGTTTTTACAAGGTAGGCTTGTGAATTTTCAATCTATATCAAGAGGTACTTAATGATTGACTCCTATTTTTTGTGATAGTAAAATTCACTAATGTGTTCAGAATTTGTTAACCTGGTCCACCCATTGCAAAATATTTAATCAGTGTTTTGCTCTTTCTTTTAAAGCTTTGATAGGCAGAATAATGTCCCCCAATATGCCCTCATCCTAAATGTCAGAGCCTGTGACAATATGCTCTCACCTTAATTGTTACAACCTGTGACTGAAAATGTGACTAAGGTAAAGGACTTAGATGTGGAGAGACTACTCTGGATTATCTGTGTGGGCACAGTCTAATCACAGGGTTTTAAAGCAGAGAACTTTCCTGGCTGTGGAGCAAGATATAGCAATGAAACAAATAGTAAGATAAGATACCCCTAGGCAGAAAGGTGGAGGAATGCAACCACCAGCCAAGGAATGGAGGCAGCCTCTGGAACCTGGGAAAGTCAAGAACCTCCAGAAAGGAGAGTAGCTCTGCCCTGCTTCTCCCAGGTGATCCAGAGCATCTGGCTGGGAACAACTCCAGCGCATCCTTCTGAGTGAGGTTGTTTTGAAGACTGATTCAAAGACACCATCACATTTAAAGTCTCAGTCTCTTGGCCTAAGCTTGATTTCTATGATCCTGGGCTCAAGATTCAGTCCAGTTTACATTTAAGCAGTAAGAAAAACAACACCCACCATAATTAACTATGTAAACTATATAACAAAACAGAAATTAAATGAGTTAAACACACTAATTTCATTTCTCTTTTCCAGTTGAGTGATTTTTTGTGTTCTGATACAAATCACTTATCAAATTTATGTCTTGCAAATATCTTCTCCCAGGTTTGTTGTTTTGTTTACAAACAGTACCTTTAGAATAGCAGAAGTTTTTATTTTCAAGTCCCATATATTATTTCTATTTTTATAAATCATGCATTTATGCCATGTGTAAGAAATCTTTGTGTACCCAAGGTCATGTAGATATTCTCCTATATTTCTTTTCTTTTTTTTCTTGAAATACAGAATTTTATTTAGAAACTGTTTAAAAGTAGAAAAAAACCCTGTCAAGAAAGACCAGGTGGAAAATGGGTTCCCGACAAAATGGAATTTTAGGGCAACAAAAGTCTAAAAGGCCACAAAAGAGAAATACCACCACTGTCATTTGAACAATGGCTAGTTACTTGCATTTTTGGCATCGTTAATCAATGAGTCTGGGTTTTCCTCTGAATTCCACACAGAGCATGCACTACACAGCAATTTTATCATAAAATACCTGTTTTCTACACACATTTTAGGACAAGCTACCACCATAAACAAATCAATACAAACACATCAGGGGGTTGAACAATCTCAGTAGTGGGTAACATACATTTTGCAGAATTCTGCCAAACAAGGGGACTGAATAGGCCATGGGCAAAGCAAATGAGGGAGAATTAAGGAATGAAATATTTTAAATATTAATTAATTCAGACATGGTACTGTATTTTCTGCAAAAGAAATTAACATTTAGTAACATACTAGTGAATTTTATCTCCAAAGAGATTAGTGTGCTGGCAAAGTATTCAGATAACAGTGGAGAGCCGTGGACAGCAGATACCGAAAACACCCCAGCCTTGTAGATCCCAAGATAACGATGACCTTCACTGATCACTCCCTTTACTAGAGGTCCAACAAGAGCTTGCAGCATGATCACCTGCCTGCTGTACTTCCAATGCTAACCAGCCAACTTAAGGAGCCAAAGAGGAGTTCCCAGTGGGCAAGGGGAGCAGAGAAGAGAAACATGTTAAATGTAAACTTAAGATAGTAAAACGGGACACAATCCCATCCAAATCCCAGGGCAATTCTCCAAAAGTAGTTATTAGATTAAAAAAAATGGACACACCTCATTTTTCAAAAACTCAATACACAGAAATTTCAGGAATAGATGGAAAAATCATCAGAGAAACACTCAATGAAATGCTCTTCACCTCAAACATCTCAGGGCTTAAACACCTTCTATTCATTCAGGCAACCAAGCTGTTTTTAGCGGGGATGTAATTGGTCAAGGACACCAAATGGCTTTACAGAGCAACTTCTTAAACTTTGCTTTTGGGACAAAGCCTCGGCCTGTGGGGATTTAAGCAACCCTTCAAGGCCTGTGACAGCAGTTTCCAAAGATTCTGAGGTCTAGTCCTTCCTTCCCAGATACAATGTCAGACACATAAAATCTCCTGTCATGTTACATTTTATATTTTGAAATATGAAAGCATATTTTAAGTACTCTAAAGGCATTCATTTATTAAAATGTTCTCTGCCAAGATTTCACATTAGCTTAAAACTCAATTCAGTCTTTACTGAAGTCGCCACCTTAGTGTATTACATAAAAATACCTTCTCCAGCAATCAGTGTGACCAGCAGCCACATGGGAGCCCCATGGTCAGCCTTTTTGTTCCCCAGGTGAACGAACCAGATGTTAATACTGCTCTGCTACAAGGTAAAAGTTCCTAACTCAAATTTATTGGTAAAGGAGTGAAACTTCTGCAAAGTGCACTTTTTTAAAAAGAGGTAGTTTTTGCTTATGAAAAGAAACCAGAGAATCCTCTAAGAATAATAAAAAGGAGTATTTTACAGTTAAGCACATGATTTGGAGTGAAGAATTCGGATGTTACTCTGCTGGTCCAGGCTGTTAATACTCTTCTTGTTCCTCCTGTGGGCCCCCTTCATCAGGTATCACAAAGCCTTTGTCTGTGGCATAGAGAATGTCTACAATCCTCTGCAATACAGGGTCGTTTTCCCCCTCATTCTCCTGGCAAATCAATTCAATGTTCTGTAGCTTTCCAAAGTAGAAATCTCTCTCCTTCTCCAAGTCTTGAACAGTAAGTTTCAACACGTTGACCTGCTGCATCAATTCAGCTGCTTCATCATCCCCATTGCCCACACCAGGATTCTTACGCACCACCCCTAGTCCAGCCTTAGGAGTTGCAGTAGTTCTCTGTGTTGAAATGGGTCTCTGTGGAGATGCAGTGCTCGAGCTGAGAGGTTTCTTTGGTTTATTCAGAGCTGGAGCAATAAGGGAGGGAGCAACTGCAGTTTCTTGACCTTGCCTGGCAGCTACAGCATCGTAGTCTTTTCCATCATAGTTTGCATCAAAAAACTTCTTGAACACTGCATGAATTCAAAATTATCCTGAAATTTTCCTTTTACTAATTTATCCACAGGAATTATTTTGTCAACTCCCATCCTTTTAAAACCTGCTTGTAGTATTTTGAAGTTCTGGATATATTCATGTTCTAGTTTAGCTTGGAACTTCACTTTCTTCAAGGCAACAGAGCCCAGAAACAACATGTCCATAAACTGACAATAGGCAGCTCCTGAGCACAACTGTTCGATCTTTGTCAGATTCAACTGGAGAGACTCATTGATCCAGGCCAGCATGTCATGTTGACTTAGGTTATCACTGGTGACTGATGTCGAGTATACGTTCACTGCCATCTTCAGCTCTTGTCGGAACCACTTCCACTGCCTGTGCCCGGCTCTGGTTCTTCTCCTATATTTCTATTAAAGGTTTTATAGTTTTAGATTTTTGTCTTTAGGTCAATAACTTATTTTAAGATAATATTTAGATATAGCATGAGATATGAATCAGGTAAGTTTTATTTTTGGAGTAAGGATATCTAATTTTTCCAGTGGTTTGTTTCTAAAGGTAATGCTTTTTTCCATTGAATGACCTTAGCATTTCTGTACCAAATTAGTGGTCTATATCAAATGAGCCTATTTCTGGGCAGCTTATTCTTTTTTTTTTTTTTTTTATCTATATATATCCTTTTTCCAATATTACACACTTTTATTATGGTAACTTTGCAGTAAGTCTTGAAATTGGTTAATTTGAATATGGCAATTTTTTCTTTTTCACAATTATTTTGTCTACTTCTTTTCCCTTCCCATGTATATTTTAGTTCACTTGTCAATTTCTATAAAAATCCTGCTTTTTTTTTTTTTTTTATTAGAATTACCTTGAAAGTAGATTGGGAAAAATTAGGGAAAAACTCAACACTTAACTTTTCAATCCATAGACACAGCATGTCTCTCCAACTATTTGGCTATGGTTCATGCCTTTCACTGAAACTTTGTAGTTTAAAATGCATGAATTTCACACATCTTTTATTTAGATTATATCTAAGTATTTCATATTTTATAGTACTGTTGTAAATGATGCTTTTCATTTCAATTTTCAATTGAGTATTGCTAGTATGTAAAACATATATATTTGATTTTTATATTTTAGTCATATAAAATTATTAAATTTACCTATTAATTCTAGTAGTGTTTCCTGTAGACACTTTTAGATTTCCTATGTAGAGAACCCTGTTTCTTTCTCTTTTATCCCCAATTTGCCTGTCTCATTTTTGCATTTTTATTGCACTGAGATTTCTAATACAACATGAAATTGGAGGGCATCTATTTTCCAGTTTTGAGGAGAGTGTGTTCAGCCATTTACCATTAAATGTGAGGTTCACAGCAGGTTTTGTATAGATGCTATTTATTAATTGAAAAATTTCCATTACAGTAGTAATTCCTGAGAATTTTTATCTTAAATAGATACTGAATTTGATTAAAGTTTTTCTTTCTTTGTTTTATTCTTTAAATGGTTATTCTTTCATTCAGTGAATTGCCCTGATTTGTATTTCCCATTCCTAGCGAAAAGAACCCCTTGATCATGAAGTATTATCAATTTTTGTATTCTGCAGGATTCCGTTTGCTATTATTTTGTTGAAGATTCTTGTGTCTGTGTTCTTGAGTGATATTGACAGTCAGTTTTCTTTTCTTGTAATATGTGTTTTTTGTTGCCAGCATAATGCTGCCTAGTAAGAGCTGGGAAAAGTTTTCCTCCTCCTATCTTGTAGGGAACATTCCTCAAACTTATTTGATAGCAGTTGCTGATACAATGATTTAAATAAATCCAACAGTCTGGATGGGGATACTGAGGAAGTGGTAAAGACTTGCCATGGACTGCAGGCCTTGGCAGTTACTGAGGCTGAGCTATGAGCTAAGGGAAAGCCTCACTCAACAGGCATCATGGCAAGCTGTGATGTGAGTTCGCCCGTACTGCCTCGCCTCATTCTGTGTGCTGGAGCCTTGCCCTTCCCCCAGTCTTTGTCTCAGACTTGTTGCTGGACAAGACCACCTAAGGATACTTGGTTTGTTTTTATCAATACGACATATAACTTACGATAGGTTGATTCTGTTATGTTTAAACAAGTGTCTTAACCTGATTGGATAATGTGCCTATACATGTCTTGTACAATCATAAGTAAAATTAGATCTATGCCTTCCGAGCCTGGTCTCCGATGTCTGCGTTCTTTGGGTGACATCGTCATTCTCACTCTCAGCTCCACCCGTGTTCGAAATAACTTCACTATCTGTGTAAACTTTCCTTACATGTTTGATATAATTCACCAATTAAACCATCTCTGGACCTAGATTGCTTTTTGGTACTATTTCAGTTTTTTAATATACATAGGACTAGTCTGTTATTTATTATTATATAGTTTTCAATTTCTTCTTGGTTGAACTTTGGCAGTTTGTGTTTTTTAAAAGACATTTGTCAGGTTGGGGACATAGCTCAGTGCTTGCCTACCATGAGCAAGGTGCTGGGTTTGATCCCCAGTACTGCAAAAGCAAAAAGTCATCCATGCCATAATTATCATTTTGACCTTATACTCAGTCCATGACTGTATTTGTTATTGTTTTTAAATATGTTATGGATAAAAAATAAAATACTATCTAATACTGTGCAGAGGGGAGCTGATGTTCCTGACAAGTCAAGTATAGATTTGAAATTATTTTTCTAATATCAGTAGAGAATAACAGTTCATTTAATGGAGATAAATGAAAATACTATATTCTTTTCTCTGTCAAGAAGTTTTTGAGAGATCAAAATTGAAGATTTTGTTAGAGGTTTTGATGGAACTCTAGTCACAGACCAGAAGCTCCTGCAGGTCTCATCACCTCCCCTCCATACAGATGATGCCCTGAGAAACAATCCGTCTGCCCAGGCTTTCTTCAAGAAAGGGGCAGAATAGGTGCTGGCAGATGAAGTCACCATCCACAAAGAGCCATTAAAACCATATTCCTTGCAGCCATTTCAGTCCTGCTAGGAAGAGTAGATTCTAAGAACACCCAACATGAGAAGAGGGAGGGCAGAAGCGGGCAGTTGGTAAGTTTTTAAGCATAGTAGTGGTAGTTATAAATATTCCTCAAGCATTTGCCTGGTGGCAGACTCTCTTCTAGGCACTGTCTATACAGCACTGAACAAATTAAAAAAAAAAAAAAAAACCTCTACTCCCAAGAAAGTTACTGCCTAGTGACTAAAGAATAAAATATACAAGATAAATAAATACAATTATATTATGTTAGGAGGTGATGACTATCCTGATGAACCATAACAACAATTAACCTGAAAGCCAGCAAGATAATGTAAATCCTTCCCACTGAATAGGAAAGTGTGTGCATGGACTTGTGCCAGTGTCCACCCATGGTCACTGCAGTATGTGACCACTGAGGAGAAATGCAAACATCTTCTCATAAGCAGTATTAACATTAACCTGGAGACTAAGGTAGGGTAAAGGCAGTAGAGCACTCATACATGTTATCAATCATGATTATTGTTTTATTTTCAGTACTAAAATGACTTGGGGTCAGCATCAACTTTCTGGGTATTAAGAGAATTGATTTTGAATCATAAAGTCTTAATTAATTTAACAGAATTTATTTTATTTCAGGTTTCACTGTAAGGATTTTCATTTTTAGTAAGTAGAAAATAATAAAGAGAACTGATATTCCAGGGGGTTGGTAATAAAAAGCCAGCACCTCGTTACTTTGCCATAACAGATTTCTTCACTCACCAGACAATCCAGCCAAGCCCTCTGGACCTTAGGCACACTTGCTGTGTTGGAAGATTTGCTTGTATGTGCAGAAATCATTAAACATGTTTTACAGAGAACTATCTTTTTGAAAGACCACAAAAGAGAAAAATGAAGGAATTCCACAATGTGAAACTAAAATCCAACTAAAGGGATATTTTTCTCAACCCCAATGTGCTCCCAACATTTTTAGGGAATCATTGTACCAGACACCACATATCACAGGGAAGTAGACTGACTTTTGGAATATACAAAATCAAATAGCTAGAAATAGATATACCTAGTAAAAAGTATAGGATTATGCTTTGAGGGACAATAAGTGATTACATTTTGCACAGGTGTGCCAGCTATCCAGAGGCTTCCTTAACATTCAGAATAGTGCAATTTATTCCTTTCTTTGTTGTAATGCTGATCCAACAAAAGGAAACACTTGATATTTCAGGCTGAGTAAGCCCATGGGACTGTCCAATCATTCAAATAACTATCTTCAGTAACAAGATGAGGAAAATCATAGAGGTCATGATTTGTAAAGATCTAGAAATAAATAAATGAAATGAAATAAATAATTGAGTCTTCCTTCTCCAAAACTAGAACTGCATTCCAGGTGTTAAACTGCCATGGAAATCATAAAAGAAATGTTAATAGGAAAAACATGCACTAGTCAATAAAAACCTAAAGCCAACTAAATTTTGAGCCAGGAATCAATTGTGGACCATGAAGAAGTTATTGAGGTTTTTTTAAAAAAATCATTCATTGAATAAGCAGACATTTGGAATAAAGCTGGTTGAGCCCAAGACACTCTTAGTAGGCATACATGGTTTTAAAATAGATGTTACCAAGTCAGGTGGCAGTTACTCTTCGTAGACACACACACATACAGAAGGATGCAATACCAGACCAGATTCCCAGATTTATTAAGTAATAAGATTAATGATTCCTTAAGATTTCACTTTACTCATTTCTCTTTTTACTGAGTTGTTTTTTCCTTATGATGCTTTCTCTATAAAGAATTCCTTTCTCTGACCTAGGTAACTGGTGAAATCATATCAATGTATGCCTACATAAACAAACACATTTTCCTTTCTCAGGTCCTGTCTTCTTCCCATGCTGAATATGTCTCTAAAGCAGGTTTTTAAAAATGATGTTATTCAAATAACAGGCTCCAGATATTTTTCCCTCTAAAAATGCACCTGTGTCTTTCATCAACCTGAACAGAAATTATGTGTGAGCAATCTCCCACTGCTAGGTTCAAGTGTCAAGGAGGGGACAGGGTATTATGAATTTTTCAGATTGCTTACCAAGAAATGTAGTTCATTTCCTCTATTATCAATATTATTTAAAAGGCATGTCATGATAGTTCTGAAATATACTCAAGAAATACTCAAGAAATATGGTAACAAGAAAATGAACAATAGCTTATTTCATAACTCAGGGTAAGGTATTTTAAAAAAAGGGGAACAAATTACTGAGGATTTTTTGCCAAAAATGTGTTAGAAATAAAATCAATTAAAGCTAAAAATTTGTAGTAAAAAAAAAAATAAACAAAAACTAGTAACAAAATCAATAGAATACAGTAATAAAATCAATAATTTATTTGCCTCCAAGTTATAAACAAGCATTATGTATAATTTCAATATTCTTTTCAATAATATTTGCAATTTCCCGCCCAGTCGATGGCTTGTTTCAAGCCGTGTTCCACCAGCTCTCTCTTGTCTCCTGGCTGAAATGTGATAATGTGCTTACAACTTCAGGTTAACTTCAGGAATGTTAACAAATATACTGCCCATTTGCTAAGAAAGAGCTTCATTATTTCCTTCATATGAATTCTGCTCCCAATTCATTCACCCTTGGAACATCATTCTGGGACCAAAAGCTTTTCAGCAGATTGCTTCCTAGGGGAAAGCTCAACACACCACACCTGTTTTTCTCACTGTTCCCATTGCCTCTGGCTGAAGGAAAAGGCAAGTTTTGAAGTTTACTGATTAATAATGGCTACTTGCCTTAGTTTGGATAAGTCATCCTCAATTGACCAAAGGAAGAAATCTTCAAATTATCCACGGTTGGCAACACAGAAGGGTGTATATGTGAAATCCAAGTTCAACTTAGGGCAAGTCATACTGAGTACAAATAGATTTCTGTCTTTTTAGAAATACTGAATAATATTACATTTTGTATGTGTGTGTATGTATATATCACATTTGTCTCACTGGTCAGCCCAGCTTGGGATTCTGGGAGCTAAATGGCAGGACCTGCTCTTGGAATCTCCAGGGTCTGTGATCAGGTGGGGCGATTTTGGTAACATCACCACTACCCAACTGACTTCTCATAAGACCCCTTTTGTGACTCACTCCACACAGTCTCTTTCCGTTGAGGTCCCCTTGCCCTCTAGAATAGAACCAGTCAAGTTCATTTAAGCCTAGCCTAGGTCCTCTTGGAAATATTTACTTGATCTGGGAGATCATGTATTTTTAACTCCCAAATGGTATAAATAAATCCTTCTGGTATTCTTCCTCCTGGCCTTGATAGTGAATAATTCCCATCAAAGTCCTGTCTTCTGAATTCTTAAGGCATTAGTCATGCATTAGTCTATGGTGGTTAACGAGTCAGATTCAAGTCTCTGCTCCACCTCAGCTCTGGTAGCAGCAGCATGGGGAAGACCCACCAAATTTGCACATCTTGGTTGGCCATCATCTAGTTAGGGAGTAAGGCACCAGGTCCTTCACTTGAAGACCATCAAGGTGCCTGTGACCATGGTCTCTGTGACCTTGTAATGGAAATCTCACACAGCAAGAGACCAAGCATCACTCTTGTAACTGAAAGCTGGGTTCTTGTCCCTGATGCCAATGTAATACAGAGGACACAGTTTTGAGAAAAAGGAAAAAGAAGTTTCACTGATTTGCTAGCAAAGGAGAAACACAGGGGATTCCTGTCCCAGAATCTGTGATTCTGCCCATTAGCAGGAACAGGGAGATTTTAAAGGAGCTATTCAAAGACCATGTTCCAGGTGTGCCTTGACAGGGGCAGGGGTTCCCAGGGCACCCTGATGCTGTTTTGACATTCACTTGTTAATTTGGAAGATATTCACTTCCAAGATCCTCTGGCAGATATCTCCTTCCTGTGGAGCACAGATAACTTAAGGTAATCTTGTTTTGCACCCAGGTTAGGGGGGGAAAGAGCAAGAAAAAGAAAAAACATGCCCCTTTTAAGAATAAGCCTCAGAACTATGTTCGAAAGGTGAAGTGGACCACTGTTAGACTCTGAGGGTTGGAGAACTCAGGTTTATTTATGCCTGTGTACCCAGTTGAGCTAGTGCTCTGATGTTCTGGACCCCAAGCTGAGGTTACATGGGGCTTTTATAGGAAATTTGACATTTCTTAATCATTAGAACATTGGTGGGTTTGAATTCGTGGCCTACATGACCAAAGACCATGCTTAGGGACTTTATGATAAGTAACTCACAGGTGTAGAACCAAGACAGTAAAATACTTGGGAGTGGTATTGTGAAGTGACTTTCACCACAAGCAGAAGTAACCCAAGATGACTTGAGTTTATCTCCCTAAGTGAAAGCACCCAGAAACCACTCCGGACTCGAGAACTCACACAAGAAACTTTATTAGCAGACAAAGTGTCTTCTCTTAAGGGTGAAAGAGACAGAGAGAAAGAGAGAAAGAGTGAGAGAGTGAGAGCGAGCAAGAGTGTGAGAGAGAAAAGAGAGGAAACAGCAGGGGAATTACCCTTAAATAGTGAAAGCCCACGAGCTAATTGGACCAATGACTGACAAGAAAGTTGACGATCTAGATTATAAAATGGTGTGTGGGGAGGGGCAGAATGAGGGGAGAAATAGCTACAGCCTTGTTCCTTACACTAAGCACTATATTTCTAATAACTAAGTCAACAAGGTTATAGTTTGAATGAATTTAATTGGCATAGCAATTAAGTGATGTAGCTACATTTCTACAGAGTTCAGAAAGTTTCAAAGTATAAGAAGAAAGGACTCTTTATCACAGGCACCTGTTGAATCTCTGGCCTTGAAAGCCTATCACAGGAATGTTTACATTTGAAAAGGGAGACTCTCAGAGACAGCTGTTTATAGTCCAATTGAGAGGGACCCATGGTTACTTAGGTTCCCTGAAGAGAGGCTGAAATAGGGGAGGGGAAAAAATTAACCCTTTTCCAGGCATTGGTTCTTCATTATAATGTTCATATGATTTCATTTTATAATCAGGTCTGATTCCTCCATCAATCTCATCTTGGCCCTTAAATAAAAGTGAGGTCTATTTTTAGAAAACAGTATTTAGGTTTAAGTATAAAATGACTTGGAATATAAGGAAGGCAGCTGAAGGGGAGAAAAACATGAAAAGTTACAAGCAGTTAACACTGGAGTGTAAAAATGAACAGCCCCTTGACAAAAAGGAGATGGGAAAGAAGGCTCCCCCACCCCCACCTGACCAACAGAAATAAACTGTGTATGTGCCAAAAGGCTCTCAACCCAGTGAGACTTTCCTGCCACAGGAGAGCAAAGGGAGATAGAGACAAGTAAAGGTATTTATTTAAATAACCCAATAGGAGACAGTAAAACCTAAGTGACATTTGGGAAGATTGTATAACCCATAGTACTCAGCCAATGAAGAACTGGGGGAGGGAATTTGCACTTTAGGGAATAAAACACTGGTTGTACCCAAGCTGGTGGTTCCTGACCATCAAGAACCCAATCTTTCAAAACTGTCATTACAATCTTGCTTTTTGCTAGTCCTTGTGTCTCTCAGTCCATTCTTTGGACTTGGACAGGTGAGTGTGTTTCTCACAGCTCCAATGAATGAGAAGAGTGAATGGTCAGCACCCGGAAGTTATGGGCCCCAATTGAGATCTTGTTCAAATGCAGAAACCATACCTGGAGGCTACTGGTAGACATATTCATGAACACCATCAAGGCCTATTTCAAATGTGAAAGACCTTGAGACTCCCCTGTGAGACCACCTCCAGCCAGCTCTTCTGTCCCAGAAGTGGGGAAAAAATGAAGGTAGGCCTTGATACTTTTTCAATGCCTGTTTTACATAGATTTTGCTCCATGTTCTACTCAGAACCATATATAAACTCCTAAGCTAGCACACCAAAATGTGTTTTTCTGCTAACAGGCACCCCCCTGCATAGCGGGAATTCTCTTTCTTCTCTTCTCAAATATATCCTACTGCAAGTATTCTTTCCTTCCATGATTGTTCATGGATTTTATTCTTCAAAATTTGTGAAACAAGAATCCAGAAGGAAATTGGTTAAGCGGGGAATCTAGTCTCACCCCAAAACTTCCATTTCACCAAGACATGGAGATGATACCGCCAGTTACCAGTTACCTTGACAAGTGTTGCTTCCTCAAATATTGACGTATAACACCAGAAAAGCCTGCCAAAGGCAAGTGTAGAGCAAAAAGTAAAAAGCTGCCTTAGAGGATAGTAAAACAGATGTCTTCCTGGTGGAAGAAGGGGACCCAAAGGTGGAATCTGTGGGGCGAGGAAGTCCTGTTCCATTTATACATCTAAAGTTTCCTTTGTTCTGCATCCTTCTCCCTTATTTTGTTTATTTCCCCCCATACTGCATGATGACTGGGAGATGTCAGTGGAATGGGCAGGGAGTGAGTGGTGGGCTGGAAGGGCCAAAGTGGAGTGCTAGACAGGAAGGGAGCGGCAGCCGAGGGGTCATTGATTAGTAGCTCTCTGCTCTGGAGCTGCTTCATTAACCACCTTTTTGGAAGGGGTGGTATCAAAGGGCTCTGGAGAAAGGAACATTCCAATCTCCCAGGGGTGGTTTCCAAGTTCCCAGAATTGGCTTCCATTTTCTCCATTTCACCTGATTACCTATTCTACACTAACTGCCTGTCTTGAATTCTGGCTTCAGAGAGAAGACTCGGCACAGCACTCATTACACCCCTTCAAAGAGTACTTCAATAAATCTCTAAGTTTCTCTTCTTACACTGTTGTAGTTGACAGTCAATGAAACTTGTGATTGCAAGAAGGGTTTGGTCATCTCGAATATTGGAAAAGTAAGAAAATTAAAATTTTCATATTATCACCCTACCTTTCTAGTTTTGTGTCTGGGTGTAACTTTACTTCCGTAAACTTCCAGTTACTTATCTATAAAATAAACACACACACACACACACACACACACACACACATAACAACTCACATAACTGGAATTTCTGGAGCAGAATAGAATGTATAGGACATTTAATTTATTAGGTGATTGCATTAAATTGAATGCCACAAACTATGACATTTTATGAGAAAGATGACTATATTGAGACAAGGAAATAATAGGATTGCTACAGTTGTGTGTTATGTAGTAATAATAAGCTGTATTTGGTATTTTCCTGAACTTGTAAAACTAAAATCATAAAAGGTGCCGGGTGACAAACTTGCTGTGTGGCAGGATGACACTCTGGAACAATGCTGATATGAATCTTTATCTAAGAATTGAGTGGTGGATCCTAGTATAGTCGTGCTCTGTTCTTTCTCAATGAAGATCAGAGCATGACTGGGCTGAAAATCACTACTTAAACCCCTGGACTTTTGGAGCAAACTGTCAGCAGCACCCTGACCAGAGGACTCCACATCACTGTCTCTTGACTGCCCCCACTGCTGTCCACACTATCGCTGATCGACCGTTGTCACGGAGGCCAGATGACTGACCACCACTCCCACGATGACGACTGCCATCCAGTCTCCGACTCATTGGACACCAGAGGACATCTGAAGACACCTGAGGAGCTGAGAGAGGCTACGGCTGAGAAGAATCCCCTTGGTCTTATTGACTCACGTCTTGGCTAAGAGACATTGCATTAAGTCCATGGGGATTGGACTCAAGGTGAATTAGGGGGTGAATCTTCAATGTATTTATGACTTGCTATTATTAGGAATGTTAAGTTGAGTGTGTATTGCATGAATAAAATCCACTTGTTGGAACCAAACTTGATTCCTCTCTTACTCACTGCTTGTGACACTAAATTATCAGTTTCTTAAGTGCAGGGATCATGTCTTATTTATATATTGATAGCAAGTGCTCACATACTTATTAAGTGCACAAACCTATGAATTAATTTAAAGTGAAAGTGGTGTGATGGAAATATGAAGACCACAGGTAATTGTGATAGGTAGAATGGTCCTGCAAAGATTTCTACATTTGCACCCCTGGAACTTGGAAATACATTATTTTACATGATTCAGGGAAATTATAATTGCAGACAAAATTAAGAATGTTCCTCAGCTGACCTTGAAATAGAGTATCCTAAATTATCCAGGTGGATCTAATATAATCACAAAATTCTTAAAAGTGAAATAAAAAAGAAGAAGAGGGACAACCAGAGACATGGCAGCATGAAAACTGCTCTGCTTGATGTTGTTTCCTTTGAAGATGGAGAAATGGGGCCAGAAACTAAGGCGTGCAGGTGTCCCCCAGAAGGTAAACAAGGTAACAGGTTCTTCCTGAGTGTCCAAGAGAAATGTTGCTTTGCCAGAACCTTGAGTTTGTCCAGTGAGAGCCACTTCAAATTTCTGATTTCCAGAAGTAAAAGATAAAAAATGTTGTTTTAGCTACAAAATTTGGGTAATTTGTCATAGCATAAATTGGAAACTAACACAGTATATAAAATTAACCATTTGTAAAGATGTCAGATCTAAGCTGGCATTATAAGCACAAGCTGATATCAAACTTATATAATTATTACAAAAAGAAAGAAAGAAAGAAAAAGAATATAAATGTAAAATGAAGAACTCAATATCTCTACTATTAATAAAAGAAACATCAGTAAACCAGTGTCTATTAATTTATACAATCATTTAAGTTGTCATAGTTAAAATTCTTTTGACTTTGTTACCAAAAGCCAGTCCTTGTCCCTGATGTCAATCCAATAATGAGGACACAGATTTGAGAAAAAGGAAAAAGAAGGTTTATTGCTTTGCTAGCAAAGGAGAAACACAGGGACTCCTGTCCCTGAGGCTGTGGCTTTGCCCATCAAGAGAAACAGGGATTTTAAAGAAACTTCAAGGGTTGCATTCCCGGTGTGCCCTGGTAGGGGGGTCCCAGGGTGTCCTAATAATGTGTAAGGGTTCACTTGTCAATTTGGGACATATTCACTTCCTAGATCCCCTGGCACACCTTCCTGTGGTAGGCGTGTTCCAGGACAATTTACTAGGGGAAAAAAAGATAATGCTGTCTCCCTAATCTTGTTAGGGAAGAGGAGAGGGGAGAAGAGAGGAAAAAAAGATAGCCTTTTAAAAATAAGCCTCAGAGCAAGGAGGGCTATATTCAAAGGGTAAAGAGGACCACTGTTACAACTTTACATTCTGTATAGCAAGTCAGAGAGAGTGACAGAGATATAAAGAGAATGAAGATCTTCTCTGGGTGGGGAAGCAGTAAGACTAAAATGATGACATTTTTTAACTTTCTGAGCATGAAATTAGAAATCCCTGCATATTTTCTTTTTTCCCCTCTCCTTCTACCCATCCCCCTACATCTCTCTGTCTGTTTCTTGATCTTGGTTTACTTTTTTGTGTGTGTACCCAAGACCCAAAAGTCATTCATGTTTTACTTTTCAGAGTATCAGAGAATGCTGAAGCCACAAGTCAATCTGGGTACAGCAGTAAGTCTGTTACACAGATTTGGGAGAAGCTCTGAGCAACAGCAGAAACTATGACTGCTATCTGTTGGTCTGAAGAGCAGAGAATAGTGAAAGGTGCTTTCAAGTATACTCATAGCAAATTTATTCATAATAGCTTAAAAGCAAAAACCATACAAATCCATCCACTGATGAATGGATAAACAAAATGTGTTATACTAATACAATAAAATATTATTCAGCCATGAAAGTAATGAAGTATTATTACATGTAAAGCAAGAGTGAAAGAACTCAGTCACAGGAACATATATTAAATGATTCAATTTATACAAAATGTCCAGAATAGATTAATCCATATAGGCAGTGGATTGGTGGTTTCCAGGGTCTTGGGTTTGGGGAGGTCAGGAGCAAATAGGGAGTGACTGTTAATGGCCCTGATGTTTCTTTGGGTTGAACAAAATGTTCTATGATTTATTTTGGCAGTGGTTACACAATCCTGTAAAGATACTATAAATATTAAATTTTACATTTTAAATGGATACAGCGTGAAGCTGTTTTTTAAAAAAGGCCATTAAAACTGCCATGGGGACATCCATCTTGGGGAAAAATGACACCTCAGCATAGTAAGAGAGTAGAATGTCCAACCAGTACCCTGGAGTGTGGCAAACATAAACAGACATGAGGAGTAAAAGAAAAGAACAGAAAAAACTTATACTGCTGAGAATGGTAATTACAAGTCACATCTGGTTTGCAATTTGAAGCAGTTTCACTTAAATAAGTTAAATCAGTTCCTCAGTAACACTAGCCACACTCAGTGATCAATTACCACATATGGCTGGTGGCTACCATATTCAACAGGGCAAATGTAGAACACTTCCACCATAGAAAAAAATGGTGGACTAGACAAACCCACTGTATGGTTGCTGCTGTCTGCGAATGAATCAAAACAATAGTTCTGCAGTGCCACAATGAGGTAAGAAAGCAACTCAGAGAGCTATCAACCAGGTGAAAACCAGAAGCAAAAGTTTGTAGAATAGAAAGAAGATTAATAAAAGAAGTAGACTGTGGTAGCACCAGGCATCTGGTGGCTCAGTGGGAGATGGGAAACTCCAACAACTAGGGAGAATTTTTTCCAGTGAGAATAAGAAAAGCGGACTCTGCTGTCCAGCAAATTCACAATCTGAGCAGGGAAAACAGATACTGTGAAGTGAGTCAAGGTGTTAAGAGAATCCTGGGACTTCCTGCTGGATTTAGTAAAAGGAGGAAGAAGTTCCAGCCTAAAAACATGCTTGCTTTGAGTTTTCTGAGCAGATTAGAAATTCCCCCAGTTTTCCTTGTCTCCCACTCTGTGCCCCACTGCATCTTGTTCTTGGTTTGCTTTCTTTTCTTGTACTCAAGACCCCAAAGCCACTTACATTTTGCTTTTCAGTGGATTGGTGGGTGCCCAAATCATGAGTCAATATGGACACAGGAGTGAGACTAACACAGATTTAGGGGAAACATTGGGCAATGTGGGTCTGTAGAGAGCATAGTGGGGGCGCTTTCACTTGAAATTTGAGATCTGAACTCTTTGGTAAGGAGCAAGGCTGACAGCAAGTAAAAGTGGTTTGGGTCAGCGTTGGGTGGAAAGCTACTACCTGCAGCTTTCTACTATGGGCCTGGTCACCTCCCCCATACTAGAAGTGTCTGGAGGATCTGCTATTGTGACCTGAATGCTTCTGGTTTAGTCAGCTTTTTTGCTGCTGTAATCAAATGATCTGACCAGCACAATTATAGAGGAGGAAAGGTTTATTTGAGGGCTCAAGGTTTCAGAGGTCTTAGTCCATAAAAGGTCAGCTCCATTCCTCAGGGCTCAAGGTGAGGCAGAACATCATGGCAGAAAAGCATGGCAGAGGGAAGCAGGTGGCATCACCAGGTAGCAGAGAAAGACTCCACTCTCCAGATGCAAAATAAATACTCCATAGCCACACCTCCAATGAACAACTCCCTCCAGCCACACCCTAGCTGCCTCCAGTTACCACTCAGTTAATCCCATCAGGGATTAATTCACTGATTAGGCTAAGTTTCTCACAACCCAATCATTTCTCCTCTGAACCTTCTTGCATTGTCTCACATGTTGGCTTTTGGGGAGGACCTCACATCCAAGCCATACGAACTTCCCACACACCTACTCCCATCATATGAACTGAAGTGTTCTGTGTTAGTTAGCTTTTCATTGCTGTGACCAAAATACCTGACAAGGACAATTTAGAGGAGGAAAGCCTTATTTTGGTTCATGGTTTCAGAGATTAAGTCCATGGTTAACTGGGTCCAAGGCAGAAACCTCTGGCAGGAAGGCATGATGGAGTAAAGCCACTTAGCTCATGGCAACTAGAAGAAGAGAAAGAGACAGAATGGGGCTGGAGAGAAGACAGACTCTTCCAGGTCATGCCCTCAACAACCTATTTCCTTCAACTAGGTTCCACCCCCAGTATTCCTTAAGTCATCAATCTACTTGGTGGACAAATCACTGAAGAGATCAGAATATTTACTATCCAACAAGTGCCTGGAAGTCCCATCTAGTATCACTGAAACTTCTGTATGCTTCCCAGTGTGTAAGGAACAATATCAACTATTTTTCCATAGTTAATCTTAGATTATTTAAACCATCCTCTAATGCTATCCTGGTTCCATGTTTAGTGTGTCATTCTACCTGAAAATGTTCTAGATTTATTTCACTTAATCTTCTTTTCAACTTTTTATGGAGTAAAGGAAGTGGAAGCAACTATCTATTCTGGGAAATTAGACAGTTGTCTTCAAAACCTCCTCTAATAGAACACACACCATGGCCTGCTATTCTTCCTTCCTCCTGTGCCATGAGTTTCTGCCATCCATTTCACAATGACTCCCAAGTCTAAAAGTAACTGTGCATGACTTGGAAAATGACTATAAAGCAATATAAGCAAGATTTTAGTTAACAAATATTTACTATGTTTTTTGCCTTGGCATTGAAGTTTAATTATTAGCAAAAGTGACATAATTCATGACCTTATGGGGCTTATGGCCAATAGGAAAGAGATATGTTGGCCAATATTAACAAATGCCAATGTAAAATTATAACAGTAATAAGTTCCAAGAAAGAGATGCAATCGGTGGGGGGGGGGCTTGTCAGGGAAGGATGGTCTGAGGAAGGGAGGTTTATGCTTATATTGAGCAACCCTAGTGAATACAAGGGACAGAAGATTGTACCAAACAAAAGATGAGAGAGGAAGAGAGAGAGATTCCTCCTGAGAGGAGGGAGTTCAGAGCTGAGTGAGGGTGTCTTATCCCTTTGTAGATTTTATATTTCCTTTCTTCCCATGCCTATATGACCAAAAGTGATCAAAATGTGGGAAGAGAGTCATCTGCATGGAGATGATTGCAAGCATTGGAAAGTGCAATCCTTTCCTTCACCAAGAGGCTGTTCCATGTGATGGGGAAGTGCTATCTTTGATAATCAGTTACCTATCCTTTGCTCTGGTCTCATTTCCTCCCCTAATTAGGAGAACAATTACTGCCATAAAGGGAAATGGACAATAATTGCCCTGGCTGCTTCAGGTTGAGAGGGGTGGGGCAGCAAACAGTTTGAGTTTTCCTTTGAGGAATGTTTTGGGTTGGTCAAGAGGTCTGTGGTAAAAGTCTAGTTTGAAAAGAAGTAGTTATTAAGTTACCTGAGAGGTGGGTGCTTCTATGAGAGAAGCGAAAGACATGAGTACTGGAATGAGATTTATACTAGCAAAGAGATCAAGTCTGATACAAATGCATATCTTAAGTTACATTAAAAAACTACTGTCTTTCCTTTTAAATGCTCAGATATGGCTCTGTTTTGGTCATAACCATTTTTGCTAACTGTTTTGCCAAGCTGGTCAAATTGAACTTGTTCCTATTGTTAAGAATCAGCTGAGTTTCCTCAGGGTGTCACTCTTGGGAACTTGAGAGATGCCTCTTAGCTCCTCTACTGTTATTTTCCCAGGATACATCAGGGTCTTGTTGACCATGTGACTTCCCTTGGAAGCATCAGGGACATTTCCCTCTCCAATGCCCATCCTCTTTGCAGCATGTGCACTGGTTGGTTTTCTGTCCTCTAGAGTCTCATTGATCCCCCTGTTTGGGAGGTCATGTGGTTCAGAGTTGCAAAGCCCTTAGAGACATGTCCTAGTTCCTTGGGTTCAAGCTGATTTCAGAGGGTAGGAGCAAAATACTATTTTCTTCCTTTTATTTCCTTAAATTTAGTCTCCGAATTTTGGTCTTAAGTATTCAGCAAGCCAGTTTTACCAGTATTAAAATAAGAGTACTGGATTTTAATTTTAATGTCTATAATTTTACAGTTATTTATCCATTTCATTTAATTGGGGTCAGTATTAGTACTTGAAGTTAGCCTTATATCCTGTCTGTCCTATGGGTGATGGCCTGTAATCTCAAATTAACTCAGGTTATTGTGTTAGAAATTGTACTTTAGTAAGGCCCTAACAGACAATAGTCATAAGGTTTACAAGAAAAATATAAAATATAAATATAAAATATAAATACATATAAATATAAATAAATATATATAATAAATAAATATAAAATATAAAAATATAGAATATAAAATGAAATTAATGGAGTAAAAACATATTAAATTTATATAATAGCTATGAACCAAGAAATGTAATTTTTGTAATCCCAAATCTTACTTCAATCTTTAGTTTGACAAAATGTTCTTCTAAACCTTATAAAGATTTGTATATTTAGAAGAAATGAATACATCTAATATACACAGGAGCCAGTAACAGCACCACAATTAAACTTATAAAAGTTTAACTTTTAAAGACAAATTCAAAAAATGTAGTGTAATGTAATAGTAATTGTTTAAGCAGAGTTGTATAAACCCTGATTCCTTTAAGACTAGTTTTCTAAATAATAAAACTTAGCAGACATAGAAACTATCTTGATAGATAAGAGCAGATTAACATTTTTAGAAACTTTTATTACTTCAACACATAGAGGATTAAATTTTGGTTTATATCAATACATTAATATTTGACCTTAGGAAAAAAACCTGGAATAACTAACAGATTGTGCTAATTATAGCCAACTTAGTTACACACAAACTATTTGAAATGTACCCACCACAACCTTCTGCAACTTACTTAGACATTCTACAACTTTTTACTTTATCATACAAAGACATTCTCATCCAGAAACATTTTTCCTTCTCTTTTCCACACTAAAGTATATTTCCATACCTAGAACCTTCTTTTATCTCTTTCCTAGCTGTTGACCTCTTTTGAAATTCCCACTGCGAAACAATCCTTATGAAATTTCTTGGTGCATGGGGCTGCAACACTGGAGGCCTTAACTTGAACCTTTTAGGAGCATAGGGACAGAGACCACACCCTGAAATCCGAGGAGAAGAGCTTTATTTGGGAGAGATGGAGCACATGTTACATAGGAAGTTACTTCTGTCTTTTCTGTGTATAACAGTGTCCTTTATATGCTTGCACTTAAGCCTAGCCATGCATCTTAAAGGTCAAGCCTCGCATAAACAGTTATTAACCTATTTGGCAGTTGGTTGGTAACAGAAAGTAATAAGCAATTTTGTAAACCCAGGAGGTGACAGGCTCACAAGCCACAGAAGGGCTATTTTACTGACCACAGAACATCCTATTCACAGAACACAGGATAAGGGGTATAGGGCCCTAGTCCCCAAGTGGCCTGTTCAGCATGTCTGTCTCCCGACAGAATGTCACATAGGCCTCCTTCCAGGAGACAGGTCCCACAATTTCTGAAGTCAGGAGTACTTGATTTTATATTCAGCATTTGAAGTTTTAGCATTTTAAGTTTTTAAATTATCAGATATCTCTGCCAACAAATATGTTTATAAAGATTAATCACACTGATGTTAAATCTAATTTACTCATTTTTAACTGTAAAACCAAGATAATCAGACAAGTATAGTTAACAGCATTAGCCATCTCTTCCCTGTTTAAAAAAAATCCTAGAAGCAATGGATACTACATTCTAGACATTTTAAAGAAATCAACACTCTGTTAATTATCCGACCACCCAGAAAAACTTTTTAGTTAGTAATTTTAAAGACATCTTTACTCTCATCCATTTACCCAATTTAAATTGAATGTTTTTTGAAAGTTACTTGAACTAAAATGTATTTGGATTCATTTCTCTTTAAATTTTAATTTATGAGTGCTCATTTATCTACATGCTAATTTTGAGTCTATATACATGATATATGGACACAAGCACATATATAGACCCAATAATACAATGCACAGGCATGTACACATACATAAAACAGACAGGAAACAAAGTACTTGCAGCTTTTTGTAGATAGATCTCCACAGGTAGAAGACAATGCTACAGATGTTTATTAAAGCCTCTATGGAATTTAATCTGATAGAAATTAAAATAGAGCTGATCAGACTTTTACTTTATGACTTAAATATAGGGTAGGCCTGTACCATTAGAAATATTAGGTGTAAAGTCTAACAGTCAAGGTGGACACTGAAATTGAAGGTTCAGGTAGCCACTTGTCCTTGATGGTTATCAGATTTAGAGATGCCATGTCTCTGTCCCTCTTAGAATTTGGTGAAAGGATATTTTCCAATGTATTGAAACCCTTGAAAAATTGGCCTCTGAACAAAGACAGAGTGTAGAAACCTCTCTAGTTAGATAAAATAAGATGGATCAGAAAAATATATTAATTTAGGTGTGCAGGATCAAATATGAATTTACCATAAAACTATGAGCTGAAAAATATAGAAATTTAAAAATATAGGAGTTCTTAAAAAATGGCATGGCTATAATTTCTCTAGTAAGGGAGTCTGCAGAACATCTTTATCAGATCAGAGTGTACTTTTGGTTTGAATTAGAGGCAGTCCAGATATTTTAAGAATGTGAGAGTACTGAAATCTTCACATAAAGAAGACTTGTATATATGAGATCATTCCATTTTTCCTCCCTGTTCTGTAATATATAGGGAGAAACTTGTTAAGAAAGCAGGGTGGTAGAGTGTAAGAGCAAATAAACTAGCCAGCTATTTATGTTTCACAGTAGCCTGAATTTAAGTTTGCCTTTTTTCCTTTGGCCTCAAACCAGTTTGGGCTAATCATCTCTGCAATTTACATTTCAGATGCAAGCCTTGGAAAGATAAAAGAGATCTGGCAGAAGCTAAGAAGTAAGGGAAGCTACTGTTCTGAACTTGATAGGCATTTTAATCATTTTTTTCTTTTTGTAAAAGCAGTCTCTTAAGGTGTGGTGTTATAGTTTATGTTTCCTCTGGAGACCATTTTTTCAATCCCCCAGTTGGTAATCAGTCTAGATTTGGATGCAGAAAATTATGAGACACCATCTCCCATAAATACTTTTGAGTATGAGAGTACCATTTGAACAACAACAACAAAATGAAACAAATAAAAGAGAACAGAAGCCCTGAGGTACTGTCTCTGGCTAGGGGGTGTCTTCCCAATGTTGGAGCCTCTAACAGCCAGCAGTTTCTGACCCTCCTCCCATTCATGACTTCTGGATTTAGCTGCTGCATTACCAGTGTGGTAATTGCCCCTGTGCTTGTTCATGGGTGATCATGAAATGATGCAAGCCTCTGGATTTTCCAACCTTTCTATCTGACTTGTAACCCTGGGAGAACAGGGGACCTTTTTGGTAATGAATCCTGATCTGTCTGTGTTGAATAGCTAATAAACTTTGGGGTGGGGGTTGGGCCTCACTTAGAATGGAGGATCATAGCTCAATCTAATTTATATTTTGGCACAATTTGGGTTTTTTAAACAAGGTCCGAGAAGTCCATAGTCCTGCACATAGGAACCCTGGACTATTTCCTTCCTTTTTACAGAACAGGCTAAGTTGTAGAATGGTATTCAAATTTATATTTACCTCTGATGGCCATGATTCTCTATCAGAGAGTTTGTATTGAGACCATGTTTGGCAACAGAAGAACATTAGGGGTAAAGTCTGGAATAACGTTTGTGCTCAATATGGGCCAAAGGATTCCCCAGAGGGCAAAGAGGACATCTGTTCTTGTTGAATGTTTAGCACCTTTTTCCCAGAGGAAGCTAAGCCAAAGGTGAATTGAAAGGTTGTGGGTATAAATCTCCCTTTTTGCAGTCAAAGAAGCTAACACAGCCACACAGGTGCACAGAAACTACAATGGGGACAATTCCTAAAGGCTTGTAAAGGCTTAATATGTGAACAAAAGCACTTCCTTACAAACCACTCCATGTAAAATGTCCCTCTTTCAATGGTTAGAGTCTGATCAGTGAGGGGAAGGGAGTGCTTGGGAGGGGCAAACACAGGAAAGTGCACTTTGGCTCATCCAGAGGTATAAGTCACTGGGGCTTTGGCTCAGCACTATTAATTCAGTCAGTTACCACAGGATATCCTATTAGGGCTGTCAGAAGAGGAGGTCAGGGGAAAAACTTTTGAGATTCACCTAGGGAGTGGCCTCAACCGGAATCTTGCAGTTCTTTCAACCCCTTATTCCTCTTCATGCATCCGTAGGCAAACCAGGATTAAGGGTCATTGTCTACCAATGCCAGACATGTTCCAAACCTGGATAGGACAGTCAGAAATTGCCAGGGTCCAGCCCTAGCAGGGGTTGTAGTGGTCACAGGTGATGGAGTAGGCATCAGCGAGGTGGAGAACAAAGCAACACAAACTCAAGGAATGTATGCTAAGTTCTAAATTTTATTTCTCCCACCCAGCTTTTTATACATTAAAAGGTTGACAGTTACACATGTTTTTCCAGAACAGAAAAGGATCACAAGGAAAAATAACAAAAATATCTTGTATAATCATTACTCGAGCAGGCAATGAAGTATTCTAATTATTTTTAGTAATTGCTTACTCGGGATAACCTATAACTAAACAATAAGACATATTAATATTGCTTAACTAATCATAAAGGTTAAAGCAAGTTCAGCAGGGTTGAGTAAATGTCAGTTGTGTGGCTACTGCTGTGGTTAATAAGTGCTAGACAGTTTAAGCTAACAATAATATGACATCATCTTCTATTGTGTGAATTTAACATTAAGGAACTTTTTTTTTCCAGGGGATAGGTGGCCAATAATATTTACAGCATTTAGTAAATCCTAATCTTTAAGAAATGGAATATCTTGCACTCTTGTATGTATACTTTCAAACCAGATTATAACATGTCCTGATTTTACATCTAAATAGCCTGTGGGAGATAAAGGAGGGTCTAAATCCAGGGGCTTAAGAGGCATCCCTCTGTAGGGATGTCATGGCTTTCCATTAATTAAATAAGCATTGTCATAAGGTGTTTTAAATGTAGGAACTCTATTCTTTATTTCTTCTGTTCCTGTTAATCATTTCTGATGGGGTTGGAGTTATTTGCCTATATACTTCAGGTCATCTGAGAGTAGTCAACAGGGGATCAACAGCTAGAATCTATTTTTGCATTTTCTCATGACATTCTTGGTTACTCAAAGTTTCATAGCAAATGAGTAAGTCTGAAATCACTGTTCCATTAGAAGTCTGGTTTTTATGTTTTAACCCTGGTTCTGTTAAGACCCCTGTTTTCAGGGAAAACACATAAAATATTAACAGTAAACCTGCACATATTAAGCAAGCAAGGAATGAAAGTCCACAACTGAATTCCCAATATGATGAGACTTTGCAAATACCTTTATTACTCAGTGGAATCCTTGTCAAGCACTGAGGAGAATTGCAGGTAGCATAACAAGAAATGACTTTGGCAGAACCCAATATTCCTGACCTATAGGACAGGTGATTAGGAGCTGCCAAGACCACAAATCCTCTCACCCAAGTCTTATAGAATGGCACCTTGCACTAACTGCATTTAATTATCCAGCAGGTGCCAATTATTCTCTAAAAAGAAAGAGACAGAGGGGCACACCTCAGAAAGATGTGGGGTGTGGAGGAGCTTAACTGCCATGATGATCCCAGAGGAGCTCCCAGCTGATACTGGTCTTGAAAATCAAAATGAGGTCCTTGTTCCCCCAGCATTGAAGATTAAACACCTGAGAAACTCTGAAGCAAGAACGTGAATTTTATTTCAGAAACAGAACACATAAACAGAGCACAGACACACACACACACAAGAGAGAGAGAGAGAGAGAGAGAGAGAGAGAGACTCCTCTGGAGAGGAGGGGATCCAGAGCTGTTGCCTGAGGCAGTGGGGGTGTCTTGCCTTCTTTTAGATTTTAGGTTTCCTTTCTTCTCATACCTGCATGACCAAAAGTGGCCAAAAGGCAGGAAGAGAACTGTCCAGGGAGTGATTGCTTGTAGTGGAAAATGTGATCCTTCCTTTCCCCCAGAGGCTGTTAGAACTGGTTGATGGGGAAGTGCTGTCTACCCATTTCCTTTTCACTGATCATCAGTTACCTGTCCTTTGCCCTGGTCTCAGTGCTTGGCCAGTGTGGAGAGGTAGGAGGTGGGGGTGGGGCAGGAGAAGGTCAGTCTTCAGTAGGGACTAGAGTGGGCAGGCCTGGGATTGTTAAGTTTAGAATTTTTGTCTGAATTATGTGTGTAGAGGGGGCAACTGAAATGTTTTGTCTGGGGGATAGCATGATCAGATTTATTTGGAAGTGTCATTCTCCTAAGAAGTCAGATTGGATATAGGAAGACCCCTTTTTAAGACTGGTAGACTATATTACAGGTGAAATAGCCCTGTCTTGACTAGTATTAAAACTGAGAGACTACACTAATTCAAAGATAGTAAGGAGGTAAAAGTTCATAGATTCATAGAGGAGTAAGCTGGCATAGACAGATGAATGTTGGAACAAGTCCTTTGGAGAAGGGAACAAAGAAGTATAAATGGATTAGGGGCTAAATGATACGTTTTAAAACTGCAAATCTTAAGGTGCCACTGAGTCATCCAAGTGAAAATGTCAAGATAGCAATTGGATATATAGGTCAGGTTTCAGAGGATGAAAGAAGACATCTGTCTGTGAGTCATCCTAACATAGGTGGTTCTTGAAACATTGAATATCTGAAAATTTAATCAGGGGATGAACAAATCCAAACAATGGAAAGTGAAAATCCATGGGCTGAGTAGGAAAATAAATCTGCAAGTTAGATTGAGAAATGACAAAGAAAAAAGAATGGAATAAGAAGGTTAGGTCACAGAAGTCAAGGACAAAAAGGATGACTCAAGGACAGCGAGTGGTCTTCCACATTGGGTGACACTAAGAGCTCAAGCATGATTAGGGAGAGTGCTTTGGATTTAACCACTTGGAAGTAACAGTGACTGTAGTGAACAGTGTTGGGAATAGGCAGAGGCTTAATGGGAATGAATTTTATAGCAAATGGGAGATGGGGAAATGGTGCTGTGTCCAAATAATTTTGCAAGGAGTTTAGATATGGAGACGAGTAATACAGGAAGGAGTGTTGCTAGGGCAGGCTATGACAGTCAGAGTGCAAGTATCTTTAGTGGGACAGTCTTTAATATGCTTTTAAAAAAACCTAATGGAAAGATACAGGCACTAGTACAGATGAAGTTATAAAACAGAGAAGGGATTATTATTATTATTGCAAAATACTGAGGAAGGAAAAGGAAAAGAGAATCCAGAATCCAGAAACAGAGATTGACCATTAAGGAAAAGGGAAATCTAAACTGGGAATTGTAAACAAAGGAGAGGTCAATACACTGGAGCCTGCCAGTACTAGTGAGGTTGAGAACTGCAGGGAGTGATAACCATGTGATCTGGAACAGAGGGAACTTGTGGTCACAGGGTAGAATGCTAACTTTTGTGACCTTGAGAATAACATTATGGATGGTGGCAAGATGCAAGGTGTGATCCTGACAGTGACTACAAGGTACTGGGAAGGACAAGCTATATTGTTATATTGTGTGCAGGTGTAAATAGGTAACTGCCGGGAGCCAGCCCCAGCAACTTGCGGGTTCCCCGAAGGATAGGTGGAGTCGACACAGAGGAACAACATGAACCCCTGGAGCAACTTGAAGTAAGTGCTGCTCAGATTTATTTTAGCTCTTCTTTTATAGTATTAAGTAAAGTTGATTAAACAAGATACAAGTTATAGAGAAATTACCACGAGATTTGTCATTAACCACACTTTCTAGCAGGTGTCTAACACAGAGTGGGTACATTAAAGTCAACTTTCTATGTTTACTTAAATTTACTCACATAAGCATATTACAGTGAAAGATATTTTCCTCTTTTCATTCTACTGGCCTTTGTTTACCCTTTGGTGTCAGACCTATTGTCAGCATAATGACTCTATTTTGTTTTAAGCTAATTTTAACAAACTGCTAAGCAAAACATGCACTTACGCTTTAGCTCATATTATTATGTTTTTGATTTAACCTTAAAGGTCTACTTAACCTAAACAAGCTCAGTTAAGACTAAGTTAGGTTATTTACTGCCCAACAATCAGTGTGAGTACTTAATTTTATCCTATTATTCTTTATGTCATTGATTCATCCTCTACCTATTGTAATACATATGTAAGACCTAAGCCAGCATAAACTATTCATAACCAGTTAACATGCAATGAAGGTATTTGATCTTAAGATATTTTTCTAGTTGTTTGCATATGCTGTTTCTTTGTTCTTTAGTCCTACATTTCCAGGGTGGCCCTTGACATCCAAACCTTTGAAGGAAGGACAAATATTGGACATTTGTCCATTACCATTAATATTAATTATTCACTTACCATTTTCATTGTACACTCCTGTATAGGGAAAAGGTGGATCTCTGGGAGGTGGTACTTATTTGCTTGTTTCCCTCTAGGTGAATACCACGAATGTCCCCCAATCTTGTAAGCTAAGTAGGGTGGTCCTAGTACTGTGAGGAAAATAAGTCTCCTGTTCCATTTGTTAGGCTATTTACTGGTAAAGTGTTAACTGGGGCAGGTGTGGTCAGCATAGGAGCAAGCAATTTCGGTAACTGTAGTTTTCTGAAGAACTCCTCAAACTCTGTACTTTCAAACGTATGTGTGATATAGTACATTTTTTAAAGCATTCCTCATCCTCCCCCAAGCTCCACAGACTCATTGAGGCTAAATTCTTATCATAACAATCCAGGGAATACGATTTGCAGTTGCATAGTTATAAGTATGATAATTACAAGAAAACACCCAATTCCTAGGAGAGATGACTGTGGCCATTTCCTGGGATGGTGGCCTTGCCAAGGCCTTCCCCATGCTCAGACTTTGTCAAACAGCATGGCGGAAATGGTCCCCATCAGGTAACAAAAAATTTCAACCCTGATGTACCATTAAAACATATTTTACAGGCTGGGGAGATAGCTCAGCTGGTAGAGTGCTTGCTTTGCAAGCACAAGGCCCTGAGTTTGATCCCCAGTACTGCAAAAAACAAAACAAAACAAACAAACAAAAAAACCCATATTTTACCAATATGCTTTTTAAGGAACATTCCTTTGTCAATGTTCATAATTGTTTTTGTACTAGTCTGTTTTATGTTCTAATTGTATGAGACAGAAACAAATTTCCAATGATAGTAATAACTTTTCAGATATCTCTCTTCCTCCCCAAATGAGAATGGATTGCTCATTAGGGATTAAATTAAAACTACTCTGAGATTTTATCTCAGACCAGTCAGAATGGCAGTCATCAAGAACACAAACAACAATAAATGCTTGAGAGGATGTAGAGAAAAATGAACACTTTTACACTATTGGTGGAATTGTAAATTAATACAACCACTTTGGAAATCAGTATGAAGGTTCCCCAAAAGACTAGGAATGGAACCACCATATGACCCAGTTATATCACTCCAGAGTATTTATCCTTAATAATTAAAGTCATCATACAATAGTGATACATGACTATGGAACCAGACTAGGAGTCCATCAATGGATGAATGGATAAAAAAATGTAGTATATATACACAATGGAGTTTTATTCACCATAATGAAAAATAAAATGTTATTGCAGGAAGGTGGATAGAACTTGAAAACATTATGTTAAATGAAATAAACCAAACTCAGAAGGGTCATATGTTTTCTCTCCTATGTGAAATCTAGAAATGAAAAAGGAAAAGAAATGTGGAGGGGAGTAGTCTCATGATAATTGAAGGGAGATGAGGAAAGCAACCAGGAAGAGAGAAAGGGGAAATATTGGGGAATGATATTGGCCAAATTATATTGTCATGTTGTGTGTAGGTAAGAATATGCAACAATAAATCCCACCATTACATACAATTATAATGCACCAATAAAAAATACAGGGAAAAAAGAATGTAATGCTCTAAACAGGTACAGTGGCACACTTCTGTAATCCTAACTCCAAGGGAGGCTGAGGAGCACAAGTTTGAGGCTAGCCTGAGCAACCTAGCAAGATCTAGTTCCAAAAATAAATAAATAAATAAATAAATAAATAAATAAATAAATAAGAAGGGCTGGGGATGTAGGAGTGCTAGACCCTGGGTCCAATCCCCAGCATTATTTGTTGAAACAAATAAAACAACAATTATTTTCTATATAATTTCCCCACAAAAGAATTAGCAGGACAGAAATTATACCAAAAAGCCTGGATTCTAATCTGATACTTGGTTCAAAATCACTTAATCAGATAGAGCCTTTTTCTTTCCACATCTTTGTTTCTGAAGTAAAAATATCAAACTTCTTGAGAATAGGGTAGGAAATGTCCATGCAAGGTAGTAATAAACCGGATTTTCATTCTCTAAGAACTAAAACCAAAAAAGTTTTCAGAGTGGTAGGAGCAGATCTATCTTTAGTCTATTTCCCAAGTATTCCCAAAGAGAAGCAAAGTTCCTCTGTCAATACAATGGGCTTAATCTTTTTAAAAATACATTTGGAAATCCTGAAATATATAAGTATGTAAGTAAAATTTGCAGTATGCTGTTGAGTTCTATAGCAGCTTCCAATACCTGGCAGCAAGAAGTTTTTACCTATATCTCTTCTCTTCTCTATATATTTTTCTTTGACTAGAGCCATCTTGCTAGATGTTATGTGTTCATAGCATTTACTTTGTGAAACAGAAGTTAATGAAGGTCCAGTGTAAAGTAGATACATCTAGAGGTTTCACTATCAGCACAATTATTTGACCATACATCAGTATGAGCAGCATCCTCCATCCCCACTTTGAGCAGAGATTTTAGCCCTAAGATTTCTTTTGAATGCCCCATTTCAGGCTTCTGGGTAATACACACAATGGGTGAAGGACAATACAGTCATCTTTGGTGAGAAAGATGTAGGTCGAGAGACTAAACTCTGAAATTCTGAAGTAAACCTGTCAACCTTAAAGCTTAATCTCAGAAGTAGATGGAAAGAAGAAATGGGATACTGGAGGGAACAAAAGGTCAAGCATGCAATTATGTACATGAAACCTCCCCCACAAGTTGAAGATCTCTGGACTCTGAATCTAGCCCTTGTCTGTAGTTCCTATGCTGTGTATTTAGTAGAAGAGCTCTTACTGTATCCTGAAGCTGAGCCTGAGGACATGAGCAGTCCTGATCCTTTCTCAGAAAGATATAATGAACAGGGGTTTATATTTTCAATCTGCACAAAAATCTTTCCTATTGAAAATTGCAACCTCATGTGGTCCATGTGATGCTTATGGGACCATGCATGAGTCAAGTGGGCATATAACCCAGAACAAGAAATTAAGACCCTTTGCAGGAATACTGGAAGAGAGAGACTGATGAATTTGGAGACTGATGGTTATAAAAATCTGCTGGGGCCATCTTTCCTATCACATGAATAGATGAGGGTGAGAATGAAGACAAGAGAGGAAAACAGTGGAGCACCTATATGCAGCTGTTTGAAGTTATTCGAACACTGAACGTTTAGGCCTTGTGAGTTAATAAATTCCCTTTGACTTCCCCTAGTTTTCCCTGAGCTCTTGTCACTTGGAATCAAAAGAAATCTGACAAACAAGAAGAGGAAAGCAGGTGATACAGAGAAGAGCAGAGAAAGTTCTCATGGCTGTAGTTTAGCAAGCCTTAAAACAGCATTCATAATAGGAAGCTTTCTGTTTTCATATTAGCTCATTTCATTCAGCTTTTGAAGGCCCTGGACTGTTTGCCAAACCAGAATATGTTAATAGTCAGACCAAAGCTGAGAAGTAGGCAGAATCGTCTCTATTTTTTGGTTATGCTTTGGGCATACTGTAATATAAAGCTGATACTCTGCCTCCCAACCACTTGTCAATCTGCGCTCTGCCGGCCTCTTACCTTACAGGAATTTCCGGCTTATGCTGCTGCCATTTTCCTGCTTCCCACCTTACATCCTAACATGCTAAATAGCCATTGGTTCATCAGTCAGCTTGCAAGTATTCTCCTCCGCTATTGCTTCCTTCCAGCCCGTGAGATTCCAATATCTGGAAGAAGCTACATGCCATCTTTCTCTTTTTTCCTTTCTTTTCGCCCTGAGCAGACACGTTAGTCGTCCGCATAATAAAGTCTCTTGCGTGAGACCTTGTGTCTGCGGTGCATTTTTCTGGGAGCTATTGGCGAGCTGAGTGAGCGGCTGGCAGTTCAGCGGGATCGCGCAGCAGCGGCTATCGCCGCGGGTCCCAAGCTGCCTTACACATACTTCTCCTCCTCTATTCTCTATCTTTTCTCCTCAAACTCCCAGAGTATTTCCCTCATTTCAAAATACTGTTTCACAGAGACCCTAACTCTAACCATGGCTCTTTGACTTTTTACCTCCTCCCCTGTCTATAGGCTCAGCTGACTGACCTAGCCAGGGACCTGACCTACGCAGGGAACTCTGAGCCAAAGCCACTTTTACATTTGACTTCTCTCTGCAAAACCCTCTTCTGTTTGCTTGCAAAACTCTCACACATACCATTTTCTCTCCCATTGAGGTTCCATCCATTTCAATCCCACCCTTGTAACAAAGGATGCTTCTCTGTGCTCTACATTTGCCTTTACAGTATAATCTTTCTACACACATGAAGTAGACCAAAACATTTGCATGCTAAGAAAAATATAACAAAGAGATTATTATGACCCTTGGACATAGTTAAGAAAACAAAACTCATCTCTAAACACTTTGGTTGTGAGCTGGGGATTAGCTCATTGGTATGATGCTTGCATAGCATGCATGATGCCCTGGGTTCCATCTCTGGCACTGGGGAAAAAAAAAAAAAAACTTTTTGGATAAATTATAGACAACATTGACTATTCTATTTTGACGTGTTGTAAATTAATTCAGACACTTTCTATTAATTCAGTCATATGTCTTTTAGAATCAATCATACTTCACTTAAGTAACCCTCTGTTCTCTTTACCAGGCAGGAACCATTTAATGCCCACATTTACTAATAATCTTAGTCAATTAATTTTCAGCTGTGAAGCTCCTTTCTCCTTATGCAATAAAAGCAATTATTTGGTACTCTATTTCAGAGAAAGGCAAATGCAAAGATTATTACATATTGCTCTGTGTCAGATTATTTTTGTGAACAGCTAATGCTGTCTGTCCCCTCTGAAAAATGAACAGAAGACTTTAAAAGGGTTATCATGAATCTGGTAAGGAGATACCATTTGATAAGCAACAAACACAATACTTTCAGAACTACCTACCTCAGAAGGGCTACAGTATTGACCTTAACCATGGTAGTGAAGCAATAATTAGAGAGGCAGTCCATGTAGATAAGTAATGGGGTGGAGTGGAGGGCAGTTTGAGTTCCAGAAGTTGGAGGCAGCCCCTGAGAGATTGAAATATTAATGCCTCCAGAGTCCTTTGATTACCAAGATTACCTGCCTATACTGCCCCTCCCAGAAGGTTGTTAATGATCGGACAAGGAGCTGCTGATTAATGCCCCCTAGGCTGCTACCTGCCTGGATCACTCCATTTGGCCCTTCCCCCTGCCCATCTACTTCTCACCTCTTGGCCATCCCACTGGCATCTTTAGTCACATATGCAGGAAGGAGAGAGATAAGGGGGAAGAGAACAAAGAAAATCTAAAACATATAAAAGGGGCAGGATGTTCCCACTTCTTGGGATACCAGGACACCAGTTGTGGCCCACTTCTCCCTTCAGGGACAAGTCTGTGTTACTATCTTTAAAATAAAACTTGCTTACTACACTTGCCTCAGTGCACTTCTCTAAAGTTCAAACTTCAACATTTGAGAAAGCAGAACTCATTCCTGATAACCAGTGGTATCAATATGTGGTAATGTTTTAAAAGCTGTGATTAGGCAGGAAGATTAGAAATCTTTGTCAGAATAGGCAAATGAAAAGCTTATTCCATATGCCCTAAGTTTCAAATTTTTGCTGTTCATCCCCCCATTTTAAGAATATCTATCAAGAACTAAGTGTCATTCATAGAGATGAATAAAGCATGTTGAAGTACTCAATAAATTCATAGCATAATACATTATACTAGCAGACATAGAATTAATTAATTTTGCCAGTCATTCTCTGAATTAAAGGACTGAAAATTTAGTGGGTAATGTTGATACCGCCGTTTACCGGTGACGAGTTCTGCTCCTTCTAATGTTGAAGATTGAAAACTAGAGAAGCACGCCAAGGCAAGCAGATTAAGCAGGTTTTATTTAAAGATAATAATACAGACTTCTCCTGGCAGGAAGAAGAAGGCCATGGCTGATGTTCTGAAGTCCCAAGAAGTGAGCGCACCCTACATGTTTTATAGGTTAAAGTCTCTTTTGTTCTCCAGTTCTCTCCCCCTTTATCTCTCCTTCCTGCCTAGGTTTTACATTAAGTGTGACTAGGCCTGGTTTTGCATTAAGTGAGAAGCCATGGGCAGGGGGAGGGCCAAGATGATTCAGGCAGATAAGGGCCCAGGGGGCATTAATTAGCAGCTCCATGCTTGCAGTCCTTGATAAAGGCAGGTAAATTTGGTAATCAATGGGCTCTGGAGATCCTTGACATTCCATTCTTCCAGGAGCAGTCTCCAACTTCCAGAGGCAGATGGCTTCATGACTTCATTTCCTCGGTTTGACCCGATCCCCTATTTCTACACTAACTATCTGTCCTTAATTCTGGATTCAATGTCAAGCACTTCAATTACAACAAACTGAATGGTATTCAAAAAAGGTGGGTTTTGGGCTGGGAAGATATTGCTCAGTTGGTAGAGTGCTTGCCTGTCAAGCACAAAGCCCTGGGTTCAATCCCCAGCACTGCAAAAAAAAAAAAGGGTTTTGAGGCAGAGTATAAGAAAGTTCTGGAACACATGGGAATAAAGGAGAAAAACTGAAAAACCAGTATCTCGACAGAGAGGATACAGAAAAGATATGGGAGAGGGCAATAAAGGAGGTTCTGTCTTCATAATTTTATCAGTGTTTTCCTAAGAACGCAAGTAGATACCTAGTCACAAACTACTTCAATTTGCCATTTTCTAAAACTTTTTAAATGCTCATTCAAAAAAGAAAAGAAACATTTCAGAAGTACAGAGAATCCCTCTGAATCCAGTAGTCTTATTCTTAGGCCAAGGGCCATGTTAAAAGTTTTCTGTAGCAAGAGCCCTTTGCCACACCCATTCTCATATCAGCCTCCCTGTTTCAACTTGGTGATTACTCCTCCTCCATTCTAGTCCATGTGCTCCTGTGGGCTCTACAGCTGCTCTACCACATGTCTCAGGCCCACACCAATAAGCACAGTGCATTCTCCTGGATGTGGAGGTTGGTTCATGGGTGTGCATGTGTGAGTGGAAGGGCTCACTGGTGTAAGGCAACTTGGGACCCACGGGGATTCTAGCCGCCACAGAACAATCCCGCTGAACTGCCGCCTGTTCACTCGTCCCAGTTGCGGCTCGCCAATAGCTCACGGAAAAATGCACCGCAGACACGAGGTCCCACACAAGAGACTTTATTATGCGGACAACTAACATGTCTTCTCAGGGAGAAAAGAAAGGAAAAAAGAGAAAGACGGTGTGTAGCTTCTCCCAGATATTGGAATTTTGTGGGCTAGAAGGAACCAATAGTGGAGGAGAATACTTGCAAGCTGACTGATGAACCAATAGCTATTTAGCATGTTAGGACATAATGTGGGAAGCAGGAAAATGGTGGCAGCGTAAGCCAGAAATTCCTGTAATGTAAGAGGCGGGCAGAGCGCAGATTGACAACTGGTTGGGAGTCAGAGTATCGGCTTTATATTACAACTGGTTTCCACTGGGCTCGATTCAGACTCATCTTAGACCAGAACTTCTGTAGTTATTTGCCATTAAAGCACAGACAGCCTCAAAGTTCCAGGAGTTCTAATGAGAAGCTTTTACTTCAAAGCCTTTGGGAGGCAAAGAGGAGAAATGGAGAGGAAAAAAAAAAAAAAATCAAGCACTAATAATATTTTTTGAGTCCAGAATCTAACTATACTGGGAGTCAGATTACCTGTGAACTTTTTCAGTTAAATGAGAAAATAAATTCCATCTTTACCTTAAGTTCTTTGGGCAGATGTTCTGACATTTGTAAATACAGAAAAAATTATTATAACACATGCTTCATCTAATGCCATCTTATTTCCAGGCCCTGTCCCAAACTCACCAGGGGTTAAAGTCTCAGAACTATAAAACCGACACAGCAGGATTTCATGATTTCAAGTCAGTTTGTTACTGAAAGATTGGTCCTCATCCCTGATGCCAATTTATGCCATTTAATAATGAGGACACAGTTTTGAGAAAAAGGAAAAAGAAGGTTTATTGCTTTGCTAGCAAAGGAGAAACACAGGGACTCCTGTCCCTGAGGCTGTGGCTCTGCCCATCAGGAGAAACAGGGATTTTAAAGAAACTTCAAGTGTTGCATTCCAGGTGTGCTCTGGTGTGTGTGTGTGTGGGGGGGGGTCCCAGGGTGTTCTAACGATGTGTTAGGGTTCACTTGTCAATTTGGGAGATATTCACTTCCTAGATCCCCTGGCACACCTCCCTGTGGTAGGCGTGTTCCAGGACAATTTACTAGGGGAAAAAAAGATAATGCTGTCTCCCAATCTTGTTAGGGAAGAGGAGAGGGGAGAAGAGAGGAAAAAAAGATATCCTTTTAAAAATAAGCCTCAGAGCAAGGAGGGCTATATACAAAGGATGAAGTGGACTGCTGTTACTCATTCAAAACCAACATCACAGAAAGTGTAATCATAGAATGTTTAGCCAAATTCCATTCCATTTATAGAATAATCAAGAATAACCAGCAGGAGAGTAATTAGATGCAAATTTGCTTTGATTATTGGTCTTGGCTATCAAAACTCACAATGCATTAAAAATCATGCAAGAAAGCAAGACAAATAACCTGATCCTGAAAGAGCAAGTAGATATCCAAAGTATTTATTGCTTTTTATTGGCTGATTCATGAATAACTATAGTTACATAGCTCTTTTTTGTAATAAAATAAAATAAATTTGATGGATTTGTAAGAAAGAAGCCTCATAAAATTGCCAATGTGTGGATTTGAATTTGAAATTTACTTGGTAATTTATTTGTGAACAAAATTACTAAGTATTCTGATACTGCCAGTTATCAGTGATGAGTTCTGCTTCCTCAAATATTAAAGTTTGAACATTAGAGAAGCATGCTGAGGCAAGCATACGGAGCAGGTTTTATTTAAAAGTAGTAACACAGACTTCTTCTGGGAGGGAGAAGGGGGCCACAGATGGTATTCTGGTATCCCTGCCCCTTTTGTGGTGGGCTGACAGATCTGGCTCCATGAAAATGTTACAGGCCAGACTATGAGGGAATTGACTAAACAGACTCCATTTTGCTCTGAGACTCCATGTTATGTAGGAACTAAGTTTCTCCCATGGGAACACCCCGCCTCTGTCCCCATCATCAGTTACTTAGTGTGACATGTTTAACAACACTGAATGACAATTCCTATGTAAAGAAAAATTGCTCTCTTTTGATCCCTATTGCTCCTAAACACTGTACTATGTGAACAGTGATTGTGTGGATGTTAGTAACCATTCTTTAGTTTATACTGAAGAAAGGGTCATTTTGACCCGCTTCTTCCTCTGTTGATGATCTCATGATATTAGTTTGTAATTTCAAATCATAGCAACACACACTTATGATTGATGTGATTTTTGGTATAAGAACTCCTACAATGCGGCACCTAGGTTGTTACCATCACTGGTTGGTCGTAGTCGCAGAGTGTTGGGGGCTATGCCATACAAACTACACCAAGATGGTTCCTGGCAGCCAGCCAGAAGTTGTTTTGATCACATTGGTAGTGAGGTAGTCGGTTAACATAAACACACCCAGGTGCTTTATCATCGGCCGTATTCAAATAAGTCCACACACACAATGTGTGCACATGTGTTCCCAAGTGCTCCTGCTCATGCCTGCTTGTTTTGACCTTTACCATGATTGAACAGCTAGCTCCTCGCCTGATCTTCACTTAACTAGCGTTGGCCCTACTTTTCACCACCTGGAGGGAATATAAGCCGGCTCTTCTCGAGCACTGGTGTTCCCAGGTTCCTGAACCATCAATAAACCGCTTAAAATTCAAGAGTCTTGCTACCCGTTTGTCTCCCATGCCAAATTGACTCTGCTGGATGGCGTCAGTGGAACAAGCTGGTGGGTGAGTCAGGCCACCTACTTCGCAGAGGTAGGTGGCAGGCAGCTAACCCACCCAGCCAGCAGGCCAAGGACAGATGTCATAACTGAGCGACCCAGCCTGACCCCTGCACCTAGGTTGGTGCCATTCACTGGTTGGTCGCAGTCGCAGAGTGAGCTGGCAGGTGAGTCAAGCCATTTGCATAGCAGATGTAGCAGGTGGGCACCCAACCCACCTGCCTTGTGGAACTGGGTGGTGGGTAGCCAACCCACCCAACCACCAGGCCAAAGACAGACACAATCACTGAACACCCCCGCCCGACCACCACGCCCAGGTATGTCGCCATCATGGAGTTAGGCAGAGGCTTCTTTATAGGCTGGTGCAGGCATTTTGAATTACTCCTGAGGGCATGGCGATCATCATTGGAAGGGCAACTCCCTTCCTGAGATACCTACAGGAGGATAGAGGACCTTTGACAAGACCCAGGAGCCAAGAAGAGGAGGTATTGAGAGACTTGGGACCAACGCAGAGCCACCAGGGAATATACCCCACCTGAAGGGCACCACCCCAAGAAGGCCAGCTTCCTAGTGGAGCACTGCATCATCAAGTTCCTCCAAGACTTCAGGCTACTGAAGGCTAAGAGGTGAGTTATTGGAAATCTACAGAGACAATATTAGTCAATAGTGGAAATCTGCAATATCCCAGAGTTTCACTAGTAGAGGGGTAGATACATGAGCAATATGAGAAAACAAGGGAAGAAAATGTCACAAACAATAGCAATAATGGTATAGCAATAATATCCAATGACAGCATGGCAGAAGAAATGTCAGAAAGGGAGTTCAGAATGTACATAATCAAAACGATCAGGGAAGCAAGTGAGGAGATGAAAGAGCAAATGCAGGCATTAAATGATCGCACCAATCAAAAGTTAAAAGAGCAAATACAGGAAGCAAAAGATCATTTCAATAAAGAGTTAGAGATATTGAAAAAAAATCAAACAGAAATCCTTGAAGTGAAGGAAACAATAAACCAAATTAAAAACTCCATAGAAAGCATAACCAATAGGATAGAACACCTGGAAGACAGAACCTCAGATATCAAAGACAAAGTATTTATTGTTGAATACAAAGTTGACCAAATAGAGAAGATGGTAAAAAATTATAAACAGAATCTATAAGAACTATGGGATATCATGAAAAGGCCAAATTTAAGAATTATCAGTATTGAGGAAGGCTTAGAGAAACAAACCAAAGGAAGGAACAATCTATTCAATGAAAATTTCCCAAATCTGAAGAATGAAATGGAAAATCAAGTACAAGAGGCTTATAGGACTCCAAATACACAAAATTACAATAGATCCACACCAAGGCACATTATAATGAAAACACCTAACATACAAAATAAAGACAGAATTTTAAAGGCTGCGAGAGAAAACAATCAAATTACATTCAGGGGGAAACCAATACGGATATCAGCAGATTTTTCAATCCAGACCCTAAAAGCTAGAAAGGCCTGGAACAACATTTTTCAACCAAGAATCTTATACCCAGCAATATTTACCTTCAGATTTGATGATGAAATGAAATCCTTCCTTGATAAACAAAAGCTAAAAGAATTTTAAAAAAGAAAGCTGGCATTACAGAACATTCTCAGCAAAATATTCCATGAGGAAGAGATGAAAAACAACTGTAAACCAGCAAAGGGAGGAACTACACTAAAGGAACAACCAAATAAAGGAGAAATCAAGTCGTGTCAAAAAAAAAAAAAAAAAAAAAAAACTCCTACGATGCTATGGTCGGGGCTGTTCTCCCAACACCCATTTTTTGGGGGCATTGTGTGAGACAGTCAGCCGGTTGGCTTAATAAAGACTCTCAAATTTGGACTTCTCAGTGGTGATCGGTCTATTCTTAAGATGTGCCCCATAACACTTTTATATACTAGAGTTTCCTTTGTTCGTCTGCCCTCTCCCCCCTTATCTTTCTCCTTTCTGCCTATGTGACTAGGCCAGGAGATGCAGGTGGGATGGCCAAAAGGGAAGAGGATGGGCAGGGGGAAGGGTCAAAGGGCAGGTATCAGCCTGGGGGCATTAATTAACAACTCTCTGTCTGCAACCTTTTGGGAGGGGTAGTATAGGCAGATAATCTTGGTAATCAAAGGACTCTGGAGACATTGACATTCCAATCTCCCAAGTTGATCTCCAACTTCCAGGACCCAAACTGGCCTCCATTTTCTCAATTCAACCCAATCATCTATCTATCCTAACTGCCTGTCTTTAATTCTGGCTTTAATTCCACCTTACTTATTAGAGTTATTCTTCCCACATTGAACCCATGATAGAAACAATCCTAATAACAAATCTTATTCCTTCTATGGATTTTTATGTAAGGCAGTGACCCTACTTTTATAGTCCATGAGTCAACAATTAAGTCAAATTCTAAAGGCAATTCCAACTAAATGCCATGACCTACCCAGTTGGTTAAGACCAACATTAGTAATGTTCACTGCATAAAAGTGACCACTTGCCAAATTTCACCCTATAGTTTATGATCTTGAAAAAAGTGTAAAAAATGGAAAAGTGTATCAAACTTTAACAATGGGCAATTGGTGCCATCTTGTGGTTATGAAGAAGTAAAAATAAAAATTTCAACTTGTCATATTTTAAAAATCATGCCCAAATCAGAACCACTCCAAGCAATCATTTCATTTAGTGTTCTGAAACACCCAAATAGTCTCTTTATTCCTCCTTTAGAATATTGTTAAACTATAGACACCTTCCCCTGACAATCACACATACTGTTTTTTTGGAGAGGAAGTTTCAATTCCCTAAGAAAATGGTTTTCATGATTATACCTTTTTTTTTTTTTTGTATCTGAGATAAATCATAATTCCAAACACTAAGGTGATATATTCATGGAAAAAGCTCAAAACATTTTTTTTAGGAATTAACAAAGTCATCAGCAAATCTCTTTGAGACATGGCCCAGAACATTATAATCAGCATATATGTTGCCTTCCAGAAAGCACCGTGCTGTAAGAGAGACCAAACTTCTTAGAAATTGCTGGACTGATCAAAGAAATAAGCCCAGGTGAGCAAGAACTAAGATGTCATCCAAAATTTTTTCCATGTTATAGAAATTCTCCTACATAAACTACAAATGCAAACTTGACCAAAGGAAAATGCCAACAGCTGACTCATAAGGATCCTTAATGCAAATGCACACTGGTGGAATGTAAACAGCACAAAACAGGACTATCCAAACCACACCTGCACACACAATTTAAAGCTCACTTATTCACTAGTTCTTTGGTTTGTACATGGAATCCGTAGGCCTGGTTGAAAGTCTGATTATCAAATCCACAAATAATTACCCTGGTCCCATCTCCAACTAAGATGCTCATGTCCTTATAAGTGGATCCTTTTTTCAGCTGCACTTGTTACTGCACTAAGGGCCCATGTGAGGCTTGTCAAATATCAGTGTTGTTCAAAATAAAACTAGAAATACAAATTCTAAAGGCAGTTCCAACTAGATGCTATGACCGACCCAGTTAGCTAAAATCAGCATCAAAGTGACCACTTGCCTATGGTCAAAGAAGCTATAAATTACAGTGACTCACTAATGCCAAATCACATATTTTGGAAGGCTTATACCTGTATGGGTCACAAGAGTAGGAGCAACAAAAATCACCACAGTCACATTGTACAATATAGGTCACTGTGAATTTTTTAGGATATGAAACCATATGGCCTGGCACTAAAAAAGCCCCAGTCTATGAATATTATTTCTCTTTTGATGTGTAAATGTTAGGCAGTAGTTAACCATGAGCAGTGAAATGCATAACAAGGTCATAAGTGTTCTTTACTTCAGAGTCTTCTTTAAACTACTCTCAAAGTGGATCAGAAAGCAAATGGTGGCAGTTAATTTGTATAAAATAAACAGAAGCAAAAAGAGCTAACACCCACTACTGACCCCAATGCCTACACTAACTTGGGATTTACTTATAGATAAAACTCCTGTAAATAGGATGGGGTCGCCATGACAGGTCTGGAGAGGACTAACTAAGGCTGAAAACTCCTCCACCCAATGCAGAGGAGAAGTTGAACACTAAATTGGCAAAGAGTTCAGAAGGTGTTCCCCAGCTCTCAAGGCAAACATCAAATATTAATAAATTTGAAAGCAGCATTGTTTCCTTTTTTCATTCTCTGCTCAGAGATGATCCGGTTTCTCCTTTGAGAGTGCTCTCTGCTTGAACCTTACTTTATCTTTACATTACTTTCACTTTACTGTCTCCTATAATAAAATTCTCTTTCATGATTTTTAGTGTCTGACTTTAAATTTTCTTTGATAGGAATACAAGAACCGAATTTTGGAGTTTCAGCTCCTCACTCTCCTGTGACATGAACAGAAACAGGTTACTTGTAACTTTCTACATAATCTCAAATTCTCAAATGTTAACTTAATATAAAGCTCTTGTATGTAAAATGATATCAAAAGTTTTAAATATATATATAAATACCAAAACCTATACTTCAAAAACAATTTTTGCAAAAATGATAATAATAACTACCTTTGAGTGATAGAATAATGAATTATTTTTATCTTGTATTTTTTAATCTCCAAAATTTTTTCCCATAAATATTATAAACAACCAGGAAACTTCCCAACTGCCAACTGTATGTTAGGGAAGGTCACACTTCTTGTTCTTGTCTCCAGAGTCCAAGGGACGGTTCTAATTCTGACACACTTTCTAGTAATTTTTGCAGCCTCCTCACATTCAAATGAATCAAGATCTCACAGTTGTATCACCACTAGCCTAGGAGCCTCTATTTATCTTATAACAGAATTCCTGAAATGATCAGCAAAACAAAATACGACAAAGTGACTAAATACTATGTTTTTATCTTTGTGTACCAAATTGTAAGTTCAGAAAAACATTTGCTGTCTTCCAAAGAAAGTTGTAGAGAACATGCCACATTTGCAAAGAGCCCACCTTAAATAGCCACACAATGGAATATTATTCAACCATAAAGAAGAATAATATTATGGCATTTGCAAATAAGTGGATGGAATTAGAGAATATCATGCTAAGTGAAATAAATAAGCCAATCCCAAAAAACCAAAGACCGAATGTTTTCCCTGATAAGTGGAGAATGATGTATAATGGGGGTGGGTGTGGAGAGTGAGAAAAGAATGGAGGAACTTTGGATTATGTAGAAATGAGGGGGGGTATGAAAGATGGTGGAATGAGACTGACATCATTGACCTATGTACATGTATGATTGCATGAATGGTATGAGTCTACATCGTGTACAACCATGGAGATGAAATGATGTACCCCATTTGTGTACAATGAATCAAAATGCAGTCTGTAAAAAAATTAAAAAATAAATAAATATGATAGACAAAAATAAAGGAAAATAAAAAGAAATAGGTCACATTAAAAAGAAAAAAAAAATAGCCACACAAGTCCACCAAATGCAGCTATGACCTTTTTCAAATTAAAATATTCTCTGTACCAGGAAAATAAGTATATGCAGGTTAGACATTAAGCAGATATTTACTGTATGGTGAGTTCTAAACATTTTAAGTTAAAAGAATGTTTTCATGAAAAAAGTTGACCATCAGCATGATGGAAAACATGCCAACATATATAATTCCATACTCATAACTAGGTAGCTAGTTAGCCACCATCAGGGAAGAGACATTGAAGGTGCACTGAAAACCTCAGGGAGGCTTATCTGACAGAAAGTCACCTGGAAGATGGGGGCTTGGTATGTTAAAACCTCCCCCAGTCATACTGACATCCTCTTAAGAAAAACTATTGTTTCAAGATCATGTCACAGCTTCCAGGTGGCCTGGAACCTCCCTTATCGCTGAAACAATCACAACCACAATCACGTGGGCAAAGCATCAAGACCCTTTCAAAGAAAGCTTGCTGCAGGCTATTCAAAGGATAGTAAACCAGCAGGGCATGGTAGTGCATGCCAATAATCCTAGTGACTCTGGAGGATAAGACAGGAGGATCACAAGTTTGAGGCCAGCCCCAGCAACTTATTGAGGCCCTAAGCAACTTAGCAAGTCCCTATCTCAAAAATAAATAAATAAATAAAAAGGGCTGGGGATGTAGCTCAGTGGTTAAGCACTCCTGGGTTCAATACCTGGTACCCTCCCCACCAAAAATTTAAAGGGTAGTAAATTGATTTTGGGGACAGAAAATTGAGGCAAAAATGGAGATTCACATATGATCAAAATACAGCAGCCCTTCATGTTCAAAACACTAGAAAAAATAGGGATACTAGGAACATAATGCAACATTGTAAAAGCTATCTATGCTAAGCCCACAGACAACATCATTCTAAATGGAGAAAAACTGAAAGCATTCCCTCTAAAAATTGGAACAAGACAGGGATGTCCCCTCTCACCTCTTCTCTTTAACATCGTCTTTGAAACTCTAGCCAGAGCAATTAGATAAAAGAAATTAAAGGGATATGAATAGGAAAAGAAGAACTCAAACTATCACTATTTGCCAATGACCTGATTCCATATTTAGAGTATCAAAATAAAAAATTCCACCAGAAAACTTTTAGAACTAATAAATGAATTCAGCAAAGTAACAGAATATAAAATCAACACCCATAAATCAAATGCATTTCTGTATATCAGTGATGAGTCCTCTGAAAGAGAAATTAAGAAAGCTATTCCATTCACAATACTTTCAAAAAAATAAAATACTTGGGAATCAATCTAACAAAAAAAGATGAAAGACCTCTACAATGAAAACTACAGAACACTAGAGAAAGAAATTGAAGAAGACCTTAGAAATTGGAAAGATCTCCCATGTTCTTGGATAGGCAGAATTATTATTGTCAAAATGGCTCTACTATCAAAAACATTATACAGATTCAATACAATTCCAATTAAATTCCAACATCTTTCCTCATAGAAATAGAGAAAGCAATCATGAAATTCATTTGGAGAAATAAGAGATCCAGAATAGCCAAAGCAACCTTAGCAAGAGTGAAGCAGGAAGCATCACAATACCAGACATTAAAGTATACTACAGAACTATAGTAACAAAAGTGGCATGGCATTGGCACCAAAATAGACAGGTAGACCAATGGTACAGAATAGAAGACAGAGACAAACCCACATAAATACAGTTATCTCGTACTAGACAAAGGCGCCAAAAACATACTTTGGAGAAAAGATAGCCTCATCATCAAACGGTGCTGGGTAAACTGGAAATCCATATGCAGCAAAATGAAATTAAACCCCTGTCTTTCACACTACACAAAAATCAACTCAAAGTGGATCAAGAACCTAGGAATTATACCAGAGACCCTGTGCCTAATAGAAGAAAAAGTAGGTCTAAATCTTTATCATGTTGGCTTGGGACCTGACTTCCTTAACAAGACTCCTAAAGTGTGAGAAATAAAATCAAGAATCAATAAATGGGATGGATTCAAACTAAAAATCTTCTCAGCAAAGGAAACAATCAATAATGTGAGAAGAGAGTGGGAGAAAATCTTTACCACACACTTCAGATACAGCACTAATCTCCAGGATATGTAAAGTACTCAAAAAACTTAACACCAAAAAAAAAAAAAAAAATCAATAAATGGGCTAAGGAACTGAACAGACACTTCATAGAAGAAGAAATACAACCAATAAACAAACATATGAAAAATGTTCATCAACTCTAGTGATTAGAGAAATGCAAATCAAAACTACTCTAAGATTTCATCTCATTTCAGTCAGAATGGCAATTGTCAAGAATACAAACAACAATAAGTGTTGAAGAGGATGTGGGGAAAAAGGTACACTCAGAAATTGGTTGTGGGACTGCAAATTTGTGCAACCACTCTGGAAAGCTGTATGGAGATTCCTTAGAAAACTTGGACTGGGATGGTTTGACCCAGCTATCCCACTCCTTGGTCTATATCCAAAGGACTTAAAATCAGCATACCACAGTGAAGCAGTCACATCAAGGTTTACAGCAACTCAATTCACAATAGCTTAACTGTGGAACCAACCTTGATGCCCTTCAATCGATGAATGGATCAAGAAACTGTGACATATATACACAATGGAATATTACTCAGCCTTAAAGGAGAACAAAATTATGGCATTTTCAGGTAAATGGATGGAATTGAGAATATCATGCTAAGTGAAATAAGTCAATCCCAAAAAACCAAAGGCTGAATGTGTTCTCTGATATGTGAATGCTGATCCATAATGGGGGTGGTGCAAGGAAAGAATGAAGGAACTTTAGATTGGACATAGGGGAGTGAGGGGAGGGGAGAAGGCATGGGGGTGGGAAAGATGGTGGAATGAGATTGACATCATTATCTTAGGTACATATATGGTTGCACAAATGGTCTGACCCTACCTTGTGTACAACCTGAGAAATGAAAAGTTGTGTTCCATTCATGTACGATGAATCAAAATGCATTCTGCTGTCATGTATAATGAATTAGAACAAATAAAAATAAAAAATTAAAATTAAAAAATGGGGATTACATTTCTTTACAATCTCCCAACACTATTGCACCACACCATCCTCTCTCGAATGTGGTCCATGCAGGTACTATGCTGTCAGTCAAAAGTCCTGGGACCCATAATAAAATTGAAGAGCAGAACGGGCTCCATTACTCTCCTCTTTGAGAGGATCTGGCATTTCCCTTGAGAGTGTCCCCCTTTCCTCTTTCCTAACCTTTCTAATAAAACTTCTATGCTATGTAATACTCACTATCCCAGAAACCCACGGCATATAATGTTTAGAAATGTATGGGTTAAAAAACAAAAACAGTAAACTACCTCCCTTCCACTTGATAAAGTAGGCAGTGTGGTTTAGGTGAGTAGAAATTATTTAAAATTCCTTCCCCTCCATCTTAAGAGTAAACCAACAGTCCCTCTGCAGCGAGGATCTTGGAGGAGATGACCCCACCTGCCAGGAGCAGACCTGCTTTGGGTTGTACTGTTCCTTTGTAAGGGGAAAGATAGATGAGAATGATAAACATGTGGTTTAAGTGAATAATTCTATACAATGAGCTACTGAACTGACTCCCCACATGCTTTCTTTGCCTAAAAGCAACCTTCCCGCAGCAACACTTGGCATGAAGGGACAGGATATGTCACATTCCTCAATAAACGAAGCAGGGGCAAAGGTCTGGAAGTCAATGTGGGTAATGAATGACGGGGGTTGAGAAGATGAGGACTGGTTAGCAAAGAAAAGACGACGGGCTGCCAACAGCTAACTGAAGGGTACAAGGAATTGCTAAAGGTTACCCCTGTGCTCCTGCTCCTTCCTGCCCTTAGGCACTTACACAGAGAAGAAAGAGAAGGTGGAGTGTTTTGGGGTCTAAAAAAGGGCAATACACTCCCACTCCCACAGGAAGCCCAGCTCTGGCCCCCACTTCTCTCCGAAGAAATCTGTTGCTCTTTTCTTAAATAGAACATGCTTTCTATACTGACCTCTGTGTTTCTAGGGTGTTTAATCTTAAACACAGAGGGAACAAATGAAACTGGTCTTGGAGATCAGGAACTGTTTTCCCCAGCATTGAAGATTAAACACCTGAGAAACACCAAGGCTAGCATAGAAAGCAAGTTTTATTGAAGATAGGGCAGAGGCAGAGGTAGACTTCTCCAGAGGCAAGGGGATCCGGAGCTGGGTGACCCTGGGAGTGGGTGTGTCTTGCTCTTTTATAGACCCCAGAACCCCACCTTCTCTTTATTCTCTGTGAAAGTGCCTTAGGGCAGGATGTAGCAGGAGCACAGTGGGTATCAGCTGGGGACTTGTCTCTGATCATCACCAAGGTAAGCTTCTCCACACCTTACATCTTTTGGAGATATGTCTTTGCATCTTTCTTTCTCTTTCCCCATGGAGGACACAGACTTTGCAAAAGTCACTTCCCACTTTTCTGTCCTGTCTCAGAGTATGTCTGGTGCTAGTAAACAGTGGCCCCAAATCTTGGTTTGCCTGTGGATGTGAGGAGTTGAGCAAAGGAGGGAAGCAAGTGCAAGATTCTATCCAGGGTCACTCCCAGTGAACTTCAAAGGCTTTTCCCACCTGAAATCCCCTCCCAATAGCCCTCTAGATATCCTGTGGTTGATTAAGTGGTGCTGAGTGAATGCCCTAGTAATATATATACCTCCATATGAGCTGACCACATTATCCTCCCTCTGCTTGGTCCTCCTGAGCACTCTGTTTCCCTCACTGATAAGACTCTAACCCTTGAGAGAGGGACATTTTACATAAAATTGTCCATGAGGAAAAGCCTAGGTCTTTCAATTGACCTCTTCCCTCGATTCCTCTGGGAAAAGGGTGTTAAGCATTCAACTCCTAGATGTCCTCCTCATCCTCTGGAGATTCCTTTGGTCCACAGTAAGCATAAACTTTTTATTCCAGCCTTTACCCCTAGTGACCAGGAAAGGCTTAATTTAACCCCTGTGGCACTTTCTCATACTGTGGGGTTCTACTATTGGCTTGTCGCTTCTGAAATGCTCAAGCAGTCAACAGGATTTCCATACGTGGGGGTAAACATAGTACAGAGTAACAGGGTTTCTCTCTTTAAGAGAGAAGGAACAAAAAGGGAATTTTGGGGTAATGTGTTGATAAGGAACAACTAAATCCAACCTGCCCAAATCCTAGTCAGGCCTCAATACATGGTTGCTAACATTTTTAGGATCACAGGAAATAAAGGAAACCTGACTGAGGGGACTTTGAGGAATGCATTGGTAAGAGGCGACTTATCTGACCTACTCAGGAGTCCTAGTCAGGCCTCAAAGGGTGGTCACCAAAGATTTTGAGGTCCAAAGGAGATAAGAGATGCCTTGATCTGGTTCAGACAATGGAGGGATGCCAAGGGATGCCCTCTTCCCCGTCGTCTTTCAGATGTGTAACACTCCATCTGGCACAAACACACACACACTGGAATTCCTTTGACTTCCAAACTGGAGGGAAAATTGCTTGATCCAAATAATAGTTGGAGGGAAAGATAAGTCTTGAGGAAAACATAAATTTTAATTCCATCTTACAGCTAGACTTACATGAAAAATTGCCCAAAGCAATTCAAGGCCAGAGGAAGAAAGTGTTATTTTAAAATTAAGTCACTTGGGACCTAAATGCCTATTTTATCTGCTTTTACACTCTGTGACTCTGCTGCCTTAACATGTTCTGCCCTAAATGCTACAGCACAGGGAAGGAAAATGGAATGATTTCATATGTACAAGTCTTATTTACCTTGAGAACATTTACTTGAGGATTTCAGGGTTCTCACATTCTTTAAATATCCAGACTGACTCTAATCTGACCCAAAAGTGCACTCTGGTCTGATAAAGATGTTCTTCATACTCCTTTACTAGAGTAATTATGGTAATGTCATTATTTAAAGAAATCCTTTATTTTAAAATTTTCTTTATTTTTGAGTTCATGGTTTTGTGCTGAATTCACATTTGATCTTGCATTCCTAAATTAATGTATTTTTCTGATCAGTCTTATCTAACTATAGATTTTTTTTGCCTTTTAAATATTATTGTTTTAATTATACATGACAAGATAATGTATTTTGACATTTTATGCATACATGGGGTATAACTTCCCATTTTTGTGGTTGTACATGATGCGAAGTTACAGTGGTTGTGTATTCATACATGAACATAGGAAAGTCATGTCTGATTCATTCTACTATCTTTCCTGTTCCCATCCTCCTCTCTTCTTTCCACTCCTCCTGTCCAATATGGTGAACTCCTCCCTCCCACTCACCTATTGTGAGTCAGCATCCTCATATCAGAGAGAACATCTGGCCTTTGGATTTTTGGGATTGGCCTATCTCACTTAGCAGGATAATCTCCAGTTTCACCCATTTACTGGAACATGCCATAATTTCATTCTTCTTCATGGCGAATATTTCATTGTGTACATATACCACATTTTCTCTATTCATTCACCTGGTTTGTCACCTACAAAGAGTCATGGGAGGGAGAAGATGGTCTACTCCACATTGTCATGGGCTTCTGTGAAGGAGATGATCTGTACTGGAAGCTCAGGAGCAAAAAGGGCAACTTCTGCCTGAGAAGGTGGTAGAATGGTTTGTACAGATTACTATGATTTTGCAGTATTTACATGAGAAGCACATCCTTCACTGAGATCTAAAAACTCCAAATGTCTTTCTAACAAGAACAAACATTATCAAAGTGGGTGATCTAGGAATTGCTTGAGTATTAGGAAACCACTGTGACATGGCAAGCACTCTCACTGGCACACCCTATGTTATAGTCAGCTTTTTCACTGCTGTGACTAAATGATCTGACCAGCACAATTATAGAGGAGGAAAGGTTTATATGAGGACTCACAGTTGCAGAGCTCCTAGTCCATAGAAGGCCAGCTCCATTCCTTAGGGCTGGAGGTGAGGCAGAACATTATGGTGGAAGAGTGTGGCAGAAGCTCACATCATCAGGAAGCAGAAAGGGAGAGGGAGAGGGAAGGAGGGAGAGACGGAGAGAGAGAGAGAGAGAGAGAGAGAGAGAGAGAGAGAGAAACTCCACTCTCCAAGTATAAAATATAGATCCCAAAGTCACTCCCCATTTCCAATCTCTTCCAGCCACACTGTATCATTTCAATTAATCCCATCAGGGATTAATTCACTGATTGGGTTAAGACTCTTACAACCCAACCATTTCTCTTCTGAACCTTCCTGCATTGTCTCACATGTGAGCTTTTGGGGAACACCTCACACCAAATATAACACCCTAGTACTGGAGTCCTGAATTGTTCTCAAACAGACCCTACAACTATAAGTCTGATATTTGGGCTTTGGGATGCTGTGTCTATGAAATGGGTACCCTGAAGCATGCTTTCAATGCAAAAGACATGAATTCTTTAGTTTATCAGATTGTTGAAGGAAAGCTGCTACCAATGCCAATGTTTATAGCCCATAGCTGCAGAACTGATAAGAACAATACTGAGCAAAAGACCTGAAAAAAGACTCTCTGTGAGGAGCATCCTGAGGCAGCCTCATATAAAATGCCAAATCTCTGTGTTTTGGGAGGCCATGAAGCTGTAAGATACTTTGCTTGCAAAGAGCTGGGTTAAATAAATAATAGATAATAAATAGATGGTAGCTTCTATAATTTTCATATGCAAGAATTTGTGACAAACCTCCAAAAACAACATTAAAAATGGTGACTCTAAATCCAAGCCTGTTGCTACCATAGTTTCCAGAAAACAGAATCAAATCATGATGTAATCCATCCTTAACCATATTCTGCTGAGGACTACAAGACATATGTAATGAATGAAGATAAATGTTTGTCCCAAGAGAAAACAATGGTCATTTATCTCTTGAAACCACCTGCTGGTCTGAAAGTCCACACAAGTGAACTGGACATAAGCAACACTGTAGAATCATCAGCTAATCAGTAGGATACATATTGACATCTTACCTGCAAAAAGAAGAGACTCCATGAATGATGGCCTAGTTCAGAAGAATCATCCAAGACACTTAGATGCTTCTAGTGAGCACAAAGGTAAATGAAGTGTTTCTCAAGTGAAGGAGGAGAATCTGTAGGATAACTCTAAGTCTAGTGCTCATCCTGAAAGTCCAATTCCCACATTTTCCCCTGATAGTGGCAGTGGGGAAGGGGGTGAACCAGTGAAGCTATGGTGGCCTTTGAACAAAGATCCAAAGTAAAAGGACCAGGATCAACTTGATGGTGAATATATTATGGAGAAACAAGACACAATCCACCTAGGTCTACAGTCACACAGCTCTGAGTCTGAACCTTCCTTATCTCACAACAATGGCAAAAGAAAAGAGAACAGACTGAGCACAGTGGGGGAAAGAGACAGGTCAGCAGGTATCTCTCTCTTTTTTTAATTAAAATATTTTTTAATTTTTACAGACACATTTTGATTCATTGTACACAAATGGGGTACAATTTTTCATTTCTATGGTTGTACACAATGTAGTTCACACCATTCATGTAATCATACACATATATATAGGGTAATACTGTCTGTTTCATTCTACTGTCTTTCCATCCCCACCCCCTCCTACCCCTTTTTCCTCTACACCATCAAAATTTCCTTCATTCTCCTCTTCCCCCCGCCACCCCCCATCATTATATATTGGCATGCACTCATTAGAGAAAACATTTGGCCTTTGGTTTTTTGGGCTTGGCCTATTTCACTTAGCATATTTTCCAACTTCATCCATTTACCAGCAAATGCCATAATTTTACTCTTCTTTATGGCTGAGTAATATTCCATGTGTATATACACCACAGTTTCTTTATCCATTCATCAATTAAAGGGCATCTAGGTTGGTTCCACAATATAACTATTGTGAATTGAGCTGCTATGAACATTGATGTGACTGCATCACTGTAGTATGCTGATTTTAAGTCCTTTGGGTATAGGCCAAGGAGTGGGATTAGCTGGGTCAAATGGTGGTTCCATTCCAAGCTTTCTGAGGAATCTCCATACTGCTTTCCAGAGTGGCTGTACCAATTTGCAACTCCACTAGCAATGTAAAAGTGTGCCTTTTTCCCCACATCCATGCCAACATCTGTTATTGCTTGTGTGCTGAGGTCCAGCCCTAGCAGGGGTCAGGGGTCCGAGGTGGATGGCAGGTGTCAGTGCAGTGGAGAAACAGCACACAGAGACACCAAGTGTTCTGAGGCTGAATCTGAATCCTTATTTTTCTGCTAGTCTTTTTATAGATATTTTTCTGTATTAAAGATCATATATATATATATATATATATATATATATTTTTTTTTTTTTTTTTTTTTTTTTTTTTTGGTGGTGCTGGGGATTGAACCCATGGCCTTGTGCTTGCAAGGCAAGCATTCTACCAACTGAGCTGTCTCCCCGGCCCTGATTATATCATTTATAATTATTTTAAAATAAGAAAACCCTTCAATAGTACAACTATGCCTCTTCTCAAAGTACACATTCTCTCTGTATGACAGCCTAGACCAAAACAATCTTATTTCCCAGCTAGATTAAAACAACCTCATCTCCCAGCTAAACTGAGGGCACCATGATCTGCCAGCCTTCAACCTTTAGAACAAACACGTCACTAGATTTTCTGAGAAACCACCCCCACCATGAACTCCAGTGTTTAACAGTGAAAAGTCTTTACTATTATTAAAGGGCAAAGAAATCAACTTATAGTTAATATTTAGTCTATTCTAATTCATATAATGGCAGACTACAATCTTATTCTGATTCTCAAAGAATTAGACTAAACATAGGTAAAGCACAAATTATATTTATGACTAACTTAAATGTTTTTATTATGTAAAGTATCTCTAGAATCAACTATTAAAACTAGGAAAGCAACAAAGGCTAAACACCGAATCCAAGCTCAGAAGAATGCCTCTTTATCCATTTATTATTATACTAAAGCAATCACAGGCTCCTTTAAACTCAAGCACAGCCACAATTGTTTATTTCATATATTTTATCTATGTACTACTACTAAATTTTTAATGTGCACTATTTGTGTCCCAATATAGTAAATTTTTTTTCTGATAAGTTTCTAATGATATATTGATTATTAATATTAAAAAGCAACTACACATGGAGACATGCCACGCCTATGGCCCCCAAGAGGGAGGACAATCAACAGAACCGAGTCAAGTGTTGAGTCATCTATTCCAACAGAACTGTGTCAAGTGTCAGATCCTCTACTCCAACAGAGTTGTGTCAAATGTCGGAGGGGCAGAAAATAGATGGGACACTTGTGTTCTTGATAACAGCCATTCTAATTGGAGTTAGATGAAATCTTAGGGTAGTTTTAATTTGCATTTCTCTAATTACTAGGGATGATGAGCACTTTTTCATGCATTTGGTGATCACCTGTATATCTTCTTCTGTGAAGTGTCTGCCCATTTCCTTAGCCCATTTATTGATTGGGTTCTTTGTATTTTGGGTGTAAAGTTTTTAAAGTTCTTTATAAACTTTGGAGATGAGTGCTCTGTCTGAACTGTGTATGGAAAAGATTTCTCCCACTCTGTAGGCTCTTTTCACATTAATTGTTTCCTGTGCTGGGAAAAAAACTTTTTAGTTTGAATCTATCCCAGTTATTGATTCTTGCTTTTATTTCTTGCACTATGGGGGTCTTGTTAAGGAAGTCTGGTCCTAAGCCAACATGATGGAGATTCAGGCCTATTTTTTCTTCTATTTGGTGAAGGGTCTCACTTCTAGTTTCTACATCCTTGATCCATTTTGAGTTGAGTTTTGTACAGGGTGAAAGATAGGGCTTTAATTTCATTTTACTGCATATGAACTTCCAGTTTTCCCAGCACCATTTGTTGAAGAGGCTATCTTTTCTCCATTGTAGATTTTTGGTACCCTTGTCTAGTATGTGATTACTGTACTTATTTGGGTATGTCTCTGTGTCTTCTATTCTGTACCATTGATCTACCTGTCTATTTTGGTGCCAGTACCATGCCGTTTTTGTATCTATTGCCCTATAGTAGAGTTTAAGGTCTGGTATAGTGATACCTCCTGCATCTCTCTTCCTGCCCAGGATTGCTTTGGCTATTCTGGGTCTTTTGTTCTTCCAGATGAATTTCATGATTGCCTTTTCTGTTTCTATGAGAAATGTCATAGGGATTTTAATTGGAATTGTGTTAAATCTGTATAGTGCCTTTGGAAGTATAGCCATTTTGATATTAATTATTCCCTATTAATTATTCCCTGATCTAATCCAGGGGACATTTGGCAACTTCTGGAGACATTTTTGATTGTCACAAGTAGGGGAATGCTACTGGCACATAGTAGGTAGTGATGTTGCTAAATATCCTACCGTGCACAAGAAGGCCTCCCACAAGAAAGAATCATCTCTCCTAACATGTCAATGGTGTGGGGTGGGGAAAACCCTGACATAAAGCCATCTGAGAGCTGCCTGCCCCATCTCTAACTACCAGAGTTCAAGAGGGGATTCTATTCTCTCTCTCTCTCTCTCTCTCTCTCTCTCTCTCTCTCTCTCTCTAACAAATTTTTTCCAACAAAATAGAAACTACCAAAGACATTGACAAATTTCTAGAGACATATGCTCCTCCCAAACTGAACCAGGAGGACATACACAATTTAAACAGATCAATATCAAGCAATGAAATAGAAGAAGCCATCAAAAGCCTACCATCCAAGAAAATCCCAGGACCAGATGGATTCTCAGCCAAGTTCTACAAGACCTTCAAAGAAGAACTCATTCCAATACTTCTCAAAGTATTCCAGGAAATAGAAAAGGAAGGTACCTTACTGAACTCATTCTATGAAGCTAATATCACCTCATACCCAAACCAGGCAAAGACACATCAAGGAAAGAAAATTTTAGACCAGTATCCTTGATAAATATAGATGCAAAGATCCTTAACAAAATACTGGCAAACCGTATCCAAAAACATATTAAGAAAATCATGCACTACGATCAAGTGGGGTTCATCCCAGGAATGCAAAGTTGGTTCAACATCCATAAATCAATAAATGTAATCCATCATGTCAATAGACTTAAGGATAAGAATCATATGGTTATTTCAATTGATGCAGGAAAAAGCATTTGACAAAATACAACACCCCTTCATGCTCAAAACACTAGAAAAAAGACAAATAGTAGGAACATACCTGAACATTGTAAAGGTTATCTATACTAAGTCCACAGCCAACATCATTCTTAATGGAGAAAAACTGAAAGCATTCCCTTTAAAAATGGGAACAAGTCAGGGATGCCCTCTTTCACCACTTCTATTTGACATTGTACTTGAAATACTAGCCAGAGCAATTAGGCAGACTAAAGAAATTAAAGGGATATGAATAGGAAAAGAGAAACTTAAGCTGTCACTATTTGCAGATGACATGATTCTATATTTAGAGGATCCAAAAAACTCCTCCAGAAAACTTCTAGACCTCATCAATGAATTCAGCAAAATAGCAGGTTATAAAATCAACATGCATAAATCCAAACCATTTTTATACATAAGCAATGAAACAGCTGACAGGGAAATGAGGAAAACAACTCCATTCACAATAGCCTCAAAAAAAAAAAAAAAAAAAAAAAAAAAACTTGGGAATCAATCTAACCAAAGACGTGAAAGATCTCTACAATGAAAACTACAAAACATTGAAGAAAGAAATTGAGGAAGACCTTAGAAGATGGAAAGATCTCCCATGTTCTTGAAAAGGAATAATTAATATTGTCAAAATGGCCATACTACCAAAAGTGCTATACAGATTCAATGCAATTCCAATTAAAATCCCAATGACGTACCTTACAGAAATAGAGCAGGCAATCATGAAATTCATCTGGAAGAATAAGAAACCCAGAATAGCTAAAACAATCCTTAGCAGGAAGAGCGAAGCAGGGGGTATCGCAATACCAGATCTTCAACTATAACAAAGCAATAGTAACAAAAACAGCATGGTATTGGCACCAAAATAGACAGATCAATGGTACAGAATAGAGGACACGGACAAAATCCCAAATAAATACAATTTTCTCATACTAGACAAAGGGGCCAAAAATATGCAATGGAGAAAAGATATCCTCTTCACACATGGTGCTGGGAAAACTGGAAATCCATATGTAACAGAATGAAACTAAAGCCCTATCTCTCACCCTGCACAAAAATCAACTCACAATGGATCAAGGACCCTGAAATCAGACCAGAGACCCTTCATCTTATAGAAGAAAAAGTGGGTCCAAATCTTCAACTTAGGATCAGACTTTCTTAACAGGATTCCCATAGCACAAGAAATAAAAGCAAGAATCAATAACTGGGATAGATTCAAACTAAATAGCTTTCTCTCAGCAAAGGAAGCTATCAGCAATGGGAAGAGAGAGCCTACAGAGTGGGAGAAAATCTTTGCCACTCATACTTCAGAATTTCCAGAATATATAAAGAACTCAAAAAACTCTACACCAAGAATACAAATAACCCAATCAACAAATGGGCTAAGGATATGAACAGACACTTCACAGAAGAAGATCTACAAGCAATCAACAAGCATATGAAAAAATGTTCACCATCTTGAGTAATAAGAGAAATGCAAACCAAAACTACACTAAGATTCCATCTCACCCCAATTAGAATGGCGATTATCAAGAATACAAGCAACAATAGGTGTTGGAGAGGATGTGGGGGAAAAAGGTACACTCATACATTGCTGGTGGGGTTGCAAATTAGTGCAGCCACTCTGGAAAGCAGTATGGAGATTCCTCAGAAAGCTTGGAATGGAACCACCATTTGACCCAGCTATCCCACTCCTTGGCCTATACCCAAAGGACTTAAAATCAGCATACTACAGAGATACAGCCACATCAATGTTCATAGCTGCTCAATTCACAATAGGCAGATTGTGGAACCAACCTAGATGCCCTTCAATTGATGAATGGATAAAGAAACTGTGGTATATATACAATGGAGTATTACTCAACCACAAAGAATGATAAAATTATGGCATTTGCAGGCAAATGGATGAAATTGGAGAATATCATGCTAAGTGAGATAAGCCAATCTCAAAAAACCAAAGAAAAAATGATCTCACTGATAAGCGGATGATGACACATAAAGGGGTAGGAGGGGGCAAGAATGGAGGAAGGAGGGACTGTATAGTGGGAAAAGAGGGGTGGGAGGGGTGGGGGTTAAAGAAAAAAATACCAGAATGATTCAAAAATCATTACCCTATGTAAATGTATGATTACACAAATGGTATGCTGTTACTCCATGTACAAACGGAAACAACATGTATCCCATTTGTTTAGAATAAAAATCAATTTTAAAAAAAGTTTTAAAATAACTGGGTGTGGTGACATATGCCTATAATCCTAGTGACTCAGGAGACTGAGACAAAAGGACTTCGAGTTCAAGATCAGCTTCAGAAATTTAGCAAAATATTGTGTCAAAATAAAATAAAAAGGACTAGGGATGTAGCTCAGTGGTAAAGAACCGCAGGTTCAATCCTCACTACTGCAAAGAAACATAAACAAAACAAATGTATTAATATAAATTTAAAACAGTGCTGAGAGTGGAGCGGGACATCAGCAAATCACATATTAACTTCCATTTTCAGAAGACAGAAAATAAATGAGATTCTATTGACAGAGAACCAGAGCAGGAGAACCCTTGCCTAGGACCCACTCAGGAGGGGCTGGGGATGGAACTCAATGCTAATAGAGCACTTGTCTAGCATGTGTGAGGCTCTAGGTTCATCCTGGCATTGCCAAAACAATGAGACAAACAAAACCTACCCAGGAGAAGCCTGGGGGAGGTGAGGGAGTCCAAATAGAAGGCACTCGACCTGAAGAGAGGAGTGGGAAGTGGGAGAGAAAATGAGATAATTAATTAAAGGATGATCTCATAACCACTCCATGGCCATCCCTGTGTATGGTCACAGTATTTGTTCCCTGGACAAAAAAAGCAAGGATCACGAATACAGTTCATAAAGTGGCCAAGCAGATGGCACAGATGAGGGAAGTGGATGAAGGCTTGGAGGTAAACAGAGACCACCTGTCTGATTGTCAGGGTGGCTGCACCCAGCCCAATCATCTGAATCACTTGAGTTTCCAGAAAAAGCTAGAAACCTGGATTTTTAGGTGAAAGTTGTTGATAATTTCTTGAATTTACATGTAAATCTCTGCCCTTAAAAGCCACATGGGGCCATGGGCCACCCGGTGGTGGTCTTTTTTAAACAAAATTGAATAAGTTGTCCTGGAAGTCTATGTCTTTTGGTTGATGAGTGGAGGCCATTCACGTTCAGGGTTATTATTGAGATACGATTTGTATTCCCAGTCATTTGGGCTTACTTTTGGTTTTAAACTTGGCTTGGTTTCTCCTTTGAATGGGTTTTTCTCTAAGGTAGGTCCTCCCTTTGCTGACCTACATTGTTGTTTTTCATTTCCTTCTCATGGAATACTTTGTTGAGAATATTCAGTAGCACAGGCTTTCTATTTGTAAATTCTTTTAACTTTTGTTTATCATAGAAGGATTTTATTTCATCTTCAAATCTGAAGGTTAGTTTTGCTGGGTATAGGATTCTTGGTTGCCAACTAAGTTCTTTCAGAACTTGAAATATGTTCTTCCAGGCCCTTAGAACTTTTAGAGTTTGGGCTGAGAAATCTGCTGATATCCATATTGGTTTCCCCCTATATATAATCTGATGCTTTTCTCTCGCAGCCTTCAAAATCCTATCTTTATTTTGTATGTTAGTTATTTTCATTATAATGTGACTTGGTGTGGATCTGTTGTTATTTTGTGCATTTGGTATTCTCTTGTATTTGATTTTTCATTTCATTCTGCAGGCTTGGGAAATTTTCTGATATTATTTCATTGAATAGGTTGTTCATTCCTTTGATTTGTATCTCTGTGCCTTCCTCAATCCTGATAATTCTTAAATTTGGTCTTTTCATGATGTCCCATAGTTCTTGGAGCTTCTGTTCATGATTTCTTACCATCTTCTCTGTTTGAGCAACTTTATTTTCAGGACTAAATATTTTGTCTTCATTGTCTGAGGTTCTGTCTTCCAAGTGGTCTAATCTGTTGGTGATGCTTTCCATTGAGTTTTTTATTTGGTTTATTGTTTCCTTCATTTTAAGGATATCAGTTTTTTTGGTTTTTTTTTTTTTTTTTTTTTTTTTTTTTTTTTTTTTTGAGAATCTCTATCTCTTTGTTGAAATGATCTTTTGCTTCCTGCAGTTTCTCTTTCAACTGCTTATTGGTATGATCATTCATTGCGTACATTTGTTGTCTTATCTCATTCTTTGCTTAACAAATTATCTTAATGATGTATAACCTGAAGTCCTTTTCTGACATTTCTTCTACCATACTGTCATTGGATTCTATTAATATAGAATCTGGATTTGTTTGGATCATTTTCTTTCCTTGTTTTTTCACGTTGTTCATGTATCTTCCCCTCTAGCAGTGCAGATCTGGTGTATTGCAGTTTCCCCTCTATAGGTTTATAGTGACCCTATAGGTTTCCAAACCTTTTCTTTAAGGGGGAGATCAATATTACCAGTGCCCAGTTCAGACAGTGTGTAACCCTAGACCAAATAGTGCCTATGAGAACATTAACAATATTGTCATAATAAACAGAATAATTTCAATTATCTTCACTATAACAAATAGATTTGCAATAAGGTCTGCTGTTTCTAATGGAGGACAAAGAGGATGGGGAGGGGTGTAGGATGTAGCTGTTAATGGGATAAGAAAAGAATATATAGAAGTTGTAGATAATAGAAAGAGTGAGAGTGTAATCAAAAGAAGTTGGTTGTTAGCATGCAAAAAGGGAGAAAGAGGGAACAGGTAAACAAAAGGAAAAGAAAGCAAGAAAAATAAAGAAATAAAAACTTAAAATTTTTCAATAAGGAGAAAAAAGAAAATCTACACTATAACAGTCATATACACTATAACAGTCTTCAGTAGCCTGATGTATGAGAGATACCTGACAATGAGCTTCAAGCCTCCAGCAGGCATCTCAGGATGAGATGCCCCACCTAAAGATGGGAGATACAGCTTCCAGGATTATCCACGATGGCCACTCTGGCTTCCAAATGTGTTGGCAAATGGGGAGCTGCAGCTTAGGGTGTGGGCGTGGTCAGCTGGAGGTCCTGGAGGCAAGGTGCAGTTGTTTGGCAGGGGTCCTGGAGGTGGGGTGCAATCAGTCGGTCTGGGGGTCCTAGTGGTAGGGTGCAGTCAGTCGGTCTGGGGGTCCTGGTGGTAGGGTGCAGTCAGTCGGTCTGGGGGTCCTGGTGGTAGGGTGCAGTCAGTCGGTCTGGGGTGATGGGGAGCAGTCAGTTGATGTGAGAGCCCTGGGGGCAGGGAGTGATTGGTCGGGCTGAGGGATCCTGGAGACAGGGCTCAGTCAGTCCAGCCAGGGGTTGTTCAGGGCCTGGCTGTTGTTTCAAAAGGCGACAGCTACGTGTAACCAAACCTGCAGGTACTATGACAGTGAACTTCCAGGCAACAGCAGGCAGCTGGCACTCCACTGGTGGTCTGCGGTCAGTTTCCCAGCAAGTATCTCTTTGCATTCCAACAGTCATTTCCTTAACTTTTGCCTTCACATCCCACTGTGGGAAAAGAGACTGTCCTATCAACACAACAAACTGTTGAAAACCAAAGAAGATTGTTCATTGGGTCTAGGAGCAGTTCAAGGCACAGTAAGACATCATTATTAAAGGTTTGTGGGAATTCCCAAAATACACACATGGAAAAATAAATAAATAAAAGGACTGACCATTATCAGCCAGAGAGGAGGAGATTAAAGCAGTCCCAGGGAGAGATGCTCCCATCAGGCTTTACAGTGCAAAAGTCTCTGAGTACAGTGGGGCCAGGAAAACTGCAGCAGGAAAGCCAGCCCATCCCTGCCAGATGGTTCTCTTCTGACTGCAGTATCGCTCAGGAAAGGAAACTGATTCATTGCTTGTCTGAGGATGAGTTAAGTTCTTCTACAAGTTCAACTGATAAGTCGGACAGGAATTCCAGGGAAGGGAAAAGTCATACAAATGAAATGAGCGACTTGGTACAATTGATGACTGAGACCCTTAAACTGGATTCTAAAGACAACTGTGAAGATCTTCCATTACCAAATCCAGCATCAGAATTCAAACTTCATCGAAAATATCAGGACACACTGGTACTTCCTGGAAAAGGTGCAGAAAAGACAGAGGAACTCTAATTTAAAGAACTGCCTTCAGCTCTCATGTCAGGTTCTGAAAAGATCAGAATAGTCAAAGTCTTAAGAGTGGATGTCATCAGGGGCTTGGAAATTCAGATTTTAGAGCAGGTATATGATCTTTTAGAAGAGGAGGATGAATTGGAGAGGCACATTTTCAGGAGCATATGGGTGAAAGTAACTTACAGTGTGAAAGCTTATCAGTTGAAATTGTTTGAAGAAAATGTGAGATTTTGAGAATTTGTTCTAATCTGTCAGACCTAAAGACCTATTTTCAAAGTTTTGGGCTTTGAAAACAAATTATAATAGTTATTATAAAGCCATTCATCACCCTTTTATATCTCTGAAAAAAATGGACAGAACAGAGTAATTATGAGGTATGTTCACAAAAGAAAGAAATCTTTGAATTTCATATTCTTTTTATGAGGAAAAATGTTACTTTTTTGGATACTGTTTACTGAACCTAAAAACACTTAAACTTTATATCTATAACTTAAGTTTAAAGTTGTTAATTAGCTTGAAAACAGGACCCTAAAACATTGGATTGGAAGTTTTCTATTGTACTACAGTGATAAAAACAAGAAACAAATGACATATATCCAGGGATGATATCTGCTTTTGTTAATAACCTCAGGGAGTAGTTGACATTATTTAAAAAGAAACAAGTCAATTCATTATTCTGGGAATAGATTCAAAGAATATGAACTTCTATGTAGTATTTGAGAAGCTACATCTCATTTTTACACCCTGATGAATGTTTAATGTTTTCATTTAATATGAACCTCATTTAGGGTGTATAAGAATTGAATCTAAAGTTTATTGGCTTTGTAAATCATTATGTTTTAACATGCTAATTTTGTTAGATTTATTTTTCCATCAGTGAAAACATCTCTTAATTACTTTTCTAATTAAACAATTTGTAAATGAAGTTAAAGTTTTTTTGTTATATTGGATATACATAAGGAGGTGTGTATGTATATATATATATGTGTGTGTGTGTGTGTGTGTGTGTGTATATATATATATATATGTTTGTTTTCTCTGTAAGTTTGTCTTTCCATATTTTAAATGTAGGGTTTTATAACATACTTTATTACTTGTTTAATAAGTAAATTGTTTTAATAAAATATATTTTGATTAAAAAATTTTAATCCTCTATGTATCGAAGTAACAAGGATTTCTTAAAACATTAATCTGCTGTTATCTATCAAGATAATTTCTTGTGTCTGTTAAGTTTTATTAAACTAGTCTTAAAGGAATTAGAGTTTGTACAACTCTGGTTAAACAACAAATGAATTTTAGAGTATTACACTACACTACAAATTCTAAATTTTTCTTTAAAAACTAAACTTAGTTAATATAAGAACATCAGTGTAATTGTAGTGCTGTTACTGTCTTCTTTGTATACTCGAGTTCATGTCCTTCAAGTATACAAGTCTTTAAATATAAGGTTTAGAAGAGCATTTTATTAGGCCTGTTCTCTGAACTAAAGTTTTCTGTAGCAATACTCTTTCAGACTTATATAGAAATAACAAATTTAGTTGGGAATTTATTTATGTTACTTAATATTTTGTAATTGGATAAAATATTCATTTATCAATAAATTATGTATAACATTTTGTGTTGCTCTTTACACTGGGATGGGAATTTAAATGTATTTTGGAAGGTACTAAGGAAAGCCTGGTTTATTTAAAGATTAACAATGTGGAACATGAAAACATTTTGCCACTTTCCCACAAAAAGGTGTTAAAATTCCTCATCTTGTTTTATTCATGTTTCAAATGTGATGTTGGATTATGTTAACTGATATTCACTTAAACTCAGGAAGTAATATATGAGGACTTCGTAAAATAATATTTAAGAAAGAGGTGAAGATTGGCTTCAAAAATAAAACAATACCTAAGATTTGTCAAGAGGCCACCTCACCTGAGTTAAGACTCTGCCTCTCACCTTAGTCCATATTAGGATAAATACTTCCATTCATTTAAAATTAATTTCAAAGATAGATATTTTTGTTATAAAGATTACTGTGATCTTAAAATAAATAGGAAATATAATTTATAACTAAGTAAATGTTTGGAATTATAAAATTATGTTTCTTGGTTCATAGCAATTATGCAAACTGAATATGTTATTGCTCTTGTTAATTCCATCTTTGTATTTTCCTTGTAAGCTTTTTAACTGTTGTCTATTAGTGTTTTGCAGAAGTACGACCTCTAATAGAATAACCTGAGTTAATTTGAGATAATAGGCCATCACTTTTAGGACAGACAGAATTTAAGTTTGACTTCCTCTGCTACTACTGACTCCAACTAAATGGAAGGGGTGAGTAACTACAAAATTATAGATATTAAAATTAAAACCAAGTACTTCTACTTCAAGACTGATCAAACTGGCCTGATAAATTTTTAAAACCAAAATGTGGAGACTAAATTTAAGAAAATAAAAGGTCCAAGAAAGAAAATAGCCAATATTTGGCTCTTGCCTCTGAATGAGGGGATTCTCTAAGGGCTTTGCAACTCTGGGCCACATGACCTCCCAATCAGAGGAGGACCATGGAGAATAGAAAGCCAACTAGTGTACATGCTGCTAAGTGGAGGGTCATTGGAGAGGGAAACATCCTTGATGCTTCCAAGAGAAGCCACATGTGATCAGCAAGACCTTGACCTATTCCAGTAGATGGCTAAAGAGGCTAAGAGGCTTCTTCCAATTGCCCAAGAGTGACCCCTAAGGAATTTCACTTGATTCTTAACAGTAGATAGGAACAAGGTCAATTTGACCAGCTTGGTCTTAAACACCTGTCAGGAGAGTTATAACCAAAAGTCAGCCCCACCAAAAGCAAGTAAAACTGGAGGATCTAAAGGAAATATTCTTAGATAGGAGGGTCTAATAACTGTCAAAATAGACTATCAGAGAAGCTTTTCATAGTCAATTCGAGACTTGCAAATCTTCCTTACCTCCTACATACGCAGGCTTGATCTGTGTTTGCTAGTATGATTATCTAGCCCTAAGTGACAGAAATAAAGGGATCTCTAGTAAATACAGAGGTAATGTCAATAGAAAGATGTTTACTGAAATCAGATGGTATTAAATATCTTAACTTACATCTTATGAGAACATCTGTGACAATTATAAAACCTAAATGTTGTATATATATTTATAACAACTCTGCTAATGTTTCTAAAGCCTTAACTGGCCTTCACTCACAAATAAGTGGCATGTGGATACCACCTAGACCATTGATGAATTATCATCTTCATAGTTTGCAGAGACCAGTTCATAACACTAATTTTATGCTAATTATTTACAAAAATAATGCTTTGCTGTCTTATTGTCTTCTTAGCATGATCCATGTCCTGTGCACAGCAAAACCAGTTACCTACCAACTGCCACCATGGACCTCTGGACTGTTCTGATGCTAAATACCCTTAATTCTCCCAGGACTTCAGGTTTCCTTCCCCTAAACATCACTTCTTTTCAGCAGGAAGTAGCCAGAATAGGTTGATGCCCAAATACCCTAAAAGAATTTAGGGGCCCAAAGTCCTTGAGGGGGGAATGTAAAGGGTCAGATAGATGAGGATGAGGATGGACAGACAAGGTTAAGAGAAAATTCCATAAAATAAGCCCACTCTACTAACTCCCCAGATGCTCTTTGCCGAAAAGTCAGCAGAGTTTTTCAGGTTAATCTTCAAATGTCAGGGAACAAGGACCTGTTTCTGTTCTCCAAGACTGGTATCACCTTCTTCCTCATCTCCTAGTCACTTCTCTACTTCCTCCAAATGGCTTGCCCCCACCATGCTGTTGTGATTGTTTTACCCCAGGTACAACATCAGTCCCATTTTCTTTCTCAAAGTGCCCTCCAAACATGACTCCTCTTACCAATACATTCCTGGTTTCTCTCCTATCTGAAGGGTCATTTTCCTTGGTGCTTCAGCTGGCTTCCCTGCTGTTGACACAACGAACATTGCAGTGCTTTAGGACTCAATCCTCTCTGTCTTTCCTATTTATACACTCTCTCGGAGACTCTTCCTCAGTTGTATGACTTCAAATACCATATACATCCCGCTTTGTTTTTCCAGATCAGAGTTACCCCACAAAGTCCTATCTGTTGTAGGGAAATTTTTAGTTTACTCTTTCTGAATGAAGTTTTGTTAATATTAGTCTGTGAAATTAAGACATATAATGCAAATACTGAGACAGGGGTAAAGATCAGGCAGTGAAGGTAATGAAAGATGGAAGTTGAGATGGTGATGACTGGGGATCAAAGGGAGAACAAAGGGTTGCTAACAATTAACCTCTGCATTCATGCCCCTAGTCATATATTATGGACAATTAATGAGAATGATTAATGAAAGAAAGAAGTTCTGGGGCCTGTAAGAAAGTGAGTTGCTCCCCCTCCCACAGATCTTTGGCTCCAAGATCCCTTTCTCTTTAGAGAAATCTGTCTCTTATCACTTTATTAAATAAAACTTGCTCTCTGCTTTCCTTGGCAGTTCTCTCAGTGTTTATTCTTTGATTCTCGGGAACACAGAACAAATCTCCACTAGACTGATATCAATAACAGGGAAAAGAATATATTAATTGTATTACCTGCCTAAGAAAGCACAGGAATATGGAACTCCAAGAGGGACAAGATGGTTGAACATTGCCTAGAGCTTAACAAAAGGGACAGGGGCTTTTGGAAGGAAGGAAGGAAGGGTTGTCTTGTTATGAAAATGAAGTCTTCCAGGTAACAGTCTCTGACTGGGCCAGGTGTCAGATCCTCAATCTCCACTTCTTATGTAAAAACCTTTCCTAGAGAAAAGGGGGATTTCAGAAAAGTTGGTGCCTGCACGCACTGTTTGCTAATGTTGATAGACATAAATTTCTTTTCACAGGGGATACCTTACCAGAAGCATTTCTATGTTTGCAGAGGTCTGCAGTTTCTCTTTAATAATCAGTTCAAAATATGTCAAGAAAATGTATTTGGGGTGGGATATTTTACTCTCCCACACTGCCTACTCAACACCTCTAACTGAATGTCTAAAAATCTTCTCAAAATTAACATGTTTCCAAAGGAACATTCCATTTTTTCTTGCCTTCTTGAATCAGAATGTTTCTTCCTCTTCGTGTTCTGGCTGCATTCTTGAGAAGGGAAAGATTATATCCTTATATGGTGCAAGGTGGAAGGATAAAAGGGGTGAACATTCATCATCAAATGCTTTTATAAAGGCATCTAATCTGAAAATAACATTCTGACAAGGTTAAAGGGCAGTATTTCCCAGATATCTTCTGATCACTCTGTTTTATGTCACCCATGGTTGATTTGGTAATTGGTAGGAAAGGAAATCTAGAATGATGGATGAAAAAACTGAGTATGTAACCCTTTAGAATACTTATATCTATCAACTTGGAAAGATTGAAACCAAACATGGATAAAAATACTACCAGTCCCAGGGGCATGCCTGTGATCTGTTCATGGGAAGCAAGCCATGATTTTCTGAGGGAAGAAGGCTAAAATTGACTGATGTCTTAGGAAGCATTAGATTTAATATTCTGTTTGTGTTTCCAATCTTTTAATGATGGTAAAGACAGTGAAGTTTCGAAGTGAGAAGGAAACCCTCATTTTCTGAGAAGTTTCTAAGGGGTTGTAAGTCAATGGTAGAGCATAAACTTAGCATGTGGGAGGTCTTCATTCAATACCCAGCACAAAAACAAAAGCAAAAACAAAAGCAAAATTAAAAAAAACAAAACAAAATAAAAGCCCCCAAGGAGTTGGGGGAAGTCTTGCATAATTTACAAATAACTGTACCAGTAAAATGTGTTCCTCTGTCACTGGATAGGTAAGTTGTAATTTTCTAATCAAGGGACCTAACATTCAATAGCTTTTCAAACAGGGTGAATCTTCTGTGACTTTTAGATAAGGGAATGTTTCTGTTTTATTTATGCCCTCCCACCCCAAATGGGTTTGATATGAAAAACTAATCAATGGAGAAAACTGTAGGAAATCTTGTAAGAGATCCTTGACAAAACTCTTAATGTGGTTCTATTTCGTGCTTCTCATTACCTGCTTTTTAAATTATTATATTGGTGACAGGCGTGACATGAGTTATCCATATTCTCTACTATCCTGAAAAAATATCACCAACAGTGCATTTTCTGTATCAAACAATTTGTCCTTACCATGATCAATAATCTAAAGGTGACTCTTAAAGAACATGAATTTGCATCTATCTGGGACTATCAGGTAGCTACCCTGATTTTGCTAGATGATATCCTCAAAGATAATCTATTTCTAGTGTGACTGTTCAGAAGAGTAGGTCAATTTTTGTGCATTTATGGAAGAATTCTTAAAAATATTCATGGATATTTCTCTCTGTTCATAAGGAATCTTTGTATAAGGACTTTCACAAGGGCAGCCTATATAGCATGTTTTAATCTGTTTTCTGTTGTATAACAGAATACCTGAGACTGAACAGTTTATGAAAGAAAGCTTATTTGGGCTCACAGTTTTGTTTTTTTTTTTTTCAGTTTATTATCACAATGATTTTTTATTTATGAATTTGATTTTAATTACAAATCATAAACCACATTTTAATTGGAAAAAATCACCCAAACATGATTGTATTGGAAAACATTTTTTTTTTTTTTTTGAGTCGCTGAACTATTACCTAAAAATAAGAGCTGAGGGACCCAATAGAACTAGCCCATCATCTCCATGGTAAACTATAAGAAGATTCATCCTATGACTTTGAAAACCCTTTATTGATTGTTTAGAAGCAAATTACTGAGTTTTTTCTAAGAACTCCACACAAATGAAGGAGTCCGAATAGGTTCCAGTTCTTAGCTATATTTCACAGCAAAACCAACCTTTTTGTTGTTTTGCCGTTTTCATTTCTCTTTTATAGTGCAGGGGATGGAACCCAGTACCTTGTGCCTGTTAGGCAAGCACTCTTCCACTGAGCTACACCCTCAGTTCCCAACCATGTCTTTGTATGTCCACATGTTGCAAGCATTATTTCATATGTTCAACTGGAAACATGACCTTCCCCTTCTCATTTATCTTCCTCTTGGTGAAGAATCATGCTGGTTTCTTGGATGGAATAGGGAGGAGTGGTAACATATTCTAGGAAAAAATAATAATAAAAAAGATCCTTTCCCTCTAGGGCATCTCCAAATCCAAAAAGGGAAGGCAAGAGGGAGGACCATTCACTAATTCATAAAAAACAAAGTTGCCTTAGGTGACCACAAAGAGATGCTTCAAAGGGTGTTACAAACCCTCAAAGGAATGGAGTACAGAATGAAAATAACAACCTGGACTAAAGAAGGTGCTGTATCTGATAAGAAAATGTATCTCTGGGTTTCCTGGCAGCCAGGGCAAACGCGAAAATAAAGCAAGAAGGATGTTCCCTTTTATTTTTTTATTTTTTACTTTTTTTTTTTTACTTTTATGATGGAATCCTTTATTTTTTTCTCTTCAGCCTTGTAGCCTCTCTCATCTGATTTTTTTCTTTCTTTTTTTTAAATTTATTTTTATTGTAAACAAATGGGATACATGTTGTTTCTGTTTGTACATGGAGTTACAGCATACCATTTGCATATTCATACATTTACACAGAGTAATGATGTTTGATTCATTCTGTTATTTTTTTCCTTCACCCCCACCTCTCTTTTCCCTCTATACAGTCCCTCCTTCCTCCATTCTTGCCCCCCTCCCACCCCCCATCACAGTTCTGAAGGCTGGAAAGTAAAAGATTCAGTGGCCATAGCTGGTGAGGGTCTTGTGCTGCCTTATAACATGGTGGCAGTCTTAAGAACAAGCAGTTACATACAGGGGACTTGCTCACTTTATAACAACCCACTCCCTCAGTAACTAATGCAGTCCCTTGTGTGTGATGGGCTGACAGATCTGGCTCCATGAGAATGTTATAGACCAGACTATAAGGGAAATGACTAAACAGACTCCATTTTGCTCTGAGACTCCATGTTATGTAGGAAATAATCTTCTCCCATGGGAACACCCTGCCTCTGTACCCATCAACAATTGCTTAACTTCTCCCATGGGAACACCTTGCCTCAGTACCCATAATTAGTTACTTAGTGTGACATGTTTAGCAATACAAAATGACAATTCTAATGTAATGAAAAATTGCTCTTTTGATTCCTATTGCTCCTAAACAATGTACCATGTGAATGGTGATTGTGTGGATGTTAGTAACCATTCTTTAGTTTGTACCTAGATAAGGGTTCTTTTGACCCACTTCCCCCTCTGTTGATGATCTCGTGATATTAGATTGTAATTTCAAATCATAGCAACAGACACTAATGATTGGTGTGATTTTTAGTATAAGAACCCCTACGACGCTATGGTCGGGGCTGTTCTCCCAATAACCAATTTTTGGGGGCATTGTGTGAGACAGTCAGCCAGCTGGCTTAATAAAGACTCTCAAATTTGGACTTCTCAGTGGCAATGAGTCTGTTCTTAAGTTGTGCCCCATAACATTGAGAAATGCAATAATCACCTCTTAAAGTTCTTATCACCTCTCAATACTACTGTTACATTGCTGAAAACTTTTGATAAACTGAGGCACTGTGAAGACCCACCCATCAAATCCCAATTCTTGTGACCAAGTGAAAAAGATTTCAAACATGTTGCCCAGTGTTAAAGGAATGAGTTTATTGAAGGGAAAAAGAAAGGCAAAGGGGACACTCTCAAGGGAGACACTGGGTCCTCCCAGAGAGGAGAGAAAATATGCTTCTCCTGAACTCCAGTTTTCAGTTCCCACTGAGATCTTAAATGGTTTTCCCTCTTGGGCAAGACCAAGAGGTTGCCCAAGAGGGAACCAACCACCATTAGTGGAATGGGGAAACATGGTTACAGTATAGGGCTCATGGGGGTACAGCTCTTTAGCTTCCCATGGCCATTGATCCCTCATATTAGTATCTCTACACACATAATAAGAAGAGATGTCCAGAGATTGAACTATAATCTCTGCCATAGTTAGGAATAGATTTTCTGGATGGAGACAGGAGCTGGGCTTTTCTCCATTTCCTCATAAAAGGCATAAGAGATCTGGTGGGAAGAAGACTTAAGTGAAGTTGTGACCCTTTTGAAATATAGTATGGTTCCTGGTTCAGTACCTCATCCAGCTATATGTATGACAATTCAGTGGTCTGTGTCTTCAGGGTCAAGGATATTGAAATTAACAGTGTTATAGACATATAGTTTATAGTTGGGTGTGGTAACACCCTTTTGAGATATGGTAGTTTTGCTCTCACTCTTCCAAGTGGCCCATGTAACACAAGTTCACGAGGGACAGAAAAAACCTCAGCATGATCAGTACACATGAATCACATATCATTTGTAGGCTGTTTGCACATATACTTGTCATTCAGCCTGTCCGTCCTTCCCCCAGATGAATCTCCACATGTGGAGGATATATGGCAGATCCTAGCACAGATGCCCAATTCTCACTGATGACCCCACATGCATCAAAATGTACTGACACTAGTTATTTAAATTAGAAAGCTGAACTTTGTAAATTATTGTGTCCTTTCCAAATTGCCTTCCCACAAACTTTGGACATCCAGCCTTTCCTCAGTTGGAGAATATGTGGATTAAAACAAGTGTATTGAACCCCCTGATGGAAGGTAGAAGAGGTGGTCTTATTATACCTGCAGGTCCCTAAGATTGGTCTCTGGTAGGAGATGAGTATGATAAAGTATGGTTGTGGTGATACCTTGGCCTGATCCAGTCATGCAAAAGCATGAGTCACAGAATGAGGGGTTTAAGTCTATGAATGGGAGCCAGATCAGACACAGCCAATAGCGACAAAACATCCTATCGAAAGGAGGTAAAAAAAAAAAAACTGCTAATGGAAACATCTTAGCCCAGTACCAATCAGCTGGAGGAGTCTCTGCTAATCTTGCAGGGAAAATTAAGGCTAAGATTGTGACAACCAAGAGGAGTAAGGTGTGACAGTGCCAAAGTGTTCAGTGAAAAGATTAATATAGTAAATAAGAATAGCCCATTTATCCTACAAGGCAGTCAATTCCTCAAGCTTGTGCTGTACATAGATTAGTCAGCTTCCAGGGTTACTGAAAAAGGACTGATGTCCTAGGGAGTCTCCTGGGGTGTAGCCTGATTGTTTTGGATGGTCATTTTGCCCAATACAGCTGGATCAGGAATGCGCTCCCAGTTATGAGAAGCTGGTTTACTCTGCTATGAAACCACTTCGGCCACCTATCACTACAGTAGGATAGATAAAATGACAGTTGTAGGGGTGCCAGCTAGCTCAGGTGCAGGTAAGAGCCACGGAGTCAAGACCCCAGACTCCGGGAATTGGGTGGAAGCAGGCTTGTGGCGAGCAGCCTGCACACTCCTTTATTGCAGGAACAGGTATACATTTTATAAGTTTCTTGCCCAATCACAATGTGCCATGGGGGATCAGACCACCAGGCTCCTATACAGGTTCCCTTGGTAACACTAGGTCAACTTGGGGCAGTTGTTTACATTCCTAGGTGGTCTGAAAATACATTCATTTCATAAAGTGAAATTTTTATGCTGTAATTTCACTGAAAAGTTTATTAATGTCATTAGTTTGTACCTCAGTACCCATTTTGATTCCACACTTTTTTTTCATTGGAATTCTTTTATTCTTATAATTTCATAGTTTGTTTTGGTATGTTTAGGTTTTCTATATCCTCTTAATTCTATTTAGGTAGATCATATATGCATAGAAATTTGTCAATATCTTCTAGATTTTCCAATTCATTGAAATAAAATTTTTCAAAATAGTTCCAATTGATCCTCTGGATTTCAGAAATGTCTGTGTGGATATTTCCTCCTTTATGTTTACTTTCATTGACTTAGGTCTTCTCTCTCATTCTTTTGATTAGTTTTGCTAAGTATTTATCAATTTTGTTTATCTTTCCAAAGAACCAACCCTTTGTTACATTAATACCTGTTTCTCTAAGTGTCCATTTAATTTTGGCTCTGATTTTAATTATTTCCTATCTCCAGCTGGCTTTGGAATTAGTTTGTTTCTGCTTTTCTAGGACATTGAGATGTAACATTAGATTGTTTATTTGGGATGTTTCTAGGGTTTTGTTTGCTTGTTTTGCTTTGTTTTTATGTAGGCACTAAAGGCTGCAAATTTTCCTCTTACGACTACTTTATAGTATCTCAGAGTATTGATACATTGCATCACCATTCTTCTTTGATTATAGGAATTTTAAAATTTCTACCTTCATCTTATTGTTAAAGTTGTATTGTGAAGTCTTCAAGTTTTTGTGTTGCTTTTATAAATTTTGCTGTTGACTTTTAATTTTATTCTGTTATACTAAAATGCAAGGAATTATGTTGATTATTTTGTATTTGCTAAGACTTGCTTTGTGACCTACCATGTGGTCTTTTTTGGAGAAGTTTCCATGAGCAACTGAGGAGAAAATGAACTGAGCTCTTGTTGGATGAAATATTTTTTATATTTCTGTTAGGCCCATTTGATTTATAGTATTTTTAAGGTCTGAACTATCTGACTTTATTCATTTCATGCCTGGATGACCTACTTATTTGTGAGAGTGGTGTGTTGAAATCCCATAATATTGGTGTCTATATGAGTCTTTACATCAAAAAGTGTTTGTTTATATAATTAGAGGCATGTTTGGGGCATACACATGTATCTTCTTGATGGATTTTTCCCTTCATCGGTACAAAGTGACTTCTTTGTCTCTTTTGATTATTTTTTGCTTGAAATCTGCTTTGTCATATATGAGAATAGATTTTCCTGTTTTTTCTCAGACTCCATTTGCATGGAATGCTCCTTTCCATCTTTTCACTTTTAGTCTGTGGACATATTTTTCTGTAAGATGAGTCTCTTGTAAACAGCATATGACTGGATCTTATTTTGTAATGCACTCTGCCAGTCTAAGTCTTATAATTGGTAAGTTGAGATTATTTACATTCAGCATTATTATGAAGATGTGTTTATTATTTCTTACCATTTTGATTTGTTTTGCATACATAATTTAGTCTTAATTCTCATCTACTTAATTGTTCTTCTAGTGAACTTTTTCCATTCAGTAGCTCTGGGGTTTGTTTTCAAGTTCTTCTATGTATAGAATTTCTTTAATTCCTTTCTGTAGGGCTGGTTTAGCAGTCATTATGAATTCTTTTAGCTTATCCTTATCTTTTATTCATTCATTTATTTATTTATTTATTTATTTATTTATTTATTTAGTGGTGCTGGGGATTGAACCCGGGGCCTTGTGCATGCAAGGCAAGCACTCTACCAACTGAGCTATATCCCCAGCCCTATCCTTATCTTGAAAAGTTTTTATTTCTCCTTTGATTCTGTAGGACAGCTTTGCTCTGTATAGTAATCTTGGTTGACAGATGTTTTCTTTTCCTCTTGTATTCTAGAGTATGTACTGAGAGTTAAGTTATCATCTTTGGTTTACCTCTAGATGTAACCTGATGTTTTTCTCTCCAGTTTTTAAAAATTCTATTCTTATTCTGTATGTTATGCATGTTAATTACAATGTATCATGGAGGAGCCTCTAAAATTCTGCCTGTTTAGTGTTCTATATGCTCCTAGATATGAATGTCTATCTTATTCCTATGGTTCAGAAATTTTTATGCTATAATTTCACTGAAAAGTTTATTAATGTCTTTAGTTTGTACCTCAGTACCCACTTTGATTCCAATGACTCTTAAGGTTGTTCTACTAATGTTCTGCCATTTTGATTGCGGTTTTTTGATTTTATTTTTCTTTATTGCTGACAAAGTGTTCTAGTTCATATACCCTATCTTCAAGGTCTTAAGTTCTGTTTTCTTTGTAGTCTAATTCATTGGTGAGAACTTCAACTGAATTTTTATTTTTATTTATTTTCATTTGATTTATTTGAGTTATTGTGTCTTTCATTTCCAGGAGCTCTGTTTGGTATCTTTTGAGAATCTCTATTTTTCTTGAAATGATCTTTCATATTCTGCATTTTCTTATTTCAATTTTTATATCTTCTTTTAGATCATTAATCATTGATCAATGTTTAGTAGATTTTACCTGGAATTTAATCTTTTTCTATATCTTTGGTTTCAGCTAATGAGTAGTTGTAAATTTTTGGAGGTGTCTCAGTCTGTTTCCTCTTGTTTTCAGAAGTCTTAGATGTGTACATCTATTGACATGTATTCCCCTTCCTCTTTTATTTTGGGATCCTTTGGTATTTATCTCTTTATAATATGCTTTGTAATAGATATATATATCTTAGCTTCAATGCATATGATTAGTGTAATCAAAGTGTTAATTTCAACCCCAATGCCTCTTTGAAAGGAGAGAGCTGCAAGTAACAGGGGTAGTTTGAATAAGTCATATATCAACATATACTATAAATGTAATCACTAATGATTTCTATGACTCCATTAATCCAGGTAGACCATGGGTAAGGAGTAATATAGAACAGGCTGAAAAAGTTATGCATTAATAATTGCATGCTAGATGGGTGCTGTGGCACATGCCTATAATCCCAGTGGCTTGGGATGTTGAGGCAGAAGGATTGTGAGTTCAAAGCCAGATTCAGCAATGGCAAGACACTGAGCAATGCATTAAGACCCTTCTCTAAATAAAATACAAAATAGGGCTCAGTGGTTGAGTGACCATGAGTTCAATCACCAGTAAACTGAAAAAAAAAAATTGTATGCTGAATTGAAATTGAAGGTGGGATAAAAATAAAGAAAATATAGGAAAAAGGGAAAGAAGAAAAATTGTGGGGAAGCAAGGGGAGACAGAGGTTTAAATGGGAGAGTACAGTGGATGCAGAGAGGGGGCTAAGATAGAGAAAATATTTTATGAGATTATGCATTCATTAATATCAATAACTTATCAGTGTACTAATTGTCATACAGAGGTTCAGATTACTTGATTTTTTTTTTAATATTTGTCTTTTGTATCTGAAGTTTTAGTTTTAGATACTGTCAACAGTGAAGGAAATCTCTATTATGTACATCTCATATGCTTTGTAGCTTTTAGCTCTGACCAAACTCTCAAACTGGGAACTGAATTCATCTCCCTTCTTGCCTGGTCATCTCTGTTAAAGGAAGTATGAAGATCATCAGATTTCTCTCTCAAAATGGACTTCTTGTTGTGTCTGGAGTGAAAGTGTCACTCTGATAGGCAAATGACCAATTCCTTTGTCTGCTCTGCCTGTGGATTGATATGTGTTGAATGGCACCTCTTATTTCAAGAATTCTTATCTGTGCACCACGGAGAAGTGTGTGGGATCATTTCTATACCTTCCAACCTCCTCTAGGTTTGGTGGAGGTGGGATATTCCATCTGACTGGAATCTCTCTGTCTTCCTCCCTGCATCAACTATTCTTTTCATCCCAAATTCAGATTGTCAATTTCAAGTTGGAAGTACCCTTTCTTCTTCACTCTGCAATTAGCTGGTTGCTCTTAGTTTCTCCCCAAATTGAGTACTAGTCTCTTCTATGCTTAGATTGGTTTTTTGCATGAGCACCAACCATTCAGTGAACAGTAGAGCCTAAAAGGCTGTTTGATCTTGGATTTTCAAAAAGCAAGTATACCAGATACAGGACAGAAAAAGAAAACCAAAAGATGGTAATTTCTGAAAAACTGAAGGAATTTCTAGTCTGCTGGCTTGGAAAGTGTGATCAATGAAAGTCTTAGTTTTGGTGCTTCTCCACCCCAACCCGGCTGCCATCTGTTGTCTTTCTCTTTCTGTTCTAGAAACCAGTGTTTTTTTCTTTGAGATGCTAGCTTACTGGGTTTTCCACGTGCTTTTCCCCATTGTTTCCCTACTTCAGTTTGCCACTGCAGAACTTCTGGTTCAATTCTCTCTTGGGGAACTGCTATGACAATGTGGATTCCTCTGTGTTGCCATTTTTCAATCTCCCTTGAATGATTTTTAAAATTTTCTTAATTTCTAAAGGGATCATTGCTTCTGTTTTTAATAATTATATGTTTGCCTCTCTTAAGAATTATTGACTGTCTTTCCTTTATCTGGCTCTAAATTTGCAGTAAAGAATCTGCCCAGATATCTTTTATGACTATGGGCATGAGGTGACACAAAATTTTCACTTAAATATAAGGAATAAAAGAAATATCAGCTTATTTTGGCATTCTCCAAATTTCATTAATTCAAAACTATTGTGAAACTGGGTGCAGTGGTGCATGCCTGTCATCCCAGGACTTGGGAGACTGAGGCAGGATTGCAAGTTTGAGGACAGCTTCAGTAACTTAGTGAGATCCTGTCTCAAAATTTAAAATAACATAGGACTAAGGATGCAGCTTAGTGATAAAGAATCCCTGGATTGAATTTTCAGTACCAAAACAGCAGCAAAAAAACCCCCAAACAACAGTTACAACAAAAACCTATTGTAAAATCTTCTCCCTTCCAAACTTTTGAAAATTAAGTTTTTGAATATTCAGTGGAAAACAAGGTTTCCTTTCAATCTTCATCTCTTGTGGTCATGACAATACTGTTTGCTGGAACCAGTCGAAGAGCCCTAGAAGGATATGATAATCACACATTTCTATTTGGAGTTCTTCTTTAGCTTTGATAATTATGCCTTGCTTTAACTTATCACAAAATGAAATGGCATTTGTTTGAAGATGGTACCATATTGAAAACCAATGTAGGGTAGTCTTTCATAAGCATTGTCACTGGTTAAAAGCAACTTAGACCTTTGAAAGATGCTTTCAAGAAAAATAGTTTTCAAAGTTTCATTTTTAATTTTCACTGCATAATATGTTGATGAGAAAGTGATTATATGTTCTTTAGTGATAAGTGGGAAATACAAATAAGCCATCACTAAGCAGATATTTAAGAGCACCAAAGCATGAATGACAATTTAGTTGAAGGAGTTCCGTTTAAACAGCTGGCATTTGGGCAGACTGAGTACATAAATCTCAATAACACTGGTTTTGCTGTAGATGTCATACATTTAATGAAAAACAAAATGTTATATAAACAGTACAATGAAATATCTTTCAGATTTTTTTTCTTTAAAATCTCTCCATATTGCCTCTGATACTTCCAAAAGTAGATCTTAACTTCACGTATTAGTACAACTTAGGAAAAAACTCAGAAGGATTCAAATTCAAATTCAGCAGCTGGAAAAGAGAAAGACAATTCTATTATTTACCTCAAAGATTTGTCAACAAAGCATGAATCATTAAAAGACAGTGGAGAATATCATTTGTGTTGATAAGAATGGAAAATATGTACTACCAAAATGTCAAATTATGATGAATATAATTTACCCATAGTTGCTCACTGGATTAATTATCATCATGGCTATGTATCAAAGCTGCTGGTTTCATTGTTCATTTACTTGACACTATGTGCTAAGGTACTATGACAAGCACTGGAATGACAACATGAAGATGATGTGGGCCATTTCTCAACGACACTATATTATCACCTTCCCAAAAGATCAATAGGCAATTTCCATACAGTCATAGCTACCATGACAGTATCCAAAAAAGGCACTAATAAAAACCATGGAAGTAGCTGGGTGTGGTGGCAGCTCGGGAGGCTGAGACAGAAAGTTCGTGAGTTCAAAGCTAGCCTCAGCAAATAAGCGAGGGCCAAAAATACCAAAAAGGGGCTGGGGATATGGCTCAGTGCCCTTGGGTTCAATCTCCCAAACCAAAACCAAAACAAAAACAAAAACAAACCAAAAAAACCAACAAAATGAAACAAAACAAAGCAAAATAACATGGGGATTTTAGATCTCTGGAACTGTATTCTTACTATGAATGAGATCACATAGTTGGACTGGAAGGGTTTTGTTATATCTGCAAAGGAGATGGGATGACTCAACGTTTTACCACATGAAACACAAGGATTCTTTCAGAAACCTGAGACCCAAAGGAAAATAGATAATGTAATTAAGTCTGGTCTCCTAGTTCTGCATGTTGGAAGCAGGTAAGAACCACTAAGCTTTCTTTAGAATAACACATCTGCTCAGAACAAAAGTACCATTAGGATACAGCCCTTGTACTAAGGGTGCTTAATAAATTCTATTTTGCCTTTTTCCTGTGTGAAGTTTGGTACCTCAAGCCTCTCACTAGTTCTGTGAAGATTGAAAAAAAAGATAGATTTTTGCATTTTTCCCTAACTGACTTGATTTCTGAAAAATTGTCATAAGAGTAAATTGAATTTTCCATTCAACAATGCCTTAATACTGAAAATGTGTCAGACAGTATCTACTAAGTATTTAATTAATTGCAGGTTTAGAGTTGTTATAAAGTACAACATCTATTTCTAGGGGGATTCCTATAGCTATCAATAATGTGTGGCTAAACTAATAAAACCACCACCCTCTGGAAGGTCACTACTTAAAAGATCCTGGAGAATGCCATTAGAAGTACTGTATTTAAAGTTAACTCATTAACTTAACTTGCTTGACTGTAATGGTCAATTCAGGATATATAAGTGTATTAAAACATCATGTTTAATATATTAAAACATTTATAACTAAACATATATTACAAAAATAAGACAGGAAAAGGCAAGCTATAAATATTTACATTTAGTGAATTTGTATTTAGTTCAATACATTTCATGAAGCATCCCTCAAAGGCATTGCTCAAGTACTCACCACCTGCATATTCCACCCATTACTTGGGAGTAATTGAGCATTTGGCCCTGAGGAATAATTTGAAGCAGCAACCTCAGGGGGAGAACCAGATAACTGAGTTGGTGATTTGAAGAACTGAAGTAGCCTGGAAGGCCGTTAGCTCTTGACATCCTTAGTAAGGCATCAGAGGTGCCGCCAGTCCTTTGTGTCTTCCACTCAGTCCCTTGCACTGGTCAAGGGATTTGTTTAAACCACTCCATGAACTATTCTTCCCTTCATCCTGTGATAACCATTCCCTACATCACAAGTGTGCCTTAATGTAGACTCGAACAACTCTAAAGGACAGATTGCCTCCAGGGACCCTCTAGGAATCACACTAGAGATCACAAACAGGAAAATTAATTTACCAAGTGCCAGAATACACCCAGAGGAGCACTGTATTAATGGCATTCAACTTTGGATTTTATCTTCCATAAATATTTATGCCTTCTAGTATCACTATTTTAGGGAAAATTGACAAGCAATTACATTACATTGTCATTGTCTTAATTATAAAGCCAGATAAATAGTTAACTAAAAGACTAATAGATCTGTTTATCTTTATGAGAATAGTATGGGGAAAAGAAAACCTTATAAACCAAAACCAAAACAAAACAAAATGGTGGCAGAGGGATAAAGAAACTGCTTTGGACTGACATTTTAAAAGCAAATTCATTTACTACCATTATTTTCCAAAATCATGTTCTTTAGTTTCCACATCCTACTCTTCTCATGAAGGTATCTCATGAAAAATTATGCCTTAGTGACAAATTAATGAGCTGAATTTATTTCCTATGATACTTTGTTTTCGCTTACTCATTTAGTTCATCTAACAATGATTTTCTAATGTTGAATTCTTCTAGAATTCTGTATAGTTTTTGAAAAATTTCTATTCCTTAAGAGTTTGCATAAACTTTCATTTTAAAGAGTTTGGAGCCTATGTCTTTAATTCCAGTTTCCATGTGATCTCTTATTGAAGCACTATGATTTTCTCTTAACTGCTCTAAATTGTTTTGTTCTTAAATTAAAAGGGTATATTTGAAACATAATTATAAGACAAATAATTATTGTGCATTTTTTCCTTTACTCTTGCTTCAGTGATTCAGACAGCAATTTTAAATATGTGAAAAAAGATGGTATAGTTTAAAATATTTATAATCAATATCAACTGCAATATATGTGCATAATAAAAAGTTTGACATCATTCTTCTGTGGTCCTGGTTATTTGTTTTATTGTGGTGTGCTTGGGATCAAACTCAGGTCCTTAATTCATGGTCAGAAACTCCTCTACTCCTGAGCTATATCCTTAACCAAGAATTATTATTATCTTAGGACTCTTGTAATAAGATGATTAAAACAGTAACAAGATGAATTTTTAATAACTGATCAATGTCACTAAAGAACTCTATAAGAACATATAATTTCTACATCACATTTTTTTCCTTTTCTTTTATGATACCCTTATTTTAGGCCAACTTGTCTGAAAGATCAAATTGAATATCCTTACTTTGAAATATCAGTTTAGGTATAACAATGATGGATACTGAAGTATTTAAGGGAGTAATAGTATATCTTCCTTTAAGAAATTTGTAGAAAAAAATTATAAGGGAAGTAGAGAAAATAATTTACACATCCAAGATATATTTTGCAATAAATGAATTAAAGCACCTCACAGATAATTCACCTGTAAATAATTGATTCATTTCTTTAACTCTTTCCCTCTCTTTCTTCATTTGCACAGTTATGCTCTTCTGCTTGAGCACATTCTAAGGTGTTCTCCTCTATTTGACTTTTGAGGCTTAGCATCTCTTCTTCCAATTTCTTTTTTTCCTTTGTGAGTTTTTTACAAATCCTTTTTATACCTTTCAGAGATACAAGTTTCTGCCACAGAAATTCATTTTCCTTTTCCAGATATGCACAATTTGAAGATGAAGTTTCTAACTTTTGTATAAGTTCGTCAACCTGCATGAATAAAATAATAAAGTTTGAAAACGAATTAAATTGACTGGAAATAATCTAACACCAAAGAAATAACAAAGTTGGCCATAAATTCAGTTACAACGAAATATACAATCTAGATTTTGAAAATGTAGTCTGTTGAATTACTCAGATAATTAAAACCACCCAAAGTCATAAAAACATATTCCTAACATGCATCATCTTTGTCACATCAAAACAGCTCTTTACCTTCAATTTTTAGTTTCCTAGGATTCTTTCATGTCTTTCCTTTATGAAGATTTAAAGTCACCTCTTATACAATGTCTTATACCCATTCTCACCATCTCACTCCCCTTAATTCTAAAGGTACTGATAGAAATCATTCTAATTTATTTAGGCTTGCACCAATAAAAGTCTTCCAGAATAATACTTTGAAAGCAAAGTAATGTAATTAGTAAATATGGATTCCAACATCATAAGCCTTTTGCTGAACAGCAAATGTTCTTGGAATACAGTTCCAAGAAGTAATGATTCTCTATAAGAACCAATGACACGTCCTAGTATAAAAATTTAGTATAGTTATATTTTTATTTTATATTTTTAGTATATTTATATATTTTTTTTAACAAAAATGCATTTTCTTGAAATTTTATAATTCTTCCCACAAAAGAAGGCACCATGCTAATCAATAACAATGAAACAAAAATTTCCTGGGAATCTGGTGCTATTGAACTGGGAATAACTATTTTTTTGTAGATAAAATGATTAGACTGGTGATTTTTTCAAAAAAACAGTCTACATATTCTTTGACTTTTCTTCCATGAAAATGTCTCTCCTGAATATGAGCTGGCCTTAGTCACTGCATTCTAGTGAGTAGAATATGGTGGAATTGCTGTGTAACTTTGAAGGCTGGGTCAGCCTGACCCTTTCTGGTGAAGTTTGCTCTTAGAATTTAGCCACCATATTTTGTGGAGGCTCAAGTCACTCAGGGAGTCCTCATGCAGTTTCTTTAGCTGCTGACCCAGTTAAAGGCCCAATACAAAGCCAACTGCAAAAGACAGACATGTGGATGAATGATGAGGTCTCAGATAATTCTAGTCCGCAGTTTCAAGTCGCCCAGCTGATGCCAACTGGAGAAGATGTGAGCTAGCCTAATTGAGCTATGCCTAAACTGTAGATTTTAAACAAAGTAACTGTTACTTTGATAGAATGGTTTTGGGGGTGGTTCACTGTACAAGAATAAGTGGCACAGATACTGACACTAATAGGTATTGCTCACATTTATAAAAGAAAACCAGTACAACCTATGTGGACCTTTGGACCAGGATGTAAGAGAACCCAAAAGACCTTGGCTTAAGGAAGCCAAAAGGGCTTCAAAGGGACTGAGAGGAAGCTTGATGGTCCTTAACAGACTACAGGAAAATGGTCCTGGAATTTTGCTACATAGCTGCAAGTAATACTGGTATAAGAGCTAAGGGTAAGAGACAATAAAATAGAAAGAAATTAGCACTTAATTGTATTCAAATATCTGTTTCCCACTTATAGCCTTTCTGCATGTCATATTGCCAAACAGTGCTAAAATAGTTTCTTGGGTAAGAACAAATCTAGGGAGCTGCTGGGAACACAGGGTATAAAGATAAAACCAAGATCATGACATAAAACCCTTTGTTAAGACTTCAGAAAGAATTAAGGTGGTGTCTCAAATTCCCTTTAGGATCTTTTTGGAAAAAAATTATAAATATTAACTCATTCATTTTACAAATTGGTGTCTCATTAACATTTCCATACATGCATATATCATGTAGTAATCATATCTACCTCCCTCCTACTCTTTCTTCCATTCCTTTTTCTCATTCCCTTCATTGAACCCCTTTTCATTGCTTAATAGTTTCTCTTACTACTTTCAGGTCATCTTAATATTTAGCCTTGATCTCAGGCACATGGCTCCTGGAAGGAAGGAATTCTTATGCTGGAGAATCACAATATTTCACCAGCTTCACTTCTTCTGAGCCTGCCCAATTTATAGTAAATTTTAACAATGAACTTTCTTGAAAGCTGCACAAAGGTCCTAATATTACACTTTGAAACTGTGGAAAAGTTACATACAGGTTCTAGCTTCTGTAATTTTCCTGAGTACAAAGAAAAATGCTTGCATAGTCTTTAGCCTGATGATGAGAACTGCATAAATAAAGATTACTGGCGTAACTCCTGAGATCTGCGTCTCCATCAGAGAGTGGAGCTCCACCTGATCCCAGCTTAATCTTAAAATCTGTGTTTGTGAGTATTTATTTTTCTAATCCCTCTTCACCCCTTGCCAGAACTGGGAGTTTGGCCATACTGGTTGCAGCAGCATTGTCTTCCTTAATTCAGTGAGCTGTGGGGTTTTGTATATTATTTGAATTAATTCATCATTTTAACATCATATTTTTGAGCCATTTTTCTAGCATTTCTTCCACTTCAATATCTTTGGAATCATAACTAGTACAGAGTTCTGGAGTTTGGGGGGAGTTATGTTACTTATTTCATGTTGTATTTCTATGCTGAGATTTATACACATCTGTTGGGAGGTATTTCTCTTTCACTTTTATGTGAAGCTTTTCTGAGGGAATAGCATTCTCTTGATAATGTAACTTGAGCTTTCATTTTTTTGCAGTGTTGAATTTAATTCCAAATGAGTTAGTAGTGTAGTTTCTCAGAGGCTTCTCTGGTTGTGATTGGTGAGTTTTGACATAATGTGTACTGTGTAGGAGCATAAGAAACACTTTCTTTGTAGGTCTCACAGAGTAGTTCTAACAGAAGCACTATAAATAGCAGAGTTTTTAAGGTTATTTTTCTCTGCTTTTGCTAAGGAAGAGTTCCCAGGAGTAGGACTTTAGCACTCCCTACCAGCCATGTCTACCTGGGGACTAGTTGTCAGCTGAGGGATTTCATCTCCCCTCTTCTTAGAGTTGAAATACCTGACAAGGTTAAAGGGGCTAGGTCTAGGCTGAAGTAAGTTGCAGTTTCTCCCAAATGTGCTGGGGGTGGAGAGTTCAGTGGCAGAACACACACCCAACCTACTTGAGGTGCTAGGCTTGATCCCCTCCCTGCACTATGCTAGACAAATAACTCTCCCCTGAAGGAAACAAACAATAGTAACACCCATTTCATAAACTAACACAAATAGAGAAATAAAAACCAATTAAAAACCACAATGATACCACCAATTATTCTAGAAAGGAAAATATCATGACTAAAAAGTCATATTTAATAAAGATCAAAATTAATGAGAAACGTGGGGAAATATCAGAAGAAGGAAAAATCCTACTAAACTATAATGATAAAAAAGTTTAATTGGCTGGGGATGTAGCTGATTGGTAGTGCACTTGCTTAGTAGGCACAAGGCTCTTAGATACAAAAAGTGATGATGACAATAACCATGAAACATAAGATAGAAGAGTTGATGAGAAATAAGAAAATAAAAGCAACAAGATATGAAAGTAAACAAAAAATAAAAAATAAAAAAACCTGAGATATTCGATTGTAGGTACTCCCTTCCAAGCATAAGCGCACTCATTTCAGAGGCCCTTATTCTGGATATGAGTGGTGTAGTAAACCTCAGCAGAAACCACAGCAAGTTCTTCTCACTTTGTGAGTTTCAGCAGTATGTGAGTCATGCCTCGTGAGTGAAGATATGCTGGCCTATGAATGTTGGCAGATGCATCTAGGCAAATGATCAATGTCTGAACTGAATGAAACTCATCTCTCCAGCTAACTTTAAACATTCTCTGAGCCATGGCTAGTCAACATATATTCAGCTCCAGAGACTTCAATCTGTGCATCATGGGACAGAGGACATGTCCAAGAGACAGCATATACTCAGGTTGGTTCAGGATGTGAGGAAGAAGCAATCAAACCAACAAGTTCTGAGATGGACAGTAACACAAGAACCTATCCTTCTGCCATTTTAACTCTCAGTCCTGGTTCCTCACATCACTCACAATAGTTTCCACTCCTCTTCAAAGGCGGTAAGAATGATTATCCAACATGTCTGCCACTCTGCACTCCAGTCCATGCTCCCTGTTGTTCAAACCACCTGGCCAACTAGTGTCTAAGTCCCAAAGCTACAATTGTCTTATGTGTCTCTCTCCCAACCAGTCAATGAGGCATGGGATTCACAGGGATCCTAAATTGTGATTGCTCTGGGTTTTCCTCCATATGTCCCTGATTATAGAACTCTTCAAGATGGCTTCTGATTATAGCACTCTGAGAATCCATTCATTGGGCAATGTGTTGGGCAATCTGTAAAGCTAACTTCCTGTACAAGAAGTGACATGCTCAAACCAAATCCTGCACTGGGTTTAAGGCTTTCATGAATGGTAGATTTCTTCTACAGTTTGGATTGCTGATCTGCATGCAGCTAATTTGGAACTGAATGCATGCTTAGGTGATAAGGTCTCCTCCTCTCCCTGGGGTGCTGAACCCTTATGATTGGGTCCTACTTTTTTCTGCATTACTTTTCACATTCTCCTTCCTGCTAAGACCTCCCCCAACACTTCTCAGAGTTTTTTGTGCCTTTCTCTCATAGAGATATAGTTTGTCCTCCTTGAAGAGAGAAATGAGTCAGGATCAAAAGGAAACTTCTATTTTTTCATCTTGTTCCACCTCTCTCTACAAAAATCTTAGCTATTATCCTGGAGTCATTTACCCTTAAAAGATTTGTTAAAATGACTTTTCTAATGGCATGAGCTCAAATGAATTGACAGGATATTCAATATTCAGAAGAGAATTATACTAGTGAAATACTGCTTGTCTGACTGAATGAGTCCAAAGCCATAAAAACAAGAGGCATTTGCCCCTCAAAAGTTCTACATGGAGGAAAACAGCTGCTAAAATTACTCAGACACAAACATAGGCTATTGCTTGTAACAAGAATAGGATAGAGCTCAGAGGGTCTAACAATGAGTCCTGGAAAAGCATCCCATGTTTTGTACAAATTCCTCTATAGAATGGGAGGGGTTTTGGCAGTCTGGCAGAGTGCTGGGTGTGTGAGTGGGGGATAACTCATCTTTCTTAGTTCTGAAGTCTTCATATTGAGAGGCTACAACCTAGGTAACTCATTCCTCTCTGGACCTGCAAAGGTGGTGGGATCTTGTACTCACTGTCTGATCCTGATTGCATAATGACTAAGACTTATCACTGCCAGGTGAATGGGAAAGAGTGTATTTTTCCAAGAGGAAGAATATAAAAGTGTAGTGACCAGAAGGCAGATTATGCTGGTTCTACACCATGTCATTCTATAATACTCATTCTATTAAAGGAGGAGAATATGGGAAAATCTCTGAATTGCTTATAATCAATAGTGTGATAAAAGTGATGCCATATGACTTCCAACACTAGGACAAGAAAAGTCCTCTGTTCAGATTGCTTGCCCTGAGAGCCCATTCCCCATGTTGGAAGCAGTTGAAGAGCCTCCATGTTTCAGTGTAGGTGTTCCAGCTGCCTGTTCCAAATGAACTTAGGGCCAAAGTCTGGCATCATCAATCATAACAAGCAGACACGGTAGTAACCGAGCCTTAAGGTGACTCTAGCCCACCATCCTAGGACAGCAGAGACAAGCTCTCCTCACCAAGCTTGGTCCAAACCGCAGATATGGAAAGAAAATAAATATTGTTTTAAGCCACTAAAAAGTAGGAAATTTATTGGGAAACAATAAACAGAGAAATGGGGTTTAAAAGAGAGACAGAATAAGAAATAAAAACAATAGAAATTAATCTCCATGTGAATAGGGTCTAATAAATATTGAGAATAATTTATTAATGGAAAACAATGCTAATGAGAAGACCAGACAACTAGAAGGAAGATATTGAGGAAGAAGTTGTTCTAAAATTCCTTCAATTGCAAATTCTTTTAAGTAGGCAATTGTGACTCCTTAGCACTTTCCACATGTTAAGAGGATATGGAAGAATGAGAAACAAGGAAATATATGATTTGAAGCATAATAATTGAACAAAACTGGAAATATTTTGTTTAAATAACCAAAATCCGATTTTGCCTGATTTCAATTAGATGATTCTTTTCTTTTAGGATTATATTGCTTTATAACCTGATTTTTCAACCTATTGAACTCATTCTATGACAATAAATATTTACCCACAGCATACTTTCTTATGATAACAACCAATTAATTTTCTACTGTTGGATATTTAGGTTGCTATTATAAATAACATTGTAATGATGATTCTTATTGCCAAAAACTTCAATTAGTTGATTCTAAGAGTAAGAAGTAGCTTTGAATATTCATTACTCTAGTATATAAAATCTTCACTTCCTTTCCTCAATGAGAAGAACATTATGCAATGTGTTTTAATCTTTGCACTAGTAAAACAAATGTAGTCTCTTTGAATGTAAAGGAATTGAATGCAGCTTCTCATTCAAACTCCTTTATATGGAGAAGTCAACTCAATTTTGTATTAAAAACAATGCTTCTACATACCATACAAACTGGATTTCACATATTGAAATTCAAATTACTACTTTATCTTTGATAAACTGCCTGAAAACTACCTGATTTTTAAGACCTGCACTCCTAAAATATTTTTCTCTGGATAGGCTAAAATATTCATTCAATGAATTCTGTATTAAACTGTAAAGCACTCTATACGTCTCTGTGTGCTGAAGGAAAAGGAGGTAGATGCAGAGATCTGAGGTTACTGAGAATATAGTATCTGTGCCATGAAAATAAGCAGCCCCAGAGTTATCACAAGAACGATATCCCAGGTATGAAAATTATCTCAAAATATCTCAGCTAAATGTAAGAAGTAAAATTATAAAGCCCTTAGTAGAAAACAGGCATTTGTGACTAGATTTGGAAATAACTTCTTAGATAAGATACCAAAAGAATTAATATATTAAATAAACTTCTTCAAAATTAAATACTACTTGTTCTTGAAGAGACAGTATCAAGAAAGTAAAAAGTAAAGCCTGAGAAGCAGAAAATATTTCAAAATCATGTAACTGATAAAGCTTTATATCTAGAATATATGAAGGACCCTTTCAATTAAAATTAAAATGAGATCCCAATTTTAAAAATGGAGAATTTCAATAGATATTTCTCAAAATATACAGATGGCTTATAAGCAGATAGAAAGAGCCACCTCTGTGGCACAGACCTTTAGTATCAGTGATTTTGGAGGCTGAGCAGAAGGATCACAAATTAAAGGCCAACCTAGGCAAATTAGGGAGGCCCTCAGCAACTTAGTGAGAACCTGTCTCAAAATAAAAAATGAGGACTAGGGATGTAACTCAGTAGTAAAGCATTCCTGGATTTACTCTCCACTATGAAAAAAAAAATTCATATAAAAAGGCACAGGTTCAACACCACTCGTTAGAAAAATGCAAATGAAAACCATCCTGAGGGATCACTTCTCATCACTAGGATAGACTTTGTTGCCTGGTTTTTCAAACTGAACATGGAAAACTGTTGTCAAGTTATCTTGAAATTCATGAAAGACTTATTCACAATTCTAGGACTAGGGATGTGGCTCAGTGGCAGAGTACTTTCCTATAGATGTGTTCTGGCATATCAATGTTTTTGAAAGCTCTTTGTACTGGAATAGGTGATTACTTGGAAAAAGCTATCACTCTTCTCAAAAGGGAGGAAGTGACTTCCACTAAAGGTGTCTGTTACCTATGCCATACATTTCCTCTTTACCAAGTGTGTAGGTAAAACACAAACCTAGACATTCACATACCAAAGGAGTGAGATCAGTGTCAAGAAGTAGAACATCTATTGTTAGGAGCAAGAGTTTGGACACCATTGAAAAATCATTCATTCCTATGAAACATGTTAAAAGCTTTTTCTTTTGATGAGGCTATTGTGAATGTCACTACTTAACTGCTACAGACAAATGTCATAGAGCTGAGCACACTATGTACTTTATCCAAAGTGAAAAAATGTCACCAACACTTCCTTAAACGTGTACACACACACACACACACACACACACACACACACGGTTTGAAAGTCTTCTATACTTTATGATGTATAAATTTTAAAAATGTATACATGCAGATATATACAGCAAATATTTTAATATGACTAAAGAAAATACCTGTGAGCTCAGTTTCTCTACTGCAATTCCCACCTTCTTTTGATTGCAAAGGTTATGTGCCAAAATCTCATGCAGTAAATTTCTCTCATTCTGTTCTTGAGATAGTTGTCTCTGGATGTAATTTCTTTCCTCTATAACCTAGACATACATTTAATTAAGGTTTTTGTTTCATATCACTGTGGAGAGTTGTCTAACAGGTTAATTAAGAAAAGGATTTTTTAAAAATCTGTTAAAGGAATGCAGCCTATTAAACTCCAATGATCATTGTCTCACATGAATTACCCAAATTTATATTGCTTAAATAAAAGGTAAAATTGTAAAACAGTAAAAACAGTTCTTAAATACAAACAGAGGTAGTAGTGTAGAATAAAATTACAAAATATTCAACTAATTTCATTATATTGTCAAATTATTTAGCCTGGATTCTAAATAAAAATGCCTAAATTAACATGTATGCTGGTGATGAAACTCAATGTATCCTTCATTCCTTCATTCAGAAACATCTATTACATCTGAGATTTACAAATAATATCACCTATAAATATTATAATACACTTCCAGCATAAGATGAGATTTTGATTTCAACTTAAAAAACACAGTCATGTACCACAGAATGTTTCAGTCAACAACAGACTGGAAATAAAAAGGTGGTCCTTTAAGATCCTATTTCCCGGATCTTCAATGCAGACCCAGGCCTGCCATCATGAAGGCCGGCACACTGTGGCTCCCTATCTACCAAAGTGTTCAAAAGACTCAGCAGCCGTTTTGGATTATTCTTGAAGTAGAAGCCACCATCCTTATGTGGGGCAGTCCCCATCCTGAGACACCTGCTGAAGACAAGATACCCATTGTCATGCACCTCTCATGCATCAGGTTGCTGAAGACTGGGAGGTTTGAATAGTATATGACTGTTATATTGCAGAATTTTTTTAATTTTAATTTTTAAACTTTAAATTTTTCTCACTCTATTTTCCTCTTATTTACCTGTTTTCTCAGAGGCTCTGTCTCTCTTTGGTCATGCTAACAACCAACTTCTTTTGATGCCACTTCCACTTTTCCTATGATCAATTACCTTTATATACTCTCTTCTTATTCCATTAACAGTTACATCCTACACCCTCCCCATCCTCTTTGTCCACCATTGTAGACCTCATTGCAAACCTATCGGTTATACTGTAGATAATAATCAAATTCTGTTTATTATTTCCGTTTATTATGATAATACTGTTAACATCTTAATAGGGGCTATTTGGTTTAAGGCTACATATTGTTTGTATTTGGTGTTGCTAATATTGATCTCTCCCTTAAAGGTGAGATATCAGAAACCTACAGGGACACTATAAACTTATGGGGGAAAACTGTAATGCCTCAGATCCACACTGCTAGAGGGGAAGATATAAGAATAACATGAAAAAAACAAAGGAAGAAAGTGCCCCAAACAAAATATTTAATATTGAAAATAAAGTTGACCACACAGAAAATATGGTATGAATAGAATTTCCAAGAATTATGGGATAACATGAAAAGACCAAATTTAAGAATGATTGGGATTGAGGAGGGCACAGATATACAAACCAAAGGAATGAATGATCTATTCAATGAAATAATATTAGAAAATTTCCCATACCTGGAGAATAAATTGGAAAATCAAATACAAGAGGCTTAGAGGACACCAAATGTACAAAAGTACAACAGACCCACACTAAGCACACTATAATGAAAATGTCCAACATACAAAATAAAGATAAAATTTTAGGAGCTGAAGAAATAGCTCATTTTGGAGAGCCCGCTCTCCTAGCATGCGCAAGGGCCGTGGTTCAAATCCCCAGTACCTCAGAGGAAAAAAAAAAAAAGATAAAATTTTAAAGACTTCAAGAGAAAAGTATCAGATTACATATAGGGGAAAACAATACAGATATCAGCAGATTTCTCAGCCCAAACTCTAAAAGCTAGAAGGACCTGGAACAACATATTTCAAGCTCTGAAAGAACATGGATGCCAACCAAGAATCTTATACCCAGCAAAACTAACCTTCAGATTTGAGGACAAAATAAAATCCTTCCATGATAAACAAAAGTTAAAAGAATTTACAAATAGAAAGCCTGCATCACAGAACATTCTCAGCAAAATATTTCAAATATTTCATAAGGAAGAAATGATAACCAACAATATAAGTCACCAAAGAGAGGAACTACACTAAAGGAAAAGCCAATCACAGGAGAAGTCAAGTTAAAAACCAAAAATAAGCCAAAATGACTGGGAATACAAATCATATCTCATTGATAACCCTGAATGTTAGTGAACTAAACTCATTAATCAAAAGACTTATACTGACAGATTGGATTTTTAAAAAAGACCTAACAATATGCTGCCTTCAAGAGACTCATCTCATAGGAAAAGACATCCACAGACTGAAGGTGAAAGGATGGGAAAAAACATACCATGCACACAGACTCAGTAAAAAAGAGGGGGTTTCTATCCTCATATCAGATAAAGCAGACTTCAAGCCAAAGTTAGTCAGAAGGAATAAAGAAGGACATTGCATACGGCTTAGGGGAACCAATAATCAGCAAGACGTGATGATGGTAAATATTTATACCCCAAACAATGGTGCATCCATGCATGTCAAACAAATCCTTATCAATTCCAGGAACTGAAGAGACCACAAAAAAATATTACTGTGTGACTTTAACACACCTCTCATACCTAGGTAGATCTTCCAAACAAAAACTGAACAAAGAAAACACAGAACTCAATAACAAAATCAATAATTTAGACTTAACATATACAGAATATTCCATCCATCAACAAGTAAATACACTTTCTTCTCAGCAGCACATGGATCCGTCTCTAAAACAGACCATATGTTATGCCACAAAGCAACTCTTAGCAAGTACAAATAAAAAATAGAGATACTACCTTGTATTCTATCAGATCATAATGGAATAAAATTAGAAATCAATGATAAAATAAAAAACAGAAAGTACTCAAACACCTGGAGACTAAATAATATGCTACTGAATGATGTATGGATAGAAGAAGACATCAAAGAGGAGATTTAAAAAATCCTAGAGGGAAATGAGAACAATTATACAACATACCAAAATCTCTGGGATGCTATGAAAGCAGTACTAAAAGGAAAACCCATTGCAGAGCACATTCAATAAAATAATAAAAAGTCAACAACTAAATGACCTAACATTACTTGTCAAAGTCCTAGAAAAAGAACAGATCAACATCAAAAGTATAAGAAGACAGAAAATAATTAAAATCACAGCTGAAATCAATGAAATTGAAACAAAAGAAACAATTCAAAAAATTGACAAAAACAAAAAGTTGGTTATTTGAAAAAGTAAACACAATTGATAAACCATTAGCGACACTACTGAAGAGGGGAGAGGAAACTCAAATTGCTAAAATTCATGATGGAAAAAGAAATATCATGACAGATGCAATTGAAATACAAAGCATAATTAGAAGTTATTTTAAAATCTACACTCCAACAAGATCTTGAAGACAACAACAAATTTCCAGAGACATACGATCCTCCTAAACTAAATCAGGAAGACATACACAATTTAAACAGTTCAATTTCAAGCAATGAAATAGAAGAAGGCATCCAAAGTGTACCAATCAAGAAAAGCCTGGGACCAGATGGATTCTCCATAGAAGAACTAATACCAATACTCCTCAAAGTATTCCAAAAACAGACAAAGACACATCAAGGAAAGAAAACTTCAGACCAATATCCCTGATAAACACAGACACAAAAATCCTTAACAAAATTCTGGCAAATAGCCTACAACAAAAACATTACAAAAACACAGTGCACCATGATCAAGTGAGGTTCATCCCAGGGACACAAGATTGGCTCAATATCCAGAAATGAATAAACATAATTTATCACATCAATAGACTTAAGGTTAAGAATCATATGATTACTTCAATAGATGCAGAAAAAATCTTTGATGAAATACAGCACCCCTTCATGCCCAAAACACCAGAATAAATAGGGATAGTAGGAACATACCTCAACATTGTAAAGGCTATCTGTACTAAGCCTACTATCAACATCATTCTAAATTGAGAAAAACTGAAAGCATTCCTTTTAAAAACTGGAACATTGTCCTTGAAACACTAGCCAGAGTAATTATTCAGACCAAAGAAATTAAAGGGATACAAATAGAAAAAAAAAAAGAATTCGAGCTATCAATATTTGCCAACAACATGATTCTATATTTAGAGGATCCAAAAAACTCCACTAGAAAATTTCTAGAACTAATAAATGAATTCAGCAAAGTAGCAGGATATAAAATCAACATGCATAAAATCTAATGCATTTCTATTCATAAGTGATGGACCACTCCATTCACAATAGCCTAAAAAATAATAAAATACTTGGGAATCAATCTAACAAAAGAGGTGATAGAACTTTACAATGGAAATTACAGAACACTAAAGAAAGTAATAAGTAATAAGAAAACCTTAGAAGATGAAAAGATCTCCCATGTTCTTGGATAGGCAGAATTAATATTGTCAAAATGACTGTACTACCAAAAGCACTCTACAGATTCAATGCAATTCCAATTAAAATCCCAATGACATTCCTCATAGATACAGAAAAAGCAATCAGGAAATTCATTTGGACCCAGAATTACCGAAGCAACCCTTAGCAGGAAGAGTGATGCAGGGGGGCATCACAATACCAGACTTTAAACTATACTACAGAGCAACAGTAACAAAAATGGCATGGTATTGGCACCAAAATAGACAGACCAATGGTACAGAATAGAAGATACAGAGACAAACCCACATAAGTATAGTTATCTCATACTCATCAAAGGTGCCAAGAACATACATTGGAGAAAAGACAGCCTCTTCAACAAAAGGTGCTGGAAAATTGGAAATCCATATGCAGTAAAGTGAAATTAAACCCCTGTCTCTCACCCTGCAGAAAACCCAACTCAAAATGGATCAAGGACCTTGTAATTAGACCAGAGACCCTGCACCAAATACAAGAAGTAGGCCCAAATTTCATCATGTTGGCATAAAACCAGACTTCCTTAACAAGACTCCCAGAGAGCAAGAAATGAAAGCAAGAGTGAATAATTGGGATGGACCCAAACTAAAAACCTTTTGCTCAGCAAAGGAAACAATCAATAATGTGAAGAGAGAGCCTACAGAGTGGGAGAAAATCTTAACCACACACACTTCAGATAGAGCACTAATCTCCAAAATTTATAAAGATCTTACAAACCTTTATACTAAAAATACAAAGCACCCAATCAAAAAATAGGCTAAGGAACTGGGCAGACACTTCCCAGAAGATATACAGGTAATCAGCAAATATATAAAAAAGTGTTCAACATCTCTAGTAATTACAGAAATGCAAATCAAAACCATCCTAAGATTTCATCTCACTCCAATTAGAATGGCTATTATCAAGAATACAAGCAATAATCTGTGTTGGTGAGGATGTGGAGAAAAAGGCACAATTGAAAAAGTTAACAAAATAGTTGGTTCTTTGAAAAAATAAACAAAATTGATAAACCCTTAGCCACACTAACAAAGAGAAAGAGAGAGAAAACTCAAATTACTAAAATTCGGAATGAACAAGGAAATATCACTACAGACATGAGTGAAATACAAAACATAATTAGAAGCCATTTTGAAAATCTATACTCGAATGAAACAGAAAACTTCGAACACATTAACAAGTTTCTAGAGACATATGAATTACCTAATCTGAACCAGGAGGACATACACAAATTAAATAAAACAATTTCAAGCAATGAAATAGAAGAAGTCATGAAAACCCTACCAACAAAGAAAAGTCCGGGACCAGTTGGGTTCTCAGCTGAGTTCTACAAAACCTTTAAAGAAGAGCTCATTCCAATACTCCTCAAAGTATTCCATGAAATAGAAGAGAAGGGAACCCTCCCAAACTCATTCTATGAAGCCACTATCACCCTGATACCTAAACCAGACAGAGACACATCGAGGAAAAAAAATTTCAGACCAATATCCTTAATGAACATCGATGCAAAAATTCTCAACAAAATTTTAGCAAATCACATACAAAAATATATTAAAAAGATAGTGCACCATGATCAAGTGGGTTTTATCCCAGGGATGCAAGGTTGGTTCAACATCCGGAAATCAATAAATGTCATTCACCATATCAACAGATTTAAAGTCAAGAATCACATGATTATTTCAATAGATGCAGAAAAAGCATTCGATAAAATACAGCATCCCTTCATGCTCAAAACACTAGAAAAAAATGGGATAGTGGGAACATTCCTTAACATTGTAAAGGCCATCTACGCTAAGCCCATGGCCAATATCATTCTAAATGGTGAAAAACTGAAAGCATTCCCCCTAAAAACTGGAACAAGGCAGGGATGCCCTCTTTCACCACTTCTATTCAACATCATCCTTGAAACTCTAGCCAGAGCAATTAGACAAACCAAAGAAATTAAAGGGTTATGAATAGTAAAAGAAGAACTCAAACTATCCCTGTTCGCTGATGACATGATTATATATTTAGAGGAACCTGGAAATTCCACCAGAAAACTTTTAGAACTCATAAGTGAATTCAGTAAAGTAGCAGGTTACAAGATCAATGCTCATAAATCCAATGCATTTTTATACATAAGTGATGAATCTTCAGAAAGAGAAGTTAGGAAAACCACCTCATTCACAATAGACTCGAAAAAAATAAAATACTTGGGTATCAATCTCACAAAAGAGGTGAAAGACCTCTACAATGAGAACTACAGAACACTAAAGAAAGAAATTAAAGAAAACCTTAGAAGATGGAAAGATCTCCCATGTTCTTGGATAGGAAGAATTAATATTGTCAAAATGGCCATACTACCAAAAGTGCTATACAGATTCAATGCAATTCCAATTAAAATCCCAATGATGTACCTTACAGAAATAGAGCAAGCAATTATGAAATTCATCTGGAAGAATAAGAAACCCAGAATAGCTAAAGCAATCCTTAGCAGGAAGAGCGAAGCAGGGGGGTATCGCAATACCAGATCTTCAACTATACTACAAAGCAATAGTAACAAAAACAGCATGGTATTGGCACCAAAACAGACAGGTAGATCAATGGTACAGAATAGAGGACACAGACACAAACCCAAATAAATACAATTTTCTCATACTAGACAAAGGTGCCAAAAATATGCAATGGAGAAAAGATAGCCTCTTCAACAAATGGTGCTGGGAAAACTGGAAATCCATATGTAACGGAATGAAACTAAGCCCCTATCTCTCACCCTGAACAAAACTCAACTCACAATGGATCAAGGACCTTGAAATCAGACCAGAGACCCTTCATCTTATAGAAGAAAAAGTAGGTCCAAATCTTCAACTTGTTGGCTTAGGATTAGACTTCCTTAACAGAACTCCCATAGCCCAAGAAATAAAAGCAAGAATCAACAACTGGGATAGATTCAAACTAAAAAGCTTTCTCTCAGCAAAGGAAACTATCAGCAATGTGAAGAGAGAGCCTACAGAGTGGGAGAAAATCTTTGCCACTCATACTTCAGATAGAGCGCTAATTTCCAGAATATATAAAGAACTCAAAAAGCTCTACAGCAAGAATACAAATAACCCAATTAACAAATGGGCTAAGGAAATCAACAGACACTTCACAGAAGATTTATAAGCAATCAACAGATACCATGAAAAAATGTTCAACATCTCTAGTAATAAGAGAAATGCAAATCAAAACTACACTAAGATTCCATCTCTCCCCAATTAGAATGGCGATTATCAAGAACACAAGCAACAATAGGTGTTGGAGAGGATGTGGGGAAAAAGGTACACTCATACATTGCTGGTGGGGCTGCAAATTAGTGCAGCCATTCTGGAAAGCAGCGTGGAGATTCCTCAGAAAGCTTGGAATGGACCCACCATTTGACCCAGCTATCCCACTCCTTGGCCTGTACCCAAAGGACTTAAAATCAGCATACTACAGAGATACAGATATATATATATATATATATATATATATATATATATATATAATGGAGTATTACTCAACCATAAAGAATGATAAAATTATGGCATTTGCAGGCAAATGGATGAAATTGGAGAATATCATGCTAAGTGAGATAAGCCAATCTTAAAAAACCAAAGGCCAAATGATCTCACTGATAAGCTGATGATGTCACATAATGGGGGGGGGGGTGGAAGGGGGGCAAGAATGGCGGGAGGAAGGACTGTACAGAGGGAAAAGAGGCGTGGGAGGAGTGGGGGGGAAGGGAAAAAATAACAGAATGAATCAAACAACATTACCCTATGTAAATTTATGATTACACAAATAGTATGCCTTTACTCTATGTACAGAGAAACAACATGTATCCCATTTGTTTACAATAAAAAAAATAAATAAAATAAAATACATAAAACAAAATTTTTAAAAGTTTCCATTTCTTAGGCTGGGATGTAGCTCAGTGGCAGAGCACTTGCCTAGTATGTATGAGGCACTGGATTCAATCCTTAGCACCACAGAAAAATAAACAAATAAAAAATAAAGACATCCTCTCCAACTACAATTACAAAAAAAAAAAAAAAGAAACAAAAACAAAGCCTTTTAAAATGTCCTATTTCCCAGTGATGGGATAGATGACTAAGACTTGTATAAATACTCCCTTACTTGTTATAAATACTCCTTTATCATGTTTGCACAGTGATGAAACTGAACACCACCACATTTCTGAGATCATATGACTTTCATTAAGAGACACATGATTAGATATATAAAATAAAAGCAATACTACTAATAATATTGATGGAATAAATTAGAAACAAAAATTTTACCAAAGATTAACTTACCTCATTCAAACGATGTCTTACATTCTTTAAATCCAAGTCTATTATCCCCAAACAGTATTCAAGTTCTTGTCTCATTTCAACTTCTTTCTCATGTTCTTCTTGCCTTTCTTTTAACTCTTCATGAGCTCTTTCACAAAACTGATCGATCCATTTTCTCTTTTGCTCTTCTGCTCTTAGTGAAGATCTGCAGTTAAATATGTTTATCTTAATGTTTGTTTTATCAGAAAAACAAAATGGTCATTTTTAAAAATTTTATTTGTTTTTTTTTAGATATACAGAAAGTAGAGCGTATTTGGGCATAATATACATAATGAAGTATAAATTACTCTAATTAGAATCTTATTCTTGTGGTTGTACAGGATGCAGAGTTACCCTAGTTGTTTATTCAAATACAAGGCTAGGAAAGTGATGTCTGACTAATTCTACTGACCTTCCAATTCCCCTCCCCCTTCTTCCCTTCATTTCCCTTTGTCTAATCCAAAAGACTTCTATTCTTCCTTTTCCCACCCTACCTTTTTGGGGGTTAGCATCCACATATGATAGAGAATGTTTGGCCTTTGGATTTGGGGGACTGGCTTATTTCACTTAGCATGGTATTCTCCAGTTTCATCCACTTACCAGCAAATGCCATAATTTCATTCTTCTTTATGACTGAGTAATATTCAAAATGGTCATTTTGTGATCTGGCTTTTCATATGTTGATTATCCTTCAAACATTTCTAGTTCTCATGTTTTTAATTTTTGACTTCAACCTCTTACTTTTATTTACTTAAAAGATATTAATCGAAGGATATTATGCTATTTGGTAAATATTTGTTACTAATAAATCAGTTAAATATTAAGGAAAATTAATTTTGAAATTATTCAATCAAAATATGTGATGATTAGTCATCACTTAAAAGAGATAATTTAATTTTTAAAGTTATTGCTTATAAAAAAGTTAATAAATCAATAGAAATAAACCAACTTCATGAAATATCACGAGTATCTTCCAAAATAATATACAGTGTAAGATAGCAGCTCCAGAGGCTTATCACAAAGCATATACCTGCAAGTTACTATACCAGAAGATTAGGATAAGAAGACTAATATTTGTTGTCATTTTCTTAATGTTTCTTTTTTACAACATGTTTCAACTTATAATATTATTCTAATATTATAGAATATTAAGCATTCTAAGGCAATTTAAGAGTCTCCTTTGGAACAATACCTGAAATAATAATTCAATAATAAAGAACAATTTCTTTTACTATAGAAATGTTAAGTTTTTCTATGTAAGAGGGAAGGATGTTGGACAGAAAAGACAGTTACTTCCCATTTTAATTTTTATTTTATGCATGTAAAAAATGAAATCATAGCTGGGGGTTGTTGCCAAACATGGGCACTGAAACACATACACACAGACACATACACACACACCATAAATTGGTAAATTTTTTCCTGTTTTAAAAAACTGTCTATTTCATATAATATGGTGGAATTTTGAATTAATATAAATTTTCTCTAGATCAGTTTCGAGGTCTTTAAACTCCAGAACACTAAAAGAAAGAATTGAAGAAGACCTTAGAAGATGGAAAGATCTCCCATGCTCTTGGATAGGCAGCATTGATATGGTCAAAATGGCCATACTATCAACACTTTTATAGAGATTTAATGCAATTCCTATTGAAATCCCAATAATATTCTTCATAAAACTAGAAAAAGCAATCATGAAATTCAGAATAGCCAAAGCAATCCTTAGCAAGAATAGTGAAGTAGGATACATTGCAATACCAGACCTTAAACTATAATACAGAGCAACAGTAACAAAAATATCATGGTATTGGCACCAAAATAGGTAAACCAAAGGTATAGAATAGAAGGCACAGAGACAAACCCACATAAGTATAGTCATCTCATACTAGACAAAGGTGCCAAAAACATACAAGGGAAAAAAGATAGTCTCTTCATCAAATGGTGCTGGGTAAACTGGAAATCCATAAGCAGCAAAATGAAATTAAAAGTCTATGTCTCGCCCTACACAAAAATCAACTCAAAGTGAATCAAAGATGTAGGCACTAGAAGAGACCTGTGCCTAATAGAAGAAAAAGTAGGACCAAATTTCCACCATGTTGGCTTAGGACCTGACTTCCTTAACCAAACTTTGAAAGTGCAAGAAGTAAAATCAAGAATCAACAAATGCTTCTTCTCAGACAAGGAAATAATAACATGAAGAGAGAGCCTACAGAATGGGAGAAAATCTTTACCACACACACTTCAGACAGAGCATTAATCTCCAGGATATAAAAAGAATCCAAAAAACTTAATACCAAAAAAAAAAAAAAAAAACCCAATCAACAAATGGGCCAAGGAACTGAACAGACACTTCACAGAAGAAGAAACACAATCGATCAAAAAACATATGAAAAAATGTTCATCATCTCTAGTGATTAGAGAAATGTAATCAAAACTACAGTTTCCAGCTCACTCCAGTCAGAATGGCAATTATCACGAATACAAGCAACAATAAATGTTGGTGAGGATGTGTGGAAAAAGGCACACTCATGCATTGCTGGTGGGACTGAAAATTGGTACAACCACTCTGGAAAGCAGTATAGAGATTCCTCAGAAAACTTGGAATGGAACCACCATTTGACTCAGTTATCCCACTCCTCAGTTTATACCCAAAGGATTTAAAATCAGCATACTACAGTAACACAGTCACATCAATGTTTACAGCCAATCAATTCACAATAGCTAAACTATGGAACCAACTTAGGTGCCCTTCAACAGATAAATTAATAAAGAAAATGTGGTGCATATAAATAATGGAATATAACTGAAGAAGAATGAAATTATGGCATTTGCAGGTAAATGGATGGATCTGGAGAATATCATACTAAGTGAAATAAGTCAAATCCAAAACACAAGGATTGAATGTTTTTTGATAGGCAGATGCTAAGCCATAATTGGGGTGGGATGGGGAAGAATGAAGGAACTTTGGATTGTGCAGAGGGCACTTAAAAGGAGGGGGTGTGGGGATGGGAAGTATGGTGTAATGAGATGGACATTATTACCCTATGTACACGTATGATTACACTACAGGTGTAGTGTGACTCTACACCATATTCAGCCAGAGGAAGGAGAAGTTGTGCTCCACTTTTATACAATGTGTCAAATGCATTCTACTGTCAAGTAAAATTACAATTAGAACAAACTTAAAAAGTGAAAAAACTATAGTTAGAAATATTTTTTTAAAATGATCAATTTATAAATATTATTTAAAGACACTTTTTAAAAGTTCATATTCTTTAATAATTCTCTACAAGAATTTACCTAAATAAATAAGTAGACAGAAAATAATAAAAGCAAAGTTCCTTGTAGCATTAATTTGATACAAAGAAATTAAAACAATTTAGTTATATTTCCTACATGAATAATGAAATTCTTATATGGTGAGCTACTATACAATAATTAATATTGTGATTTGGGAGAATATGCTTTTCACTATTAAAAATACTCATGGTATGTGGATGCTAACTCACGATGGAGGGAGTTGGGAAGAATAGAAGTATTTTGGATTAGATAAAGGGGAATGAAGGGAAAAAAGGGGAAATAGAAGTAGGAAAGATAGCAAAATGAATTGGATATTACTTCCCTATATGCCTATATGAATACACAACTAACATAGTTTCATATCATGTGCAAACAGAAGAATGGGAAGTTATATTCCGTATATATAATATGTCAAAATATATTCTACTATTATGTATAACTAATAAGAACAAAAAATGAGATTAAGTAAATCAACATGACTTATGAAAAAAAAAAGTACTCATGGTGAACAAATTATTCTGTTATTTCCAAGAATTTCACACTCTACCAGACCACAAAGCCCCAATAAGACAGCAGCAGTAACTAATTTCCCCCTACATCTCTCTGGTAAAACAAATACTTCAAACATTTCTTTGAAACTGGCATGTCATACCTCAATTTGAAAAGTTCTGTTTCCATCTGTACTTTTTCATACTTTAAATGTGATATTGCATTCTTTGTTTCTGAGAGTTCCTTTTGGAGTGCACTCACTGTATTTTCCATTCTTTTATTTTTTTCCTTATGTCGTTCACAGCAACTCTTTGTTAATTTGTTACATAAGCGGACTGCATTCTGGATTTTCAAGAGGCTAGTAGATTCTGTTTCAAGTAGAAAATAAGAGAGAAATATATGAATACTTTTTGTTGGAGGTGAACGATATTCCTATTACCCTGATCTGATCATTATTCATTATACATATCTATTGAAATATCACCCTTTCCCCCATTAATTTGCATGATTACTTGTGTCAAATAAAAATAAAAATTAATTTAAAAAAGAAAATGTTTTATCAAAACATCTATAATACACATAAATGTGATAAAATGTGAACAGATCTATAAATAAAAAAACAAAACAAAAAACAACAAAATATTACTGAAAAAAATTAAGTAAGACCTAGGTATATGGAAAGACATATATTGTCCTGGAGTCCAAAGATTTATTACTGGCCTAACAAGTCAGCAGACATTCTCATTTTTGAATTGACAAGCTAATTTTTAAAATGTATAAGGAGGGGTAGGGATATAACTCCAGACTTAGAGCAGCCTGAGTTCCATGATCAGCACCAAAAAGAAAAAGAAAACAAAATCATATGGAAATGCAAAGGATCTGTGATAGCCAAAGGAACCCTCCAAACACAACAAACAACAAAATATGAGGGATAGAAGGGATGATTTCAAGTATTATGAATGTATAGCAATCAAAATGCTGAAATAATGGTCTAAAAGAAGTCTAATAGACAAGGAGAAAACGATGGAACTTAAAGATGTAGACTCACAAATAGCTTCTTTTTGACGAAGGCATAATGAGTGATTTGGAGAAAGGATGGTATCAACATGTGGTTCTTGAACAACTAGTTATCCATATGCACAAACGAACCATACTTATATGTCTAAAAGTGAACTCGAAATGGATCATAGATCTTAAACTAAGAAATAAACCTACACAACTTCTTGAAAAACATGTATGGAAAAATCTTTGACATTTTGTGAGACAAAGATTTCATACACACAAAATCAAAATCCACAATTAAGCAAATTTCATCAAAATTAAAAGCTTTTACTCTCCAAGAGACGCTCCTAAAAGTTTAAGAAGTCCAATCACCAACTGGGGTGGGAATCTTTGCCAAAAGAAATAGCTCATAAAGGAATGAAGTACAGAATATATAATGAAATCTTAAAACTAAATAATAACAAATGACTTAATTTTAAAATGGACAAAGATATTTCAAAACATAGTCCAGTAAAGAAGACATATGTGGAAAATAAGCACATGGAATGATTTAAACACCATTAATCATTATACTAGTGCACAATAGACCACATATATATGTGCACAATAGGCTCTCAATGGAAGGAATTAAATAAAAATAACAAAACAAAACTGACAATACTGTTTGAGAAGAGACTGAGGAACTGGAACACTCATACCCTGCTGATACAAAAATTTTGAAAATGATACAAATATTTTAAAAAACAACTGGCAATTGTTTAGTGGGGAAATATAAAGGGATATTAGAGAATTTTGTGAATGATTATTTGGTAACCATATGTATTATAGTTATTAAATATAATCAATACCTATGTCAGAACTTACTCCATTGAAAATTTTATGTATGTATTATTGATTATATATTGATAATATGTCACTAAAGCTAATGAAAACAGAAAGCTCTATTGCAAAAACAATCTAAGACAGTGGCTGGGACACACAGATGCAGGATAAAACTAGAGGAGTCATGTCTTTATTGAAATGAGTAATGATGGTTGGATTTTAAGCAAGGGGTTAATATCAGATCTGATTTTTCCAAAATATAATTGTTACAGAGTAGACTATGATTTGGGGAGACAGAGTGGCAGGGCAATCAGTTCTAAGGTGGGTGGCAGCATTTCAGGTTCAGACAGTGGAAAACTGACCTGTTAATGGTCAAGGCTCAGAGATGTGTAGGAGAGTCAACCAAAAAACTGGGATTACCATTCAACTAAGCAGAGCACACTTGGAATTATCATAGCTCTTTGGCTCACAGTGCACAATGGTTCTCATTTTATTTTTCTGTAAAGCATATTTCTGACATGGGCAGCACCTGAACACATCAGTATTCAATGGCGCTAAACAGTGAGTGGATATGTGATGAAAATATGCATGAAAAGGCCTTATGTGCATGCAATGCTCATACCTTTACACTCCAACTTAAGTTGTTCAATTAACAGCAAAATATTCTCATAATCAGGATAATGCAATTCACAGTCCCCTGAGGCTGTTTCAGAGACCTGAGTTAAGTCATTGTCATCCACAGCATTTGTTTGTTTATTGACCTACGATATGAAAAAACTATTAAAATTTGTACCCCAAATATTTATGCCATAACTAATGTGCAGAGGTAACAATAATCCATTTTTATATAAGCTGAATCATAGGCACTTCTTCAAAGAATTGTCAAAAAATACTTTTTCTCTCTCATTTTTCAAAGAAAATGGCATCATGACAAAAGAGTCTTTTCACCTTGCATGTGTATTTTTTTAAATTTATAGTTTTTCAATGTATCACTTTTCCATTTAAAGCATAGTTTTCATTAAAACATTATTTGTATTATAATACCTTTTTCTTGTCTGTAGAAGTATTCCTTGTGGGCCTAAAAAATACATAAAATACTTTAAAGCATATATAAAATATAAAAAAACACTAAGAATATCTGCAACTATTATGTTTTCATGTAAAGTCACTACCTTTGTAATATATTACTCCTACTTACAAAATTTTATAGTCTTTTTAAGATGCAATTGTTTTCTACAAAAGGGATTTAGCTATAAAGAAATGCATTAAGGGAAAAAGAAAACCACTACTACTAATGTCATAGCAGATAATTGAGTTTAGGTCAAATATTCTCACACCAAAGCAAAAGAAAAAACATGTCAGTTGTATTTCATGATACAAGGAAATATGTGAGATTTCTGTTAATGCTGCTTTCTATGAAAACATATTAAACAAGCAATGGAACCCATTTGGAATATATTATGAAGTCCTTATATGAGGTGAAACTTTTCTTCAATGATGATGAAGTTGACTTTTGCAGTACATACTGTGCAATTACTATAAGCACTATATGTATGCTAAACTTGAATCAAACCACCCAACAATTTTGAGAAATACATATTAGGTATTTTAGGCATCAAAGGATGAATAATTTGCCCAATGCCATATACAGAGTCAGTGACAGACCATAACTTGTATTTTACAATATGGTGTGAAACGCATATTGATCTTCAAGTATTTTTAGGTTATTTAATTAAGTGAATGAATTTATGTTATCATTCCATTTCTGATTATAATTACAAAAAGCAATTTCTGAAACTTACAAATATTTCTTTTTTAATTTCTTTTTTTAATTTTTAAATTTATTCTAATTAGTCATATAATTTAGTAGAATGCATTTACACATTTTGATAGATCATACATAAATGGAGTATAATTTCTCTGATTATACATATTGTAAGATCACATAGGTCATGCAGTCATGTATGTACATGGGGTAATAATATGTTTCACACTATGATCCTTCCTATCCCCGTATGCCTTCTCCTTCCTTCGCTTTCTTCTATCTAATATAAAGAAACACTATCATCCCTATCCCCCACTTACTGCGAATTAGCATCTGCATATCAGCATTTGACCCAGTTATCCCACTCTTTGGTTGATGCCCAAAGGATTTAAAATCAGCATACTACAATGACACAGTCACATCAATGTTTATAGCAGCTCGACTCACAGTAGCTAACTATGGAACCAACCTAGGTGCCCTTCAACAGATGGATTGAATGTTACTCAGCTTTAAAGAAGGATGAAATTATGGTATTTGCTGGTAAATGGATGGATTTAGAGAATATCATGCTAAGTGAAATAAGCCAAACACAAATATTTCTTTAAATAAAATACTTTATACCTAGACAATTCCAGTAATCAACTTTCAGTAAATTAACAGTGTTCACTGACAGGCATCATCCACCTATTCAACTGCTTATTTGTGCATTCAATAAACACCTATTTAGCATACAATAAATATCAATGACACTGTTGTCAGAGGGGAGAAATATATAATGAAAAAGTAGTACTCTGCTAGATTTTTAATAGTTCACTTCCCTGTTCCACCAAAACATCCTCCCCAGAGTCTAAACGAATATAAAATAGATGCACCTGCTATTTTAGAGTACCTCAGAAAAATAATAACTACCCATCATGAAACTGTGTCCAAGGCACATGGAATGATGATGATATCTATTCAGTAGAGCCTCCATATCTGTATGATTTTTATTGCATACTTTAAAAAAAAAACTTATTCACAATAGTTTAAATTTTAGCTCCTCAATTGAGTGCTCAATTACATTAGGATATTCCATTTCCAAGCCAATTCAGAATGAACAACAAACTCTTACCACAAAAATATAAATGAATACAAGTTCTTAGGACAATTGCTTTACTATATATAAATACTTCAAGATAATGATCAAGCTTTCTAATACTTTACAAAATTAAATTGAATGCACATGTTATTTTGTGCAGAACCATTTCCAACAGCATGCAGACATACTATAAAAGATACTATTTTCAAAGAAAAGAAACTCTTGAATCAATATTCTTCTTCAGTTATTACCCTTTTCTCTTTTGCTTTCGCAGTGATAATTCCTTATGGGTTTGTCTACATTTATCCACTATAGTCAGGCTTCCATGGAAATCATGTATTATAATTGCTGCCTGGCAGACCAATTGCCCTTATTTTCATCAAATTTTCAGCACCATTGATAGAGTATTCTCTTTCTAAGCCTCAGATTCTACTATTAGGTTTTATTTCCAGAAAAAGTAGCAACTTCTAACATCCCTTCATAGGGAAATAAAGAATTAATCAATTTTAATTTCATTCTTATGTGCTTCACAAAAGTGCAACCACATTTCACTTGCAATAGACCTCCAGGTACATGTATAAATATAATACTATTTAATTTATATGAAGTTTTAAAATTGCAAGAAATGTAAAACACAAAAGAATAATTTATCTTGGTGACACTGTTTCTTTGAAAATACCCATATCTCATTTTACATAGTTAAAAACAACACTATTCTGATTGTTATTATTTTGTTTAAAAATAATATGATTTCATAAATTTTATAGATTCTTATTCTGGTATGTAATATTTATGTAAGGAGCTGGATTTATCAACAGCCACTGTAATTACCTTTATATGGAACAAATTCATGGAATAGTAACCTGATATAATTAACATATACCTACACAAATTTACAAAGAGCCTGAAAATATTCCCTGAATATTAAAGCATCAACATCTGACCATGTACCTCTCAAAGTACCAAACTAAGACATAAAAATAATTATTTACCAAAAAGTTATATAGATCTTATTCTAGTTAATACTAAACAACATAAAAAGGTAATATTTTTTCAGAGGAATGTTTAAACAATTACTCTCCAGCCACTAAATCTACAATTATAGAATATGAAATTGTTTTAATTTTGAAGAATTCATGGAGCAACTTTTAAACAGAAAACAGATTAAAATTGCCTCAAACTTAGGAAAAACCTAACCTACATTAAACAGCAGAGATCTACTATGCTATACACTGTATTAATAATTATAATTGTATAAAAATTATAATAACTTGAATGGAGTAGTAATTACATAGACTATGTAGTTCTAAAGTTACACAAATGCTTCATAAACTTGCATGTCCAAGCTAATCTTTGTACCATTCTAATTTTAGTATATTATATGTGCTGCTGGAGTGAGCTACAGACACTAATATCTATAAGAGATGTCACTCTACAACTATACAGACTTGATAGTCCACAAAGCCTAAAATAGTTACATGACTACACAGAAAAAGTTTGCCATTTCCCTATTCATTATATGCAATTTTAGTACATTTTACCCAAACATATATATATATCAATATTCTTTACATATAACTATCTGTGGGGGGTTCCCTCTGCCATGTCCCCCATGGAAGAGGAAAGAGTTAACTGCCCGAGGAGTGTGTTCTACTCAATGAACACACAAAAGCCAATACTCTTTTTATGAGAGGGGGTGTGATGGGTCTGCCCATACCAGCTCTGGCCTCTTAAAACAACTTGCCCAACTCTCTTTTATTTATACACATGCAGGTAAAGGGGACCAGGAATGAGAGGAGCTTCTTCTGTGATGGACAGGATAGGATGGAGTTAGGGAAGTCATCCTCTTAGGGGGAAAATTCCAGAAAGAGACAGGGAACCACTCCCATACAGTGCCATATACTTCCCGGCAATTCCTAGAAGCTAGGCCTCTGTGTCACATGGCTCAACCTAGTCCAATTCTGCTAAATAAGAATGACTTCCCACAATGATCTTTCATGTACATTAGTATGTGTAAAATATAGTCACCTATTACAATATATAATGTACAATTAACTCCCTTATCATATATATGTGTGTACATATTTGCAAGTCATGGTTTCCAGTCCCCAATGAATCCAATCCCCAAAGTGAAGCTGTTAGATTAAAAGGATGTTATATTGGAAATTTTGTTACATGCTACCAAATTACCCTTCAAAAAGTACCTTCCAATTTCATTTACTAAGTTTGTGAGAATGTCATTTCCTCAAATTTCCAAACTTGTTTATTTTTTGAATAGACTACATATCAATATACTTGAACATCTAGTTTCATCATCTTAATCTACATTAAGGTTAAATAGACCAAGTAAAAGCATGAAATTTTTGAGTATTAGAATGAATATAGCCTAAATTATAATTCATTTTATAGGTGAATATAAATTATCTACAGTGAAAGATTCTCATAGGCTTACTGATCATGTTCTTTCTCCTTAGTAGGAAGCAGGTTATCAGGTTGGGTACTCTTTCTGTGTTGATTTACTCCAACAGGACCAGCAGTCACACCATCACATTTCATTGACAAGTTCATTTCACGACTTCCAAGCTTTGTCCTCTGTTCTTTAACCTTTCATGAAAGTTTGATATGAAGATAACTGGTACTTTTCAACAAAGAACATTTTTTTTTCAGTTTTCATTGATATTAGAATTTGACTCAATTTAATTGTTATGATTTCAATCCATAAAAAATAATGCTGAACTTACTTTACTAAAATATTTGTAAATTCTGCTTCATTTCTGTTTGAGTGAAAAAACAATTTCCCAAAACTTAAAAGGAGCAATTATTAATTCTATGCTTTAATTTCATCCTCTCTTTGCCACATAATACTTTCACTTCCTGTGTGACTGGCAGAAGGAAAAACAAAAGACACTAAGTGTGTCATCTTCTGTCTTTGCTACCTGATCTAACATGAAACAGTTCAGAGAATTTAACTTTAGGGGACTTGAAGAACAATGGCAGCTTTCCCCTTTCTACACGAAGTTACTCTTTCCCACATTGTCCTTCACTGTGTTTTGTTTTTTTCCTTCTCATTTGTATCCTGGGACATAAAAAAACGTGAAGGTGCTTACTGAAGTATAAGACCAAAGTGTGCCACAGCAGGAGAGGCACAGTGAAGCTGCTGAGTTGCTACTCTGGAACTCTGGAATATGAGCTGCTTCTCTGATTTCAAGTTCGATAACTATAAAATTGCACAGCTGGAGGATGTAGAAGTCATTACTTACTTTAGCCCCATTTGCTACTCGTAGTAGGAGTAAAACCAAGAAAGGTTAAATGATTCCTTCAAAGCTTCTGAGTGGTGTGACCTAGCATTTTATGGCCCCCAAAATTAGGGTACAAGTCCATCAATTCTATCAAGCTGGATCAAAACCTTTCATCAAATCAGTCAGATAAATTTCATTAAATCAGATAAATTAAAAGTGTCACTTAGGCAAGGTTATTTAATATGTTCCAGGGGAATGGAAAACCTCATCTACTTTTAGAGGATATTTTTCCTTTTTTTTTTTTTTTTTCTATTTCAAAATTTCAATGTACCTCAGAACTTAGTTTTCTACTTTGAAGTCAAACATAAAATTTTTGACTGAGATTTTATGCTACTTAAGGGACGAAAATCATACAAGTCAACACTTACCAAACTTTTTCAAACAACATATGTAAAGATATGATTCAATAAACATGTTCAAGAATAGAATTTTTTTAAAATGTAGAAGTACATACACTTGTTTTAAAATTATTTAAAGTTGTATTGGAATTATACTTTCAATGCACTTAAAGAGATAAATTTGTAACCAGGAAAGCACAATGAACTTATTAGTTTAGCTGGAAATATTAGTTGGGATTCTCAAACCAAGATACATTTTTATATCCCGTGTCACCCCATCCTTCTTATTTTCATAGTTGTTGTTTTAAATATAAGCAATTTATCTTTAAAGTGATAGAACAAAATACCGACAGCCAATAAACACTGTTTACAAACTTCCTCTAGGCTTATCTTGATTCACAAGGTCACAGGGTATAGGGCTAATTCCCATTCATGTGCCACTTTGAAGAATGACAGAAAGATTTCAGATGATTAAGGAGCAAAGATCATGACAGCATTTCCACAACTTTAAGACTCAAATTTAATCTTACCTTCTACATCATGTAATAAGGTTATACACATGGAAACACAAACAATAGGAAAATTAAAGCCTCAATCCCAAAGTTAAAAAATTAACTAAGTTACTGTAGATTGTAAAGTTATTTTAACTGTGATAACCAGCTAAAATGATTTTAATATTTAATATCAAATATCAAATTACAATTTAATGATTCTAAAGGCCAAGTCTGAAAGATAATTTCATTTGGCCTAAACTTTGCTATTAGAACAAATAAAAATATTAAAGCACAATATATGTTTTAATTTTAACATACCTCTGATTGCTTACTTTCGTGGCCACCAGGTCTTGTCTGCTTTTCTGATGTTACTGCAATGCCCGCTTTTAGTGACAAACCCACATGTTTAGTTAATATGAACTACTTAGAACAGTTAGATAAAACTGATATCCTTCATAAAAACAAAAAATGACTAAAAATTATACTAATAATTTATTTTTATTTTCCCATTTCAGAATTTAAACTAAACTTAGTTCAATGAATATATACTACTTTAGGACATAATTCTAATTATGCAACATTTCAACAAATCGATTGAAGTGATACTAAATGTCACCATATTCAAGGCACACAAAGAGCTCAGAGAGTCACCCATAAATCATTAAACTGATATAAAAGGTACAAATCCTCAGAAACAAAATTTTAAAGTACCAAAGAAACACATCAATGTACCCCGTATCTATTTTCCTTCCATCTTCTCTTCTTCCTCTTCCTCCTCCTCTTCCTCCACCTCCTCCTTCTCCTCCTCCTCCTTCTTCTTCTCTCTCTCTCTCTCTCTCTCTCTCTCTCTCTCTCTCTCTCTCTCTCTCTCTCTCTCTCATACTGGAGATTAAACCCATGGGCACTTAACCACTGAGCCACATTTCCAGCCTTTTTTGTCATTTTGAGACAGGGTCTTGCTAAGTTGCTTAGGGTCTCACTAAGTTGCTGAGACTGACCTTGAACTTGCAATCCTCCTATCTCAGTCTCCCAAGTGGCTGGGATTACATACCCTGTATCTTTCTAATGTTTCTTTACCATTTGAACTGTAAACTGTTTTGGAATCTATTATGCCTGTTGCCCTTGCTCTTAAGGAACAATCTTTTACGTCATCTTTGTGCAAACTGTCCATTTATTGGACTCAATAATTATTCATTTTCTGCTAAATTCTGGGCACTGGGGTTTAAAGACTACAAATAAGAGGTGTCAAGGATTGCTTTTCCAGAGGTAGTGCCTGAGTGGGGACTTCGAGTATGAGGTTAGGGGACGGAGGGTAGGAAAGGGTGAGATCCTGAAAGGAAGTAGCAAAAGATGAAAAGGAGTATCAAATGGGTTTGTACTTGTCTGACAATGAGGACTGGTGAGGAGGACTACATCAGCAGGCTAGTAATGCAAGAGAAAAGGGAAGACAGAAGAGGTGGATAAAGATGTAGAGATGGCAACACTGAGGGGACAGGGATCTTAATGTTGCAAAGGGTGGTTCATGGTCAGATTTGCATAGGGAACAGGTCACTCTAAAGCTGTGGGGAGGAAGAATTCAATGAGCACATGTGAATAAGGGAGATGTATTAGTAGAAGGCAAGAGAGGAAAATAAAGCTGGTGCAGCCCTGAACTTAGTTAATACACAAGATTATAGGTGTGCATTATTCAATGTTTTTTTCCTAAATGAATAAATGTATAAGCCTAAGGTCCTGGACAACTAGACCATGCTCATTACTTGACAAAAGTTATCAAACAAAATGTGTAATGAACTACACAAATTGTTTGAGCGACTTTCATTTACTTTGTAGTTTTTCTGCTCACTTAGGTGAACCTTCAGGCATTTTGTCTTAAATTACCTGCTTTTCCATCTACTAAATGCATCAAAAAGGAAAAGCAGGGTTAGAAGTATACCCCCCAATGGTAAACATTGTTCTTAGTTTTCATGAGGCCCTAGGTTCAATGACCTAACCCACACGCTAAAAAGAAGTTATTAAAAAATAAAAAAAGATATCTACTGACCCTACTATCAATGTATATTTTAACTAGATGTAGTCGTCATAAAACTGGAGATAATTTCTCCTAAGGTTAATGTAATGGAGCATGTATACTAACTCCTAAATTTAAGAATCTGAAAATATACACAACCAACAATTTTAGCTACATGATCAGGGAAGAAAATAATAAAACTCATAGAATATTTCATCCTGTTGTGGTTACACAAATCACTTAGTGACACAAGTAACTATGTCATAGTATTCATTTACTAAAATACTATGAAAATTAAATGAAATCTGCTTTTATACCAAGTCTGTTTTTCTCTATAGGGATTATAGAGGAAACATATAATTGCACACTAATTGAAAAAGCTTTTTCTCATTTATATAAATACATAGGATTTTCAGGAGTCAAAAAATAAATAAATGGACATTTTCTTCAGAAAATACTGATTCAAGTTGTAAATTCATACAATTAATTTCTTCAATGATCTGAATTCAAAACTATTGAAAAAGAAATCAAGAAAAATATAAATGTATTAAGTTTTAAAATGGTGCTTTAGATCACAACATTTCTACTCTTTTTTTATCTAGTGTAGGAACACCAAGAGTAATTCACCTTCAGAAGTCTTACCTGCTTTTTTATTTTTAAAAATTTCACTTTTCTTTTCTTCATGTGCAGAAGCTATTATCTTGCTGCCATATAGAAAAAAGTGATAGATGAAATTAGTATTTTAATGCCGATCTGAAAAATATTTAGAAAATATTTTAAATTCTTAAGAGTGGACCAGACAAGATCAAAGCTACTATTGGAATTTTATCCCATATGCTTCCAATTTCCAAAGTCTACAAATATGTTACTAAGATAGTAATTAAGAGAAAAAAACATAAAATGGAAGAGACTTGAATTGAGGGCAATACAGCTCACAAACTAACTAGATAAGTGTGATACAAAAAGTTTCCTGAACTCAGATATTTTAGCTTATAAGGAATAGCTTTACTTGTTCTTGGACAAGTCATTTCTCCCAGGTTCAAAGTCCTCTTTTGAAAATACCAATTTTACTTCTTTTGTTAAACAGCTTGGTATGAAGATTTAGTGAGATATTTTAAGAACATGCTCAGAGAAATATTAACATAATAGAAAAAATTGTTCTTTAATGCTTTAAATCCCAAATAAGAAGTAATGTGTGTTTTTGCACATGTTGTAATATTTCAATATTAAAGAAATCAGAAAATATTAAGTTGTAACTTTGTCTGTTAGCTGATTTGTGTGTCTGGAAATTCAGAGAAAGTCAGTTATTTAATGATTTGTAACTATTTATAGATATATTATTCCATTAAATTAGATAACATATTATTCCCTATTATTGAACTAATCAACCACATAAGTGGCAGAAATATAATAAATGTCAAGACATGTCTTTGATGGCTATTATTCCTTCCCTACCTACTCAAATCTGAACCAGGAGCTCTTTGTTAGAATGATGCTGAATCTCCACATTTATCTCCAAGTACTTGGAACATAAAAGCCTTCTTTATATAGAAATAGTGGCGAAACATGATGGAGTTTAGCTCTCTTAAACCCAAGTCTTCTTTGATTTCAGAAAATTCTGCTGAATGTCTTTCTCATGAGGCATATTGATTGGGAGATTTTCATTGCTATGGAAAACTTATCACCTGAGGGGCAATGGAATGTTGGCACCAACTCTGGGGAAGGAAAATCCTCCCACAATCTAAGGAAAAGTTCTACAGCGATACAAAGGTCCTTTGGGTGCATATCTGGGGCAAAGAAGAAAGTGTGGATTTTTTCCTGAGCATTCCTTGAAACTTTCTGAGAGTTTAGAATGATTCTAAATCATGGGTGCCTCAAAGAACAACTCACAATGAAGGTCTCCTCTAAGATGTCAGCTCCACTTGAGATTTTCTATAGGTGGTAAGGGTCAGTTTGCTCACTATGGATGTGACTAAAAGTAGGAGGCCCAGCTACCAAAGCACAGTTCTCCTGCTTTGGGAACAATGACTGGGCAAAAAACTTAAGTATATGTGAAATAATAAGAGTTGTAAATTTTAAATCTGAATGTATTACCATGAACAGTGAGAAAAATGGATCAGTTAGTGCAATGTGGTAGGTAAAGATTAATCATTACTGAATTTTAGGACCAGTTTATTTTTGGACATCAGGGATTGAACCCAGACATGCTTTACCACTGATATATCACCCTAACATGTTTTTTGTTTGTTTGTTTGTTTTGAGGCAGGGTATTAGGGCCTCACTAAGTTGCTTGGGCTGACCTTGAACTTGTGATCCTCCTGCCACAGTCTCCCAAGTTGCTTGGATTACAGGTATGCATCACTACACCCATGTACGGTATCAATTTTAAGAGCAACACTGGAGCAACAAAACCAAGAGGAGGATTAACCTGTCCTTTTTTCCTTCCAATCTGCATATGAAAGAGCATTGTCTTACTTGGACTAAAAGAAATGCTTAACTTCTTGTGAAAGCCAAGAAGATGGTGTTGAAGCTATATCCCATGGGAAAGTAACAAGATTTCCTGTTAAGCTTGAACTTTCAAGTCCCAAGTAGATAACTGATACATCAAACATTGACATTATTGGTGTCTTAGGCATAGACATTATACTTGGAAGAAAGAGAAGATGCTAAGATCCCTAAGGATAAAGATTTTTAAAAGACCTGGGGTAAGGGTTGGGAGTGTTGCTCAGTAGTAGTGCACTTGCCTAGCATGCATGAGGCCTTGGGGTCAAACCTCAGTTCTTCCAAAGGGAATAAAGTCCTGAGATTAAAAAAAAAAAAAAAAAAACTCTGCACCCATTGCTACTTTTAAAATGTCTAATTTTTGGCCCATTCTCTAGTATTCTCTGTTTCATGGATGCCTTTAAACAACTATGAGAACTAAGCTGAAATTCACCTTGCTGTATAAGATGAAATTGTTGTAATAATTTGAACCTTCATTTAATATCAACTAGCATTTTATGCAAACACTTACAGATTACAATCATTATCCACTGCATAAAATAATGCGGTCCATCCATAGCAGTCTTCGGAAAAGACATCAATACCTCGCTGAAGAAGAAGACTGACTATGTTTCCTGATTGGTATTTTGCAGCAAGCATGAGGGTTGTTCTAAAATAAAAAATAATTTCAACCTTAGAATTCTAATTAAGTTATTGAAACAGTTAATCTGATCTATATAACCAATCCCATATATTGCCTGTCTCTATAGAAATGACCATTTACACATGCTAACAGACATAAGTATCTGGAGAGTTCAAATGTTCATCTTTGTAAATCAGTGCCAAGGCTAAAAAGAAAAAAACAAACAGGCAATATCTCACCTACTTGGGTCATACATCATACAATTTACTAATTTAATGTCCTCTGGTGGACTATGTTGAGGTCATTTATTTGAAATTATTTTGGATTTAAGGGAGCAATTCTCTACTACTTTTCTAGGCTGATGTTATATATTGTACTTCATGGTCACTTAAGGATCAAATCAATAAAACTGATTTTTAGGATTAAAACAATAATATTAATGGCAATGCTAATAATACTGGTTGTAGGAATTTCACTAGATGATGTTCATAAGCATGTACTAGGCAAAAAACTAAATGTCATTTACATATAATCTTACAATACCCTTCCACTATACATTATCCTCTTTTGAACATCAGAAAACATATTTGTTGGAAAGTAATAACCCCAGGGTTATTATAGCTGTGTACAGCTACAAGTGGAAAAGTTAGCAATTAAGCCTAAACTTGTATAAACCTAAAATCTATCTCTTTTCTCTCTTTCTTCCATCTCACAACTTATCTTGAGTACAGCAAAAGATTATGCAGTTAAGGCTATTATTCTTAAGTCTGTCTACACCAATTAAAAGTAAATATTTCCAAAAGGAATCAATAGTCACTTAGGGAAGACCTAACATCAGTATTCTTCAAGAAAAGCAATCCAAAGACAAATGATTTTAACTCTTATTTATGCTATATGTAGAATTTTTGAAGGTGAAGAGTAAAATAAGCAGAGATTTAAAAATTGTATAAAAAGTTTAGGAAATTGAATATTGAAACAGAGAGCAAACTAAAGTGCATACTTTACAAAGCTAATCTAGCTAATATGAAATCCCTTTAGCTGATAGAAGAACATATGGCCAAAAAAATCAGATTATAGATAACAGACATCAGTCTTCATTGTAAGGGAACATGAAACCTGTTATATGCTGTCTTAGTGTTGACCACCCTTAATAATTGGTAACTGATGGTTTATGTTGAAACATTGCACAATGTCCTAAATATTATAAGTTAATGTTCTCCCTATCAGTTTAATATTTCTGGCTTAAAGGATGGTTACATCATACTAAGGTTTAAAAAAGAAGAGTGAAGGCCTGTACCTTCCCTGAAGATCAGTGGTATGGATATTTGCTCCCTTTTGTATTAAAAAACGTGCCACGTGCTCTCTGTTTTCCCTTAGGCTGAGTAAAAGTGGTGTGAGGCCCTCCTGTGAGAAAACAGAGACAATCAGTGATTTACACAAGTATTATTTTCCAACTGAACTGAAAATCTTATAAATGACCTTGTGACCATAAAATTATAATAGAGAAAACACAGAGTAGCTCTTCCTTCCTAGGCCACTGCACTTTGACAAGTGCTGCTCCTTCCCTTTGAGATGGCCCTACCTGCCTATCGTGGAAACATGAACTCTAGCTTTCTTCACAACTCACTCCAAACACACTGACTCCACTATGGGGTATATGATTGCTCTCCACCTGACCCCAGATCTGCTTGAGGGCAGGGACTACATCTTTGACCTGGATACACCTGAGCCCAAGAACATAGTAGTAAAGGTTTTATGTATTTCCATTGACTGGATGAGCTAAATCTTCATCTCCAGAGAAGGGTTTCTTTATCTCTATTCCAAAGCATATTTACTTTTCCAGAAGTTTCAAACCCCACAGAAAAGCTCTCTTAATCATTTGTTTCAATAGTATTACAAAACTGTGCATCTGTCCTGATTTAATAAACTCTCTAACTTTGTTTAATCTCTATTGGGCAACACTTTTGTGTGTGTGTGTGTGTGTGTGTGGCAATCACTAGTATTTCAAGAATTAAGAGTGTTAGGGAAACAGGTTTGAGAATTTTTAAATAATGTGTAGTTTCCTCCATATGAGGGAGAAATTTAACTTGATTCTTTGTCTTATGCTATCAGCATCCAGAAACTACTGTCAGGCTCTTCTATTCCAAATGGATCACACTAAGGAAATGAGCTGTGTATTTAAAAAAACAAACTTCACTTTAACTTTATTAGTAATAATCTTTGGATTTTTCTCCCCTTAAAACAGGAAAGATTTTCACATAAACTGTTATAAATCTCAGTACAAATTTACTTCCACACTCATAGTGAAAACCTGGGGATCCTAACATAATATACTCTTTTAAAAATCATTTTTATACTGATTTCTTTTAAACTTTCACTGAAAATTTTTTTACTTAAAATACAAATAAGAAATTAAATAGAATAGTTTATCAATACAAATTTTAATACTCATCTATATAGATTATTTTTAGCATATAAAAGCCTCTAAATCACTTGGGTGTTTCAGGTGATTTTCCTGAAGATAAACAATATTGTTGACAATATGCACAATCTATCCAATTAAAACCATGACTAAACTATTAAAACTCATAGATATCTCATGGGACTCTGACCATTTCATTTATGCTTTAGATTTTAAAAAAAGATTTTAAAATAACAAATTTGAATTGTAAAATTTAATCCTATTTCATAGAGATCAACACAAAAGACTGTATTCTTTTCAACTAATATAAGCTATGTTGAAAACCCTAAAATATTTATCAAAATTTTCAATAAAACAGGTGCTATGAACTCAAACGCTTATCAAAGCAAAGTAGTCAGTTGAAGAAAATACTAACTTGGGTTGGAAGCAAGCTGGAGAGCTCATAATCCCCAGAGAAGGGGCATTTTCAACACCCGCTCCAGTAAGGAATACTAGCTCAAAGGAGAACAGATTTGATTCAGAGAACTTGAAACCCATATTTCTGCATGAGACTTCTCAATTTTAAACCTTGTCTCAATTTTCAGAAGGCAGTTTACACAACTATATGCCACATATACGCTAACTCTTGTATGTTTATAAATGTTTATTTCAATATGATTATGTTCAAAATCAAATGTTTGCCTGTGACACTTTTCCCTTCATTTCCTTTTTAAATAAATAAAGAAAATCAGGCCCCCAAATGTCATAAAACAGATTCAGAATGCCTAAGTTAAGATTTTTCCCAACATTTTTTTATAGTCAAATGTCATTCAATTCTCTGGACTATTAATTAGTTTCATAGGACTGTTGACACTAAATTACTAAAAGGATCTCCATCTGTATTCTTATTAACCTCAGGGTTTGTTGTGTTGAAAACTGCCAGGCTGATCATGCCAGCACTGGAAAAACTCAGCAGACCTTCTGAGATAGTCTACTGCACGACTCCCACTTAACAAAGGCTCATGATTTGCTATTATTCTAATAATAAAAAAAAATACCTACATTGAATCAACATTTGTTGCCACAGTAACCTGGATCACAACCAGAAGACATAAAATCCTTCAAGCACCATCCTTTGTTTATTAAGAGAGGACACATACACATATTTCTAAAGATCTCTTGAGTGGCAGTGAATGACTGATAGTTGAAAAGAAAAGTGTATTATTCAGTAAGCCAATAGATAATGCTTATATACTCATTTTAAGTTCCCAAGTATGAAGGTGGTGAAAGACAAGTGAAAACTGGGTTAATGTTAGGTTAATGTTAAAGGAGAGGATTGAAAGAAATAGTACCTAACCAAACTCTAACTCTTCTAGAGATTTCTTCAGCTTTGGAGATCTGGGATTCATATATGACATGTGCGTATTCAGTGGGTCTTATCTAGAGTCCTATCAGTGTCTGAAGGAAAGATTTGAAATGTGTCTATCCAGGCTTTATTACATTTACTGAACCAAAAACTTCAAGGGAAAGCATAGATTTGTATGTTTTCAAAATTTTCCTCAGGTCATTCTCACGTACAGTTTTAGTGGAGAACAAAGGAGGTAGACAGTCACCACCAACAGTCACCACCTCATTCTCAACTCTGTTCACAGGCAATTCCCTTTATCATTTGGGGATTTGACCAAAAGGATGAAGAGACAAGTCATTTACAGAAAACTCCATAAAAATTTCCTAGGTAGGGGAAGGGGACTAGGTTTTATTCTGTCAAAATAAAAAAGAAAATCTCTCCCATTTCTCAGCAAGGTGGTATAGATTTTAAAGGAAAGTTTAGACTCTTATACAGATGGCTGTGCCTCTGCCCGAATGGATAATTTGACCATGAATTATCTGTTCATCCCTCTTATTTTGTACTTTCTCAACAACTACCCAGTGTCTATCTGGTTTCCTCAAAATCCTCCTAAAATGGATCTCTAGGCATGTTTGAAACTTTGTAACGTTCACAAAAAATTACTATTACCCCAAAATTGAAGAGCACCACATCTATATCCAACCTTAAAAAATGATTTTCCAAAGCAAAACAAACTTCTTAATACTTTCCCTCAATTATGTAATTTCTTTATCAGTCTTCTCATCTCGGATAGCTTTCCATTCCCATTTTTCCCAATTGAAGTCTTACCACTGAGAGGTATAGAACTCATCAACAGTGATGAAATTTCTACTGATTGTCAACAGAAATTGTCAGTAGAATTTTCTGAGTTTTAAAATAAAGCCTATTTACAAGCCAGGTGCAGTGGCACACTACTGAAAGTCCAGAAATTTAGGAGGCTGAGGCAGGAGGATCACAAGTTCCAGGCAACAGGCAACTTAGTGAGACCCTGTCTCAAAGTAAAATACAAAAAGGACAAAAATGGATGGGGATGTATGTAGCTCAGTGGTAGAAAAAGCCCATTTCAAATTGCAAATTCTACTTTCCTGGAAAGTATTCTACCCTTGTTATAATCAAATTTGGTGGAAAATCTATTTGGAAAAAGAAAAATTATACCTTTAACAAAATCCACGCTTTCACAAATATTTGCTGTGAGTGCCTAAAAGAAAGGCATGCCCTCTAGTACTTTTTTAAAAGGGTCAATAATGAAAGTGAAATCTTTGGTATAATTTATTTCAAAATATCTTCACTCAGGAAGTGCCTGTGTTTCTAAAGAAGGAAAATTAACCCCGCAAATGTCATCATGAGAAGAAATGTCAGATATTTTGCAAATAAAGTTGCTTGAGCTATACCTTGTTTTTTGCTTCAATTCTTGCATTGTGCAAAAGCAGTTTTGCTGCTAATAATGTGTTCTTACTGTAGACAGCATAGTGCAGAGGAGTGTTGCCACTGCTGTCCATCACATTTGGATCTGCACCTGACTCCAGCAGAATCATGGCACATTTCTCCTCCCGGCATTGAGCCGCCTGTCAAGATTGCACCAAGAAAGGGATTGTCAGTTCCAGGAATTCAAGATTCACATGCCACAGCTTTTACCAACTAGCCACACTCGAATGAAAAAATGCATCTTGTTCTAGGAATTCTAATCCAATCTGTCTTCAGCTACTATCTACCTTAATCAGAGCTGTGCGGTTGTCACTGTCACGGAGGTCAATGTCACATTTCATCTTTAATAGCAGTTTCACCACTTCTAGATGGCCAAAGGCACAGGCACAATGCAGAGCAGTCCTATGAAAGAAGTTTTCAGGAAATTATAGAAAGCTATCTCACAATACACAATTAGTCATAAAAGTATACCATGTACTTCCTCCACCTTCCAAATAAATATTTAATTCTCTTTGGCAAAAAGTACGATCTTCTTTACATCTTTTGACTCACTACATCAACGGAAAAGCAGCTTATTTGATGGACTGTGTTTTGTGGAGGTTGATGTGCTGAGTATGGAACCCAGCACCCCATGAATTAGGCAAGCACTGTACCCCTAAGGTACATCTCCAACCAAGAACTGTCTAATAGAACAGAAAGTTGAACATGGTCTTTGCAGTTAGCTCAATCTTAGTTGGAGTCTTACTTTCAGTTTTCTTACTTATAAGTTATTGTTTACTCTTTCTATGCCTTTATTTCCTCATCCATAAAATGGTGATTAAAAATAGTAGTTACCAAACAGGACAGCATGAAGAACTAGAAGCAAATATAAGGAGATTCCCTTTATTTCAGAGGCAATGGAGTTGGCAATTTATAAAGTCTAATGGATTCTTCTTAACACTTGCTATTTGAGGTAGTTTTGAGAAAAAGAAATTGCAGCTATATTTAATTTTTTTCTAAAAGATCTTTTAGTGTAATGGAACTGATAAGTAGAGATGTAGACATTTTTTAAAGTGTGGTACAGTACTTACCATTATTTCATCCCTCTTCTTTTAAATTAAATTCCTTCTCTTTTAGGAACACTTAGTAATTTTTCCTATGTCTATAAGTCACTCACAGATCTGCCAAAGAGAACTTTACCCAAGTAAAATTGTAGCTCAGGAGTTAGGGGTATAGCTCAGTAGCAAGGATGCTTGCCTAGCAGTCACAAGGCCCTTGGGTTTGATTCCTAGCGCTGAAGAATAAAGAAATTGCAGCTTAGTGGTTTATTGATTTAAAACAAGCCTCTGCAAATGAAGATATCTGTTATATTTTGTGAGTACATTATTTTTGATTTGGTCAAATTTTGTCTGACATAGGTTTTTATTTTTGTTTGGAGAAAGCGAACTTTACAATGCTTGCTCTTAGGATGGGGTGTAGTTCCATGGTGAAATATGGGTTTAGTATGCCAGACCCTTTGTTCAATTCCAAGCACACCCAAAAGAAATGAAAAAACCATCCAGTTTGCTTTGACGTCATTTTTTAGCTAAGTCATGGACAAATATGTATGAGTAAACATTTGTGTTTACTTCTGGTACTTTTTTCATTTTGTAGTATTGAAAAATTTTATAAAAAGGAGTGTTTTGTGTTCCAAGTGATTGGAGATAAATGTGAAGATTGTCATTCTAACAAAGAGCTCTTGGTTCAGAGTTTGAATAGGTAGAGAAGAAATAGTAGCTATAAAAGAAATGTCTTGACATTTATTGTATTTCTGCCATTGATGTGACTGGTTAGCTCAATAATGGGGAATAGTATTATCTAATTTAATTTTAATCTATGTTCCATCAGGCACTTTAGGTTCATGACCAAAATGTAGTTACATTCCAGGCATGATGGCACATGTCTGTAATCCCAGACACTGGGATCCTGAGACAAGACAATGGCAAATTCCAGACCAATCTGGGCAATTTAGCATTCCTGTTTCAATAAAGATAGATGATAAATAGGTAAGTAGGTAGGTAGATAATGGGCTGGGGCTATAGCCCAGAATTGCCCTTGGGTTCACTTCTCAGTACTGAATAACCACAATGAAAATTGTTTCTCCAAAGAGCTAACAGGCATTTCATTCATGAACAATTTTTTGGTTCCTACTAATATGAAAGTTCAGCACTATGACACTTATGTTGAGTATTTCTGGATTTTCTACTCTGTTCCACTTATTTATCTATTTGGCTCTTAGTAAATGATTAATTTCTGATAATTACAAGCATTTTTGTTAAGTAGAAGGACTAGCCTTCTTGTATATATTTTCTTAGTGTGGTCACAACAGCAAAAACAGCATACGGATCTCAAATCATTAAAGCTTTTTTGTTGCTGTTGTTTATGGAAAATTGATCAACATAGAGTGTCTACTCTGGGAATAACAAATCTTCCTATCCAAGAACAAGGAGCCAGGGCCCAGGTGCTACTGGTGACCCTGGGTACTCTGACAATACCCCACAGCCACAGTCAGGAGCTACAGGGCTGTTACCTGCTGCCTATGCAGGTTGTTTGCCCTCTGAACTCTGTCCATGGCCCCGGTGGCTAAAGGCAGTGCATTGTCATACCTAAATTCATGGAGAAACCTGAATGAATAACATCAGGAAATGGTATTGGAGCAGTAGGAATCAGCAATATTGCACAGGAGACTTTGGGAGATAATGTTGACTGTACCAATGGGAATTATCAACTTTGCATGGGAAACTCTTACTGTAGCCTGCTCAAACTTGGGAAAAAATTGAAAAATAAAGATGAGTTTGATGCTTTGGAAAGTGTGAAAGCTGCCAGTGAATTCCAATGTCCTCAATAAGAGCAAGCAATTAAAGTTAATGAAGCACTTGCTGAAATCCAGGGTTTGTCAACAAATGTTATGAAGATGTTTGGCTGATCAAGGAAATGTTGAGTAATCCTTCAAAAGCTAGAAGAACTGAAAATGAGAGAAAGCATATGAACATTACATAAACTCTACTGAGGAATAAAAATGGAATCCCTGATTAAATCACTGTGAAAATAATTGCATTGCAAAAAAACACCCAGTCATTTCCCAAAGATTCATTGAAAGACTCCCCAGTAAATAACATATACATACGTGTACACTGATAGGTGTTGGATGTAATCAAAGAATTTGTAGTCCTGAAGTTGATGTATTATGGGAAATATTTCTCTCATACAACTTTTTTCAATGCATATAACATTATGGTTTGCAAAGGAAAACTTAAAATTATAACTATATATAACAATTTTGTTAGGCAAATCACTATAAAGTAGCCAATAAAGTTGTTTAGGGAATTTCCTTTTATCAGGGGAATTACAAGTAAAAGGGAAACCAGCTCAAGATTTTTGTTTTGCTGTTCAAAAGACAGCCTGGGCTCTAGACCTCTTCAAACTTTGCCGGTCCCAGATATTGAGGCTGTTCTAGGTGGCCTAAAGCCAAGGATTCTGGTGATCTGAGAGCCAGTCACTGGGCTCCCAACCCTGGCCGATCCTGGAAAGTGCTTGCTTCTTTGGCGTCATACCCCACCAGCATCTCAGGCCACTAGACTCTTGGTTACAGCCTGTTCCAATAACTCTTGGTTATTACCTGTTCATCTCATCTCTATCATTCACACCAATTTCTCCATGAAAGAGGATACTCCGCACTTCAGCTAGGTTGCCGGCCTTTGCAGCATTTTGGATTTTGTTGACACCTTTGTATTCAGTCGGGGGTCTGGGAGAGTAGGGCCTGTCAGACCGCCTCCACCCAAAGCACAGACACTTCATCCTCAGGCTGGTGGAGGAGCCTGAGGGCCCCTGGTCTTTATTTCCCAAGCCCAAAATACTCTTCTTGGCAGAGGCCACAGGTCTCAGAGGCACCTTGCATCCCCCAGACACAACTGTCCCAACAGCAAAGCTCTGCCGTTTTTATCTGTCAACCGCCAGTCCTTGCGAACCAACTTGGACAAACGCCCGCACGTGCCAGGGCTCTGATTGGCTGAGCATTAAAGCTATTCAGCGCGCATGTGCGAGGCCCTGCGTAGGGCTCACTGCCTCAGCCTTTTCCTTCAAATGTCAAACCTTAGAGTCCTTGCCTAGTACCTGAGAGGCACTAGGTAATTCTCAGCACCGCATTTAAAAAAGGTCCATTGCCAACTAAAAAAATGTTTTTTTAAAAAATGTTAAACCTCAGTGACGTTGACTGAATGCTCCAGTCATTCTCTAAAGACGTGCCCGTGCCTGTGGGAAAGCAGCCCTAGTACATGCCTATTGTTCCCTATATTTCTCTGCCAGTACCTCAGTTGTTCTTCATGGAAATTTAATACATGCAATTATACAAGGCTATTCGGTGAATTCAGAGACACTTGCAATATATGACCTCAAGTGCAAACCTTTGAGGCGAAAGCAGTGCACATTCTCTGGAAGAAATGAAAAAGCAAATCTGCATGCCTCCTGCCCCTCTCCTATAGTCCAGAATTGTCTACATATTTCATTTTATATTCTCTTATTAAACCTTTAATCAGTGCACTATAGGGGGCATGATGCAATAGTTAAGAACATTTCCTTTTTATGTTTTTAACTAACCATTGCCTTGTCTCAACATTCTATCTGTTCTCCCTAGTTAAGATGATGTTTTAGGTATCATTCTGTGGCCCCTGCCCCGCAGGTCTCCATGTCGCCTCCAGTTTCCATTGTCTCCTTCCCTGCTCCACCTCCTCCTATTTCTGGTCCTCCTCCTCCTGCTCTCTATCTAGCCTGCCTTCAGTCACATCCCCAACCCTCAGGACTCACTACTGGGGCCCATCTTTGCCTCTTTTTGCTTGTCTGCCTTCCTTCCTTCCTTCCTTCCTTCCTTCCTTCCTTCCTTCCTTCCTTTCTTCCTTCCTCTTTTCTCCTTTGAGCTGTTCTGGTAGTCCCTGAACTGGCTCTCAACCTTGCACTGAGTAGGTCCTGTTGGCCACAGGGTCACCACCCAGGGTAGCCCCAGTCTAAGGCACAGCTGCCCTAACTCCAACCCCGGCAGTCCAGGGAGGGAGCCCCAGATCTGCTGAGGCAACAGCAAACAAGGCCCATTGCCCCAGCCCCAGGCCTACCTGGCAAGGAAGGACCTGGAAGATGAACAACTGTGGCCAGGCAGAGTAGGGGAAAACCCTTAACCAACTATAGAAGGAGGAGCTGTAGATGCTGTTTGTTAGTGGTCTTCTTCTGGATATCAAACCTCTGAGCAGAGCACTGAATTCTATTCCAAACAATAAAAAAAGAAAAGATTGAAACAAAGAAAGTGAATGGAGTTACAAATACTGAAACACGATGAATAACTGGAATACAGGTGCTCAGAGAAAAATAGATGAATGTAAGCATGTAAATATGTACATTTTTATATACATATATAGGTGTTTTCCTGCTCTGTTCACTGAAAAAGCCAGTGAGAGGAAGCAACCCCAATAGCAATATAGAAATATTTCCCAAATCTTGATTTCTAAGTATGATTTTCCCCTAAAATAAATTAGGGCTTCTAACACAAATGATTTCAGGGTTGGGGCAGATAACAGGAATATCTTATGCCAGAAAGCAAGAATGTACTCAAAGAATAATAGGGTCAGTTCAGTTCAAAAAGTTATTGAGTCAGGGTGGGGATGGGGCTCAGAGGCAGAGCACTTGCCTGCAATGTGTGAGGCCCTGAGTTTGATCAACAATATTGCAAAAACAAAGCAAACCCAAAACTTGTGGAATCACGTTGACATGGCCAACACTGGCCAAATCTTGGTATTGTGTGTAGCAGAATGATTAATTTTATTTCCCCACATCTTTGTGGTTTTGTTTTATTTATAAAGGTAGAAGAAATGAACAAATAAGAATCATCAATTGGCAACTGTCATAGTAATAATTAGACTTAAGCAAGAATCATCAATGAAATACTAAATCTAATGGGTAAAACTTTGTGCAAAAACTATATACTTACAGAGTCCTAAAACATCTCCACACTAGAAAATGTTTAAAATACAATGGGTCCAAGTACTCTGTTCCTAGATGACTCTGCATGCAGGACCTGAACTGTGTTTTGAATGAACTTGTTAATTACAGCTAGGAAAGAACAGAACTGAAGCAATTTGGGCAAGCAGCTTCAACTAACAGGACCACACTTAGTTCTAAGTGAGCACGTTGCTGTTTTTCCCTGATTGAACCTGCAAGATGCAATGTCTCTTCTCAGAGCTTGCAGACTAGGTTTCAATGTTGAAGCATCTGTGCTTTGGTCAATGGCACATCTTTGCAAGATGGATCTGGCACTTCCAGGGAGTTTTCTATAAAAGGATGCTAGTTTGATTTCAATGAAACTTTAAGGAATTGACCTTGCAGTCTCAGTATCTCCCTCTCTTAGAAGGCCTCTTAGAGGATGTAGGTACAAGCGTTTCTGTTCTTATCCCAAAGGTTTATCTGAGGAAGAACAGCACATACAAGTGCATCTGCTAAACAAGTGGGAGAGGCCCTTCCAATGTTAACCCAGATGGGAACTTTCAAGAGTACACTTATACCTCAGCAAGACATTACAATTCTCTCTAGGAGTCTCTGGATTCAGGGTCTGAATTGTGCACTGAAAGTTCCTACTGATGAGAGCTTAGAACAAGCAGCTTCACTTTCAGCAACTCACTTATTCCTAAGTGAGTACACTGTGGTGTGTCCATGGTTGAAGCAGCATGAACCATTACTGATTCTCAGAGCTTGCAGGAAAAGATTAACTTTCAAAACTTCTTGAATTGGTAAAAGCACCTACTTGCAAGTGTGATCTGACACATCCAGAGTGTTTTCAGAAAAAAAAAAAAAATTGTCAGTGCGATTTCAATGAAACTTTTGTGGAATTGACCTTCTTAGAGGTTCAAGATTCTCCTTCTAGAGGGACTGTATAGAGGGAAAAGAGGGGTGGGAGGGGTGGGGGGGAAGGAAAAAATAACAGAATGAATCAAACATCATTACCCTATTTAAATGTATGATTATGCAAATGGTATGCTGTTACTCCATGTACAAACAGAAACAACATGTATCCCATTTGTTTACAATAAAAAAAAGAAAAAAGAAATAAAATAAATCCCCTCGCCTTAAAAAAAAAAAAAAAAAAAAAGATTCTCCTTCTAATGTGCAACACCAAGGTACAAGTGCCAAGAACCTTCATGTTCATGTTCACTTAACTGAGGAAATGTAGCACACACAAGAGCTGCTGCTAAACAATTGGAAGAAGCATGACCGAAGTTCACGCAGAGTGAGGTTTCAAAAGGCAATCACACTAGAGCAGCATATAGCAATTCTTCCTAGGAGTTTCTGGATACAGGCTCTGTATTGTGCTCTGAATCTGCTCCTTGAGTAGAGTTAGGAAAGAGCAAAGCTGAAGCAATTTGTGCAAACCGATTCAACCATCAGGAACTCACTTAGTTCTAAAGTGAGCAAACTGGTGTTGGGCCCTTGTTGAACTAACATGAAGAATTATCTCTTTGTGAACAAAGTTCATGCTGAGTGACATTTCGACATTTTGAGAGGCACTCACATTTCAGCAGCACAGTACAATTCTTCCGAGTAGAATATGGATACAGTCTGAGTTGTGCTGTGAGTGTGCTTGCTTACAATAGCTATGAAGAGCAGAACTGAGCAGTTTGTGCAAACATTTTCAACTTGCAGGAACTCGCTTCAGTCAAAGTGAGTACACTGGGGTTTGTCCCCTGCTGAACTAGCATGACCCATGTTCTCTTCTCAGAGATTGTTGGCAAGGTTTCAATTTTGGAGCATCAATGCATGGTAAGTATCACTTCTTTACAACCCTGCTCTTGCAATTCAAGGGTTTTCTTTAAAAGGTTGCCAGTTTGATTTCAATGAGACGTTGAGGAACAGATTTTCAGAGCAGTCCCAGTATCTCCCTATAAGTTGGGGATCCTAGGTACAAGTGTTCTCTACAACCATCCTGTTACAATTCCAACGCTTAATAGAGGAAAAGCAGTATATACAAGTGCAGCTCCTAACGAGTGGCAGAAGCTCTTCCAAATTTTAATGACAGGATTTTTCAAGAGTGCACTAGCACTTAAGCAGCACATTGCAATTCTTCCTAGGCGACTGTAGATACTGGGTCTGAATTGTGCTCTGAGTATGTTTGCTGAGAACGGCTAGGAGAGCAGAACTGCTCCAAGTTGCAGGGACACACTTGGTTTCTATGTTAGCACACTGCTATTTTCCCTGGTCAAAGTAGCATGAAGCATTATCTTTTTTTTGGGGGGGGTGGTTTAGGCAAGGTTTCACTTTTGAAATGTCAGTGCTGATAAATGGCTTTTTGTTCCAAGTGGGAGCTAGCATTTCAAGGGAATTTTGAAAAATAATTTTGCAATTTGAATATTTGGGGAATTGCTCTTTTTAATAGTCCCAGTTTCTTTGTCTAATATGGTGTACTGAGGTACAACTGTTTCCTAAGAACCTTCCTGTTCTTATTCTAAATGCTTACCTAAGGATAAGCAGCACATACATGTGCAACTGCTAAATAAGTGGCAAAAGCAGGACCAATGTTTCCCCGACTGACATTTAAAAAAGCACTTCTCACATTGCAATTCTTCCTGGGAGACTATGGATAAAGTGTCTAAATTATGCTCAAAATGTTCTGGCTTACAACAAGTACAGAGAACTGAGAAGTTTGTGTGAGCATCTTCAACTTGCAGGAACTCTAAGCTCTAAGTGAGCACAATGGGGTTAGTCCCTGATTGGACCATCATAAAGCATTAGGGCTTCTCAGATGTTGAAGTAAAAGGTTCAATTTTCATTGTGTGTGCATTGATAAATGGCACTTCTTTGAAAGTGAAATCTCGCAATACAAGGGAGTTTTCTCAGAAAGTTGTTAGTTCAATTTCATTGAAACTTTGGACCACTGACCTCCTTAGTCCAAGTTTCTCCCTCTAATTTGAGCACCTAGGTACAAGTGCTCCGTAAAAGCCTTCTGGTTCTAATTCCAAACACTTTTTCTGAGGAAAGGCAGAACATAAAAGCTGCTAATCAAGGGGCAGAAGCACTTCCAAGGTTCACCCAGAGAGGACATTTCAAGAGTGCACTCACTTTTCAACATCACATTACAAATCTTCCTAGGAGACTCTGGACACAGAGTCAGTATTGCGCTCTGAATGTGCTTTCTGAAAACAGGTACGTAGAGCCGAAGAAAAGCACTTAGGGCAAGGAACTTCAATTTGCAGGAACTCACTTAGTTTTAAGTAAGCACACTTGGGGTTTGTCCGTGTTTGACCAGTCAGAAGCATCACTGCTTTTCAGAGCTTGGAGTAAAATGTTCACTTGTGAAGGATCTTTGAATTGGGAAGGCACAGACTTGCAAGTCTGATCTGGTACTTCAAGGGAGTTTTCTGAAAAAAATTTGCCATGTCAATTTCAATGAAACATTGCCAAAAATGGCTTTGTTAGCAGTTCAGTTTTCTTCCCTTAACTTGAGGCACCTAGGTACAAGTAATCCGTACTTTCATGCTCCTATTCCAAATGATTTCCTGAGGAAAAGCGGCAGATACAAGTACAGCTGCTAAACTAGTGGCAGGAGTAAAACCAAAATTCAGCACAGTGACATTTCAAGAGAAGAGTCAGCAGTCCATCACAATTCTTCTAAGATATTCAGCATACAGAGTCTGAATTGTGCTCTGAATGTTTTTTGCTTCCAAGAGCAGTAAAAGCAGAACAGAAGCAGTTAGTACAAGCAGCTTCAATTTGCATGAACTCACTTGGGTCTAAAGTGAGCACACAGGTGTATGTCCATGGTGGAACCATTGTGAAGCATTATTGCTTCTTAGAAGTTACAGTAAAAATTCCACTTTTGAAGCATCTCTGCATTGGTAAATGCACTTCTTTACAAGTGGGATCTGGCATTTCAAGGGAGTTTTCTATAAAGTTTGTCAATTTAATTTCAATGAAACTTTGAGTAATACATTTATTTATCAATCCCCACTGATTTTGCCTCTAATTGAAAGCATCAACATACAGTTGTTCCCTGAGAAACTTTGTACTCCAAACGTTTACATGAGGAAAAGAATCACATACAAATGCAACTACTAAACAAGTTATAGAAGCATTGACAAACTTCACCTAGAGAGTACACTTCATGAGTGTACTCACTTTCAACATCACATTACAAATCTTCCAAGTAGATTCTAGAAACAGGGTTAGTATTGTGATCTGAATGTTCTTTCTGAGAACAGCTAAATAGAACAGAAGTGAAGCACTTGGTGTAAGCAGCTTCAATTGGCAGGAATTCATTTTGTTCTAAGTGAGCACACTTGGGGTTGTCCCTGGTTGAACCCGCATGAAGCATAATTGCTTCTCAGAGTTTGCAGGAAAAGTTTCACTTTTGAGCATTGGTAAAGGGCGCTTCATTGCAAGCACATTCTGTTAGTTAAAGGGAGTTTTCTGAAAAAGAGTTTGATATAAATGAATCTTTGGGTAATTGACCTTTGAAGCAGTCCCAGTTTCTCCCTCTAACTTGGGACACCGAGGGACAAATGCTCCAAAAAACCATCCTGTTCCAATTCCAACACTTACCTGAGGAAGATAAACAAGGGCAGCTGATAAACAAGTGGGGAAAGTACTTCCAAAGTTCCCCCAGACCGGATAGCTTAGGAGTGCACTCAGACTTCTGGAGCACATTGCAATTCTTCCTCAGAGTCTCTGGACACAGGGTCTGAATCGCACTCTGAATCTGCTTGCTGAGAACAGCTAGGAAGAGGAGTACTGAAGCAATTTCTGCCACCAACCTCAAACTGCAGGAACTCAGTAATGTGAACATCCTGAACAACTGTGATAGGTCAATTTCAATGAAACATTGAGGAACTGACCTTCATAGCAGTTCAAGTTTCTTAGTCAAAATCGGGGCACCTAGATACAAGTATTCCCTAAGAACATTCATATTTCTCTTCTTAAGGCTTATTTGAGGAAAACAGCACATACAAGTGCAGCTGCTAAACCAATGGCAAAAGGACAACAAAAGTTCAGCAGGGTGAAGTTTCAGGAGTCACTCATTTCAGCAGCACAGCAGTTCTTCTTAAGAGACTCTGGGGCTGGGGATATAGCTCAGTTGGTAGAGTGCCTGCCTCGCAAGCACAAAGCACAAGGCTCTGGGTTCAATCCCCAGCACCGAAAAAAAAAAAAAAAAAAGACTCTGGATACAGGTCTCAATTGTGCTTTGAAGGTGCTTTCCTCCATTTGCTATGAATAGTAGAAATGAGCAGTTAGAGCATCTTCAGCTTGCAGGAACTCAGTTCTAAGTGAGTACACTGGGGTTTGTCCATGGTTGAACCAATATGAAGTATTACTGATTCTCAGAGCTTGCAGGAAAATATTAACTTTTGAAGAATCTGGGCTTTGATAAAGAGCTTTGCATTGCAAGCATGCTCTGGAGTTTCAAAAAAAATTTACCAGTGTGATTTCAATGAAAGTTTGGGGAATTTACCCTTATAGTAGTCCAGGGATCTTTCTCTATCTTGGGGCAGCTAGGTGTACGTGATCCCTGTGAACATTTATGTTCCTGTTCCAAACACTTAGTTGAGGAAAAGCAGCACACCTAAGTGCAGCTGCTAAGCAAGTGGCAGAAGCAGGAGCAAAGATCACACAGGGAGGTTTCAAATGTACATTCACACCTTTGGAGCACATAGCAATTCTCCCTTGGTGTCTTTGGATAGAGAGTCTGTATTGTGCTTTGAATCTGCTTGCTGAGGACTGCTTGGAAAGAACATAACTAAAACAATTTGTGCAAGTAGCTACAACTTACAGGAACTCACTGCATTTGAAGTGAGCTCACTGGTATAATTCCCTGGTTGAAGTAGCATGATGCACTATGGCTGCTCAGAGCTTGAAGGCCTGATTTCAATTTTAACTGCCTGTGCTTTGGTAAAAGGCACTTCTTGCAAGTAGGATTTGGCACTTCAATGGAGAATTCTAAAAATGGTTGCCTTTTTGATTTCAATGAAAATTTGGGGAATAGACGTTTATAGCAATCCATGTTTCTCTCTAACTTTAGGCACCTAGGTACAAGTACTCTCTAAGGACCTTCATGTTCCTCTAACAAACTCTTAATTAAGGAAATGCAACACATACAAGTACAGCTGCTGAAAAAGAGATAGAATTACGACCAAAATTCACCCACAGTGACATTTCAAAATCAACTCTTACTTCAGCAGTACATTACAATTCTCCCTAGGAGACTCTGTATATAGGGTCCGAATTGTGCATATTGTGAATATTCTTGCTTACAACAACGACAAAGAGCAGAACAGGAGCAATCAGTTCAAATAGCTTCAATTAGCAGGAACTCACTTGGTTCTAAGCATATTTGTGTTTGTCCATTTGAACCAGCATGAAGCATTATCGCTTCTCAGATTTTGCAGTAAAAGTTTCACTTTTAAGAACCTGTGCATTGGTAAAGGGCACTTTACTGTAAGCAGATTCTGGCAGTTCAAGTGAGTTTTCTGGAAAAGATTGCCAGTTTGATATCAATGTTACTTTGAGGAATTGACCTTTGTTGCACTACCATTTTCTCCCTCTTACTTGGTTGGACCACTAAGGGAAATGTGCTCCCTAAAATCTTCCTGTTCCAATTCCAAACACTGAACTGTGGGAAAATGTGCATCTGCTAACATCCCTAATACTTTGGCAGATGCACTTCCAAAGTTTACATACAGAAAACATTTCAAGAGTGCACTCACAATTCTGCAGTACACTGCAATTCTTGCCAAGAGACAGAGTATAAAGGGTCAGAATTGTGCTCTGAATATGCTTGCTATATAGCCCAGAACAGAAGCATTTTATATCGTGGCTTCAACTTGCAGAATCTCAGTTAGTTCTAATTAAGCACACTGGTGTTTTTCCATCATTGCACTAGTATGATGCATTATCTCTTCTCAGATCATGCAGGGATCATTTCATTTTGAAGAGTCTATGCCTTGGTAAAGGGCTCTTCTTTGCAAGTGGTATCTGTACCTTCAAGGGAGTTTTTTTTTTTTTTTTTAATATTTCTGCAAATTGTGTTTCAATGAAAATTTGGTGAGTTGACTTTTTGGTAGTCCCATGGTCTTTCTTTAACATGGAGTACCTAGATACATGTACTCCCTAAGAACCTTCATCTTCCTATTAAAAATGCTTACTTGAACTTTAGATTATGTAGAAGGATATGAGAGGGAGGGAGTATGAAAAATGGTGGACTGAGACAGACATCATTACCCTATGTACATGTATGATTGCACCAGTGGTATAAATCTACATGGTGTACAACCATAGAAACGAAATGATGTACCCCATTTGTGTACAATGAATCAAAATGCAGTCTGTAAAAAATTAAATGATAAATAAAAATAATAATAATAATAATAATGCTTACCTGTTGAGCACTTGCACATACAAGTGCAGTTGCTAAACAAGAGCAGAGGCACTTCCAAATTTGACCCAGAGAGGACTTTTCAAGAGTGCCCTCACCCTTCAGGAGCACATTGCAATTCTTCATAGGAATCAGGATACAGGTTCTTAGTTTTATCTCTGAATCTGCTACTTAATAACAGGGAAGTTCAGAATTGAAGCAATTTGTGCAAGCAGCTTCAACTTGAAGGAAATCACTGAGAACTGTATTGTTTTTCCCTGGTTCAAGTAACTTGAAACAATGATATCTTCTCAGAGCTTGCAGGCAAGGGTTCAATTTTGAAGCATGAGTGAATTGACAGATAGCACTTCTTTGCAAATATGATCTGCAACTTCAAGGGACTTTTCTATAAAATCTGCCTGTCTAATTTCAGTGAAACTTTGTGGAATAGACCTTCAGAGCACAGCGAGGATCTCCATACGATATCGGCCACCTAGGTATGAGTGTTCCCGAAGAACTATGATTTTCCTCTTCCAAAGGCTTGCAAGAGGAAAAACAGACATAAAAGTGCAGCTGCTATAGAAGAGTCAGAAGCACTTCCAAAGTTTACCCATAAGGAGATTTCAAGAGGGCACTCACAGATCAGCAGTACATTGCAGTTCATCCTAGGAGACTGTTTATATAGTGCTTGAACTGTGCTCTGAATGTGCTTGCTAAGAACATTCAGCTAGGAAAGCAGAACTGAAGCATTTTATGCAAGCAGCTTCAACTTGCAGGAACTCCCTTATTTCTAAGTGAGTACAGAGGGGTTTGTCCCTGTTTGAACTGCCATGTAGCAAGGTTACACTTTTGAAGCATGTGTACATTGGAAAAAGGCACTCTGCAAGAGGTATCTGTCACCTCAAGGGAGTAGTCTATAAAAGTTTTCCAGTTTGATTTCTTTGAAACTCTGGGGAGTAGACCTTTGTATCTCCCTTTATCCTGGTGCAGTTAGGTGCAAGTATTCCCTAAGAACCTTTGTATTCCTACTCCAAAGGCTTACATGAGGAAAAGCAGCACACACAAGTGCCACTGCTAAAGGAGGGGCAGAAACACTTCCAAAGTTCACCAGAGAGGACATTTCTAAAGCTCACTCACACTTCAGCAGCACATTACAATTCTTCCTAAGAGACTCTGGATACAGGCGTAGTATTTTGCTCTGAATTTGCTAGCAGAAAATATCTAGGTAGAGCTGAAGTGAAGCATTTAGTTCAATCAGCTTCAGTTTGTATGACTCACTAGGTGAACGCACACTGGTGTTCATCCATGGTTGAACCAGCATGGAACATTATTGCTACTCTGAGCTGCATATAAATGGTTTACTTTTGAAGCATCTGTGAATTTGTAAAGGTTCATACTTGCAAGTCCGATCTGTCACTTCAAGGGAGTTTTCTGAAAACGTTTGCTAGGTTGATTTCAATGAAACATTGCAGAAATGGCTTTCATAACACTCCAATTTTCTCTATTTTCTGGTACCTAGGTACAAGTGATCTGTAAGGTTCTTCAGGTTCCTCTTCTAAACAATTACCTGAAGAAAAGCAGCAGATACAACTGCAGCTGCTAAACAACTGGCAGAAACATGACCCAAGTTCAGCAGAGTGACATTTAGAGGCACCCATACTTCAGCAGCACATTGCAATTCTTCTCAGGAGTCTCTGGATACAGGGTCTGAGATGTCCTCTGAATCTGCTTAATGAGAACAGCCAGGAAGAGAACTGAGGCAGTTTGTGCAACCAGCTTCATCCTGTAGGAACTCACTTAGATATAAGTGAGAACACTGGAGTTTGTCCCTTGCTGAGACAGGATGAAGCGTGATCTCTTCTCAGAGCTTGTTGGCAAAGTTTCAATTTTGAAAAATCTGTGCATTTGGAAATGGCCCTTCTTTGCATGTGGGATCTGGCAATTCAAGGGAGTTTTCTAAAAACAGCTGCTAGTCAGATTTCAATGAAACTTTGGGGAATAGACATTCATAGCCATCCCAGTATCTCCATATAAGTTGGATCACCTATGTAAAGTGATCTGTAAGAACATTTATGCTCCTATTCCAAACACTTAACTGAAAAAAAAAAAAAAAACAGCATATACAAGTGGAGCTGGTAAATATGTGGCAGAAACACGCCCAAAAGTTCAGCAGAATGAGATTTCAAGAGGCATTCATACTTCAGCAGCAAGTGCAATTCTACTCAGGAGACACTGGGTACAGGTCTGAATTGTGCTCTGAATGTTCTTGCCTAGAATTGTTACCAAGAGCAGTTTCTCCAAGCAACCTCAATATGCAAGAACTTACTTAGTTCAATGTGAGCTCACTGGGTTTTGTTCTTGGTTGAACCACCCTGATGCATTAATGATTCTCAGAACTTGGAGGAATAGGTTCACTTTTGAAATGTCTGTGCATTCTTAAATGGCTCTTCATGGCAAGTGGGTTCTTGTGAGTCAAGGGAATTTTATAGTTTTACTTGCCAATGTGTTTTAAATGAAAATTTGGGCAATTGATCACTTCAATTGTCCCAGGTTCTTCCTCAATCATGGGGCACCTAGATACACGTTCTCCCTAAGAATCTTCATGTTCCTATTCCAAACGCTTACCTAGGGAAAGCAACACATACAAGTGCAGTGGCCGAGAAAGTGCCAGTAGCACTTCCAAAGTTCACCCAGAGGGGAAGTTTCATGTGTGCACTTACACTCAGTAGCACATTGCAATTCTCCCCGGGAGTCTCTGATTAGAGGGTCTGAATTTTCCTTGGAATCTGCTTGCCTGCTGAGGACAACTAAGAAAGCAGAAATTAAGCAATTGGTGCCAACAGCTTCAATTTACAGGAGCTCACTATGTCGGAGGTGAACCCACTGGCATTTGTTCATAGTTGAACTAGCATGATACATTTTCTCTTCTCTGAGCTTGAAGGCTGGTATCAATTTGAAGCACCTGTGCTTTGGTATAGGCACTCTTTGCAAGTGTGTTCTGGTACCTCAGAGATAATTCTATAAATGGTGGCCAGTTTCATTCTGGATGCAGGGTCTGAACTAGGCTCTGAATATACTTGTTGAGAATTTCTAGAAGAGCAGAAATGTAGTGGTTTGTGCAAGCAGCTTTGAACTGCAGGATCTAACTTAGTTTTCAGTGAGTACATTGTGGTTTGTCTTTGGTTGAATCTGCATGGAGCATTATCACTTTTCAGAGCCTGCAGGCAAGTTTTCACTGTTAAAACCTCTGTGCCTTTGAAAACACCAGTTCACTCCATGCTGCTTGGAGTTTTCTGAAACTCAAGGGAGTTTTCTGAAAATGTTTGCTAGTCAGGTGTCAAGGAAACTTTAAGGAAATGCACTTTATAGCAGTCCCAGTTACTTCCTCTAACTTGGGTGCTCCTAGGTTCTGGGGCTCTCTTCCCAGGAAATTCTACGTTTAGGGTCTGAACTGTACTCTGAATGTACAGTGCTGAGAACAGCTAGGAAGAGCAGAACTGAAGCAGTTTCCTCAAGCAGCTTCAACTTGCAGGAAACAGCTTAGTTCTCAGTGAGCACATTTTGATTTGTTCCTGGTTGAACTAACATGTAGCATTACCCCTTGTCAGAACATGCAGTCAATATTTCACTGTTAAAGCTTCTGTGTCATTTGTAAAAGGCAGTTTGTTGCAAGTGGGATATTGCAATTCAAGGCCGTTTTCTGAAATAGATTGCCAATTGGATTACAATTAAACTTTGAGGAATCAACCTTCTTATCAGTCCCCAATTCTACCTCTGACTTGGGGCTTCTAGGTGCAAGTGTTCCTTAAGAATATTCATGTTCTTATTGCAAATGCCTGGCAAAAAGCAGCACACAGAAATGCAGCTGCTGAAGAAGTGGCAGTAGCACATCCAAAGTTCAAAAAAGGAGGATATTTCAAGCGTGCACTCACACTTCAGCAGCACTTTGCAACTTTTCCTAGAACACTCTGAATACAGGATAAGAACTGTGCTCTGTATGTGCTTGCTTAGAACAGCTATGAAGAGAAGATCTTGAAGAAGTTTTCATAAACAGCATCAACTTGCAGGAAGAAATGTAGGTCTCGGTGTTTACTTTGGGGTTTGTGCCTATTTGAACTACCATGAACCATTACCACTTTCTAGAACTTGCAGGCAAAATTTCAATTTTGATATGTTTGTGCCATGGGTAAACAGCAACTTTTTTTTTGTCAGTGGGATTCTATGTTTCAAGAGAGTTTTCTGAAAAATTTTGCTAGTTGGATTTCAATGAAACTTTTGGGAAATGACATTATTAGCAGTCCAAGTTTCTTCCTCTGTTTTGAGGCACTGAGTTAGAATTGCTCTCCTCCTGGGATACTCTGGATGCAGAGCCTGAACTGTGCCTTGAAAATACTTGCTTAGAATAACTAGGAAGAGAAGAACTGAAGCAAATTGTGCAAGCAGCTTCATCTTTCAGGAGCTTAGTTCTCAGGGAGCACATTGCAGATTACCCCTGGTTGAACTAGCATGAAGCAACACAGCTTTTCATTGCTTGCAGGCAAATTTTCACTTTTTTAAAGTTCTGTGTTGTTGCTATCTACCCACATAGAACAAATACTTGTTATTGCTACCTGAAAGATTTACAAGGATTTTTTCTATAGGTGGTATGTCGTTTGAGACATGAGATTTGCTACAGATTCTTTTTGATATCCATGTCAAGAAAAAAGTCTCCTTGTACAGAGAGAAACTATATGTATTCAAGAATATACCTGATACAGAAATTGGTTTTTCTTGGTGTAGAACAACTCAACTGATGCCTTTTAAATGATTGAAGTAGAGAACTGGTTCAGAAGGAATATTGAGTAGTTAGAAGGTGATAAAATCCTTTAAGTACTTTTTGCATTTTCAGATTGTGGTATGGTCAATTCCAAGAGTGTGTGCTGTGAATTTTCTTGAAAACATCTGTTTTGTCTTGTTAGTAAATGTTCATTCAAAACAATGAGAAAGAATGATGTTGGATAGACTATGGATAGTGGTTGTGCATATTTTGTTAAAATTTCTAAAGGAAATAATATTTTCTAGTAAGATTGTGATGGTGGATGGTGGGTTTTATTTTTTGGTTAGATAGCATTTATTACTATGTACCTTTTATATTGGTGCCTATTAGAATATATCAACAATCTAGAAGGCACAACATTTACTAAATTATATCTTCTTTGGGTCAGGAGTAGAGCTCAGGGTTTTACAAGGCTGCAATCAATGTATAATCTGGGCTACATTTTCATTGCAGACTTCCCTGGGAAGTATCTATCTCCTAGTTCATTCAGTGTGTTAGTTCAAATTTGCAAAGATGGTTGTTTATTCCATCTACCTGGATGAATCAACAAAACTGCAAAGACATTGGAAAACAAAACTATGATTTTGGTCTTCACAATACCATTATATGGTCATTGGCGACCATTTCAATCTGACTCCATGACTTTATGACCTGATGCTATTATTCTTTGAGTACATTCTTCTCTCTGGCATTTAAGATACTCCTGGCTTTTGTTTTCTCTGCCCCAGCCCTGGAATTATTTGAGATAGATGTTCTAATTCATTTTCAGGAGAAAGGATACTTAGAAATCCAGATATGGTAACTAATTCCATATTGCTATTGGAGTTGGTTTTGCTCCCAACCTTCCTCAGTGAAGACACATGTGTGTATCCATAAATGCACATATTTCAATGCTTGCTCTCATCTATTTTTCTGTATCAAACATATTGAAAACCAGGAGTGCTTATTACAATTAAACATACCATCCAATCTCTAGATTTCTTCATTTTGATATTTGTTCTGTGTATTTTTCATTTTACTCCATTTTTTTATTCTGCATGTTTTATTAGTTTACTTTTTTATTCTGTAATTTTTGTTATTTATTTTTAATTATGATTGACTGTAGAGTTCATTTCGATAAATTTATACAAACATGGAATATGTGTTATTCTAATTAGGATCCCAGTCTTGTGAATGAACAAAATATGGAGATTCATTGTGATGTATCATATATGTACATAGAAAAATCATGTAAGATTTATCTTACTGTCTTTCCTATTCCTAGGTCCCCTTTCTCTCCCTTTGTATGCACTGAACTTCTACTCTTATCCTCCCTCCCTTGATGTGTGTCAGCATTCATGTATTAGAGAGAACCTTCCAATCTGTGTTTTTGTGGGGTTGGGCTTATTTCATTTAGCATGATAGTCTCCAGAGAGATCCATTTTCTGTCAAACATCAGGAACTCATTCTTTTTTTAGGACTGAGTAAAATTCCATTGTGTCCTTCTTTGTTGTGTGTTTTGGGCTTTCTTATTTTTATAAATTTCTGCGGTATGGCAGAAATTGTATGTAACATCCAGATCAGAGTACCTAACTTTTACATCTATTTAAAATTTAAAGACAAATTTGGTCCATCTGAAGTAGATTTACATTGTGCATTTTGCTATTTGAAGACATATCTGCAGTGCATATTGAAGGAAATAAGATAATTTTCATTGACACCTCTTTGACATTATTTTGTTTGGAGCTGTTTAGTGTTGGCTTCCAGTTATTCACCCTGTTTCTGTATTCGTAACTCCATTCATTTTGCTTCCATCTTTTGGATTTAATTGTTTGGAATGGACCCGAATGCCCTGTGCAGGATTAGCAAGTGCTCTACCACTAGCCACATCTCAGCACTGCAACTCCTTTTTGGAATGGTAACCTGTCTAGTGTATACTAATTTGTTCAATCCTCTTATGCATAATCAGCCTCCTGTGTCTGCCAATACTTCCTTTCATTAAGTAAAAATTGAAATTACTCTTTCTCTTTTCGTGCTCTGAGAGCATGAAATATCCGTCAAGGCCCACGTTCTAGGCGTCTGTTCCTCAGGTTCTCACTTTGGCAATGTGATGGAAACCGTAAAGTAGTGGGTCTTGGTTGGATGTTAAAGTCCTAGGGTTTTTTCTCTGGAACAGGATTGTGGAACCCTTGCTCACCCTGTCCCTTTTTTGCTTCCTGACCACCAAAACATGAGCAATGGACTCCACCATGGAATCCCTGGCATGATTTATTGCCTCAACTCAGGCTTCAAAGCATGTGGGCCCACCCTGGAGAGAGAGATGCAAGTCTGCATAATAAAATAAAGCATTTGAATTTTGAAGTTTATTGCCTCAATTATTTTTTATAGTCACAGAATGCTAAAGAACATAATGAAATTTGACTGTGTTCTCTTAATAAACTATCATTTTCTTATTTGAATATTTATTCTGTAAGTATTTATTTTCTACTTAGAAGCACCACTTTTAAATAGCAACACTCTGGTATCCTATGTTCTGTCATTTTATTTACTTTTCTTTTGCTGCTGAGAAATGATGTTGGATAAACAGGGGATAGTAGATGTGCATGTTTTGTTGAAATTTCAAAGAAATAGAGTTTTCAGGAATTATGTAGATTGTGGGTTTTATTGTTTGGGTAGATTGCCTTTAATATTATGTAAGTTTTATATGGATACATATTAGAATATAAAAACAGTCTAGAAGATAGAACATATCATAGCTTTACTATATCATAGCTTCCTTTTGTTAGGACTGTGGGGGCTTGACTGAGTCCTTTCCTCAGTGTCTCCCACAGCTGCAGTCAAAGTATAACCAGGGCCGTACTGTTTTTCTTTTAATTTTTAAATTTGTTCTAATTAGTTATATATGACAGTAGAATGCATTTATGCATTTTGATAAACCATACATAAATTGAGTATAATTTCTCATTGTACATATTTTAGGATCACATCGGTCATGCAGTCATATATGTGCATGAAGTAATAATGTCTGTTTCACTCTGCTATCCTTCCTACCCACATCCTCTTCCCCTCCCTTCACTCCTCTCTACCTAATGTAAAGTAGCTCTATTCTTCCCTAGTGCCCCCGCCAGCGCCTTGTGAATTAGCATCCACATATCACAGAAAACATTTGGCTTTTGGTTTTTTGGGTTTGGCTTATTTCACTTAGCATGATATTCTCCAACTCCATCCATTTATCATTTTCAAACTTGACTAGGAAGAATCTCCTAGTTTATTCAGTGTTAGTGTCAGTTTCCTGTGATGCTTTCTCTTATTTTTATTCTGGTTACCTTTTGATATTATTAATAAATGGTAGAGCAACCTGTGATTATTGGGTTGCCTGTTTTCTGTTGTTTTTCTTGATAGCTCTGGTGGCAGGCCTGTTCCTACTCCTATCTTTTCCAAATAGCAAAGGGAGTCTTCTTGGAAGGACATAATGAAGTAATTAAAGGGAGTTTCTGCATACTTTCCATTATTCTACCAGTTTCTATGGTATATGAAACCTATAGATTTTGCCCTTTTAATTATAAGAACACACAAATTGTGGATTGAGAGAGTAAAAGCAAATGATCATGTATAGTTTAAAGGTAAAAGGTGTCAAAAAATAGAGGGACACAGGGTATTTCTGCCTTATGAACCCCTGGCAGAAAACTATAGAAAAACATGAATAAGGGGCTGGGGAGATAGCACAGTCGGTAGAGTGCTTGCCTTGCAAGCACAAGGCCCTGAGTTCGCTCCCCAGCACCGCAAAAAAAAAAAAAACATGAATAAGTCCTCTGGCTTCATCTGCCTGTAGTGACTTTAACAAATTTAATGGTCACATAGCTAAACAACATACAACCATGAGATGTGCTATTGAATAATTCTGCTACAGTACTATTCTTAACATTTGCTCAAGTATTTTTTCATGTGGTTGGAGATCACACTTTTCAACTTGGATTTGGGGAATTTTCTCACTCTTCAACATATAAAATTTCCAATACATGTGTAACTTTTTGATTTCACAGTGTGCAAACTTTCACTCTTGGTGTGCCCGCACACCCCCTTTTTCAGAATGTGTCATTTACAAAGTCGTGAAGGCTAGTAACTCATGGGCATATCATGATTGTGCTGTCCTTATTACTTCTAAACACCATCCCACACATTTCTAATGCCCTATGTTTTTCAACCCAAGTGCACCCTGAACCCAGTCTTAGGAAGACATGTTTGAGTCCTAAGACTCAAACCTCCTCTAATACTGTTGCCTGGTGAATAAAACTTTCTTTTGCGAAATACATTGCCTCAGAGATTGGCATATTGGGCTGCGTCTAAAGAACCTGGTTCATTTTCAGAGATAATGGGACAATGTGAAGTCTGCATGGAAATTGGAGGTCAGAATTTGGAATCTGTGTACATTAAGCAAATAAATGGAATAAAATATTAGAAAATTGGAAGATTTTCCTCTTGGGTAAAGATTGGAAAATATGTCTATATTCATGAGAAAAAATATACCTCTATGTTCTCTTCTTGGTGAAATTCCATAATAGAGCCTATCATGTCTGATTTTCCTTACCTATTTTTTCCATCTGCAGCATCACATACAATTCTTCACTATGAAATATTTCTGCTGAAATTTCTACTGCCCAATTTGTGCCTTCTTTAAATACCAGCTAAAGTTATCAGCTCTTCCTTGTTTCTACAAAATGATGACTTAATTTTGCTCTAGTTGTAAAATGAATATGCAAATATGAAAACAATCTCTTACAATGTTCATGGAAAAAAACATACCAACACAATGGGGGAAATTCCAGCCATAACAATGTAAAGCAGTGAGCAGAATTTCTACAATAAAATTAGGCTATTCTGGAAGTGAACTAGTTTCTTTCATTTAGGGATATCATGGTAATCATAAGAGATGATGAAATATTGATGATCCAGTCAAATAAGTTATTTTAATCCAATTTCAACAAAAATCACAGAGTTCTTATTCAATTAGTGCACTGATTAAATCTTCATATTGACCAATGCAGAGGTAAATATTGCCATGAGATAGTGAAAAGGAGCAAGAAGGAGAGCATTATCCTGCTCAGAGACATTAGAACAGAAGTGCACTCATGCAAGCATCACCCAGGGAGTGAAGAAACAGAACTTGAACACAGGAAAAATATCCTTTGACTTTATACAAAAAATAGACGGGTTATTCTTTTGTCATGACAATACCACCAAAATCCTTTTATTTTTGTCATTGATGACATGTACATCACTGGAATTGTATCATTTTGTTTTATACATTAAGTGTTACTTAAGTATGCATTAAAATATATGTTTAAAGCCAGGAACAGTGACAGAAAATCATTCTAATATTCCTATTAGATGCAAATGACTTGAACTACAAACGAAACTAAGCTAAGCACTGTTACTTTTAAAGTCTCAGTTTCTAGAAGTTTATTTTTCAGTCAATACAAAAAGCTCTAGTTCCCACTATTAACTGCCCAAAAATTGTTAAAAAACTGAACAATCTTTGTTAAAGAACAGATTACAAGAAATATTTTCTATGCTCATTTTGAAAATTAAGATTCTGGTAAACATAAAGAATTTAAATACAAATTCATACATGGTGGCTAAAATCTTATCAACTTTCAGTCTAATACAAAATAAATCAACAGTTATTATGTGTAAATTCAAAATTAAAGTTTATAATGGAAATGTCAACAATTGATAATAACTATACATCACTACTGTTGAGATCCAATATATTTCAACCAGGCGCATCAGATGTGAACATCTGATAGACTGCTTTGAAAAGTAAAGCTATTTTAGCTATAAATAAGGAATTCATAAATATAAACAGAGAAATGTCAAAACATTAGGGCCCTTAAAAAAGTGAATGAGATGCAAATGCATTTGATATTGCTCTCTCTAAGCAACTTAACACTAATTTATGAAGCTTTGGTATTACAGTTCTTTTTAAAAGAAAAAAATTTGAACACTGTTGCATACAGTAATTCACTGTATATTTTTTTCATAACAACTATTAATCATTCTATTATCATAATGACAAGACAAATTTTTTTATGTCACCATTACACTCATGCTAGTGATAACAATACTTTCTGTATTATAAATACTACTTGATCTTTTTAAAACACATTACTTAGTATGCTTGGAATAACTGTGCATGCTTAATAAAATAAAATTATAAAACATTCCAAGATTTGTAATTAACAAAAGTACCTATTTTTATACAGTTTACACACAACTTTAAATGTTAGTAATAGAAACAATGAAATAATCTCTTGATATTTAACAATAACAAGACAAACTTCCCAAGACATGCACTACACTCATCTAATAGATTTTGTCATCAATATGATGGTCTTGGCCTCTTAATATGTTCACATTTAAAATCAAGTCCTATTTACTAAAATAATCACAAAGACAATAAACAAAGAGGATCATAAAGAAGGAATACAAGTAACCAGTAATTTTTTTTATCAAAAGAAATACAAATTTTTAAAAATGACACATCATTCTTTAGTTATACTGACAAAGATTAAATACAGGTGTGGGGGGGAGATAATACCTATGGTTGACCAGGGAGTATACAGATAAGCATGGTCACACATACACTACTAAAAGGAAGTGTAAATTGGACAGCCTTTTTGAAGAACAACATGTTAATACTTATCAATGCTCTAAAAGTAAGCCCTTTCAATCAGTCACTCCAATTCTTAAAACTTTCTTAAGGACATAATCCACTGTATATTCTTGACTACAATGCAATCTTCAGATCCTCTTGAGGACTTTGACGTATCTCATAAGGATCTCTCCAGAAAGTCAGCTTGTCATATTTCATCATTCTTTAGTGCTTCAGTAGCCTTGTGAAGTTCCTTAATAACCAATGATAAAGCTTCTGGATAAATTCCTTCTTTACAAAGCCACACACAAATACACAGTATTTCCACATATAAACCAGTGATAAAAATTCTTAAAATCTCAAGCACAACTTCCATGGTCTCCTTCACTGTATTCAGATTCACCACCACCACTGAGGACACCCTGATACCACTACAACACATCATGGCAGAGCTACCTGTTATTTTCTATTTTTTTTTCCTCTGAGCTGAAACAAACACTGTTTTCAAATGACAATGGGAATGTACTTTAAAAATAATAGTAAGCTGAGAAATTTCTTGATTTCTTAGTAGCAAGTACCAAAATGTCACCATGAGCCAAGTAGAGCTGAGGGCATATGCGGGACTTTTAACACTAAAGTGGATTACAGAAAAGGAATTAAGTTGCTGCCTGACCCATTTGCACTTATTTTTTGAGAGGAACACTCTTTCTGGACTTGTGATGACCAGAAATGACTTCTATGCATTTTAATATTGAGTGTAAAATAATGACTGGGAGAAATCTGCAGATTAATCCTATAACAAGTACAACACTGATGTTTTCAACACAACTTGAGCAGATCAATTAAATAGGTGTGAAAATGTCTAGTATCACCAGCAGTTGCAAAACTTAGGACAATTTTACACATGGGTCTCTTCAATATGTCCATTTAAAACATAAGATTCACTGGCTTTGAAAGTCTTGCAGCAAAAGCAACAGTTTCCCTTGCATGTGTCTTCTTGCATCTGCTCTCCCTCTGTGCAGATGCAGTAGGTATTTCCCCAGTGAGCAAAATGGATTCCAGAGCATGGGCCCAATCTTGGGAACTCCAGGTCAGGACAATATTTTTGAAAACATGGGAGTTGTGTGCTGCACATTGCAACCAAGAGGTTGGGTAAAGCCTACCCCTAGCGTGGCAAAATGGACCTGCAAGCCTAACTCTTCCCTTATCAATGAGGTCCATTCTGCTTTTAGCATGAATGTTCTGAGCCAATTCACTGCAAGAAGCTATTCTTATTAACTTAGAATTTTTGGTACATACATGCACACTGCCTTGGAGTCATGCTGACTTCTTTCATGCTTTGTTTAAAACTATCTCCAAATTGTAGTCAGACTATGCATTTATAATTTATTATGATACAGTATAAAACTGCAAAATATTTATGTTATGCAAAATATTTATAATGATTTTCTTTAAGAACAAACAAAGATGTTTGATAGAGATTGTGGTAAAGTCTTGCAGGAACAAATTGTGGACAATGTTGATTCAATCCAGCAGTCTCCAGTGAAGCAGAAATCTGGAGAAGTGTCTCTAGCAACGAAGAACCCAGGTTACCCACAAGACGCATGCCAGAAATCATCACACATCTAGTACACAGCATTCAGTAGATCTGAGGGGACTGCAAACTCCTGAAACTTCACCTATGAGGGAGGAAGCCAGTGCATGTGGGCATCCAGTAGAGCAGGATAGGTGAAGGCAGGAGGAGGTAGTGCAGGAGGCCCACACTTCAGGTTGCCTGGAGGTAAAGAGCAGGTGCTGTGAGCACTCCGGCAATGGGTTGCAGTACAGTATTGGACAGAGGAGTCCTGGCAGGAGTCCTTCCTACGTGGTTCTTGGTCATTTTCATCATTGCTTTAGGAAACTGTAATTGGTCTGTGGATTTTCAGGATGGAAATGGTGTTCATTCAAACTACTCTTTGCAGCTTTGAGCAACTGTCAATACTGACAAAACTTCAGGCAGCTTGAGCAAAGAGGATTGAGCAAAGAATTCTTTTAAGCCATTACCTGGTATGAAAGGCAGATGGAGCTGCTGAGGTTTGATGTCCAGAGGCAGTATTGTGACAAGCAGTGTCAGACTTTCTTCTCTTGAAAGTCCCTGAGGGTGCTTGCCCTCTCCCACTTAGCTGCAGTTGGTCCTCTTCCAGGTGATTCCTCACCTGGCAAGGATAGGGGTGTGTTGCTCCCTTCCTGGCCTGCTGGGGCTGGAGCTTGTGCACCTCTGCCTCAGGCTGGGCCTCCTAAAGGCAGCAATTCTGTTGTGCTTCCAGGACTCAGAGAGAGACTGAGACACATTCTGGGTGCACCACCCTGGGTACATTCCCAGGCAACCACGAGTAACATCAGGGCTGCAATGAATAACAAGGACAAACATGCTGGTATTGAGCCCTGAGAGTTAGGGCTTTGGTCAAGTTGAGGCTCCTGTTGCTGCCCTAGATTACTAGATGCTGAGGAAGTGCAGTCCAGAGGGCAGGATGATGAGGAAGAAAAGGAAGACCAGGACGAGGAGGTAGAGAAGCGGGAAAGACACCTCAGACACCTGCACAGTCTCAGGTATCCTGACAGGGCTAAACTCATCATTTCAACCTAGTGATAACAGCAGAATGTTGAGGCAAATCAATGACCAGTTAAAAGGACAAAAAGAAATGTGCTTAAATGTTGCTCCAGTCCTCAATTACATAGTTAAATGAATTAAAATATATAAAGGGATATTAAAGGTAAAATTAAGGTAATTCTGGACCACAGGAGAAGAGTTGGAGCCATGCAGGTGTACTTTACAAAATTTTTTCCAGAGAATGTGCCCAGTTTTTGCTTCCAAATTAGCTCTTGATACCATGTATTGTGCACGTGTCTCTAAATGCATCTAAAGAGCCTTCCAAAGCTGCATTAATTCAATTCCCCTGGAGACCGTGAAGGGTATGGCAGCTTGTGGCAGAGGAACATAACCAGCAATAGGCAGATTCAAGGAGTCTGATAGGGGAGTTCCTTGGAAACAAGGACTTCAGCATCCTGAATGTCCAATTCTACCTTGAACCCATTCATGCACAAAGTCTGCTTTCCCACAGGCTCGAGCCTGTCTTGAGAATGACAAGAACATTCAGACAACTGCCACTGAGGTTTGGCATTTGAAAAGAAGCTCTGTGGGCCAGGCACAAAGTCTCCCACATGCATGCTGAAGGGCCTTGACATCCCAGCCAATCAGAGTCCTCGAAGAGGCGCTCTCAAGCCTCTGGCCACTGTTGCTTGGCAATGACTGTTTCATAGTTGACAGCTACCAAACTGCAAAGCTCCACTGTTGTGGGCCCTATGGGAAGACTTAGCTGGTTCAACTCTAGGCACTAGTATTGAATTGCAGGGGAGGTTTTAGGCAAGGCAGAGGGAAGATGCCTCTGAGACATGGCCTCAGTCAAGAGGAAGGTTTTTGGTATTTGGACTCAGGCTCAATAGCCCTCTGTTTCCTTCGCTGGCCTGAAAATGAAGTGCTTGAGATTTGGGTAGGGAGGTCTTACAGAGGTCACTCACCCAGATACCAGGTGAGACACAAACCTGTAAACAGTGTACTGAAGGCTGTAAATGTAGGCAAAGTAGCAAAAGTACAGCATATGTTTGCTTGTGTTGAGTGGTAAGAATGACAGAGAATTAAAAGAACAGGTAATAGGACCAAAACCTAGAGGCAAGGGGCCTGAAATGCTGGCAGGGGAACACATAGGAGAAGCAATCGTCAGCAACGTCCAGGTTGTTCTTAGAGGGAGGTGTAGAGCAGTGGTAAAGCGCTGCATCCCCTAACTATTTGTTTGACACAGTATCAGGAAAAAAAGAAACAGACTAAAAGCAAAACCCAATATCTGTCAGTGTATACCCATATAAGCACATTGATGCACCATGTCCGTTCCACACAAGAGAGCATGGTATCATTAAATAGCAACAGAAAACTGCCAAGTCTAATATTTGGCACAGTTTGTCCTCTCTGCTGGAGCTTCCAGGGCTTTTTGAGTGCACATTCTGTTGAGGAACTTTTTTAAAAAGTATTTTTTAGTTATAGGTATACACAATATCTTTACTTATTTTTATGTGGTGCTGAGGATTGAACCCAGTGCCTCACACGTACAAGGCAAGCGGTCTACCACTGAGCTACAACCCCAGACCCTGTTGAGAAACTTTTAGCAATCAGTTTTCTTTCCCTATTTTTGAATATGTCATTAATACAGTCACTCCTCAAAGTTTTATTTAGAGGAATATCCTATGAGAACTGGGATTATGGAGCTAGGACTACAGAGAACAGTTGTTTGTTAAACCTACCACCATATTATTAATGTGCCCTAGACATTGGCCAGGGAGACAGATTGCACACATTCATGGTAGAATGTTGGAAAAATGACAAAACTTGTAAACATACTTCAAAACACAGCCATAGTGAGGAATAAACATAGGTATTTTTCACCAAATCCTTTCAGAGTCCAGCTCTAAAGTTCCACTCAAATGTACTGTTTGAAGGTATTCCACCACACTTAGAGGTTTGGTACAAAGATGCACACTTTCTTGGTCTAACTGTTGATTCTCTTCATAGAATTACCTTCAAATTTTAAAGTAGTTTATGCAATCAATATCATACCATTGATTGATACATTGTAAAACTGCAAAATATTTTTTTTGTTAAGAAAAATTGATGTGTGATACTGGTTTGGGCAGGCACTAAAAGGAAACAAGCTGATAGTGTTGGTTCAAGTCAGGGCTCAGTATTGCAGAAAGTTGGAGAAGCATCCCTATCAGGGAAGATCCCATTAATACCCACAAGTCACATGACCACCATCATCACATACCTGAGACATTATGTTTACATTTTTCAGCAGATAGGAACATCCAACCCTAAGAAGTAGCCTGTGATGGAGTGAGTTAGTGCACATGGGCATGGAGTGGTACAGGATAGGTGAGAGCAGGAGGAGGTAGAGCAGATAGCAACTTCTCTGGTTTAGGAGGCACCAGACCAACACTTCAGGACGCCTGGGGTAAACAGCAGGTGTTCTGAGAACTCTGGCAGAGGAGTCCTGGTGTGTGGAGTCCCTCCTATGAAGTTCTTGTGGAATTTCTCGATTGGACAGGAAACTATTCAAATCACTGTTTGCAGCTTCTGAGCATCTGTCAACACTGAAAAAAAAATGTATAGGCTGCTTAGTCTTGACCCAGAAGAATGCCTTACCTGGTGTGAAAAGCAAATGTAGCTGCTAAGGGTTGCTATCTACAGACAAGCAGTGTCCTGACCTCCTTCTTTTGAAGGTGCATCCCTCTTCCACTTAGCCACAGTTGTTGTTCTTCCTGGTGGTCCCACACCAGGCAAGGATAGGGTCCAATGTTGCCTTCCCAGGTACAGTGCCCCACTTCTGGCCGCTGGGGCTGGAATCTGGCAACAGTGCCTCATCATAGCTAACCCATTGAGAGCCACCCAGTTATTTCCAGGATTCAACATGAGAGAGGTTGAAAGCAGCTGGGTGCCAGCTGTCTGGATACAGTCCCAGACAACCAGGCGTGATACTAAGACAGAAAGGATGGGAGAGGACTCAGGTCCCAGTAGTGAGCCCTGAGAGTTGGGGATGTAGACACATTGAGTCTCCTACTGATTCCAAAATCGACCCACTGCTGAGGAAGTGGAGTTTAAAAGAGCAGGAGTCTGAGGAAAAACGGAAGACCAGGGCAAGAGACCTCAGAGCATTGCTGGGTGTTCCCGGACAGCAAATATGTCATTACAACCTAGCCATAACAGTATGAATGTTGAGACAACTAAATGGCCAGTTGAAAATATAAAATCAGAAATATTCTTAAATCGTGCTCCATGTCCCCAGTGAATAGTACATTAATTTACAATATAGAAGAATATCAAAGGAAGGTACCCTGGGCCATAGGGGCGTGGAAGGAGGCAAGCACATTGACATTTCATTTCTTAGGCGAATGTGTGCTGCTTTCACCTCAACGATTCGCCCTTGATATCATGTATTTTGCACTTGTGGATGAATTCAGCAAAATATACTTGTCTTACTGCATCCGTTGAAATCCCATGGAGACCCGCAGGGGCGCAGTGGCTGGTGGCAGACCAACATAGTAGGCGATGGGCAGAATGAAGGGATTGAATAGGGGTGTGTCCTCGGAGACCAGGCCTTCAGCATCCTGAAGTTTCCCTCTACCTTGAGCCCACTCATGCACAAAGGCTGCTTTCCCACAGACCTGCGACTGCCTTGAGAGAGACTGGAAAGCTCAAGACAACTGTCACTGAGGTGTGACAGTTGAAACTCAGGGCGTCAGTTGTACGCTAAAGGGCGTTGATGCTCCAGCCAATCAGAGTCCTGGAAAGGCGCGCACTCTGACCCTTGGCCGCTTTGCTTGGCAACAACTTTTCCGTGGAGGACAGCTACCAAACCAGAGAGCTCCACTCTTGCGGGTGCTTTGGGGAGACATGGGGGCTCAACTCTAGGCGCTATTATTGGATTGCAGGCGAGGGGGAGGGGAAGTGCTTCTGAAGCCCTGGCCTCTGCCAGAAAGAAGCTTTTTTGGTGTTGGGACTCAGGACCAGGGGTCCTGCGGCTCCTCCACCAGCCTGAGGATGAAGTGCCTGTGCTTTTGACTGGGGAGGTCTTATAGATCCAACTCCCCAGATACTAGGGGAGACACAAACCTGTGAGCAATATGCAGAAGGCTGTGAGTGCAGGCCAGGTAGCCAAAGAGCAGCGTATGTTTGCTTGTGGCAAGAGTAGGGTGAACGACAGAGGTGAAAAGAACAGGTTATAGGGCTGGAACCTAACAGCAAGGCCCTGAGGTGCTGGCAGGGGGACATGTGTGAGCAGAAAGCGAAGTACAGGCTGTTCATAGGGGGAGGACAAGGACAGGGCGGATCTTTCTTCCCCAGGACACTTGGTTTCCTGCCCCAAAACAGCCTCAGCCCCTGAGATCTGCCAAATTTAGAGGGTCCTAGGGTCTAGTCCATCTTGATGAGTAGCCAAATAAAAATTGGGTTTCCATCCACTCATCTTTCACCTGATAGACCCTTTATTGACAAGTTGAAAAGTTGTTACCTAGTAAAATTAAGTATACATGGCATCCCATTTGCATGTAGTCATTTATAAAATCATGTTTCTTATATTGTAGTAAAGTGTCTGATAGAAATATTTCCCATAATTCAGCAAGTTCAGGACTATTATGTTCATGATTAAAGCCAAAATCAATTAGCGTCCACCTATGTGTTTGTGTTTTTTACTGATGAAATTTACAAGGAACCTATGAATATTATTTACATAAAATTCATTTCCCACTGGCTTAAGTATTCCCTCTTCTCTCCTCAGTAGATTAATATTCAGATGCTTTCACTCAATTACAGTTCCTCTATCTTTGAAGCTCTCTCATTTTGATTAGCCAAACATGTTCCTAACATTTGTCACAAGCCCTGGATTCTCTGTAAGTGCTTCCTTAACCTGAATTTCTTGCTCTGATAGAGCAGATTGGAGAGCATTGGCTGCTTTCACACTTTACAAAGTGCCATACACATCTTGCCTTTTCAATTCTACCCCATGTTCAGGCAGACTATAACAAACTTCTCCACAGAGCATCCTGCACAAAATTGGTGATCCCTACTCTTCCTGGTAATATCATTTCCCTGAGTTTCCACAACAATGTTGCTTATTCCCCCTGTTCTTATCATAGTTTGTCTGTGAACTTAGGGAGGGCAGAGCATTGGGTGAACAACATTCCAAAAGAAATTACCTTAGTCACCATGAATGTGGGTAAGTGCAGCAGGCACCCAGCCTGTTCAGGCTGCAGTCAGTGACCTGGAGCTCCAGGTCGTGGCTGTCAGGCGTTGCCAGAGGGTCCAGGGTCACCAGGAATGCCTGGGTCCTGCCTCCATGTTCTTCAATATGAAAGTTCGTTAATTCCAAAGTAGAAACTCCATGTTGATCAGTTTTCCATAGAACAAATCAAACATCAAGGTCTTCATGTCTTTGAACTCTATGTGCTGTATTTTACTGTTGTTACCACAGCACACATTTATCTGCAAGGAGCAAACTTTGCCTTTCTAGTTAACCAAATATGCCCTGAATTTTCATAAAGTAATTGTATAATAATAGATAAAGAATGAAATAAGTGAACAGAAAGTCCAGAAACACCCAAATATCAGTGAATTTTTAGAAGTGTAGTTGGGCTGATATGTCATTTTATTTGTAGTAGAAGAATGATCCATGGATGAATAGCCTGTGAAGTGTTTGGAGAACACTAGGCACCATTTTTGTTTGTTTGTTTGTTTGTTTTTAATAGTTGTTAAGAACATGAAATCGGAGGGTTTTCAAGATGGCGGCCTAGAGGGTGGCTGCATTACGTGTTGCTCCAGAACTCAGGATTCAAGAGAGGAGATATTGAGACGCTTGGGACCAACTCAAAGTAGCCGGGTGACTCTCACCCCCTGGGGGGGCATCCGGATGGGACGGGGGTCCCGGAACGCAGGAAACTTTGTGAAGTAGAACTGCCGGCGAGACGCCCCTCCCCCCGCTGGAGCGCCATAGAGGAGGCCGCTCGGCACAGCGCTGGGACTCGGAGCAGCCACTGGGGCTCCGGCGGCTGCCCGGGGGAGGAGAGGCGGGGAGAACTGTGTGGACTCAGGACACCAGGGCCTGCCCTGAGGAGGAGGAGAGGAGCGTGGCCACTTGGATTTGGAGAGACTGCGCCAGAGCTGCAGGCGGTTGCCAGAGGAGAAGCCGCGCGGCGAGCTGTTTGGAATCAGAACGACGCTTCTGAACACCGGGGCCTGCCCTGAGGACAAGGAGGAAGAGGAGCAGCCGCTTGGATTCGGGCGACTATACGGGAACTACAGGCGGTTGCCAGAGAAGGGGCTGCGTGGCGAGCTGTTTGGACCCTGACCACTTCTGAACCCCGGGGCCTGCCCGGAGGAGTAGGAGGAGGAGGAGAAGGAGCGCAGCGGGTCCTTTGGACTCGCAGTGACTGCATTAGCGCTCCAGGCGGCTGCTCAGAGGAGAAGGCGAGTGGTGAGTTATTTGGTCTTAAAGTGACAGCTCCTGAACACAGGGGGGCTGCCTGGAGGAGAAGCGTGGTGGGACGCTTGGTCTTGAGGGACCACACCAGAGCTCCGGGCGGTGGCCCAGAGGACCCGTGCAGCGGGTCACGTGGATTCAGAGCCACTCAGAGGGACTGCTCCTGAACACCCGGGGGGTTATCTGGAGAAGGAGGAGGAACGGGCAGGGTCACTTCGACTCGGAGTGATTGATTGCCCCGGGCTACGGGTGGTTGGTGGGAGGAGGAGGCACGAAGTGAGTTTCTTGGACTCCTAGTGACCGCACCGGCATACTGGGCAGCTGTCTGGAGGAAGAGGCCTGTGGCGGGTCTCTGGGACTCAGAGCGATTGTTCGGGGCCACAGGTGGCTGCTCAGAGGAGGGGCCACGCAGCCAGGCGATTAGGTGCAGAACAGGGTCCCAGGATCTAGGAGGCTTCTGGGTGGAAGAGCCGCACAGAGACAGGCTTAGGGCGGAGCGAAGGTTCCAGGCCTATGGGCAAATTCTCTGAGGAGGGGCAGCCTAAGGAGATTCATCTGCGAAGGGTGAGGCTCCCAGGCCCAGGAGGTAGGGCCGGGCCCCTGGAAACTTTGCAGAGGAAGGCAGCCCAGCCCAGGCAGTAGATGTAAATTGAGGGGAACCTCTAGGAGGAAACTGACCAGCGAGACCTCCCCACCGGGTGAGTCTTCCCTGCTGGGTGAGGTTTCCCACAAGGATGGTAAAACCAGAGGCTCAGGCCCAAACAGGCCTTGCCTCAGCCCACAGCCTAGGTCCCCTTTGGATGACCATTGGTCAACAAGTGGAGGCACCTCTGCCCACTAGCAGGGAATATACCCCACCTGAAGGCCACCACTCCTAGAGAGGCAGCTTCCTTGTGGAGCACCGCATTATCAACCTCCTCCAAGACTTCAGCCTACTGAAGGCTAAGAGGGGATATATATAGAAATCTTCAGGGTCATTGTAAATCAACAGAGGAAATCTGCAATATCTCAGCGGTCCACTGATATCTGAACAACATGAGAAAACAAGGAAAGAAAATGCTGCAAACAAATCTAGATGTTACATCAATAAAACCCAATGACAGCATGGCAGAAGAAATGACAGAAAAGGAGTTCAGAATGTACATAATTAAAATGATCAGAGAAGCAAACGAGGAGATGAAAGAGCAAATGCAAGCATTGAATGATGAGATGAAAGAGCAAATGCAAGCATTGATTGATCGCACCAATCGACAGTTAAAAGAGCAAATACAGGAAGCAAAAGATCATTTCAATAAAGAGTTAGAGATATTGAAAAAAAACCAAACAGAAATCCTTGACATGAAGGAAACAATAAACCAAATTAAGAACTCCATAGAAAGCATATCCAATAGGATAGAACACCTGGAAGACAGAACCTCAGACATTGAAGACAAAATATTTAACCTTGAAAACAAAGCTGAACAAACAGAGAAGATGGTAAGAAATCATGAACAGAATCTACAAGAACTATGGGATATCATGAAAAGGCCAAATTTAAGAATTATTGGGATTGAGGAAGGCCTAGAGAAACAAGCCAAAGGAATGAACAACCTATTCAATGAAATAATATCAGAAAATTTCCCAAATCTGAAGAATGAAATGGAAAATCAAGTTCAAGAGGCTTACAGGACTCCAAATACACAAAATTACAACAGACCCACACCAAGGCACATTATAATGAAAATATCTAACATACAAAATAAAGACAGAATTTTAAAGGCTGTGAGAGAAAAGAACCAAATTACATTCAGGGGGAAACCAATACGCATATCAGCAGATTTTTCAATCCAGACCCTAAAAGCTAGAAGGGCCTGGAACAACATTTTTCAAGCCCTGAAAGAAAATGGATGCCAACCAAGAATCTTATACCCAGCAAAACTTACCTTCAAATTTGACGATGAAATAAAATCCTTCCATGATAAACAAAAGCTAAAAGAATTTACAAAAAGAAAGCCAGCATTACAGAACATTCTCAACAAAATATTCCATGAGGAAGAGATGAAAAACAAAGAAGCAAATCAGCAAAGGGAGGAATTATCCTAAAGGAATTGTCAAATAAAGGAGGAAACAAGTTGTGTCAAACAAATAAATAAACAAAATTTTAAAAATGAACCAAATGACCGGGAAACCAAATCATTTCTCTATAATAACCCTGAACGTTAATGGCCTGAATTCATCAATCAAAAGACATAGACTGGCAGACTGGATTAAAAAGAAAGATCCAACAATATGTTGCCTGCAAGAGACTCACCTCATAGAAAAAGATACCCATAGATTAAAGGTGAAAGGATGGGGAAAAACATACCATGCACATGGACTCAGCAAAAAAGCTGGAGTATCCATCCTCATTTCCGATAATGTGGACTTCAAGCCAAAGTTAGTCAGAAGGGATAAAGAAGGTCATTTCATACTGCTTAAGGGAAGCATAAATCAGCAAGATATAACAATCATAAACATCTATGCCCCAAACAGTGGCTCATCTATGTATGTCAAACAAATCCTTCTCAATTTCAGAAACCAAATAGACCACAACACAATAATACTAGGTGATTTTAACACGCCTCTCTCACCACTGGACAGATCTTCCAGACAAAAATTGAGCAAAGAAACCATAGATCTCAACAACACAATCAATAATTTAGACTTAACGGACATTTATAGAATATTCCATCCAACCAAGAGTGAATACACTTTCTTCTCAGCAGCACATGGATCCTTCTCTAAAATAGACCATATATTATGCCACAAAGCTAATGTTAGCAAATACAAGAAGATAGAGACACTAGCATGTATTCTATCAGATCATAATGGATTGAAGTTAGAAATAAATGAAAGAGTAAAACACAGAAACTATTCCAACATCTGGAGATTAAACAATATGCTATTATATGATGAATGGATAACAGAAGATATTAGGAAGGAAATTAAAAAATTCTTAGAGGTAAATGAGAACAAAGAAACATCATATCAAAACCTCTGGGACACTATGAAAGCAGTACTTAGAGGGAAATTTATTTCATGGAGCGCATTTAATAAAAGAAGTAAAACTCAACAAATAAACAACCTAACACTACAGCTCAAAGCCTTAGAAAAAGAAGAACAGAACAGCACCAAAAGTAGTAGAAGACAGGAAATTGTTAAACTCAGAGCTGAAATCAATGAAATTGAAACAAAAGAAACAATACAAAAAATTGACAAAATAAATAGTTGGTTCTTCGAAAAAATAAACAAAATTGATAAACCTTTAGCCACACTAACAAAGAGAAGACGAGAGAAAACCCAAATCACTAAAATTCGGAATGAACAAGGAAATATCACAACAGACAGGATGGAAATACAAAACATAATTAGAAGCTATTTTGAAAATCTATACTCCAACAAAATAGAAAATTTCGAAGACATCAACAGGTTTCTAGAGACATATGAATTGCCTAAACTGAATGAGGAGGACATAAACAATTTAAATAGACCAATTTCAAGTACTGAAATAGAAGAAGTCATCAAAAGCCTACCAACAAAGAAAAGTCCGGGACCAGATGGGTTCTCAGCCGAGTTCTACAAAACCTTTAAGGAAGAGCTCATTCCAATACTTCTCAAAGTATTCCATAAAATAGAAGAGGAGGGAACCCTCCCAAACTCATTCTATGAAGCCAATATCACACTGATACCTAAACCAGATAGAGACTCATCAAGGAAAGAAAATTTCAGACCAATATCCTTAATGAACATCGACGCAAAAATTCTCAACAAAATTTTAGCAAATCGCATACAAAAACATATTAAAAAGATAGTGCACCATGATCAAGTGGGTTTCATCCCAGGGATGCAAGGTTGGTTCAACATCAGGAAATCAATAAACGTAATTCACCATATTAATAGACTTAAAGTCAAGAATCACATGATTATTTCAATAGATGCAGAAAAAGCATTTGATAAAATACAGCACCCCTTCATGCTCAAAACGCTAGAAAAAATAGGGATAGTGGGAACATTCCTTAATATTGTAAAGGCCATTTATGCTAAGCCCATGGCTAATATCATTCTAAATGGTGAAAAACTGAAAGCATTCCCCCTAAAAACTGGAACAAGGCAGGGATGCCCTCTTTCACCACTTCTATTCAACATCGTTCTTGAGACTCTGGCCAGAGCAATTAGACAAACCAAAGAAATTAAAGGGATACGAATTGGAAAAGAAGAACTCAAACTATCCCTGTTCGCTGATGACATGATTATATATTTAGAGGAACCTGGAAATTCCACCAGAAAACTCTTAGAACTTATAAGTGATTTCAGTAAAGTAGCAGGTTACAAGATCAATGCCCATAAATCCAACGCATTTTTATACATAAGTGATGAATCTTCAGAAAGAGAAATTAGGAAAACTACCCCATTCACAATAGCCTCGAAAAAAATAAAATACTTGGGAATCAATCTCACAAAAGAGGTGAAAGACCTCTACAATGAGAACTATACAACACTAAAGAAAGAAATTAAAGAACACCTTAGAAGATGGAAAGATCTTCCATGTTCTTGGATAGGAAGAATTAATATTGTCAAAATGGCCATACTACCTAAAGTGCTATACAAATTCAATGCAATTCCAATTAAAATCCCAATGACATACCTTACAGAAATAGAGCAGGCAATTATGAAATTCATCTGGAAGAATAAGAAACCCAGAATAGCTAAAGCAATCCTTAGCAGGAAGAGTGAAACAGGGGGTATTACAATACCAGATCTTCAACTCTACTACAAAGCAATAGTAACAAAAACGGCATGGTATTGGTACCAAAATAGAAAGGTAGATCAATGGTACAGAATAGAGGACACGGACACAAACCCAAATAAATACAATTTTCTCATACTAGACAAAGGGGCCAAAAATATGCAATGGAGAAAAGATAGCCTCTTCAACAAATGGTGCTGGGAGAATTGGAAATCCATATGCAACAGAATGAAACTAAACCCATATCTCTCACCATGCACGAAACTAAACTCAAAATGGATTAAGGACCTCGGAATCAGACCAGAGACCCTGCAGATTATAGAAGAAAAAGTAGGTCCAAATCTTCATCTTGTTGGTCTAGGACCAGACTTCCTTAACAGGACTCCCATAGCACAAGAAATAAAAGCTAGAATCAACCACTGGGATAGATTCAAACTAAAAAGCTTTCTCTCAGCAAAGGAAACTATCAGCAATGCGAAGAAAGAGCCTACAGAGTGGGAGAATATCTTTGCCAATCATACTTCAGATAGAGCACTAATCTCCAGAATCTATAAAGAACTCAAAAAACTCTACTCCAAGAATTCAAACAGTCCAGTCAACAAATGGGCTAAGGAAATGAATAGACACTTCACAGAAGAAGATCTACAAGCAATCAACAAACATATGGAAAAATGTTCAACATCTCTAGTAATAAGAGAAATGCAAATCAAAACCACCCTAAGGTTCCATCTCACCCCAATTAGAATGGCGATTATCAAGAATACGAGCAACAACAGGTGTTGGCGAGGATGTGGGGAGAAAGGTACACTCATACACTGCTGGTGGGGCTGCAAATTAGTGCAGCCGCTATGGAAAGCAGTGTGGAGATTCCTTAGAAAACTTGGAATGGAACCACCATTTGACCCAGCTATCCCACTCCTTGGCCTATACCCAAAGGACTTAAAATCTGCATACTACAGAAATACAGCCACATCAATGTTCATAGCTGCTCAATTCACAATAGCCAGACTGTGGAACCAACCTAGATGCCCTTCAATTGATGAGTGGATAAAGAAACTGTGGTATATATATACTATGGAATATTACTCAGCCATAAAGAATGATAAAATTATGACATTTGCAGGCAAATGGATGAAATTGGAGAATATCATGCTAAGTGAGATAAGCCAATCTCAAAAAGCCAAAGGACGAATGATATCGCTAATAAGTGGAGGTTGACACATAATGGGGGGGAGGGAAGGGTTAGAGTTAGGGTTAGGGAGGGGGGCAAGTATGGAGGAAGGAACTACTGTATAGAGGGTAAAGAGGGGTGGGAGGGATGGGGGGAAGGGAAAAAAATAACAGAATGAATCAAACAACATTGCTCTATGTAAATTTATGATTACACAAATGGTATGCCTTTACGCCATGTACAATCAGAGAAACAACATGTATCCCATTTGTTTACAATAAAAAAAATAAAAATAAAAAAAATAAAAAAAAAAAGAATTAAACAGACCACAAAAAAAAAAAAAAAAAAAAAAAAAAAAAGAACATGAAATCGATCAATGGGGCCCTTTATCACTGAGAAATATCCCCACAGTTTTTGAGACAGAACCTTGGTAATATTCCCAGGTTGACCTGGAACTTGCCATCCTCCTGCCTCAGCATCCCAGTGTCTGGGATGATAGGCTTGGACCAGCATCCCTGCAAGCTAGCTACCTTTTTTATGTCACAAGCCCAAAGTGTGTGATGATACATAGATTGAAATATTTCAGTAATGCATATAAGATAAGTTTTAGAAGCAAATGCCTCCTTCTATGTGTAATTTTGACAAAAACTTTGCTAAAATGACTTAAAAAGCAAGCTTGCCATTGCGTCCTCAAGTTCAGTTTGTCAAAACAAAAATCAGAATGACCTGTGTGCCCGAAAATTTTAAATTAATGTGGTTTCAAAATATTTACAATATATATAGGTAGTTAAAAATATGTCTTCATTTTCTAGATGTTTCTTTGAAATCAATGAAGAAAATGCTAAACAATAATTTCTTTCTCTTTCAAGCTATCTGGGAATTAAACCAGTGGGCCTCTTTCCTGCTAATTGAGCTTCCTTTGCTAACATACACTCTATCAGATCTCAGACTGACATTGGAACATATGGAAAACTATGTTGCATCCCTCATAGGAGAATGAATTTTAACTTATTTTGTTCCTTTTTTTTTTTTTTTTTGGAAATGGAGATATACTGATGGTGCACTCTACTAAAATTCAACCCTTTCAATTGTTTAATATTTTGAGGCAGGTTTTTGCTAAGTGTCTTAAGACCTTGGTAGGTTGCTGAGGCTCTCTTTGAACTTGCAACCTGCTGCCCCAGACTCCAGTGTCTCTGAGATTACAGGTGTGTGCCACCATGCCTTGTTGAATTTTTAGTTTACATAGCGATCAAGTACTTTCTCCAGCTATAATGTGAGTGAAAACAAAGAGATTGTGTATTCCACTACTGCTTTAAAGTGTAAGTTGCCTGTTCTTTTTCCAACAAGCAATTTAATTATAAGTACTGTAGTGCATTTAAAAATATCTGTGTCATCAGTCACTATTTCATTTATGCCAGAGGAACTTTGTGAAATAATTAGGGATAGATAATATTCGTCCTTCTCAACATAGCTTCTAATAGCAATGTTTTAAGAAAAACCCAATAGATTATTAACTATTTGGAGTACATCCCTCAGAAGGAATATCATGTGACCATTGAAGGTGTCATAAATATGGTCTGAAGTGTGAATATGTATTTCAGTGTTATCAATTCAGAAAATGATAATTTTTCACACTTAAACACAAATACATTATAATCTTATGTTTCAAAAATATGTACAAAATGTTTAGAGAATCATCATTTTCAAGCATTTAAATTATAACAAGTTTTCATTTCAGTTTTTTAACACTCAATTGTTTCTTGTTTAATTTTCAGTATTGTGAATATTCAGCATCTTTCTAATTGGTTCTCCTATAATTTCCAGAAACTATAGTTATCCAGCATGTTGTCATTTTTGTGGGTCTTGTTTTTGGCCTTAGTCCATGGCTAATTTTGATCAGGGGTCTCTGGGCACTTCTTAGTATACAAGCCATAATAGAAGAATATTATTAATGAAATAACCTTTTGGAAGAGCCAAAATATGTTTCTGCATATATCAGATTTTGTTTCTTAGTTTTGTGTGTTTTCATGTGTGTGGTTGTTTATTGGTATGTTCTACCAAATTTCATGCTTTTCTGAAAAAAACTGAATTTCCTTACCTCGACTTCCATATTGTAGTGTGAATATATTTTATCATACACGTAAGCTTTTAATATGTACCAATTTAATATACACATGCAGAAAATAATACATTAATCATTTTATTGCATCTCTATGGAAATAAAACAAATATAAATGTTCATTAGTATTTCAAGTTTTACGTTAAAAACTTTTTCATCAAAAAGACTGAGCTCTCATATTGTCATTATGATTTCTTTTAATCCCTTTATTCACTGGACATTATTCACATGATCATTTATTATGTAGTAGACTTAGTATCCTGTTTCTCAGGACTCTTCCATCATTAAAAACTTCTGTTACCCTACCCCATATAGCAAAGTGAGGGATATTAAAGTGAAGAAATTGAACTCAATTTTCACTGAAGCATTTTCTGTCTCCTTTCAAAGCAAGACATTTCTGAAGGTGGAAAATTGGAAAACATAAGCTTAAACTGACATTTTGGTAATTCAAAATGGTATTAAAGACTGGTACTAAATGTTTGCTATGCTATGTTTCCATATATTCAGTAAGTCTAAATATCAAATAAAATGAATCGCATTTCTTCATTTTCATCCTGAGATTATTTGGCTTAACATTGCCTGAAAAAATCAAAGGAATGTTTCTTTTGTGGTTTATTCGGCCCTTTTTGTACACAATAATTTTAAGGGTAAAACTTAATCCAATTCCAAGCAGATGGGTAGCTCTCATGTAACTTTTGTTTGTATTGATTTGACCTAATATAAGGTACCATGGATTGTGTGATTATTCTATGAGTATGAAGAAAATTCCACAAATGCTGCCAATTATAGCTGTAGAACATCATGAATTATAAGTGGCATTCCAACACTGGGAATGGAAGAAGACCCTCTGGTACAGATTGCATTCCATAATTCTTGACCAACCCTATCTGAACAATAGTTATACTTGTGTTATTTTACTTCATGGAAACATTATCATTGTGAAGTAGGTGACATAGTGATAACCACAGTAGGTGGCATTTATTGAATTGTCATTTCTGCTGGAATTTCTAACTCTTCTTCATAGATTCTCTCTTATGCATCACTGAGGTATCCTATTAGGTAACTACTACTTCATTCCCTCTTTATGTGTGAAGAATGAGACCCACAGAATGTCTAGGCAATAGCTAGCAACAGATCTTAAAGTAAGTATCCAAGTGAGGTTGTGGCAACAGTAAAGGTCATGTTTTCTTTCCAATGAGGTTACTCTGGACTGGGATGTAACTCTAGGGTAACATGCTTGCCTCATATGAGTAAATTCCTGAACCTTAATTTAGTGGGAGTTGTGCAATCGACAGTCTCAGGAGATCTGTTGAGTTCACAGAGGACTGGAATAAGCAGCCTGGCAGTGTTCAACATTGCAAGCCCTGAAGTGTGTGACAATACTGATGGGGATCCCTTTAATAATTCATTTTTAGCAGTTCTTTTTTTTTATTGTAAACAAATGGGATACATGTTGTTTCTCTGTACATGGAGTAAGGCATACCATTTGTGTAATCATAAATTTACATAGGGTAATGTTGTTTGATTCATTCTATAATTTTTCCCTTCCCCCCACCCCTCCCACCCCTCTTTTCCCTCTATACAGTCCTTCCTTCCTCCAATTCTTGCCACCCTCCTTAACCCTAACCCTAAACATAACCCTAACTCTAACACAAACCCCTCCCACCCCCTATTATGTGTCATCATCCGCTTATCAGGGAGATCATTCATCCTTTGGTTTTTTTGAGATTGGCTTATCTCATTTAGCATGATATTCTCCAATTTCATTCATTTGCCTGCAAATGCCATAATTTTATTATTCTTTATGGCAGAGTAATATTCTATTATATATATATGCCACAGTTTCTTTATCCATTCATCAACTGAAGGACATCTAGGTTGGTTCCACAATCTGGCTATTGTGAATTGAGCAGCTATGAACATTGATGTGGCTGTATCTCTGTAGCATGCTGATTTTAAGTCCTTTGGGTATAGGCCAAGGAGTGGGATAGCTGGGTCAAATGGTGGTTCCATTCCAAGCTTTCTGAGGAATCTCCACACTGCTTTCCAGAGTGGCTGCACTAATTTGCAGCCCCACCAGCCATGTATGAGTGTACCTTTTTCCCCACGTCCTCTCCAACACCTCTTGTTGCTTGTATTCTTGATAATCACCATTCTAATTGGGGTGAGATGGAATCTTAGGGTAGTTTTAGTTTGCATTTCTCTTATAAGTAGAGATGTTGAACATTTTTTCATATATCTGTTGATTGCTTGTACATCTTCTGTGAAGTGTCTGATCATATCCTTAGCCCATTTGTTGATTGGATTATTTGTATTCGTGGTGTAGAGTTTTTTGAGTTCTTTATAGATTCTGGAAATTAGCACTCTATCTGAAGTATGAGATTTTCTTCCACTCTGTAGGCTCTCTCTTCACATTACTGATAGTTTCCTTTGCTGAGAGAAAGCTTTTTAGTTTGAATCTATCCCAGTTGTTGATTCTTGCTTTTATTTCTTGGGCTATGGGAGTCCTGTTAAGGACATCTGATCCTAAGCCGACATGTTGAAGATTTGGACCTACTTTTTCTTCTATAAGATGCAGGGTCTCTGGTCTGATTCCGAGGTCCTTAATCCATTTTGAGTTGATTTTTGTGCAGGGTGAGAGAGAGGGGTTTAATTTCATTCTGCTGCATATGGATTTCCAGTATTCCCAGCACCATTTGTTGAATTCTCCATTGCATATTTTTGGCCCCTTTGTCTAATATGAGAAAATTGTATTTATTTGGGTTTGTGCCCATGTCCTCTATTCTATACCATTGATCTACCTGTCTATTTTGATACCAATACCATGCTGTTTTTGTTACTATTGCTTTGTAGTAGAGTTGAGGATCTGGTATTGCGATCGATACCCCCTGCTTTGCTCTTTCTGCTAAGGATTGCTTTAGCTATTCTGGGTTTCTTATTCTTCCAGATGAATTTCATAATTGCTTGCTCTATTTCTGTAAGGTATGTCATTGGGATTTTAATTGGAATTGCATTGAATCTGCATAGCCCTTTTGGTAGTATGGCCATTTTGACAATATTAATTCTTCCTATCCAAGAACATGGAAGATCTTTCCATCTTCTAAGGTGTTCTTTAATTTCTTTCTTTAGTGTTCTGTAGTTCTCATTGTAGAGGTCTTTCACCTCTTTTGTGAGATTGATTCCCAAGTATTTTATTTTTTTCGAGGCTATTGTGTATGGGGTAGTTTTCCTAACTTCTCTTTCTGAAGATTCATCACTTATGTATAAAAATGCATTGGATTTATGAGCATTGATCTTGTAACCTGCTACTTTACTGAATTCACTTATGAGTTCTAAAAGTTTTCTGGTGGAATTTCCAGGTTTCTCTAAATATATAATCATGTCATCAGCGAATAGGGATAGTTTGAGTTCTTCTTTTCCTATTCGTATCCCTTTAATTTCTTTGGTTTGTCTAATTGCTCTGGCTAGAGTTTCAAGGACAATGTTGAATAGAAGTGGTGAAAGAGGGCATCCCTGCCTTGTTCCAGTTTTTAGGGGGAATGCCTGTTTCAGTTTTTTGCCGTTTAGAATGATATTGGCCATGGGCTTAGCGTAGATGGCCTTTACAATGTTAAGGAATGTTCCCACTATCCCAATTTTTTCTAGTGTTTTGAGCATGAAGGGATGCTGTATTTTATCGAATGCTTTTTCTGCATCTATCAAAATAATCATGTGATTCTTAACTTTAAGTCTGTTGATATGATGAATGACATTTATTGATTTACAGATGGTCAACCAACATTGCATCCCTGGGATAAAACCCACTTGATCATGGTGCACTATCTTTTTAATATATTTTTGTATGCAATTTGCTAAAATTTTGTTGAAAATTTTTGCATTGATGTTCATTAAGGATATTGGTCTGAAATTTTCTTTCCTCAATGTGTCTCTGTCACTATTCATTTAATCAATAGGGGCCACTGAATACAAGTGGAGTATCAATAATTGAGAAAAAATTCTTAAAGCATGTATTCTCAGTTCTACTTAGGTCAATTTGGGCTTGACTTTTATAGTAACAACAGAAAATGTTTTACTGACCAAAACATAGCTTCATACACAGTCAGTTGGATATAAACCCACAGCAAATATACCCTCTTCCACACACCAGGACTATAACTATATATAGCTTCCCTCAGTGAATTGAATCAGCATGAGAATTGAAGAATCTCATGCAGAATTTGGCTTTTATGTTCACTGAAAGAAATGAATTTGTTCTCCTTTGAGCCCATACTACTGCCTGGTGTGTACTGCAGAATGAGATTCTTTGTCTAAAGAACACGAATTCTCCAGGTTGCAACTGACCCACATTGGTATTTCTTCAAGCAAGAGCTTTGCCTCTAGAAGTGTTTGAATTTACAGCTCTGTTTGATAATGTATTTTGAGGAGGATTTTAGTATCATTATAATTGTTGAATATAGTTAATGACAATATGGTTCATATATTTTGTTAATTCCTTTGAAATTGAATTACTTTAGAATTCAAAAATTTTACTTATTTTGTATTCCAAACCATGGGTCTATATTGTAATGTGACTCCATATAAGCCTTAGTAGCTTAATTATGCTTATTGTTAGTTAGCTTCAGGATATTGTCAAGTATATAATGTCTTTTTCTTCAGCATTGTCTCTAAAATGTCAAGAAATATAGTGCCCCTCATTGCGCTCAAAATAGTCCATATAGATCAGAAATAGTTTCTATTGATCAGAAATATTTATATTTTTTGTTTTATTTCACCTAACATATTAACTTAAAATGGAAATTAAAAAGAAATGTGTACTATAATGATTTAAAAACTATATGTAGAAGATCTAAGATGGCAGACTAGAGGGAGGCTGCATTCCTTGTCACTCTGTAACTCAGGTTTCATGCAGAGGAAAATCTGTTTCTCTGTGAAGCAGTCTTTGCTGCTCATCGAGCCCCTGCTGTTTACCCCATTTGTCCACCTCAATCACCCGCAGTCTGCCAGCATATTGCCTACATTTTTAGTGCAGATCACTCCCTGACTGCAGCCTATCATCCATCATTTGCCTGTTTGCCAGCCTCTTGCCTATCCATCACCTGCTTTTCACCTACCCATCACCCACCACTGAAGTCCACCTGCCCATCGTCCACTGGTAGCCTGCAGACCACCAGCAGACCGCCAGTCAATCACCAGCTGCCTGCTCTTGACTGGAAATTCAGTGTCACAGTGCCCACAGGTTTGTTTACATGTGGCTGCTGCCATTTTGGGACAACAGCCAGGTCCTGCAGGACCCCTCAGGCCACTAACTGTGCCCTGCTTCCAGGACCCCAGGCCTGACTGGCTGTGCCCCATGCAGACTCAGTGCTCCCGTGCTGCAGATCCCTATTTGCCAACCCTTGGAAGCCAGTGTAGCCATCTTGGATTATCCTGGAAATGGAAGCTGCCATCTTTAGTGGGGCAAATCCCATTTTGAGACCCTTCTGGAGACTGGAAACTCATTGTCAGGTACCTCTCATGCATCAGGCTACTGAAGACTGGGAGGTTTGAATAATAAATGACTGTTCATGTATCGTCCCCTGTAGCAGTGCAGATCTGGGGTATTGCAGTTTCCCCCCTATAGGTTTATAGTGACCTCTATTAAAGATTTCTAAAACCTTTTCTTTAAGGGGGAGATCAATATTGGCAACATCCCAAATGGACAATATGCAGCCCTCAACCAAATAGCCCATATGAAGACATTACTACTTTTTCTCTGTGAGGCAGTCTTTGCTGCTCATTGATCCCCTGCTGTTTACCCCATTTGTCCACCTCGATCATCTGGCATTGGCCAGCACTTCATAATAAACAGAGAGAATGAGTTGAATTATTATCTACAGTATAACCAATAGATGTGCAATGTGGTCTATTGCTTCTAATGGTGGACAAAGAGGATAGGGATGGGTATAGGATGTAACAGTTAATGGGTTAAGAAAAGAGTATGTAGAAGTATTAGATTGTAGGAAAGAGTGAAAGCAGAATCAAAAGATGTTCATTGTTAGCATGAAAAAAGGGAAAAAGAGACTCTGAGGAAACAGGTAAACAAAAGGAAAATAGAGCAAGAAAAATAAAGAAATTAAAATTTAAAATTTTTCAAAAAAAGGAGAAAAAAAACTGCAATACTCGAGATCTGCACTGCTAGAAGGGAAGACACATGAACAACATGAAGAAACAAGGGAAGAAAGTATTCCAAACAAACTAAGATTCTATATTAATAGAATCCAATGACAGCATGATAGAAGAAATGTCAGAAAAGGAGTTCAGAATATGCATAATTAAAATGGTTTGCAAAGGATGAGATAAGAGAGTAAATGCAGGCAATGAATGATCACTCCAATAAACAGTTAAAAGAGCAACTGCAGGAAGCAAAAGACCATTTCAATAAAGAGATAGAGATTCTGGGGGAAAAAAAACACAAATCCTTGAAATGAAGTAAACAATAAACCAAATTAAAAACTCAATGGAAAGTATCACCAACAGATTAGGTCACTTGGAAGACAGAACCTCAGACAATGAAGACGACATATTTACTCTTGAAAAAAAGTTGAACAAACAGAGCAGATGGTAAGAAATCATTAATGAAACCTCCAAGAACTATGGGATATCATGAAAAGACCAAATTTAAGAATTATCAGGATCGAGGAAGGCACAGAGATACAAATGGAAATCAACTACAAGAGGCTTACAGAACACCAAGTGTACAAAATTACAACATCCACATCAAGGCACAGTATAATGAAAATGCCTAACATCCAAAATAAAGATAGAATTTTAAAGACTGAGAGGAAAAAAAATCATCAGATTACATATAGGGGGAAACCAATACGGATATCAGTCGATTTCTTAGCCTAGACCCTAAAAGCTAGAAGGGCCTGGAACGACATATTTCAAGCTCTGAAAGAACATGGTTGCTAACCAAGAATCTTATACTCAACAAAACTAACCTTAGATTTGAAGATGAAATAAAATTCTTCCATGATAAACAAAAGTTAAAAGAATTTACAAATAGAAAGCCTGTGCTACAGAACATTCTCAGCAAAATATTCCATGAGGAGGAAACAAAAAACAATATAAGTCAGCAAAGGATGGAACTACCCTAATGGAAAAGCCAATCAAAGGAGAAACCAAGTCAAATTAAAAACCAAAAATAAGTCAAAATGACCAGGAATACAAATCATATCTCAATTATAAACCTGATTGTTAATAACCTAAACTCATCAATCAAAAGACATAGACAGGTTGGATTAAAAAGAAAGACCCAACAATATGCTGCCTTCAAGAGACTCATCTCATAGAAAAAGACATCCACAGACTAAAGGTGAAAGGATGGGCAAAAACATACCACACACATGGACTCAGTAAAAAAGTGTGGGTTTCCATCCTTATACCAGATAAAGAGGACATCAAGCCAAAGTTAGTCAGAAGGGATAAAGAAGGACATCTCATACTGGTTAAGGGAACAGTAAATCAGGAAGACATAACAATTGTAAATATTTATGCCCCAAACAACAGCACATCCATGTTCCTCAGACAAATCCTTCTCAATTCCAGCAACTTAACAGACCACAACACAATAATTCGGGCTGACTGTAACACACTGCTTTCACCTCTGGATAGATCTTCCAAACAAAAACTAAAAAAAGAAATCATAGAACTCAATAACACAATGAATAACTTAGACTTAACAGACATATACAGAATATTCCATCCATCAGTGAGCGAATACCCTTTCTTCTCAGCAGCACATGAATCCTTCTTTAAATAGACCATATGCTATACCACAAAGCAACCCTTATTAAATACAAAAAAAATAGAAATACTAACTTGTATTCTATCAGATCATAATGGAATAAAATCAGAAATCAATGATAAAATAAAAAACAGAAACTACTCCAACACCTGGAGACTGAATAATGTGCTATTGAATGAAGCATGGATAATAAAAAACATCAGGGAGGAGATAAAAAAATTCTTAGAGGTAAATGAGGATGATGATACAATATATCAAAATCTCTGGAACACTATGAAAGCAGTACAAAGAAGAAAATTCATTGTGTGGAGCACATTTTAAGAAAAGAATAAAAAGTCAACAACTAAATGACCTAACATTACAGCTCAAAGCCCTAGGAAAAAAGGAACAGAACAACACCAAAAATAGTAAAGACAGGAAATAATTAAAATCACAGCTGAAATTAATAAAATTGAAACAAAAGAAACAATTCAAAAAATTGACAAAATAAAAAGTTGCTTCTTTGAAACAGTAAATTAAATAGATAAACCCTTAGCCACACTAATGAAGAGAAGGAGAGAGAAAACTCAAATTACTAGAATTTGTGATGAAAAGGAAATATCATGACAGACACTATTGAAATACATAACATAATTAGAAGATACTTTGAAAATCTATACTCCAGAAGAATAGAAAATATCAAAGATATTCACAAATTTTTAGAGATATACGATCCTCCCAAACTGAATCAGGAGGACATACACAATTTAAACAGACCAATTTCAAACAATGAAATAGAAGAAGCCATCAAAAGCCTACCAACCAAGAAAAGCCTGGGACCAGTCAGATTCTCAGCCAAGTTCTACAAGACCTTCAAAGAAGAACTTAAACCAATATTCCTCAAAGTATTACATGAAATAGAAAAGGAGGGAACACTTCCAAACTCATTCTATGAAGCTAGTGTCTCTCTGATACCAAAACCAGACAAAGACGCATCAAGGAAAGAAAACTTTAGACCAATATCCCTGATGAACATAGATGCAAAAATTCTTAACAAAATTCTGGCAAATTGCATACAAAAACATATGAAAAAGATAGTGCCCCATGATCAAGTGGGGTTCATTCCAGGGATGCAAGGTTGTCTCAACATCTGGAAATCAATAAACATAATTCATCACATCAATAGTCTTAATGTTAAGAATCATATGATTATTTCAATAGCTATTGAGAAAGCATTCAATAAAATACAGCACCCCTTCATGCTCAAAACACTAGAAAAAATAGGGATAGTAGGAACATACCTCAACATTTTAAAGGCTATCTATGCTAAGCCCATGGCCAACATCATTACAAATGGAGAAAAACTGAACGCATTCTCTCTAAAAACTGGAACAAGGCAGGGTTGCCCTCTTTCACCACTTCTATCCAACATTGTCCTTGAAACACTAGCTAGATCAATTAGACAGACCAAAGAAATTAAAGGGATATGAATAGGAAAAGAAGAACTCAAGCTATCACTATTTGCTGATGACATTATTCTGTATTTAGAGGACCCAAAAAACTCCACCAGAAAACTTCTAGAACTAATAAATGAATTCAGCAAAGTAGCAGGATATAAAATCAAAACACATAAATCTAATGCATTTCTATTCATAAGTGACAAATCCTCTGAAAAGGAAATTAGAAAAACTACTCCATTGACAAGCGCCTCAAAAAAATAAAATAAAATACTTGGAAATCAATGTAAAGAAAGAGGTGAAAGACCTCTACAACGAAAATAACAGAACACTAAAGAAAGAAATTAATGAAAACCTTAGAAGATGGAAAGATCTCCCATGTTCTTAGATAGGCAGGATTAATATTGTCAAAATGGCCATACTACCAAAGGCACTATACAGATTCAATGCAATTCCAATTAAAATCCCAATGCTGTTCCTCATAGAAATAGAGAAAGCAATCATGAAATTCCTCTGGAAGAATAAGAGATCTCAAATAGCCAAGGCAATCCTTAGCAGGAAGCAGGAGGTATCACAATACCAGAACTTCAACTATATTACAGAGCAATAGTAACAAAAACAGCATGGTGTTGTCACCAAAATAGACAAGTAGACCAATGGTACAGAGTAGAAGACAGAGACAAACCCACATAAGTACCGTTATCTTGTACTAGACATACAATGGAGAAATGATAGCCTCTTCAACAAATGATGCTGGAAAAACTGGGAATCCATATGCAGCAAAATGAAATTAAACCCCTATCTCTTACTCACCCTGTACAAAACTCAACTCAAAAGGGATTAGGGACCTAAGAATTAGACCAAACACCCTGCAATAAATAGAAGAAAAAGTAGACCTGAATCTTCACCATGTTGTCTTAGGAACAGACTTCCTTCCCTAACAAGACCCCTAAAGCACAAGAAATGAAAGCAAGGATCAATAAATGGGATGGATTCAAACTAAAAACCTTTTTCTCAGCAAAGGATACAATCAATAATGTGAAAAGAGAGCCTACAGAATGGGGGAAAATCTTTTCCACACGCACTTCATATAGAGCACTAATCTCCAAAATTTATAAAGAACTTACAAAATTTTACACCAAAAATACAAGAACTGAATCAATAATGGGCTAAGGAACTGGACACACTTTACAGAAGAAAATATGCAGGTGATTAATAAATATATGAAAAAGTATTCAACATCTCTAGTAATTAGGGATATGGAAATTAAAACCACCCTAAGATTTCATCTTACTCTAATTAGATTAGAGCAATAATAGGTGTTGGTGTGAATGTGGGGAAAAAGATACACTCATACATTGCTGGTGGCAAATTAGTGCAGCCACTCTGAAAAGCAGTGTGGAGATTCCTCAGAAAACCTGGAATGGATCCACCATTTGACCCAGCTATCCCACTCATCTGTTTACACCCAAAGGACTTAAAATCAGCATACTACAGTGATGCAGCCACATCAATGTTCATAGCAGCTCAATTCACAAGAGCTAAAGTGTGGAACCAACCTAGATGCCCTTCAGAAGATGAATGGATGAAGAAATAGTGGTATATATACAGAATGGAATATTATTCAGCCATAAAGAAAAACAAAATTATAGCATTTTCAGGTAAATGGATGAAATTAGAGAATATCATGCTAAGTGAAAAAAGGCAATCCCAAAATACCAAAGGCCAAATGTTTTCTCTGACAAGTAGATGATGATACATAATGGGGGTTGGGGGGATGGGGAGCAAGAGAAGAATAGAGAAACTTTAGATTATATGGAGGGAAATGAGAGGGGGAGGGGCAGGGATACGAAAGATGGTGGAATGAGACAGACATCGTTACCAAGTGTACATGTATGATGACAAAAATGGTGTGAATCTACATTTTGTACAACCATAGATGAAAAGTTGTACCCCATTTGTGTACAATGAATCAAAATGCAGTTTGTAAAAATAAAAAATTATAAAAAAGAAATTTTATTTGTGCATATTTTTAAACGCCAGAATTAGATTCATTGTAGCGAGGATACTGAAGCAATTTTTCTGAGTCAATCTTGTTTGATTTTGAGTTGCAATATTTGAATGCATGTCATTCTTCCCCATCCCCTAACCACTTCCCCCATGTAACCAAGATTACCATGATACAGTAATGAGAAATCCTAAATAAAATCACTTGTTTGGAAAAAAATTTTGCTCTGTAAAATGTATGCTTTATTTGGTTTCTCAGTTTCCTTTTCCTTGAGAATGCCAAAGCAATCAAGAAGTGCTTTCTGAGTAGTCTATGATAGTACAAGCATATTTGAATGCATAAGCTTTCTTCATATATCCAGTAGCTACTTATGGAGGGACTACTGTATGCCAGGCCACCTGCACTGGTTGATTCATGCAGCCCTCATAAAGTACAGCAAAACCATGATTTAGCCCCCAACTTCATAGATGAAGATTTGAGGTCCTCAGCAACTTCTTAAACAACTTCGTACCTAAGTTCATACAGCTGGTGCAAATAAGTGAGATTTGAAGGTTTATCAGGTGGATTCACAATTTGAGACTGTTACTATTATATTACATTTACTTGGAATAATGAACAAAAATACACTTTAGAGAAGATCAGCCCTATTTATATTTTGAGCCAGATAGTTCCTAGTTGTGGCTAGCCAACCTGTGCACTGTAGGATGCTTGACAGCATCCTTGGTCTCTACCTACTAAATCTCAGGAGATCCTTCCCTCGGTGGGACACCCAAAAATATCTTCAGATGGTGCCATAGACCCCTGCGAGGGGGAAATCATACCTGGTTAGTAACCATGTTCTAAGCCATATTCACATTATTTAGAAGGAAAATGAGCAGTTTTGAGTTTTCATGAAGATGAACCTAAAGGAATGCCCCAAGCAATGCCTACTCAAAGGAGTGTATGTCAACATGAAGCAAACAGAAACAGGTATAGGGGGTCGACGATGATTGGTGCGGTGTGACAGCTCAATCAGAGCATTCAGACTCCAGAGCAGCCACTTTCACCTTCACTCACGTGACTCTGGAATAATAGGATTATATCATAATTTTATAAATAGGATTATATCATGATTTTATAAGGACAGAGTTTTTACTACAACAGAAAGGATAGCAGAGTCTTTCAGAAACATAAATCAAGTGAGGCAAAACCCCAGAAAAACAGTCAGCCCGTTAACAATTTTTTACAAGTGCCAACTCCATGATGGTCATTGCTCTAGACCCTGGGGACACAGCAGGAGAAAATAAACAAATAGACTCCTTTGTGGAGATTGAAGTCTAGTGAAACAGACAGACATTAAGCAAAAAATACACATGAAATGAATTAAATAATTACATATATGCATTATATATATGTACAATATACACTGCATATAATCTACAAAATATTAACCCTTGTTATGTTTTTGATGTAGGTCAAAATGCACATTCAATCACAGTTTATATTGATTATTACATTATTATCTCTGAACTCCAAATCCCTCTCCCCATATTCTGATGGTTCCAACAACTACCTGCTGTCCTTCAGGGTGATTTTGGAATGAGCTAAAGCTCTCATCAGAAAAAATTCTCCTTGCCCTGAAAGTTCTCAGAATCTCCAATGTTCTTGTGCAGGGAGCAGATGGAGTGGCTGCTAGAACATTCCTCTCCTTATAACTGAGCTCCACAGGAAGCTGAATACCATCCTCCACCACCAGTGTGAGAAGTTTATGAACGAGGCCAAGGCAGGAGAATTTTAGGGTGTCATGGAATAATTTTCATGTAGATCTTCTTGACCGATAATTGCTTTGGTGACACACAGCAGCCCACGCTCTTCGGATTCTTCATTTTTCAGAGATGTGGCCCTCCCGAGGGAGACTTTATCTTCTTCCTCAACAGTAATGGAGGGCCAACACTGGGAAAATCTCATGTGCATGGGTGGGAGGTAGCATGGTGTATGGGTATAGTTGGTGGCATTTTAAAGATAAGCCTCAAAGTAAATGCTTGCTCCTGAGATGGACACCATTGCATTCAAGGATATTCTTCCCATTCTCACTTAACACAATAAGGTCAAATTTGCCATTATTGATGGACTGATTTTGGAATGAAATACAGGCATAGAGGCAACCATGAAAATGTGGGGTGAATCACAAGAGCACCTTGCAAATCTGCCTGCTAGATGTCACTGATTTGTCAGATGAGACTTCAGTGTTCTCTTCTTGAGGGTCAAGCTCATGAGTGGACAAAGTCTGTGTTCATCTCTCAAGCATGTAGAACTGTTGGTAGGGCTGTTGAACTAATTTCAGGGCACTATTAAAGGGTGTGTGACTGCCCACAGGGCAATACAAGAGAAGAAAAATGGCACACAATTTTATTCTTGGAAGGGATCACCATCCCAGGTTGAAATTTTTTTGTAGTAGGGACTATCAGCCACATTGATCCACCATTCTTCAGAGTAATGTCATGTTGCCTGGTCTTGTGCACTGGGAAGGTCACTTTTTCCACATGGGAACTGGGCTCCTGAAGGACCTCCTGGCTCACTGGAATTTTCACTGCTATCTCAACATGAGACATGTGAACTCCTGGTCCCACAGGCTGATGTGCAGGGAAAGGTTGCCTTTCTTACAGAATGTCTCATGGGGTCCTTCCAATCCCAGACTTTGCAGGACTGGGGAGCCAGGAAATTTCCCCACACATAGTCAAAAACCGTCCCATCACCTCAGGACTCACAGTCCTCATTTTGAAGGTAGCTGTCTACACGTGTGGCAAGCTCAAGGAGGAACTTAATCATGAAGCAGAATGTGACCACAGACACTCTGATTCCACCAATAAGGTAAAACATCAAGCTCCTTCATTGTCAACAGACAGCTGAGGATCACAGCTGCTGCTTTAAATTAGAGAACCAAGTTATTCACAAAAGCATATAATTTCGGGCCCCTTTCACTTTGTCTTCCAACTTCCACGTGAAGAAAAAGCCACAGTCACTGGAAAGGGTCTGTCCATCACCTTCACAGTAAGCAGAGTAAGAAACAGGCTCAGAGAGCCACCAGCAGCACTCACCTAACTAAGGGGCTGGGTTGAAGAAACACATCTGTTTAGCTCCAGACTGCTTCAAACACCCTGCAGTCTCTCATGTGGCAAGACAGTCAATGCAGACCCAAGAACACAAAGACTGAGCTAGAAAGCATGCTCACGAAAAGACTACTGCAGAACATTAAAGAAAATCACTACCACTGTCAGCAAAACTTCTTTAACCTTGGGAAAAATGCATTTGCTTTACAACACAGGAAAAATCAGAAGGCAGGGGAGTCCAGCCTGTTATGGGGCGCAACTTAAGAACAGACCGATCACCACTGAGAAGTCCAAATTTGAGAGTCTTTATTAAGCTGGCCAGCTGACTGTCTCACACAATGCCCCAAAAAATGGCTATTAGGAGAACAGCCCCAACCGCAGGGTTGTAGGGGTTCTTATACTAAAAATCACATTAATCATAAGTGTCTGTTGCTATGATTCGAAATTACAAACTAACATCATGAGATCATCAACAGAGAGAGAAGTGGATCAAAATGACCCTTACCTAGGTACAAACTAAAGAATGGTTACTAACATCCACACAATCACTGTTCACATGGTACATTGTTTAGGAGCAATAGGAATCAAAAGAGAACAATTCTTTACTACATAGGAGTTGCCATTGTATATTATTAAACGTGTCACACCAAGTAACTGATGATGGATACAGAGGCGGGGTGTTCCCATGGGAGAAGCTTATTTCCTACATAACATGGAGTCTCAGAGCAAAATGGAGTCTGTTTAGTCATTTCCCTTAGAGTCTGGCCTATAACATTTTCATGGAACCAAATCTGTCAGCCCATCACTTTCCCCACTGGTTTTACGTACATAATCAAATCATTGATTTATTAGTAGTATATAGGTGATTGCCGTGAGTGTGCAACCCCATTAGCTTAACAGACTGGATTTTATCTTTAACATATTTAGTTGAACAGTTTATCATGCATGACCTGATTAAAAGTACAGGAGCCACTTGTTTAGATCAATGCATGAGTCCCATATGTTTCATTTTTGCAACCATTTGACATAGACATAGTCTTCTGACTGAAATGGGTGTTGGAAATCAGTGGTCTCCTGGGGCTGGTTCTCTCATAAGTTGAACCTGTTAGAGAGACTTAACAACAGGTTAGAACAGGAGCAGGTTCTTGGTAAAGGTGGAGGAAGGGCTCTGAAAACATTAACATTTTAATCTCTCAGAGGTCATTTGCCTCCAAATTCCTGGACCAAAACTGGCCCTTATTTTTGTGATTTAACCCAATTTACCTATCCATATTGACTGTCTTTTTAAAATTTTTATTATTACCCCTCTAATTTTAGGGACTTTTTACTGCTGTAAGGAAAAAGGGTGATGACCCCTCTTGCTGCTTCGAGCTGACAGGGGACGATGTGGGGTGGGGCAAGCAGTAAAAAGTTCCTTTCTAGGGGTAAAAGTCTTGTTCTATGAAAGAAACAAAAAACCATGAGTACAAAATAAAAAGCATCTGGAACATGCCAATGAACATCATGAAGCTGATGGAAATTAATAATCTCTTACCAGGAGGTGGAAGAGCTGAGAGGTTGTTCCCATGAAAAGGCCTAACAAAGCTTAACAAGGCTGGAAAGGATAAGGCCTCAATTGTAAATGTTAACACTGTCAGAGTTATCAGAAATGTAACCATGACATTTAGTTAAGTTACTTAATGTCACCTGATTTTTGTAAAATATCTTTTTACTGGCATGATCTTTTTGTTTAGTAGCGATCCCTTTATTTTTGTTACTTAGGGCTAGAGAATCATACTAGCAAACATGATTAAGTCTACCTATATCAGAGGTTAAGATGATCTGCAGGCCTTAAACTGACTGAAAACTTATAACTCTGGCATTTTCTCTTGATAGTTATCAGGCACTTTTGTCTAAGAATATTTTTTGCTGCCTCTAGTTTTACTTAAAATGTCCAGGAATGACTGTGTTTTAGTTTTAACTGTTTTGCCAGGTGTTTAAGACCAAGCTTGTCAAATTGACCTCATTCCTATCTGCTGTTAAGAGTCAGCTGAGTTCCCACAGGGGTCACTCTTGGGGAACTTGAGAGCAGCTTCTTAGCACCTTTAGTGCCATTCACCTGGTAGGGTCTCCTTGATGAGGTGGCATCCTTTGGAAGCATTAGTGATGGCTCCCTTTCCCAAGGACCCTCCTCTGCAGCAGGTGCACTGATAGGCTTTTCATCCTCTAGTGGTCTCATTAATCGCCCTGATCGGAAGGTTGTGTGGCCCAGAGTTGCAAAGCTCCTTAGAGAAGTTCTCTTGTTCCCTGTGTTTAGGCTGACTCTGAGGGCAAGAACCAAATACTGATTCTCTTGAACCCTTTGTTTTAATCTTAATCTTTAAGTCTTGATCTTAAACATCCAACAACTCAGTTTCACCAGGTATATAGTAAGAGTATGGGGCTTTAACTTTAATGTCTATGACTTTTCAGTCATTTACTGAATTTTATTAAATTGGGGACTACATTATCTGTCCCATAGGTGATGGCTTATTATCTCAAATTAATTTAGATTGTTCTTGAAGCGGTACCTCTATAAAACATTAATTGATCAACAGTTACAGAGTTTACGAGGAAAATACAAAATGGAATTAACAACAGTAAAAACATATTTAGTTGTGTAATAGCTATCTTAAATTTTGACTGAGCTATGTATTATATCCCCAGTTTGAGATTACAGTAATTTTACAACAAAAAACCAATCTTTTGAATATAACTTTAAGTGAACTGAAGTCTGACTTATTTTGGAGCCACTGTAACATGTAGTAAGGTGGGAGGCAGAACTTTATCTCAGGTAAGGCAGGGCTCTTAGTTAACACAGTATGATATTACACTTAAAGTATGAATCAAAGAAAGCTGAGAGAGTTTTAAATTTTTTGTGTGTGTAGTAAAGTGGTAAAATGTTTTCCTGTTTCATGATATTAACTTTTAAACAGATCAGATTCTTGTTACTTTTTAGAGCTACATTTACATTTTTATCCCAGTGCAGAAGGTAACATAAGGTTCAGGTCCAGTTACAGACCACCAAATGATATAAATGAGTCCCCAATAAATTTTTTTATTTTGATAAGTTCAAATTTACCATTACAACTTTAGATTGGAGAACATCAGCTTGATATAATGTTCTTTTTAAACCTTTTAAAGACGTGTATACCTGGAAGATATGAACACATTTAATATATAGACAGAGTAATAGAATCATAATTGCATTGATGTTTTTATATTAACCATGTTTAACTTTTAAAGAAAATTTAGACTTTGTAATATAGTACAATACTCTAAAATAACAGTTGCTGTTTAACCAGAATTGTACAAACCCCCAATTTTTAAGACTAGCTGTTCTAGAGAATAAAACTTAACAGATACAATGTTAAGAGTAAATTAATGCTTTTAGAATTATTGGTCATTTTAGCATATAGACTGAAATTTGGTTTATATCAGTACATTAATATTTGACCTTTGGAAAAATCCTTGAATAGTTTTAACTGTTGTATTACTTATGTATACATGTAAACCTTTTAAAATTTACTCTTAATTAACATTTTTTAATCACTTAGACACTCTTGTTGTTTACTTAGATGTATTATAGCCTTATTTTATCACATAGACTTTTTTATCTAGAAACATTTTTATTAAATATATTTTTATATCTAAAACCTTATAATATTTTAATCTGTTGATCCCTTTTTAAAATTTATATTTTGAAACAACCCTTATAAATTTCTGAATTTAGATAAATTACTCCATTTTAATCTGATGAAATACTTTGTTACTTATAAAACTCTATTTAAATACAGTTAAAACTTTTGAACCCCTTATATAGAATAATACTGTTAAGACTTTTAGTAATCATGTTTTTAGTGATAACATAAAGTAAATTTAAACCCTTTTTTATTTACCAATTTATGAAAACACCAAACATATTTTAAGTATGTTACCCTGTGGAATTTAAGGAGTTAAGAGTACTTGATGTTATATTTAACAGTTAGCATTTTTAATTTTTTACACCAATCAGATGTCTCTAACAAACACATCCATGATCAACCCTATATATGTTAAATCTAATTTAGTTTTTTTTTTTAAAAACCAAGATATCGGAAAATTGTATTGAGCCATATCAGTCATTTCTTTCTGTTGAAGAAAAACCTAGAAACAATGGATATTAGACATTTTATAAAACTAACATTTTATTTATTTTTGACTACCTAGAAACAAAACTGTATTAGTAACTTGAAAGCCATATTTTTGTTTACCCAATTTAAAAACCTTTTAAATCATATAAATCAAAAGCATTTGGATCCATTTTTTTAATTTTAATTTTTGAGCTCACATGTCAATTTTGGTACCAAATATATGTAGACATGATAATACACCAGTGTACATATACATAAAATAAACAGAAGGACAAAGGCCTTATAGCTAATTTTTTAAAACCCATTAGATTGAGAGTTAACCCTTATAAACTGGCCTCTGAATGAAACAGAGCATTAAGAAAACCTTATAGTTGGATAAAAGAGGTCTGATAAAAAAATTAACTTAGGCACACCAGATCGAAATTATGAACTCAAAAAATAAAACTTTTAAAAGTCTTTGACCTCCATCCTGATGTAGTCCTTCTCATCAGAGATGAAAAGGAATGAAGAGAATATAGACAAAGGTTATGCCCTATTCCTCCCTGAAGAAGTTTCTGGAAGAGACAGCAAAGGAGCTGCTTCCATTGGTCTCCTTGGGAGAGCCCCCTCAGGTTGGGGTCTTGTTCTAAACCGGTTTTTCTGGTCTCTTAGATAGCAGCCATCAAAATCTTAGCCTGGCATCTTGGTGGACCAACTCCAATAGTTGGAAGTTCCTATTGGCAGCAGTTTATATTTTAATGTAAGCTCTAGTGAACATGGTTAAAAACCTTTTTAACCATTTTTTTCCAAATTTGACTATAAAACATTTGATCAGATTGTTCAGGCTGCCCAAAGAAAATTTGGTGGTCCCCTGAGGGGGCCATCTGACCTCGAAAGTTGGTCATTCTCTCTCACAGAATTTCGAGAAAAGACACTGCAGCGGGTTCCGTAGTCACTGGCTCTCTTCTGGAACTCCTGGAAATCAGTTAACATGCACTGGAGGGGAGTACATGACTGATGTGAGGGAGACTGACCCAGGCTTATACTTAAGGGCAGCAAAAAACAGAAAAGGACAAACAAACACAGAACAGGTAAAACACCAAAGATGCAGACAAGCAGCCACTCCAGATTCCAGATCGGAGGGAATGAGCAATGTCTTGCCAGTCCCAGACTCGGGAAGTAATGCTGCGTCCAGCCTTCCTCAGAGTCCCCAGATGCGGATCCGCCAGAAACAGACTTACCGGTCCCCCAGGGGTGCAGAAACAGGTGACTCCCTTGGAGAATTTAGTTCAGTCCTGGGGCGGGGCTCCACAGACCTTGCAGCCTGGGGCTGAGGAACCTCTCTCAGAGGCCCTCCCCTAGGAGCAACGTTGTGGCCTCTCCCCTCCACAGGGTTTCCAGGTCACTGGTGAGCGGTGATTGTTCACCAGGCAGCGAGGATCTCGCTGGGGCCTCCAAATGTTATGGGGCGCAACTTAAGAACAGACCGATCACCACTGAGAAGTCCAAATTTGAGAGTCTTTATTAAGCTGGCCAGCTGACTGTCTCACACAATGCCCCACAAATGGCTATTGGGAGAACAGCCCTGACTACAGGGTTGTAGGTGTTCTTATACCAAAACTCACATCAATCATAAGTGTCTGTTGCTATGATACAAACTAACATCATGAGATCATTGACAGAGGGGCAAGTGGGTCAAACTGACCCTTACCTAGGTACAAACTAAAGAATGGTTGCTAACATCCACACAATTACCGTTTACATGATACATTGTTTAGGAGCAATAGGAATCAAAAGAGAGCAATTCTTTACTACATAGGAGTTGCCATTGGATATTATTAAACATGTCACACCAAGTAACTGATGACGGGCACAGAGGAGGGGTGTTCCCATGGGAGAAGCTTATTTCCTACATAACATGGAATCTCAGAGCAAAATGGAGTGTTTAGTCATTTCCCTTAGAGTCTGGTCTATAACATTCTCATGGAGTCAGATCTGTCAGCCCATCACAGTTTAAACTATTTCTCAGGAACTCTGCTTACTGTATCATATATAATTATTTTATATGCACGCACACTCACAAAATGACAGCATTTCATTCCATAAATATGTCGGGCATTAGATGAGTTAAAAAGTTTTAGAAGTGATCATAGTTTCTTACTCTACACTAGGTAAAAGAAATAGAAGTCATTCAGTGTACTGAAACACATGACATAAGGCAGAAATCGGTGGGAGACAAATGATCAAAGTAGGAAAAGGGGCAGCTCCTGAGTTTTAGACTTAATCTATAGAAACTGGTGTCCAAATAGTGGTCTGTGGATCAGTTCAGGATTGGCTGCATTACAATGGTTAGACTTCTGGGCTCTGCCAGTGTTCACTCTGATTTGGTAGACTTCGAATGTTTGAAAAATTGTATCATAGAGCCGGATATGGGGATACACATCTGCAATCCCAGTGATTTGGGAGGCTGAGGCAGAAGAATCTCAAGTTTGAGACCAATCTAGGTAATTTAGAGAGATTCTGGCTCAGAATAAAAACTGAAAAGAACTGAGGATATAGCCTACTGGTCAAGTGCCTCTAAATTCAATCCCTGTTAATACACACACACACACACACACACACACACACACACACACAGTTTGTATCATAGAAAGTTCCCCAGTTCTCTCCATGAACTGCTGAGACCAGAAATAAGGGGAAGCTACTAAAAGATTTTTATGGAGAGGTAAATTGTCCTTTATATATATATTATATAGTTTACTCTGAACAGTGTTTGGGAATTTGTGATATTTATGAGCAGAACATACAGATAAATGAGAACACTATGGAAATCATCTAGGCAAGAGGCACTAAAGGCTTACCTTAAACTAGGATGGCAGAAGAAAAGCAAATAAGAGGGAAGATAAAGGTATTTAGGTCAGGACAAGCAAGACAGGATTAATCTAATCAATGATTCTCAAACTTTGACTTCCTTAAAACCACCTGGAAGGTAAATTGCTATCTCACTTTACCTGGACTTTTAGAGTTTTTTTTTCCCTTTTCTTTTCTTTTCTTCTTCTTTTTTTTTCTTATCAGAGATTAAAGATTAAACTCTTTAATCTTTACCCCTGAGCTTTACCCCTGGTGCGTTACCCCTGAGCTATATCCCTAGCCTCTTTTTTTAAAAAAATATATTTTTAGTTGTCAATGAATCTTTTATTTTTTTATTTATATGTGGTGCTGAGTATTATACCCAGGGCCTCACACATGCCAGGCAAGAACTCCACCACTGAGCAACAACAACTCCAGTCCCTTACTAGCCCCCTTTTAAATTTTTCTTTTGAGACACAGTCTCGCCAAATAGGTTAGGGTTTTGATAAATTGCTGAGGCTGGCCTTGAACTTGGGATCCTCCTGTCTCAACCTCCCAAGTTTCTGGGATTACAGAATTGACCACAAAGAACTTGACACACAAATTAACTTCTCACTAATACTCAGCACTCTGCTGTGTATTTACTATCACAAATTCACTTCTGTGAGGCAGTAAAGCAAGATAGAATTTCAGTCCTCTCAGCTGCACTAAGATTCCAGCTACTCATGGAAGTGTGAGGGAGAATGGAAGCCCCCCATCAACTACTCAGGTTAAGACACAGAGCTGGCTCTGAGACTAGCAATGATCTTAGCAGTGAACTCTATGTGCCAGGCCTCCCTCTAGTGCTTTATGCATGCTGTGTCTTTAATCTGCACAAGGTTCTTAGGCAGGAACAACTCAAGGGTCAGAGGAACTCTCATACAAATAAATTAATGTTCCTGCAATAACACAAATCATCAGCCGGGCATGGTGATGCATACCTGTAATCCCAGTGACTTGTGAGGATGAGGCAGGATGATCACCATTTCCAGGCTTTGAAAAGAGGTTTAAAAGATCAGTGTAGACTTACAGAATAAAACAAAGCAAAAGCACAGGCTGGGGTTCTGGCTCAGTGGTAGAGTGCTTGTCTAGTGTATGTGAGGCACTGGGTTCATCCTCAGCACACATAAAAATAAATAAAATAAAGGTCTATTGGCAACTAAAAAAATAAAAAAACAAAGCACATTGTAGTTCTTGTCTCTTCTCCTGCTTTCTTAATGACTGTAACACCAAAATATCTCAATTGAGATTGCAGAATGACACTCTCCACAGAAGCCATGCTGGGCTAACGGAAAGCTCTGCTCTAAAGGTACCTTTGGCCCTTGGACCCCACTCTGCACTTCCCATCTCCAGGACACACACACACACACACACTCTCTCTCTCTCTCTCTCTCTCTCTCTCTCTCTCTCTCTCTCTCTCTCTCTCTCTCTCTCTCTCTCTCATACACACACACAAACACACACACACAAGCACATCCCAAGCACATCCCTGCCCAGAATATTTCTTTAAAATTTGCTTTGTGTTATTCACTTAGAAATTCACCACAATTTTTTTCCTACCAAGAAAGAAACGAGGTTTGCATGAAAAGGCAAATATTTTTAAATGCAGTTTTATGCAAAGCCAAGTTTAAAAATTGCTGGACGTTTCTTTTGTCATTGGTTGCATTGTTCTACCTTCTAATTCAGTAACTCTCTTCACTTCACGCTTAGTTTCTTTCCTTGCAGTCCCCCTTTTCCATGAATGCTGCTATTCAACCATAGAATCGGAAATGAACTCCCATATTATGGTCAGGGAATCTGTTTCCAATTCTTTGAAAATGTGGTAAGAATACGACTCACAACCTTATTTGTAATGACTGCAGACTTGAAGTCATTTTGGGTTTGCTCCCTGGAAAAACAGGCCAAACTGAATAGGCAAACAGCCCTTTGCCTTGACCATAACTATAACCAAGTTGGAGTGTTGCAGCCCATGCTCAAAATTTAGGTGTTTTTGCTTTAATGAGAAGTGGCAAAACCCCAACCCCTTTACGTGATCAACAGCACTTAGAGGGAACCAGGAAGGCAGAGAGAGAATAAAGAAGGCGGAATTATCTCCACCCAGATTTCTGGAAATTACGGAGAGGAAAGAGGTGTCAGTCAAGAAGGAACCCCAAAAGAGGTCGGTGCCCTGGGGAAGCCTCTCTGGGTTTCCTGGAAACAACCCTATAAGGTCCAGCCAGCAGCACAGATGAACTCTCTTGAGTGGCCTTTTCTTCTCCTGGCCAATGCAGTGACTCCAGAGGAATGGGGCGCGGTATGCGGGTCCCCGAGGAACCGCGCGGCTCACAGCCCATCCCCGCCCTCCAGCGACCTCGACCAGTGGGAGTCTCCGAGACCCAGAGCGCGGCCAATGGAAGCGGCCGCGGGAGGAGAGCTGCCCTTGAAGAAGCTGCCCAGTACCCACCAGGCACCCAGGCCAGAGAGCCGCAGCATCCCTGCCTTTGTCACCTTGTCCCTGCAGGTAGTACAGCATAGGGAGGCCTTGCGGGGTCGCAGTGGGGGACGCTCTGAGAGGGAAGCGCTCAAATGGGGCTTGAGACAGGCATGCCTGCAGTCTGTGGTCACACCCACACCTGTTCCAGCGCACCCTTACGGCATAGACTGCACCTTGCCGCCTGTTGATGACAAGCCAGCCTCCCCGTGGCAATCCTTCTGGGCCCCAGACACTGGTTAAACTACCCTGAGTGAAAAAGTAGGCACAGGCCTCTGGCAGAGCGAGCGGGCCCTCCCTCAGCCGCTCTCGGTCTCTGGGAAGGAGGTGACATTCATGGAGTCAGACCTTCGCGTTGGAACCTTCTTTGCTTCTCATAGGCAAGTGTCTCTGAACACCAAGGCTCTGTGAGGCTCTAAGTTTAAAATACTTTTTTATTGATATGTCAGAAGTGGAAAACTTTGGGAAAGAAAACAAATAGAATAAATATGTGTCATTGGGAACTCTTTCAGCAGGGCGATAACCACTGCTAATGCAACGAGTGACTTCTTTGTATTTTTCCGTGTGTGTGCGCGCGCGCGCGCATATGATTATAGGTGCAACTTTATGTGCATATCATGCACACTTATGTTATTGTGTGTATGCAGTTTTTTCCTGTACTTAACGCCGTATTAAAAACATTCTTATTAAATATCCTTCTAAAATATTAACTTTATATACATGAAATTTCATAGAATGAGCATAGCTGATTAACCGTTTCTTCAGCAGGATGTTATGGGTAGTTGAAGGACACCCTCCAGAGTCATGGAGGTTCATGCCCATGCCCTGTCACCCCCTTTGTGCCTGTGACATGGTTAATCTCTGTGCCTCAGTCTTTTCATCTGAAAATGAAGGATAAATGACTGTTAAGTGAGCTCCAGGAACAGCATTTCAAACAGGGCCTAGTGTAGGGTAAATGCAGTAACAATAAGCTCCGTGAAAGTTTAAATATCTTTTTCTTATGTATGATTTATATAATTCATATTGAACTTTCCCCCAAATCATCAAAACTTTCTTCAAAGAAAAAGACTTGAATGGTAGCTATTTAGCCTAGTACGTTGGTTCTTAGTTGTTATTGGTACTGTTTTTTTTGTTTTTTGTTTTACCATTTCTAACTTATTAGTTTTTAAAATATTTTCAGTAAGGGTTTAAAAGTTGAGAAACATTACAGAAGAGCAACAGGCTAAGAAATATTAATAGCACCCACCACGATGTTATCTACTAATAATATCCCTGAGTACTCAGATAATTGGAGAAAAATACCACTTACAAATTAAACAATAAAATATTGTTTTATTAAACATTATTTTATTAAACATAAAACAATGGGGAAAGTGGATACAGGGTACACTTAACTCATACTACTTTGATAACGATTATCTGAATCTAAAATTATTTCAAAATAAAAGTCTCAAAATACTAATAAAAATTAAAAGTAACTTTAAAGACCAATAGTCAGCTGATATATTTAAACCTTCATGACCTAACTGAAAATATGGCAGGCACTGCATTGGTGCTTGTGTTGTTCCAAGATGCTATCAGTGACTCAGTAGAAGTGAGAAGAAGGGGAGCAAGTACAGGGGCCCCAGTCTTCTATGTTTTATGATAGAATAAACAGAACTGGCAGACACTCCTGGAAGCAACAAGACAAATGGAATTCCTAACTCAGCTATGATCCCCTAGTTTTATTTTTAAATTACAGTGTATTTACTCTCTCAGCAAAGCTTTAGTAGGACTGAAGTCATCTTGGCTGGACATATTTCATTCCTACATGGTGAAGCTAAGATATCAAACTGGTCCTTCAGGAAGGTACATCTTTTCAAGTCTGGGGGGATTCATGGTTTTACATTCAGCAAATAACTAACCTTTTCTTCCCCCAAACCTATGTGTGATTAAGATCAGTGAAGTACTGTGAGGAGTTCTTATCTTCATGGTTCGGTTCCTCAGTGGGAATGAATGGCTCAAAAAGGCTTTGTCAAGGTCACATGTGGATTGCCCGTGTTCTTTGGCTGCAGAAAGTGAAGTGTGAGTCCCCTTTAGAGACTATTTGCAGCTGGGGTGAAATGTGAAAAGAAACGTACACATACTGGGCTCAGTGGCACAGCCCATGATCCCAGTAACTCAGGAAGTCGAGGCAGGAGGGTTGCAAGTTTGAGGTCAGCCTGGGCAATTTAGTGAGACCCTGTCCCAATAAAAAATAAAAAGGGCTGGGAGTATAGCTCAGTAGTACTGCATTGTCCAGTATGTGCAAGCCCTGGGTTTGGTCCCTAGTACTGAAAAAAAAAAAAAAAAAAAAAAAAAGAAGAAGAAGAAGAGAGAGAGAGAGAGGCAGGAGTAAAGAAAACCTGTTTAAGAATCCATAGGATAAACATCCCCCAAAATAGTGTACCTCTGATTCCTGCATTTAGAGTTCAGTTTGGGGGGATTAGGATAGAGCTCAGTAGTGGAGTGCTTGTGTAGCAATTGTGTGGCCCTGGGTTCCATACAGCACCAAGAAAGAAAAGGGAAAGGAAAGGAAAGGAAAGGAAAGGAAAGGAAAGGAAAGGAAAGGAAAGGAAAGGAAAGGAAAGGAAAGGAAAGGAAAGGAAAGGAAAGGAAAGGAAAGGAAAGGAAAGGAAAGGAAAGGAAAGGAAAGGAAAGGAAAGGAAAGGAAAGGAAAGGAAAGGAAAGGAAAGGAAAGGAAAGGAAAGGAAAGGAAAGGAAAGGAAAGGAAAGGAAAGGAAAGGAAAGGAAAGGAAAGGAAAAGTTCATGTTTGATGTGGAATTACCAGAAGGATAGATTTGTTTCATTTTACCTTAAAAAAAATTTCTCAATCCTCCAATGAATTTCCAGGGAATTAAGTTGAGTGTAGAGTCAATCCCAAAATGTTATGTGCTGTATGATTCTATCTATGTAACCTTTTGAAGTGACAAATTATAGACATAAAGGACAGAATTGTGGTTTTCAGAAAGGAGGGAGGTGTGTGTAGCTATCACAAGGCACTAGGAGTGACCTATAGTGCTGGCATGTTCTGTCTCCAGAACATAGTAATGTCAGTATCCTGATTGTGAGATCTATTACACAATAGTTTACAGTGGGAGACACTGGGTTAAAGGCTACACAAACTTTTATTAGTGGATATTAATTATACATCAAAATGGGTTTCATTGTAGCATATTCACACATGCATATAACATACTTTAATCATTTTATAGGATTATTTTTATAATTCATATAATTACATGAGAATTTATAGTTCTCTTTAAAAAACTTTAAAAAATCAAAGTTGCTTTCTTAATTTTGCGTAAGTAAAAATGATTCTCATCTTTACTAAGTTTTCCTAAGGACAGACGTTTTCCATAATGATATCAAAGCCCAAGACTTCAAAGATAAGACATTAGCAGCAATAGGCCTGGTTGTTTGTAATTGAAGGCCTGAAACTCAGAGCTGTTCCCTAGTGGACTTTCCCTCCAACTGGTGGAGGGAAAAAGCCCACCCCCAAACCCTGGCATTTGCTCCATCATGATACTCCCAAAAGTGAACTATGTAGACTAAAGTGTTTCTCAAATTAATTATCACAAATACAAATTAATTTTGTATCAATCTTTTACTAAGGGAGTTCTGGAAATTGCATCAAACTAAAAGGTACAGTACAACACATATTAAACTGTGGGGGTCCTCCCTGCCACATCCTTCATGGAGAAGGAAAGGGCAAACTGCCCAAGGAGGATGTTGGCAGGTTTTCTATTACCCAAAAACCTTATCTACTCAATAAACACATAAGAGCCAATACTCTTTTTTTAAATGAGAGGAGGTGTGATGGGTCTGGCCATACCATCTCTGGCCTCTTACAACTCATCCAACTCTCCTTTATTTATAACATACAGGTAAAGGGGGTCAGGACCTGGAGGAGCTTCTACTGTGATGGACAGGATAGGGTGGAGTTAGGGAAGCCATTCTCTGAGGGGGAAAATTCCAGGGAACCACTCTCATGAAGTCCCTATGCTTCCTTGCAGTTCCTAGAAGCCAAGTCTCTGTGTCCCATAGCTCAACCTAGTCTGATTCTGCTAAATAAGGATGGCTTCCCACACTAAACATTTAATATAAATTGCTTGAGCCTGTTTCTAGCCCAAGTTTATTATGTGAATTCTAACTCAACACCTCCCACCCCAGTAATAAATTTTATATTATTCATACTTGGTTTAAAAAGTTGATAAATTCTTTTTAAAAAGTCTCCTGTATGCATTTTCCTTAATCTTATTTCCTAAGACTCTACCTATGCTATTTTAATAAAATGAATGATCCTAAATATGCAGATGCTTTAAAAGTTAACATTTTAATAAATAGCATTATGCTAAGTGGTGTGGGCTGTAAGGAAGAGACATTAGTCCTGTTAAGTTAGTAGAGTTTATTATAAAGATATGATGGAAAGAGGGAAATGGTGGGGGGGTGGTCTACTTGCATTAGTAGGCCTTGAAGAGATAGCCCAGTCTGGGAACTGTCAGAGCTCAGGGCCCAGGCAGCCCCAGGGATACAGTGATACTTCATTCCCTTCAGCAGGCATCTGTGGACCCCATTTGTAGTTTCTGTCATGGTTCTGACCCAGGCCATTTTCTCCATTTCTCCTCTTTTTCTCTTGGGTTCTTGTTTGTTTCCAACTATTCCATTTTCTTTCCATGTCAAGTTCAAGCTATCACAGTGAGACCAAGACAGCCTATTTGGGTTACTTTCATTCTTGACCACTACCTATGCCATGGGTACAATCTAGGTGGTTGTCCTTTGACAGGCTCACCCTGAGTCATCAGTCATAGCAGGACCACAGACAGCCACCCAGTAGTTGACAAGAAGGAACTGCTTACAAAGAAGCCTGAGGTCAAAGGCACTTTGAGTACTTGTCGATATAGACTGCCTTGTCTTCATAATACAATAGGTTACATTTTCTTATTAAATAGGACTGCTCAGTATTTCAAAAGATTAGATCGAGCTTTGAATTACAGCATATGTTGAACAATAATTCCAAGCATTTCCCCGTCAATCATTTTCACCATTAAAATAACTGAAGAAGGCTAAGGGGTATAGTTAAGTGGCAGAATGCTTGCCTGGCATGTGCACTGAAAAAAACAAATAGTTGAAGGAAAAAGTGATAATTTGCCAAGCATTGATTTTGGCAAACTTTCCACAGATGAAAACTGAAAAATTCTAATACAAAGATAAGGACTGCCAAAAGTGTGTTTTTAACTCTTTGCCTTTTGTCCTCCTTTTGTCATAAATGCTGGAGAGAGAAATGCATTCAAATATAATGAATCACCCTGACAGTAGAAAACATGTGATTTCCAATCTCTGAATAAAACTACTGAGCTACATCTGTATAACCAAGAAAACTATTTTAAAGCTAAAGGAAAAACTCCTAAAAGTTAGCAAGCATTGATAGTTCTAGACACTTGGTTATGTAGTTCTTGATGAAATTTTCATTGTCAGGTTCCAGAAGATAAAAGTGATCTCCTGGCAGCACATGAATATCAACATTTCCACTGGTTATATCTTTCCAGGCTAAAAGTAAACAAAATTTTATTTAATAACAAATGACATTTGCCATCTACAACAAAAAAATTTTTTCCAAATACTATTTCTCTAAGAGCTGATATCCATTGGCTGATATCCATTGGTAGTTATTTCTAATGTCAGGTTCTATGCATCCTATGTTTTTAATTTCTCTAAGACCTATCAATGGCATTTCTCTCTCTCTCCCTCCCCCCACCTCTCTCTCTGTCTCTCTCATACTGGGGATTAAACCCAGAGGCACTTTACCTCTGAGTCACTCCCCAGTCCTTTATTTTTTTTTTCTTTTGAGACAGGGTCTCACTAAGTTGCTTAGGGCCTCACTAAGTTGCTAAGGTTGACCTTGAACTTGTGATCCTTCTGCCTTGCTGCTGGGGTTACAGGTATTCACCATCATGCCTGGCTGTGTTCTTTTATTTCACATGAGATCAGTACCTCTCCATCTATACTAAATAAAACTGGGATGAACTTTCTATTCACTGCAGTAACTGTTAGTTGACATTTGCTGAAAACCATCAAACACATATTTCAATAAAATTCCCAAAACTATAAAAATAATTTCACCTTCTACATCCTTTGCTAAGTCTTCGGATCCAACAAAGCATGTCAAATCACAAGAAAGAACGGCCTTAGAGGGTGTGTCAAAGCTGTAGACAAAAAAGAGCTGGTTAAGCAACATACCCGAACCTCTTCCTGTTAATAGCATCACTGAAATGAAACAGGAGACCTCATCTTTTTGCTCTTTCCACAGTGCAAATATATTTTCATCAAGTGGGGGCCACTTCTCCCTATCAGAAACTGCCTGAGACTCACTGTGGCCTGGGACATTTTCCAACCTCATCTAAGTTCTAGAATGTACACTGGCAGCAGGATGGTGCTGGGGGGGTCCCAACTCAGGGTGAGGCTGGTTAACAACCAGTGCTGTTGGCTGTTGTAGCCTAGTTATGACCTCCCTGATACCTCCCAGCTCTCTCCACAGAACAAGAGTGAATTCTAAATAGAAGCTACTCTAACATCTGGAGACTAAATAATACACTATTGAATGACCAATGGATAGTAGGAGAAATCAAGGATGAAATAAAAAAAAAATACTTAGAGGTAAATGAGAATACCGATACAACACATCAAAATATTTGGGACACTGTGAAAGCAGTACTAAGAGGAAAGTTTATTGCATTGAGCTCATTTATTAAAAGAATAAAAAGTCAACAAATAAATAACATTACATCTCAAAGTCCTAGAAAAAGAACAAATCAACACCAAAAACAGTAGAAGACAGGAAATAATTAAAATCAGACTGAAATAAATGAAATTGAAACAAAAGAAACAATTGAAAAATTTGACAAAACAAAAAAAAAGTTGGTTCTTTGAAAAAAAACAATAAAATTGATAAACCCCTAGCCACACTAACAAAGAGAAAACGAGAAAACCCAAATTCCTAAAATTCATAATGAAAAAGGAAATATCACAAGGGACACAACTGAAATACCCAAGATAATTAGAAACTATTTTGAAAACTTATACTCTAATAAAACAGAAAATATTGAAGACATCAACAAATTCCTAGAAATATGTGACCTATCTAAACTGAATCAGGTTCTGCCTCAGTTTCACCACAACAGCACAAGTACATTTACTGAGCTGGATGCTGGGTGCTGGGGACATGCAAATAAACAAGTCCAGTCCTGCCCTCCTTCATCTGATAGACTGGGTGGGGAGAGAGATGTGAATGAAATAATCAGACAACTGAAGAGAGATGAAAGTAAGTAACATCGAGCCAGGTGATCTGAGAGCATGGGACAGGAGTAGGGACAAGCCAGGGTCATGGTGGGTCTCCCTGAGGAAGTGAAGTGTATCTGAGATCTGGATGAATAGAAAAGAACTGAATGAAGAGGACAGAGGCTTCAGGGAAAGAGAAAAGGAGTTCGATTTATTGCTCAGAGGATGAAGTGGGTATTGGGAGAAAAATAAGGTGAGGAAGTAAGCAAGGACCAGGTCTAGGCCACATAGAGGATTATGGTTGTCCTAAGAATGGTAAGGCACAAAAGGGTCTAACTCATAATTAAACTTGACTCTCATTCCCCTGGATATAGTGCAGGGAATGGACCGGAAGGGGACAAGGGTGTATGACAGCCAATTTAGGGGCTCTTTCAATAGTCCAGGTGAGAATTTCTCTTCTGCCTAGAATGTAAACACTAGGAACATGACTCCCACCCTCAGAGCAAGGGGGAAAAACAGAGTAACTCACGGGAAGCTGGGGTGCAGGGCACACTGTAGGCCCTCTAAGGAGAGGTGGAGGAGTCATAGGCTCAGTCCTGGCCAAGTGCACAAAGAGACATCCAAAATCAGTGAGGGTTTTAACAGGGGTTAGGGTGGTGGTCAGATGGAACTCACTCCGACTCACAGACTCTTTTCCATGGTCCTCCACTAGTGGTCCACAAGGAAGATTGGGAGCAAAGCTAGAGGCAAGATTTGTCTGTACCAAGGAGAGGGGACAGCCGTCTTGAGAAAGTCCCACCCACAAAGCCCAGACACAGGGGGCTACCTAGGAATGATGCTTGAGACAGTCTAGATGCCCAAGCATTCCAGTAGCGCACATCCAGTAACAAGCAATAGCTGTCTACACTGGGGAGCAGCAATACGAGGGGCTCAAGAAATAATGAAGGTTTGGGGTGAAGCAGGACCATTGAGGAAAACAAGTACGCTTCAGCAGCCTCGGCCCCACATTAACACCAAAGGAATGAGGAATTGATGGTGCATGAAGGTAACCATAACAACAACAAAACCCAAACTCAGCTCACCTCCAGTCTAGATTGACTCAAACTCCCTCCTGTAAGGGCAGAAGGAAAGATGTGCTAATTCCCATCATAGATTCATTTCTGCATCTACTATTCTATTCCAAAAAGTATAAAAAGCTTTAAAATTTTATATATAAATTTCAATAACAATTTTCAGACACACAAGAAAACAAGAAATAAACAATTAGTTGTTAAGGGATAAAACACTCAAAAGAATCAAGAGTGACTAAGACCCAGATGTTGCAACTATCTAACAGGAACTTCAAGATACCTATGATTAATATGTCAACTGAGTTACTGGGAAAGGTAGACGATGTATATATACAAATGAGAAATGTCTTTTCAGAGATATGAAAACTCTTAGAGACAAATGGAATTTCTAGAAATAACCAGATACAGAAATGAAGAGTTCCTTTGAGAAGCATGTCATTAGACTCACAGTCAGGGAAACAAGTCAGTGAACTTGAAAGCAGCCAGCAGAAATTATCCACATGGAGACACAAAAAGGAATGAAAGCTTAGCAAAGACATCATCCAAGAAATGTGGACAAAATCAAACAGCCTAGTGCATGTAGAGTCACAGAGGAGCAGAGAAAGCAGACCAGGCAAGAGACTGTCAGAGCTTTGGAACCACCCTGCTGACACAGCTCCACTCTGGACACCAGACTATGAGCATTGGTGTTAGGTGATGGGGAAGGACTGAGAGATGCACTGGGCCTAATTTTATTTATAATGGAAAGAGCTGAGAGCTGAGGCTGGGTAAAGACACAACAGAGTGAGAAAGGGAAAGGAGCAAGAGAGAAAGAGAACCAAAGAGCAGGGTTTGGGGAGACCTTTGGGTACTGGAGGAAGCTAATAGTGGTGACTGGCTATCACAATTTGATTCACAGCAGTGAGGGTGATAATGTTAATATGACTTTCTCTATTCTAGAAGTATAATATTTCTAGGACTTATTTATTTATTTATTTTGTGTGTGTGAGTTTGGGAGGTTTATTTGGAGTGAAAAACAATGGAATGCTAGTGAGTTTTTTTCTTGTGTTTTGTTTTTAAAAATGACCTATGGCCTTTTTACATGTCATACCCAAACTGATGGCCTGCAGCTAGTTACTTGAGTTACGCTTTTTACCCTTTCCTTGCACAGATGAGACAAGGTGTTAATGAAACATGCTTAGAATCTCACAGCTGGTAAAACACAGGATTTTGATAGTAGTAAGTGGACTCTTTAACATTTAAGTCAAACCTTAATATTCAACTATTATGCAAGTCTTAGTTATTATAAAACAAGCTTTTGTATATATTATTTCATTTAATATTAATAGTGATATGAATTATTTGTAATTTTTAAAAAATTTTATTTAGTTGGCAAGTAATAATTATATATATAGGTATATGAGGTGATATTTTCATATATGCTTTCATTATGGATCAATTAAGTCATTAATTAGCACATTCATTATTTGACATACTTCTAATTTTTTACCATGTGAACATTTAAAATCTACTGTCTTAGGGGTTTTGAAGTGTACATTACATTGTCATTAGCTGTAGTCATCATGCTAATAGGTCTTAAAAACTTACTCCTCCACTCTAACTGAACCTTAGTACCCTCTGGGCAGCATCTCATATTCCTCCCCCAAATCTCCAGCAACAGGTAACCACCATTCCACTCTCTACTTCTATTGGTTCATGTTTTTAGTGTCCACGCATTAGTGAGACTGTGTTCTGTTTGTCTCTCTCTGTTTGGTTTATTTCACTTAACATAATGTCCTCAGGATTCATTAAGGCTGTTACAAGTGACAGGACTTCATTCTTTTTAAGGCTGAATATTGTTCCACTGTGTATATATACTTCTTTATTTGCTGATGTAGGCTTAGGCTGATTCCACATCTTGGCCCTCGTGGATAACACAACAATAAACACGGAGTGCAAAATATCTCCTAATGAACTAATATGATAATTCTATTTCTTTGTTTTCAGGCACCTCTCTTCTCCATAAGGGCTGTACTAATTCACAGTACCATCAACAGTGAACAAGTGTTCTCTTTTCTCCACATTCTTTCCTGCACTTAATATCTTTTGTCTTTCAGATCCATTCTATCAGGTATCAGATGGCATCTCATGTTGGTTTTGATTTGCATTTTCCTGATGATTAGTGATGTTAAGCACCTTTTCCTATACCTGTTGGCTATCTGCACAACTTTTGAGAAATGTCTATTCAGGTCCTTTGCCCATTTTTCCATCAGGTTGTTTACTTGCTATTGGTTCTTTGAGTTCCTCATATATTTTGGATCTTAACCTCATTAGATATATGATTTACAAATACTTTCTTCTAATCCATAGGTCTTCTCTTCTGTTGATTGTTTCTTTTGTTTTGATATAATCTCATTTGTCAATTTTTGCTTGTTTCCTATGCTTTTGGGGTCATATCCAGGACAATGTCATGGAGCTTTCCCAGACTGTTTTCTTCCAGGAAGTTTTTCTTCTCAGGTCTTGTGTATAAGTCTTTAATCTTTCTGAGTGAGGCAAAAGTCCAGTTTCATTATTTTGCATGTGTCTATCCAGTTTTGCTAACACCATTTATTAAGGAGAGAAGAGAATGTCCTTTCCTCATTCTGTATTTTGGCATTTTTGTTAATAGCCTAAGTACATAGGTTTATTTTGATGCTTTTAATGCTCTCTCTTGGTTGAAGAGTTCATTTTTATGTCAGTACCATGCAGATTTATTACGATAGCTTTTTTTTAAATGTCAAGTTCCTTTTCCTTTCTTTTTATATGAGACAGGCATTTCTTTGATCCTGACTCTCTGCTCAACTTAGTCTTAGGAAAATCACATTTGGGTTAAGATGCTTGGGATAGAAATGGAAAGACGGATAGACTTAGGATATCTAGGAGGTGAACTGTGAACTATACAGTAGATTGAAGTAGGCAGTGATTGGGGAGATGTGTGACAACAGAAAGGCCTATCTCACTTCTCAAGGTGCTGCACATCTGCTCCACTTTTTGTAGCTATCTGTGTAAATGTCCAGTAGCAAGCACAGCCCATGGTGGCCCAATGCCTGTTTCAGGCTTAGTGGATGAAAAACAGGTAATGTAGGCCCAAACATATGCTTTCAAGGAATTTAAACCGAGAGAACAAGCACCAGGCAAAATAGAAGAAATGCATGACAGTATATAAGGATGACTAGGGTCCAATGCTGGTCCCACAATGATAGCTCTTGGGATGGTAGACCAGGAAGAGTCATTTGTAGGCTTAGGTTGTTGGGGGAGGATTGACAGAGCCTTATGATTTCAGTCCTATCAGAAGACTCAAGCTTCAATCCAGACAGCCCATGAGACAAGGAAAGAGGGAGATGTCACGAAGCTAAGGGAGTTCTGGAACAAATTCACAATAAAACAAGCTTAGCAAACTACTGCTCCCCTCCCCACTGTCTACCCCACACTTAACAATAAGTAGTGATCCATTCCTGCTGATCCTGCTAAGATGATGAGATTGCTTTGGCATTTATTCAATAAATATTCATTGTATGATGAAACATACATATCAATATATAAATGTATATATATGATATATATAAAATATATATTGTATATATGTATTTGTGTATCTTTATAGATATAATTTTTGTGCTCAGTCTCCATTCTAAGCCAGTACAAATATTATGAATGACCCCAAAGAAAATGGAGCCCAACTCTTTGAATATTACCTTTTCATCTACACGCCCTCTGAGAACTGCCCATCTGTATTTTTCTATAAACATCCACACACAAAATTGTCTCTGTTACTTACCTGTAATTGCTAATAAGCTGGATATCTGCCAAGATTCTGGGAATACTTTGTTGTAAAAGTTCTTTGTCATTAATAAAACTCTTGGGGGTGCCTCCAAACTCTATAAGGAAAGAATTCATTTGTTCTTCTGACAATTCATCAAGTTTGGGAATTTGAGGCCGGGCCTTTGACTGGAAACATAAGCAAATACAGGATGACATGGTACAAAACACACTTGTTCATAAACTGAAAGCTTTCTATCTAAAGTCAAGTCCTCAAATCAAGGTTGGGAAATGGAATTCTTCTTCTAAAGGCTTCAGGAGAGAATTCTTTCTCTACGAAAGCAGGGAAAGGAAAGTTCCTCAGCAATTCTAGCCTCATAGTGCCACCAAAATGACATTCTGGACTCAGAATCCCAGGTCAGACGGTGAATTTTTGAGGACAGGATGGGGATCAAAGGGAGAAGTGGAAGAGGAGCAGGAACCACAGCTTAACCTAGGTTTAAAAGTTAGAGAAGTTTGACATCACTATCCCCTTTTCAATTTTCAAGGATTCTTTCCTGGCTGATTGATCACTTTTCTGAAATTGTTCAGAAAACAATTAAGTTCCCAGCTACCCAAAGTAAGAGAAAAAGCACTGGTGCTCAGTATGAGCTCAGAGGCAGGAGCAGTGCAGGTGATTAACAGGGGACTGATGAAGTGCACTTCAGAGAAATGGAGAGAGAATGACATTGAAAGAGATTTGAGGAATTTTCAATAGCAAATAGTGTGCCTGCCATCATTCCCTTGTCAAACCAAAGTTTGCCAGAAAGAAAAATAACAACCTGATTTTTTATTCCCCCAATTCCCTCCTCTTCCCTCCTCTTTCCAAGGAAAATGAAATTACTTACATGGGGGGCAGTCATACTTGACATAAACAAGTGCACTGGCTCCAGCTTGTATTTTTCTTTTAGGTGCAGGGAAGTCATAAAAGCAACGTAGGATCCCATACTAATTTGTGTAAAGACAAACATGATAACTGTTCAGCAAGACTCGTGATGGTTCAAGTATCACAAACACAGCAGTGATCATGAAAGAATTAAAAGTAAAAGTTAACTGATTAATAACTATTTTATAAAGGTATATTTTCAATGATCAATATCAACATAAAGAGTATTTCAAACACACTAGTACTGATGTCCCCAGTGCTACAGTTTGGATCTGGAATGTCCCCAAAGGTTATGTGTTAAAGGTTTGGTCCCTGACTTGATATTATTGGAAAGAAACCTAAGAGGTGGGGCCTAGTGGGATGTCTTTGGGTTACTGAGAAAGTGCCTCAGAGGTGGATCGTGGAATCCCAGCCCCTTTCTTTTCCTCTCTTTACTTTCCTGGTGATGAGGTCAGTGGTTTTGCTCTGCCACATAGCAGGACCAAGAAATCATGAATTGAAACCTTTGAAACTATGAGCCAAGTAAACTTTCTCTCCCTATAAGTTGATTACATCAGGTATTTATTTATAGTAATGGAAAGCTGACTAACATACATAGGCTTGCAATTCATTTAAATTTCCTTTTCTTCCTTAAAGATGAATATCACTAGGTCTTTGACAGTTTATATCAGCAATTCTTTTTTTTTTAATTTTCATTGTAAACAAATGGGATACATGTTGTTTCTGTTTGTACATGGAGTAACAGCATACCATTTGTGTAATCATACATTTACATAGGGTAATGGTGTTTGATTCATTCTGTTATTTTTTCCTTCCCCCTGACCCCACCCGCAGCTCTTTTCCCTCTATACAGTCCCTCCTTCCTCCATTCTTGCCCCTCTCCCACCCCCCATTATGTGTCATCATCCACTTATCAGCAAGATCATTTGTCCTTTGGTTTTTCAAGATTGGCTTATCTCACTTAGCATGATATTCTCCAATTTCATCCATTTGCCTGCAAATGCCATAATTTCATTATTCTTTATAGCTGAGTAATATTCCATTGTATATATATAACACAGTTTCTTTATCCATTCATCAATTGAAGGACATCTAGGTTGGTTCCACAATCTGGCTATTGTGAATTGAGCAGCTATGAACATTGATGTGGCTGTATCTCTGTAGTATGCTGATTTTAAGTCCTTTGGGTATAGGCCAAAGAGTGGGATAGCTGGGTCAAATGGTGGGTCCATTCCAAGATTTCTAAGGAATCTCCACACTGCTTTCCAGCATGGCTGCACTAATTTGCAGCCCCACTAGCAATAATGGATGAGTGTACCTTTTTCCCCACATCCTCTCCAACACCTATTGTTGCTTGTATTCTTGATAATCGCCATTCTAATTGGGGTGAGATGGAATCTTAGGGTAGTTTTGATTTGCATTTCTCTTATTATTAGAGATGGTGAACATTTTTTCATATGTTTGTTGATTGCTTGTAGATCTTCTTCGTTGAAGTGTCTGTTCATATCAAATGGGCATTTGTTGATTGGATTATTTGTATTCTTGGTGTAGAGTTTTTTGAGTTCTTTATATATTCTGGAAATTAGTACTCTGTCTGAAGTATGAGTGGCAAAGATTTTCTCCCACTCTGTAGACTCTCTCTTCACATTGCTGAGTTTCCTTTGCTGAGAGAAAGCTTTTTAGTTTGAATCTGTTCCAGTTATTGACTCTTGCTTTTACTTCTTGTGCTATGGGAGTCCTGTTAAGGAAGTCTGATCCTAAGCCAACAAGTTGAAGATTTGGACCTACTTTTTCTTCTATAAGATGCAGGGTCTCTGGTCTGATTCCGAGGTCCTTGATCCATTTTGAGTTGAGTTTTCTGCAGGGTGAGAGATAGGGCTTTAGTTTCATTCTGTTGCATATGGATTTCCAGTTGTTTATTTTGGTGCCAATACCATGCCGTTTTTGTTACTATTGCTTTGTAGTATAGTTGAAGTTCTGGTATTGTGATACCCCCTATTTCATTCTTCCTGCTAAGGATTGCTTTAGCTATTCTGGGTTTCTTATTCTTCCAGGTGAATTTCATGATTGCTTGCTCTATTTCTGTAAGGTATGTCATTGGGATTTTAATTGGAATTGCATTGAATCTGTATAGCACTTTTGGTAGTATGGCCATTTTGTCAAAATTAATTCTGCCTATCCAAGAACATGGGAGATCTTTCCATCTTCTAAAGTCTTCCTCAATTTCTTTCTTCAATGTTTTGTAGTTTTCATTGTAGAGATCTTTTACCTCTTTGGTTAGATTGATTCCCAAGTATTTTATTTTTTTTGAGGCTATTGCAAATGGAGTTGTTTTCCTCATTTCCCTTTCAGATGTTTCATCACTTGCATATAAAAATGCTTTAGATTTATATGTGTTGATTTTATAGCCTGCTATTTTGCTGAATTCATTGATGAGGTCTAGAAGTTTTCTGGAGGAGGTTTTTGGATCCTCTAAATATGGAATCATGTCATCAGCAAATAGTGACAGCTTAAGTTCCTCTTTTCCTATTCGTATCCCTTTAATTTTTTTAGTCTGCCTAATTGCTCTGGCTAGAGTTTCGAGGACAATGTTGAATAGAAGTGGTGTAAGAGCATATCCCTGTCTTGTTCTAGTTTCTAAAGAGAATGCTTTCAGTTTTTCTCCATTAAGAATGATGTTGACCTTGGGCTTAGCACAAAGAGCCTTTACAATGTTCAGGTATGTTCCTACTATCCATATTTTTTCTCGTGTTTTGAGCATGAAAGGGTGTTGTATTTTGTCGAACGCTTTTTCTGCATCAATTGAAATAACCATATGATTCTTATCCTTAAGTCTATTGATATGATGGATTACGTTTATTGATTTATGGATGTTAAACAATCCTTGCATTCCAGGGATGAATCCCACTTGATCGTGGTGCACAATTTTCTTAATATGTTTTTGGATATGGTTTGCCAGTATTTTGTTAAGGATCTTTGCATCTGTATTCATCAAGGATATTGGTCTAAAATTTTCCTGTCCTTGATGTGTCTTTGCCTGGTTTGAGTATGAAGGTGATATTAGCTTCATAGAATGAGTTTGGTAGGGTACCCTCCTTTTCTATTTCCTGGAATACTTTGAGAAGTATTGGAATGAGTTCTTCTTTGAAGGTCTTGTAGAACTCGGCTGAGAATCCATTTGGTCTTGGGCTTTTCTTGGATGGTAGATTTTTAATGGCTTCTTCTATTTCATTGCTTGATATTGATCTGTTTAAATTGTGTATGTCCTCCTGGTTCAGTTTGGGAGGAGCATATGTCTCTAGAAATTTGTCAATGTCTTTGGTAGTTTCTATTTTGTTGGAATACAGATTTTCGAAGTAGCTTCTCATGTTCTGTATCTCAGTGGTGTCTGTCATGATGTTTCCTTTTTCATCATGAATTTTAGTAATTTGAGTCTTCTCTCTCCTTCTCTTTGTTAGTGTGGCTAAGGGTTTATCTATTTTGTTTACTTTTTCAAAGAACCAACTTTTTGTTTTGTCAGTTTTTTGAATTGTTTCTTTTGTTTCAATTCCATTGATTTCAGCTGTGATTTTAATTATTTCCTGTCTTCTACTACTTTTGCTGTTATTCTGTTCTTTTTCTAGGGCTTTGAGCTGTAATGTTAGGTCATTTAGTTGTTGACTTTTCATTCTTTTCTGGAATGTGCAATGAATTTTCCTCTTAGTACCACTTTCATAGTGTTCCAGAGATTTTGATATGTTGTATCATCATTCTCATTGACCTCTAAGAATTCTTTTATCTCCTCCCTGATGTTTTTTGTTATCCATGTTTCATTCAATAGCATATTATTTAGTCTCCAAGTGTTGGAGTAATTTCCTTTTTTTACTTTGTCATTGATTTCTACTCTCAGTCCATTATGATCTGATAGAACACAAGGCAGTATCTCAATTTTTTTGCATTTCCTAAGGGTTGCTTTGTGGCATAACATATGGTCTATTTTTGAGAAGGTTCCATGTGCTGCTGAGAAGAAAGTGAATCCACTCATTGATGGATGGAATATTCTATATATGTCTATTAAGTCTAGGTTATTGATTGTGTTATTGAGTTCTATGGTTTCTTTGGTTGGTTTTTGTTTGGAAGATCTATCTAGTGGTGACAGCGGTGCATTAAAGTCACCCAGAATTATTGTGTTGTGGTCTATTTGATTCCTGAAATTGAGAAGGATTTGTTTGATGTACAGGGATGCACCATTGTTTGGGGCATAAATATTTACTATCGTTATGTCTTCCTGATTTATGGTTCCCTTAAGCAGTATGAAATGTCCTTCTTTATCCCTTCTGACTAACTTTGGCTTGAAGTCCACTTTATCTGATATAAGGATGGAAACCCCCACTTTTTTACTGAGTTCATGTGCATGGTAGGTTTTTCCCATTCTCTCACCTTTAGTCTGTTGATGTCTTTTTCTATGAGATGAGTCTCTTGCAGGCAGCATATTGTTGGGTCTTTCTTTTTAATCCATTCTGCCAGTCTATGTCTTTTGATTGATGAGTTTAGGCCATTAATGTTCAGGGTTATTATTGAGATATGATTTGTATTCCCAGTCATTTGGGCTTTTTTTTGGTTTTTAATTTGGCTTGGTTTCTCCTTTGAGTGGTTTTTCTCTAAGGTTTTTCTCTTTGCTGACCTACATTGTTATTTTTCATTTCCTCCTCATGGGATATTTTGTTGAGAACATTCTGTAGTGCAGGCTTTCTATTTGTAAATTCTTTTAACTTTCGTTTATCATGGAAGGATTTTATTTCATCTTCAAATCCGAAGGTTAGTTTTGCTGGGTATAGGATTCTTGGTTGGCAACCATGTTCTTTCAGAGCTTGAAATATGTTGTTCCGGGCCCTTCTAGCTTTTAGAGTTTGGGTTGAGAAGTTTGCTGCTGTCCGTATTAGTTTCCCACATATGTAATCCGATGCTTGTCTCTCGCAACTTTCAAAATCCTATTTTTATTTTGAATGTTAGGCATTTTCATTATAATGTGCCTTGGTGTGAATCTGTTGTGATTTTGTGCATCTGGTGTTCTGTAAGCCTCTTGTATTTGATTTTCCATTTCATTCTTCAGGTTTGGGAAGTTTTCTGATATTATTTCATTCCTTTGGTTGGTATCTCTAAGCCTTCCTCGATCCCAATAATTCTTAAACTTGGTCTTTTCATGATGTTCCATAGTTCTTGGAGAGTCTGTTCATGATTTCTTACCATCTTCTTTTATTGTGCAACTTTATTTTCAAGATTAAATATTTTGTCTTCATCATCTGAGGTTCTGTCTTCCGAGTGGTCTAGTCTTTTGTTGATGCTTTCCATTGAGTTTTTTATTTGGTTTATTGTTTCCTTCATTTCAAGGATTTCCAATTTTTTTTTTTTTTTTTTTTTGGTGTTTTTTTTTGAGAATCTCTATCTCTTTGTTGAAATGATCTTTTGCTTCCTGCAGTTGCTCTTTCAACTGCTTATTGGTGTTATCAATCATTGTCTGCATTTGCTCTCTTAACTCATCCTTTGCTTTGTGAATCATCTTAATCATGTATAATCTGAAGTCCTTTTCTGACATTTCTTCTACCATACTGTCATTGGATTCTATTAATATAGAATCTAGATTTGTTTGGATCATTTTCTTTCCTTGTTTTTTCATGTTGTTCATGAATCTTCCCCTCTAGCAGTGCAGATCTGGGGTATTGCAGATTCCCCCCGATAGACTTATAGTGGCCCTATAGGTTTCCAAAACCTTTTCTTTAAGGGGAGATCAATATTAGCAGTGCCCACTTCAGACACTATGCAATCCTAGACCAAATAGCTGCTATGAGGACAATAACAAAATTGTCATAATAAACAGAATGAGTTCAACTATTATCTTCAGTATAACAAACAGATTTGCAATAAGGTCTGCAGTTTCTAATGGAGGACAAAGAGGATGCAGAGGGATGTAGGAGGTAGCTATTAATGGAATAAGAAAAGAATATACAGAAGTTCTAGATAATAGAAAGGGTGATAGTGTAATCAAAGGAAATTGGATGTTAGCATGCAAAAAGGGAGAAAGAGGGAACAGGTAAACAAAAGGAAAAGAGAGCCAAAAAAAGTAAAGAAATAAAAACTTAAAATTGTTCAATAAGGAAAAGAAAGATAATCTACACTATAACAGTCATATAGATATGACTTTAGTAGCCTGATGCAGGAGAGGTACCTGGAGACATGAGCTTCAAGTCTCCAGCAGGCGTCTCAGGATGGGATTTGCCCCACCTAAATATCGGAGCTACGGCTTCCAGGATTACCCAAGATAGCCGCTCCAGCTTCCAAATGTGTCGGCAAACGGGGAGCTGCAGCTTAGGGTGTGGATATGGTTGGCTGGAGGTCCTGGAGGCGGGCTGTGGTTAGTCAGGCAGGGGTCCTGGAGGTGGGGTATGTTTGGTCTGGTTGCAGGATCCTGGAGGCCGGGTACAATCAGTTGGTCTGGGGTCCTCGTGAGAGGGCGCACTCAATTGGTCTGGGGGTCCTGGCAGCAGGGAGCAGTCAGTTGATGTGAGGGCCCCAGAGGCAGGGAGAGATTGGTCGGGCTGAGGGATCCTGGAGACGGGGCTCGGTCAGTCCAGCCAGGGGTCCTACAGGGCCTGGCTGTTGTCTCAAAATGGTGGCAGCCACGTGTAATCAAACCTGCAGGTACTGTCACAGTGAACTTCCAGGCAATGGCAGGCAGCTGGTGCTCCACTTGCAGTCTGCGGTCAGTCTGCTGGCAGCTGTCAGATGATCGGGAGATGAACCTCGGGTGGTGGGTGATGGGTAGGTGAAAGGCAGGCAATGGACAGGCAGGAGGCAGGCAAATGGCGGAGAATAGGCACCTGATAGTGAGTAATCTGCACTCAAAAAAGGCGTCGATATGCTGGCAGACTGCAGATGATCACAGCAGACAAATGGGGTAAACAGCAGGGGATCGATAAGCAGCAAAAACTGCCTCACCAAGAAACAGATATCCTCTGCTTGAAACCAGAGTTACGGAGCAACAAGGAACGCAACCTCCCTCTAGTCTGCCATCTTGGATCCCCCAGCAATTCTTAAAGAAAGGGTTTGGGGACCTCTGGGAACTTCTGAGACTCCAACTGGTGGCCCAGCAGGTCAAAACTGTTTTAAGGATAACACTAAAATGTTATTTGCCTTTTTTACACACATGAGTACACAGTGGATTTTTCCAGAGGTTATGTGACATGAGATATTGCAAGAATGTAAAGACAGAGAGATTAGAGTCCAGCTGTCTTCTATTATGCCAGCAGGTAAAGAGATTTGCAAAAGTGTAAAGCAATGCTGTTCTTCTCATTGCAACTTTTTGGGTAAAATACAGTCTTTAATAAAAATATATTGTTTATGTCAACAATATGTGGACTATTAATGTTATGTTTTTGTTTTGGGGGTTCTTTTAAGGGGGTGGTGGGGATTGAACCCAGGGTCACTTAACCACTGAGCTACATTCCCAGTTCTTTTTATTTTTTATTTTGACACAGGGTCTCACTAAATTACTTAGGGCCTTGCTAAATTGCTGAGGCTGGCCTTGAACTCAGCCTTCTATGTCACTGGATTTACAGGCAAGCAACACCATGCCCACTGGTTAGTGTTATTTTTAGATAAGTTAATAATTAAAAATATTTAAAATTTCTTAGTTGTACTTTCTAATATGGTAACTATCAACTGATATATCACATATAAACAAAAGATATCTGAGGTCCTCGATGCTTCCCAAAAGTACAAAAGGAGACTAAGACCAAAAAGTTTGTGAACTATTAGAGCTATAGATACATTTTTGTAGAAAAAAAAAAATACCAAGGGATTATTCACTTGCAAATTGCATATTTACAGATCTTATAAAAGAAAGAGAAACCCAGTCCCATGTTCATAACTGGAGTGTGAAGTGCAGGTAACTTGGAAACACATATCAAGAGTGTTAACAAAGAGTATCTTATTCAACCTAAATATTGGGAATTTATCCTAAGAAAGCAATAACAGATTTAAACCAAGTTTTCTATAAAAATGTTCACTGAAGTTCTGCTTATAAAGGAAAAAGAAGTAACTTGTATCCCCCAAAAAAAAAAATTTAAATGAGGAAACAACATATACTTACAGGCTTTGAAAGATGATCACAGCAACGTTTAAGTGATAAATTCAGGTAAAGATATAAAACAGGACTCCATCATGTAGAATGTAGAATTACATTGTCCCATCAATGTAGAATTACTAAAAAACCATGTCAAAACTTTAAAGCATTGTTATCTGGCTGGTAGGATGATGAGTAATTTTTATTTTTCAGTTTTTGCTTTGCCATATTTATAAAAAAGACTATATAGCAGCCAAAATTTATTGAGTCCTTTCTACAAACCACATTATTTATGATCACTATTCATTTAATCCCTATAAGAAGGAACTATCATTAGTCCAGCTTTATAGAGGAGGAAAGGGATTCAGAGGCCTAAGGAACTTGCCCAAGGTCACAAAGCTACTAAAAAGTAGCCAGAACCCCAGAATTAATGACCTAACCTCAGAATTATGCAACCTAACTTCAGAAACATACTTTTTACATAATTGATATTTTTAAAATAAATGAAAATAAGTTGCTGCTAGAATTCTGATTTTATGCCTGTAAGGACAAAAAAGATATAATGACTATGCAAACTAGAGTCAAGAGAGTTGTGATTGGTCATCATTACCCAACATGCTCTTCAGCCAGTACAAAAGGTATGCATCTTACAAGTCAGAAAGAACAACATTAACCATGGACTTGTGAAGAAATTCCCCCAGATGCCTTTTAGAACATTTAAATACCTGTGGCCAAAAAATGCAAATGGTTTATCCTGGATGATTGGCAGCAAAGCATGAGCAATTTCCTCAGCTACCTGGTTGATGTCATTTGCAAAAGGTTCTTCAAGGCGACTTTCTCTTCCAGCAAGTCTTAAAGAGAGCACTGGAGATTGGGAAACACAAGTAAGGGCATGTGATAATGAATGAGGTACTGTGATGTTTAAAGGGTCTTATATTTACACAATGTGAGCACCTCCAAAGAAACAAATAATGAGTAAAAGGTTTAGAATCTGCTAATAAGAAAAACAACATGAAATACAAAAACTAAATGTCTGAAAGATACCTTCTAATTTCAAAATACCCAGAAATAGATAGATAGATAGATAGATAGACAGATAGATAGATAGATAGATAGATAAAAGATGCATGTGATTAGATGCATAGTGTAGTTCACAGTAAAGGAAGAACCTCGAAGAAGAATAAAATAAGAAGGAATTGAAATTTTCAGAGATGAGTATTACCAGTGATATGACTATTCTGACAGCCATTTCCTCTACCAGAAAAATAAAACACGAGGTTTCAAAGGTGACCAAAAGAGTTAAGAGACAAGACATTGGAATGCTTAAAATTTGAGAGTCAGAACTGAGTCCTCTACATAAAACTGGGAAACTCTAAACTCTAAACCCTCCATGGAGAAGTAGTGAGAGAAAAAATATATATCCTCCTAATGGCAAAGGAGAAAGCAGAAGTTTCTGATTTTGACTTTGGATGTAGGATGCTTGGGGAGTGTGCCCTTAGACTTTTTTTTTTATAACCAAAGCCGTGCATTTATGCAAATTTGAAGTTAGTTTATATTACCTTGATAATACAAGGAAAATGAAGTCGAAAAAATAACTCTTAAGTGAACCTGTGTTAATAGCATCAAAGTAGCACCTTTGGTTAGAAGCACCCAGTATTGCCATTAAAAAGCATTGATAAGTTTCTCCTCATGAATACATACACAGCATAAATCTTTCAGAATCAAGACTCAAGCTGATCCTAAATAGCAGCGGGCCAGAGAAAGTCTAACACACATAAAAAGGAGTATAACAAAATCTAGCAATCAACAATATAAAAATCACAATGTCTAGGATCTAACAGAATTCACCAGACGTGCCAAAAAAGTGGGAACACATTACTCATGACGTGTTTTCAGGGGTGGGGAGTGGGTATACAAACATGAGAAACAGACAAGAAATAACAAATGATGGAGTTAGAACCTTAAAACAGCTATTATGAATATGCGCTGTAATATAAATGAAAACAAGAATGTGATAAAAAGGAAGATTTTTAAAGACCCAAGGAGAAGTTCTAGGGATGTGAAATACAATCTCTGAAATTAAACATACACACACACACGCATACACACGCACCAGATGTGATTAACAGCAGATAAGACACGAAGAAGAAATAATAGTGAACTTGGAGCATTTAGAAAATGAAATATCCAAAATTAAGCATAGAGGGTATAGAATAAAAGGGGAAAAAACAGATGAGGTCCTGTGGATATAATATATGTCAATTTAATATAAATATAGCCCAAGTCCCAGAAGGACAGTAGAGAGAAAGGAAATAGACATTTGAAGAAATAATGGCTGAATATTTCCAAATTTGATAAAAAGTATAAAGTCACACATCTAGGAAACCCAAACAGAATAAATAGTGAAAACCACATCAAGGTAGGTCATAATCAAATTGCTGAAAACATAATAAAAAAAGTCTTAAGCATCTAAAGAAGAGATACATAGAGATACAAATGTAGGAATGACAGATTTCATGTCAGAAACTGCAACTCAACATGGGAAGGACAATTGTCAAGCTGGAATTCTATAATTAAATTTGGATATAGATTGTAATAAATTAAATAAGCATATTGGAGATCCTAAACAAACACCTAAGAAATAAAACAATGATTAATGGCTAATCACCCAGTGGTGGAAGTATATGAAAGGCTTAAAAACAACTAATTCAAAAGAAAAGAGAAGATGAAAGGAAAAAAAAACATATGGAATTGCATTGAATCTGTATAGCACTTTAGGTAGTATGGCCATTTTGACAATATTAATTCTGCCTATCCAAGAACATGGGAGATCTTCCATCTTCTAAGGTCTTCCTTAATTTCTTTCTTCAGTGTTTTGTAGTTTTCACTGTAGAGATCTTTTACCTCTTTGGTTAGATTGATACCCAAGTATTTTATTTTATTTTTTTGAGGCTATTGCAAATGGAGTTGTTTTGCTCATTTTCCTTTCATCTGTTTCATCGCTTGCGTATAAAAATGCTGTAGATTCATGCGTGTTGATTTTATAGCCTGCTATTTTGCTGAATTCATTGATGAGGTCTAGAAGTTTTCTGGAGGAGGTTTTTGGATCCTCTAAATATAGAATCATGTCATCCGCAAATAGTGACAGCTTAAGTTCCTCTTTTCCTATTCGTATCCCTTTAATTTCTTTAGTCTACCTAATTGCTCTGGCTAGAGTTTCAAGAACAATGTTGAATAGAAGTGGTGAAAGAGGACATCCTGTCTTGTTCCTGTTTTTAAAGGGAATAGTTTCAGTTTTTCTCCATTAAGAATGATATTGGCCATGGGCTTAGCATAAATAGCCTTTACAATGTTCGGGTATGTTCCTGCTATTCCTATTTTTTCTAGTGTTTTCAGCATGAAGGGGTGTTGTATATTGTCAAATGCTTTTTCTGCATCAATTGAAATAACCATGATTCTTATCCTTAAGTCTATTGATATGATGGATTACGTTTATTGATTTATGAATGTTGAACCATCCTTGCATTCCAGGAATGAACCCCACTTGATCGTGGTGCACAATTTTCTTAATATGTTTTTGGATATGGTTTACCAGTATTTTGTTAAGGATCTTTGCATCTATATTCATCAAGGATATTGGTCTAAAATTTTCTTTCCTTGATGTGTCTTTTCCTGGTTTGGGTATGAGGGTGATATTAGCTTCATAGAATGAGTTTGGTAGGGTACCCTCCTTTTCTATTTCCTGGAATACTTTGAGAAGTATTGGAACGAGTTCTTCTCTGAAGGTCTTGTAGAACTCAGCTGAGAATCCGTCTGGTCCTGGGCTTTTCTTGGATGGTAGATTTTTAATGGCTTCTTCTATTTCATTGCTTGATATTGATCTGTTTAAATTGTGTATGTCCTCCTGGTTCAGTTTGGGAGGAGCATATGTCTCTAGAAATTTGTCAATGTCTTTGGTAGTTTCTATTTTGTTGGAATACAGATTTTCGAAGTAGCTTCTCATTATGTTCTGTATCTCAGTGGTGTCTGTCATGATATTTCCTTTTGCATCATGTATTTTAGTAATTTGAGTCTTCTCTCTCCTTCTCTTTGTTAGTGTGGCCAAGGGTTTATCTATTTTGTTTACTTTCTCAAAGAACCAACTTTTTGTTATGTCAATTTTTTGAATTGTTTCTTTTGTTTCAATTTCATTGATTTCAGCTGTGATTTTAATTATTTCCTGTCTCCTACTACTTTTGCTGTTACTCTGTTCTGCTTTTTCCAGGGCTTTGAGCTATAATATTAGGTCATTTAATTGTTGACTTTTCATTCTTTTCTGGAATGTGCTTCATGCAATGAATTTTCCTCTTAGTACCGCTTTCATAGTGTCCCAGAGATTTTGATATGTTGTATCATCATTCTCATTGACCTCATTGAGAATTTTTTAATCTCCTTCCTGATGTTTTTTGTTATCCATGTTTCATTCAATAGCATATTATTTAGTCTCCAAGTGTTGGAGTAATTTCCTTTTTTTACTTTGTCATTGATTTCTACTCTCAGTCCATTATGATCTGATAGAACACAAGGCAGTATCTCAATTTTTTTGCATTTCCTAAGGGCTGCTTTGTGGCATAACATACGGTCTATTTTCGAGAAGGTTCCATGTGCTGCTGAGAAGAAAGTGCATCCGCTCTTTGATGGATGGAATATTCTATATATGTCTATTAAGTCTAGGTTATTGATTGTGTTATTGAGTTCTATGGTTTCTTTGGTTGGATTTTGTTTGGAAGATCTATCTAGTAGTGACAGCGGTGCATTAAAGTCGCCCAGAATTATTGTGTTGTGGTCTACGTGATGAAATTGAGAAGGATTTGTTTGATGTACAGGGATGCACCATTGTTTGGGGCATAAATATTTACTATCGTTATGTCTTCCTGATTTATGGTTCCCTTAAGCAGTATGAAATGTCCTTCTTTATCCCTTCTGACTAACTTTGGCTTGAAGTCCACTTTATCTGATATAAGGATGGAAACCCCCGCTTTCCAATTCCAATTAAAATGCAATTCCAATTAAAATCCCAATGACGTACCTCACAGAAATAGAGCAAGCAATCATGAAATTCATCTGGAAGAATAAGAAACCCAGAATAGCTAAAGCAATCCTTAGCAGGAAGAATGAAACAGGGGGTATCGCAATACCAGAACTTCAACTATACTACAAAGCAATAGTAACAAAAACAGCATGGTATTGGCACCAAAATAGACAGGTAGATCAATGGTACAGAATAGAGGACACGGACACAAACCCAAATAAATACAATTTTCTCATACTAGACAAAGGTGCCAAAAATATGCAATGGAGAAAAGATAGCCTCTTCAACAAATGGTGCTGGGAAAACTGGAAATCCATATGCAAAAGAATGAAACTAAAGCCCTATCTCTCACCCTGCACAAAACTCAACTCAAAATGGATCAAGGACCTTGGAATCAGACCAGAGACCCTGCATCTTATAGAAGAAAAAGTAGGTCCAAATCTTCTCCTTGTTGGCTTATGATCAGACTTCCTTAACAGGACTCCCATAGCACAAGAAATAAAAGAAAGAATCAATAACTGGGATAGATTCAAACTAAATAGCTTTCTCTCAGCAAAGGAAACTATCAGCAATGCAAAGAGAGAGCCTACAGAGTGGGAGAATATCTTTGCCACTAATACTTCAGATAGAGCGCTAATTTCCAGAATCTATAAAGAACTCAAAAAACTCTACAACAAGAATACAAATAACCCAATCAACAAATGGGCTAAGGAAATGAACAGACACTTCACCGAAGATCTACAAGCACTCAACAAACATATGAAAAAATGTTCAACATCTTTAGTAATAAGAGAAATGCAAATCAAAACTACACTAAGGTTCCATCTCACCCCAATTAGAATGGTGATTATCAAGAATACAAGCAACAATAGGTGTTGGAGAGGATGTGGGGAAAAAGGTACACTCATGCATTGCTGGTGGGGCTGCAAATTAGTGCAGCCACTCTGGAAAGCAGTGTGGAGATTCCTTAGAAAACTTGGAATGGACCTACCATTTGACCTAGCTATCCCACTCCTTGGCCTATACCCAAAGGACTTAAAGTCAGCACACTACAGAGATACAGCCACTTCAATGTTCATAGCTGCTCAATTCACAATATCCAGACTTTGGAACCAACCTAGATGCCCTTCAATTGATGAATGGATAAAGAAACTGTGTTTTATATATATACAATGGAATACTACTCAGCTATAAAGAATAATAAAATTATGGCATTTGCAGGCAAATGGATGAAATTGGAGAATATCATGTTAAGTGAGATAAGCCAATCTCAAAAATCCAAAAGAGGAATGATCTCACTGAAAAGCAGATGATGACACTTAATGGGGGGTGGGAGGGGGACAAGAATGGAGGAAGGAAGGGCTGTATAGAGGGAAAAGAGAGGTGGGAGGGGTGGGGGAAAGGAAAAAAATAACAGAATGAATAAAAAAAATGAAATGCTGTATTGGGGGTGGGAGGGGGGCAGGAATGGAGGAAGGAGGACTGCATAGAGGGAAAAGAGGGGTGGGAGGGGTGGAGGGGAAGGGAAAAAAATAACAGAATGAATCAAACAACATAACTCCCCCCCCCCAAAAAAAAAAAAACATATGGGACAAATTGGAAAACAAATTGCAAGAGGTAGACTTAAATCTAACCATATTAATAATTATGAAGATGTGAAGGACTCAACAGTCCAATTAAAAGGCAGAGATAATCAGACTAACTTGAACACAGCAAAATATATCTACATGCCTATCAACAAGGGACACATCTTAAGTATAAATCACAGAGAAAAGTTAAAAGAATGGGGAAAGATAAATCATGCAAACAATCATAAAAGAAAATGGGAATGACTGTAATTAATATCAGACAAAATGGACTTCAAAATAAGGGTTAAGGCAGGTGCAATGATACACAACTGTAGTACCAGTGACTTGGGAGGCTAAGGCAGGAGGATTGAAAGTTGGAGGCAGTCAGCCTGGGCAACTTAGGGAAACCCTGTCTCAAAAAAAGATATTTTTTTGAAGGGTGGAATCAATTGATGAATGGATTATGCAAATGTGGTGTATATACACAACGGAGTTTTACTCAGCCATAAAGAAGAATGAAATCATGGCATTTGCCAGTAAATGGATAGAACTGGAGAACATCGTGTTACCTGATGTAAGCCAAATTCAGAAAATCAAGGTTCAATGTTCTCCCTCATACGCGGAAGCTAGAGTTGGATATCATACAAGAAGAGGAAAGAGTAGAAGGATTGAGAGGGAGGGAGGATGGACGGCTATGGGGAAGAAATGCAGAATGAATTTGACAAAATTACACTAGTGCCCCTATAAATATACCACAGTGAATTCCACTTTTATGATTCTCTATAAAGCACCAATTACAAATATATAAATGAGTGGAAGTTAGACACCCAGTAGAGAAGAAGGAGAAGTGGGGGAGGGCAATGATGATTGAAATGGAGTAAATTAAATTCCATGCGTGTATAATTATGTCAAAGTGAACTCAACTTTTAGGTACAACTATAATGCACCAATAAAAGAAAAGAAAAAAGAAAAACACTGGGGGGGGGTTGTGGATGTGGTAGAGCCCAGTAACACACACATATACGAAGAAAGAGAAAAAAATAGGATTCCTAAATTTGCATGCACATAACAGAGCTTCAAAATACATAAAGCAATGCCGGACACCGGACTCCAGAGGCCAAAGTGCAGGATGAGGTGAAGCGGAGCGGCCAGGGCGGCTGGGAGCAAGACAGAGATGGAGCGGCTGCGGTGAGGGCGGTAGCGGGAAGCTGGAGGAGAGGTGCAGCCAGGGGAGCCGCGCGGCAGCTCCCCCGTCTCCTGGGTTGAGGGGCTGCCTGAGCTTTTAAATTGGTTTCCACGGATTCATCCTGAGCCAAGAGAGTTTGAATAGGTGCTGAAGACTAAGGAAAACACTCAGCCATTGGGTCCTGAGACTTTGGACTGGATATCTGGGGTAGTATCTTTCAAATTTAGCCAACTTGAACTAATAATAATTTGAGAATGCTCCATACAAGAGCAGGATGCACATTCTTCCAGTGCACATGGTAGATTTGCCAAAGTATACCGCATTCTGGGCCATATCACGTATCTAAATAAATTTAAAAGAACTGAAACCATACAAAGTGTATTCTCTGATTCACAACACATTTAGGCGGAAATAATAGAAAGATGTCTGGAAAAATTCTAAGTACTTGAAAAGCAAACAATTCTAATTAACATGTGTCAAAGAATAAGCCATAGGAAGTACTGGCAAATATTGTGAATGGAAAGAAAATTAAATCAAACACTGAAAATTGTATGGTGCAGCTAAGGCAGTAATTAGAGGAGAATGTTTAGCATTGCAGACATATTAAAAAGGAAGAATGTTCTATAATCAAAGACCTATTCTTCCCCCTTAAAAATGGACAAGGCTAACACAGTGATGCATGCCTGTAATCATTCGGGAGGTTGAGGCAGGAGGATTACAAGTTCCAGGCCTGACTCAGCAACTTAAGGAGACCCTTTCTAAAAAGGAATGCAGATGTAGCTTAGTGGTAAAGTGCCCCAGATTCAATCCCCAGTACAAAAAAATATAAGAAGAAGAATATCACAAATTAAATTGCTTTCCTATATATCAGCAATGAATAATTGGAATTTGAAATTAAAACTACAATTCCATTTATATTCCCACCAGAAAGAAAATATGAGACAAATATTTAGCCATAAATCTATTAAGGAATATGTACAAAATCTACATCAGGAAAGTGATAAAAATCTGATGAAAGAAATCAAAGGATATTTAAATAAATGGTGAAATACCCTATGTTTGTGGATAAGAGGACACAATATTGTTTTATTTGTTTCGCTTTAATAAGATGTTGATTTTCTACAATTCGATGTGCAGATTCAATGCAATCCCAATTAAAATCTAACAAAATATTTTGTGGATACTACAAGCTGGTTCCGAAGTTTACATGGGAGCTGGGGTGTTCTTAGTGGTACAGTTCTTGCCTAGCATGTACAAGGCCCTGCGTTCAATCCCTAGCACCACAAAACCAAAGCAAAGTGAATATGGAAAGGCAAAAGAGGGCTGGTGTTGTAGCTTAGTGGTAGAGTGCCTGCCTGGTATCCATGAAGCACTGGGTTTGATCCTCAGCACCACATAAATAAAATAGTTAAATAAAGGTATAGTGTCCATCTACAACTAAAAACAGAATTTTTTTTAACTGAAATCTGTTCTTTATTTACACGGTGTAAAATTTTCATTAACAAAAAATTCTCATCATGAAAGATGCAAAATGCTGTCAAGATTGACAATTTATTGAGGTAACATAAAGTATGCTCTATTTCATGAATTTTCACAAGAAAAGCTCGAATTTGGTTTGTCTAAGTGTGTCAAACATCCTGTTACATTCACTCTTATAAGGAATGCCCTCTTCCTGGGCAGATCTGGGAGCAGTGATGACCCCAGTGCGCCCCCACTCCACGCCAGCATGCCTGCTTGACCCTCAGTTATCTTGGACTTGTCTCCAATCACAATAGTTCTTCTAGGATAGAATTCTATTTCCACAAATATATACTGAAATTCATATTTTGCCACCTTCTGGGCTCTCTTTCACTTCCACTTACACTGTTCCTTGCTTTCCTGGCTCGGAGCCCTGAATGTAGAACTTCACTCGCAAGAGTTTCAGAATTTGTAACAACAGAAAATTTTAATAAAAAAAAAAGGCAAAAGAATCAAACAAGCTCACAAAACTCTGAAGAAGAGGAGCAGAGATGGAGAAGTGAAACTACCTAATTTAAGAATTACTACAAAGCTATAGCAATCAAGACAGTATGGTATTAGTGAATGAATAGACAAATGGACCAGCAGAACAAAATAGCTCAGATAGCCCATACATATACAGTCAACTGAACTTAGCCAAAGGAGCAAAGACAATCCAATGGAGGAAGAATGTGATTTTTTAATGGCACTGGAACAATTAGGCATCCATATGCAGAAAAAAAAAAGAATCTGGCATCATCTTTTCATAAAAATTAACTCAAAAGAGATCATAAGCCAAATAGAAAATGTAAAAATAGAAAACCTCTAGATGCAAACAAAAAGAAAAAATGTAGGAAACCTTTGGTTTGGCAATGAGTGTTTAGATATAGCACTAAAGCAGTATCTTGAATGAAAGAAAAAATTAAAACGTACAGACTATAAAAACCTTCTCATAGTAAAAAGAAAAAAATTGCTAAATTGAACTCTATCAAAATTAGATAGGAAACAAAATTTAAATTTTCCTTTTGCTTTAGGAAAGACACTGTTATGAGAATGAAAAGAGAAGTCATGGAATGAAAGCAACTATCTGCAAAAACACATAATGGTAAAGGTCTGGAAAGAAGAAATGTCAGGAAGTAGGAAAAGACATTTTCAACCCACAAAACATACAAAACAATTTGGATCCAGAATATACAAAGAGTTTCCAAATGCCCATAAGAAAAACACAAGCAATCAAATGAAGAAGTGGGCATAAGAAACTAACAAGAAATTCATAGGAAAGAAAATATAAAGAGCCAGTACATTTATAAAAAATGCCCAGTCTCACTTATCATAGGGTATGCAATTGAAAGTCAAAATAATGTCCTGCACAGAGTAGCAAAAAAAGAAAAAAGAATGATGCTGTTAAAGATATAAAACAATAAGATTTTTCACACATGGCTCTGCTAGTATAAATCATTGTGATTCCTTGGGAAAACAATTTGACATTTCCTGTAGGTGAGGACATTCACACCCTACCACATAGAAATTCCACTCCTAGACAGAGTCTCTCTTGTCCTATATGCAAAAGACATATATAAGACTAATCATTAAAGTTCTATTTGTAAGAGAAAAAAATTTTAAATGATCTTAATCCCTATTAAGAGAACAGATATTACACATTGTGTTCTGGTCACACAATGAAATACTATATAATGGTTAAAAAATTGATGAAGCAGAGAATCCCAGGACACATGATGGATCTCAAATAAGAGCAAACTGAAGAGAAAAAAGTAAGTTGCAAAGGAATAATTAAAATATGATACACTTCTATAAAGTAAGAAATGTGTGAAATGATCCTGATACCTGGCTTAGGTTAGGTTTGAGGCCAAGAGTGGAGAGAGAGGGTGTCCCTGGGGACATGGAGACTTCATTTACATTGGTACTGCTCTACTCCTTAAGGGGAGCAGTGGCCACCATCAGATTTGTGGTTTTATGCATTTTCATATATTCATTGTTTAAAAAATTATTTAAAGCAATGATCTTTAGTATATATTGAACATTAGCTTGACTGAAAACCCACAAAAGTACTTCCAACAGTTTCTAAAAAGTATATTCGTGCATGAATTACAGGGTTCTCTTCTTCCAATGAGGGCATGAGCCTGTTTGAGACCTGCTGTCAGAGCAAGGGTGACTGTAGAGTAGATAGGAAAGGACTTGGGAGGCTTGGGGGACAAAAGCCTAGTGCTGGGAAGACATTTCCAGGCTAGAGAGGGACACCTTGGAAAGGGAAAATGTCTCTTGGAGGCCTAGTGGAAAAAAAAAAGAAGAAGGGACTGAAAATAAGAGTCTCATAGAAACAGAAAATATCAAAGACTTCGCAGAATTCAGAACTCACCCCCACACACTAACATTTATTTTTTAAAAACTGCACTTCACTAGATTCACAGAAGAGGGCACTGTGGAACCAGCCACCTCAGCCAAAATTCACACCCCACCAGGAGCAGAAATAAACCTAACACATAGGACACAGTGTAAATCAAACCTTTTCTGCAAATGAAAGTACTTATTTTTAAAATTATTTTTATATGTATTTTTAGTTGTTGATGAACCTTCATTTTATTCTATTCATTTATTTATATGCGGTGCTAAGAATCAAACCCAGTGCCTCACACATGCTAGGCAAGTGCTCCACCACGGAGCCACAACCCCAGCCCAAATGAAAGTACTTATGAAAAAAAAAATTTATAAAGCAGAAGACCACACTCCAACCCAAATTAAATTAAATACAATAAGAAATGAAGAAAACACTGTAACTTGAAAATTTTAAATTCTGAATAAAAATGGACAGTTGCACAAAAATGGGACAAAATATTGGAAAGAAATAGTTGCACAAAAATTGGACAAAATATTGAATAGAAAGACAAAAGTTATTTCAAAAATGACAAAAAATTAGTTTCCTGTGACATACAGATGCCAAATACTTTAAATGGACAGAGAGAGCAAGGATTAAAAAAGAAAAAGAAGAAAAGTAAAATAAAGAAGGGAAAGATTACAAAGGAAAGAAACAGTCATAGAAGACAGAGAAAATACTAGCATGGGAATAAACAGATACCCTCAATAAAACACTAGAAAAAAACTAACATTTGAAACTCTAAACCATGCAAATTTCCCCGAAATAAGTCAGGAAATTATGTATTAAAAGAACACATGATATACTTGAGAAAATTGACCCATAATAATCAAGGTGTTAGAATTTGAAAGTTAAAAAAAGAGGAAGCCCTCAGACAAATCACCAAGCCATTTATAAAGGAAAGCAAATCAGGATGGCATTAGACTTTTGCTAACAAAATACGAAGCAAGAAAACCGTAAAACAAAATTTCCAAGAAACTCAAGAAAATATACAACATGAAGTTTTGCAGTGTCCTAGAGGTCCTGGGGATAGGGACTGAGGCTGAAACAGGAGCCATCATCTACAGCCCACTGGTCAGCGCCAGCTGCCACCTGTTTTGTAAAGTTTTTTGGAACACAACCCTACCCATTGAATGTATTGTCTGTGACTGCTTCTGAGAGCCAAGGACAAGTCTGAATAGTTCTGACTGTGGTGTAGCCTCCAAATCTGAAAATATTTACAACAAGATTCTTTGCAGAAAAAAGTCTGCAAATCTCTATAGTATAATATGCACTTTATCCATTCAAGAAGACTATGAGAAGATTGGCAAGAGGACTAGTAGGGCAAAAGGGCTGGTGGAGTGTTGATACTTTCAACTGTGGTCAAAGATTAAAAAAAAAGGAAATGAGGTTGGTAAAACAGTATGTATATGTTACATGCTCTGATAAAGTAGAAATAGCACAACTTTTTTAATGAAAGGAGAAGGAATAAAGGAAAAAGGAATAAGTTCATTGATTTCATATACACAACAAATGGCATCTCTAAGGATATTCATTTAATTAAACCTAAAAAAGAATAACAGTCTAAATTAAGGAAAATGAAGACCAAGGAAATTATGTGAAGTATGAAGGTAACTGCTAGAGGTAAAATTACAAATATTCCTAAGCAATAAGAGATATAAAAAATAAAAACATAAAAGGTAAAATAGTCCCCCCACACAGTGAAAGATGCATGGTAAATATTACATAAAATAATATGACAAGACAGAGACTCTTCTTAACAACACAAGTAAATGAGCTTAATTCACCTATTCAAAGAAAAAGATGTTTAGATTGCCACACACCAAAAAAGCGAATTCTATGCAAGAGACTTGTGATTCTGGAAGGGCTGGTGAGAGATATACTACATATAAATGAGAGATTTATATAAAGACATAAATGGGAACAAAAAGAAGGCAGGGGTTGCATTTTAATACTGGACAAGGTAGCATTTGAAAACAAAAGCATCAGATATCACCAAGGCTTTGTAAAGGCCATGATTCCCAAAGAAAGAATATGCAACAGTTATTATACGTCTTCACTCAGTCACTTTTATAAGTAGAAAACACAGAAGATGCAAGAAGCAAAAGAGAGAAACACACTATTAAGGGAGAGTTCACATGCTACTCTCAGTTCAAAAGAGGTCAAGCAGACAGAAAAAGTAAACAATCAATAAGGGAGATCTTACAGGTATGTACTGAGCTTTGCCCTCCAAACTAGAGAATGCATTTCTCTAGTTAGCCGTCATGGAACATTCATGAAAATTGATCATATTTAAGGTCACAGGGAAAACCACTGTAAGTTGCACAGAGCAGAAATAAAACTAACATCAGTCTCTGAGAAACAGTAATCCAACTCTAAATAAGAAATATGAACATCACATTTTTTTAAAAGCCCCTCTGCCTAATTTTACAAAAACATTTCTGTTAACTCTGGGATCAATAAGAAAACACAAAATGAACTATAGGATATTTTCAATGATGTTAAAAACTCACTATGTGTCAGAATTTGTGAGATAAAATTAAAGTAATAATTGGAGGAAAAGTCACAGCTTTAAGTAGTCATGCCCAAAAGGAAAATAAGTGAACTAAATAGCTCAATTCATAAATATAGAAAAATAATTACATGGAAAAATCTAGTACAGAGAAAATAATAAATACAAAAATAAGTTTATGCATCAGAAATCAAGAGAATAGGAGTAATGAATCATAGAGGAATATTCGAAATACTCTGTGCAATACATTTGGGAATTTACATGAAATTTGCATATGTTTAAAATAAATGATTTACTAAAACTAACCCCAGTAAATATAGAAAATTTAAATTAATAATTTTCATAGAGTACAGTTGCTGAAGAAGTATCCCCACACAAAAGTGCATTAGACCCAGTTGATTTCATAAGATGATTCTTCAGAACTCTCATAATATCAATGGTACTTGAATTCTCCAGAGCACAGAAAAAGAAGGAAATCTTCCACATTCTTTTTATGCAGTAGTTATAACAATCATACCTAAGTTAGAAAAAATTGGAAAATACCAGCAATTTGAAGCTGACCTTATCACGAATTATGTAGATATAGGGACTGCTATGAAATGCGATGTTGAGGGGAAAGAGGCTTAGCAGGTACCTGAGTGTGTACGGGGACCAGCTGGTAAGCTCTTAGGAGGTGAGTCCTTGCCTCCTGTACAACAATCCTGGCTCACGAGTCTGCCTAGTGCTGGGACCTGGGTAAATCCCTCTTTTCATTACTTCTTTAGAGTGAACTATAGAAACCATATTTTTGTTTTGACATAAACATGTATGTGACATACATATAAAACATCCTTGAAACTAAAGATAGGCTATACCTCCTTCCACAATCCTAGTTTATTCCCACAAAGGAAGCCCTTGTTGCCAATTTGGTATGTTCTGCTATCTTTGTGTATCTTTCACATCATTCTGCATCTTTATATAAATTTCCATTGTATTCATGTGTACATGTGTGTGTATATCCTTTTAAGCTGTTGCACAAATAGGAGCATCTCGTGACTCCATGTGACAACTTGCTCTCCCCATGTAACACAGACCATGTCCCTCCCTGTACATGCAGATTTCATTCATTTTTTTAAAGTGGCATTATAGCAGGGAGCAGTGGTGCACACCAGTAATCCCAGCGGCTCAGGAGGATCGCAAGTTCAAAGCCAGTCTCAGCAAAAGCAAGGCACTAAGCAACTCTGTGAGACCCTGTCTCTAAACAAAATAGAAAATAGATCTGGGAATGTGGCTCAGTGGTTGAGTGGCCCTGAGTTCAATCCCCAGAACCCCCAAAATAAATAAATAAATAAATAAATAAATAAATAAATAAATAAATAAATAAATAAAGTGGCAGCATATCCAATAGTGGCTATGTTCCATGATTTATTTAACTAAATTTCTATTAATGGGTGTTAATGTTTTATCGGGGATTTTTCTTGTTACTATTGTTATTGTATGTTTGTGGGGAAGGGTGGCCACTAGAAACATTGCTATAAACCAGGTCCAAGTGATGGCACACACCTTAATCTCAGCTACTCAGAGGCTGAGGCAGGAGGACAACAAATTGGAGGCTAGTAGTCTTGGCAATTTAGCAAGACCCTCTCTCAAAATAAAATAAGGATGTTAGTGTTAGGGTGCTTGTCTAGCATGTATGAGACCCTGGGTTAGATCTCCAGTACCATAAATAAGTAAATAAATAAATAAATAAATAAATGCAATAATATGGAGTTTTATATGTGCCCATTGGCATACATTGGGAAATATGACTTTAATTTAAATTCACAGAACTGACTTTCAAACAAACCATAACAAGAAAGCTATTCAGGAATTGAACACGATTCAAATGTCTCCCTTTAGGAGTCAGTACATAGTTTCATAAGACTCCCTTGCTTTTAGAGATGTCACATGTGACTTTGGACAAGTCACAGATTTATAATGGCAAAGAACCCCTCTCCCATTTCATTATCTCATTTAACTTGCAAAACTTAAGCAAAGAAAAGCAGGTCATCTTTCATTATATAAATCATCTAACTGAAAAGAAAGACTGGAGAAAGGACACCTGAGGACCTTCAGATGACTTAGTTTGGCATTTCTTAAACACACCTGAGGCTGAATGTGGTTATTCCCTCCTTGGGGAGCTGGGACTCACTTCACTCACTGTCCTGGGAGTGACCTACTTCTGAGGATTGTGGAAAGAATCGGGGAAAGCAACTTCACAGTGGAGAAACCTGGCCCTACTTTGACCAGGTGATCAAGCTTATTCTCACATGTAATGAGCCATGTTAACTGCATGTGTCCTCCATATCAATGATGAGAATATCACCACTAGGCTTTCTTACCTGCAAGCCGTAACTGTAGTCTAATCACGAGAACATCAGGAAAGTCCAAATTCAGAGACATTCTTCAAAATGCCTGATCTGAACCACACAAAACAGTCAAGGTCATCCAAAACAAGGGAAGTCCAATAAACTGTCACAGACTAAAGAAGGCTAAAGACATATGAAACTGAGCTATCATCAAAGATAAGGAGTATCTGAGAAAAAGAACATTCAGGAAAAGCTAGTAAAATCTGAATAAACTGGAGTTTAGTTAACAGTCGTGAACCAATGTTGGGACAAATGCACCTTAACAGTGTAAGATGTTAGGAAACGGGGAAGTTGGGTGTGGGGTGAGAACGCTACACCATCTTGGCAACTTTTCTGTAAATCTAAAACTCTTCTTTAAAAATTACATTGAAAATTTAAAAGATAATTATTAATTGTTTAGTCAAAAGTAAAAAATAATCTGAAGGACATATACCAAAATAGTAATGTTTGAAAAGACTGGTAGGTGATATACTCTGATGTGTTATATTACCCTTTATGGCCACCTTTCTTTTTGTGACTATTAAGAAGTAATGTTAAATGATATGCAGTACTTGTAAAAAAAAAAAAAAAAAAAAGTAGTTTGCTGCAGATCAACCCTGTGTGTGTGTATTAGTTACTGGGGGTTTTACCCAGGAGCACTCTACCACTGAGTTACACCCCCAGCACTTGTAAATATTTGGGTTTTTTTATTTTTAATTTTGAAATAGGGTTTTGCTAAATTGCTCAGACTAGTCTCAAACTTTCAATCCTCCTGACTCAGACTCCAGAGTATCTGAAATTACGGGCAGATCAACCCTCCTTAAAAAAAAGAAAGAAAACAAGGAGTAAAATAATAAAAACACAGACAAACACACACAGAGATGTGTTTGAAAGTGCATTGCTGAGGCAATGAGCACATTTTAAGAGAAAAGAGGACATTAGAGAAGTGAAATTATTCTAGCCCCTTTACTACGGTAGAGGTCAAGTTCAAAACTCCATCTGAGGGCTAAGAAGTCAAGAAGCCAGAAGAACTTTCCACATTCCCACAGAATAATTAGACACAAAAATTGAAGCACAATGCTGCAAAGGCAGCCAGACATGAAGATGGAAAGACTGCTAGGAGCAGCCAGATGCAGCTCCTTCCCCCTCAAGGCATTTGACTCCTTCCTAAATCATGGATGTCAGATTAGGAGACTGAGAACAGAAAATTACTGAAGAGAAGAGGCATTTTTTTTAAATTTCGAAATGCTGGGGAAAAAAACTCAAACAACAAAGAAGACCCTAGGAAGGCAGGGCAGTAAATTCACATGGAAACAGAGAGAAGAGGAGGTTTTAAAATTGTACAGAATCTCAGGGAGCTGTGGGGCAGTATCAAGTGGTACAGCATAGAGAAAGACAGGAAGAGAGATGCAGAAAAGACATTTTTGAAAGCATAATGACTGGAAGTTTTACAAATTACATAAGAATTATAATCTGCAGATCCAAGAAATTCAACAAACTCAAATTCCTATGCATGCATGTCATCTGACCTTAGATTGCTTAGATGATGACAAAAATCAACATACCTTCCAGGGAATCATAAATGTTTTGGCCCCATTTGGCAAAATGAGTGGAGCCACCTCCTGCCCAGGGAAAACAAATCAGCTTAAAAATTGCATCAGGCTTTGGGTATAAGCAGTTGAAAATGTTCTCATTCCTAGAAAGAAAATTCAAATATATTTAACATTTCAAATATTGATTAAATTCTCCAAATTGAATTAGGTATGTTTTAGTGGAAATCTTTGTTAATTATAAGAAAAGTATTTTCAAATATAAAGCGAATGCCATTTTTTTTTCTATAGAGGCCAAAAATGGTTTTAATGGTCTGTATTTGACAATTTGAATATATGAACGTTTAGGGATGTGGGTGAAATAGTCAAATATCTATGTATGACAGTAAAAACATATCATATGTCTAGTGAAAGTAGTATAAATGTCAACTTTGAAATTGCCATTTTCACAAATCAGGAAATGATTTTATCCAAATAGTACATGGGTGTCTTCAAACTCAGGATCTTCATTCCCACCAGAGACATTTCTCAAATCACCCAAAAGCTTTCTAGAGCATGCAATTTTTACTCCCTTCTGAGTGATGGATAAATAAATGATTTTGAATCTGCCTATAAGGTCACTGGAAAATTTATTTCAAGATTTGAGTACCCAATCATCTGATGTTAGGAAAATTTCTTTCTAAAAAGTCATTCTATATGAATATATTTGTATTCCCCACAATTTAAACCTTTCCTATAAAGTTTCAAACCAACCTTACATTTCTTGCAAAAGATATATAATCTTCCCAAGGGGAGATCGTAAACCATAGTGCAATGATTTTAAATTCGTTGTGCCTCTTTTCTTTTTTTTTTTTTTTAATATGTCAGTTTTGTCATTTGATCTCAATAAACATTCCAAACAAACTTAGACTGAGACCTTTCCAGGTTAGATTGTTGACTCTAAAGAGGACTTTGTTCTTCATAATTAAATAAGAGACCACCCATAAAAATGAGACTTTATACAAATTTATACAAGTGACAACATTTGGAGGGAAAATAATAATTTGTGAAGAAAAACTCCTTGTCTTAGAGTTGAGTACTTCTATTATAATTGCTAGCCTAAAGATAAAAGCAAAAAGGACTAAAGTTATTCTTTTTCTTCTGAATAAGAAGAACATTTGTACTGAAAGCTGTGTTCCCACTTACCAAGCCCATCTGTAGCAAATTTACTGGTAAGGGTTCAGTCCTAAATGAGAATTTCGTAGGGGTCTGTCATGTACTTGAAAAATACTGAAGTCACTTTTTCAAGGAGTACAAAACACTCTGTAAAGTCTACCATGACTTTGGGCAAAGGAGAGACTTATATGAACCTCATTTTTTTCAGTGTATTGAAGAGTCTAGAGAATCTCTTTAATCCCAGAGATGGGAGGCTAAGGAAGGAGGATCACAAGTCTGAGGTCAGCCTCAGCAACTTAGTGAGACCCTCAGCGACTACCTTAGACCCTGACCCTAAAAAAAATACAAAAAAGGGGTGGGGATGTGGCTCAGTGGTTAAGTGCTCTTGAGTTCAATTCCCATACCAAAAAATAAATAAATAAATAAAAATAAGAGGCTGGGGATGTGGCTTAGTGGTAGAGAGCCCCAGGTTCAATTCCCAGAACAACAACAAGAAAGTAGAGATAATTTTTCTCAACAACGTTTATCTAAAATTATACCATATCTTGAAAAGATACCATATTCTTTGAGGTCAAGAAGCCTTACTTCACACTATTTAAATTATTTGGGTTCTAGTGCACAAAACATGTGTTGGGACAGGAGTAAAGTATAGGTTTTGCAGTGCCTGAGGCATATGTACTTTGCAAGAGTCAGGGCGGGCTTTAAGAAAAAGAATACAAAATTAGGAATGCAAACTAGGCTGCAGAGCCTTTGATCATTTTCAAGGTAAACTGTCTTTCTCTGGTTGGCCGTGGGACAGGAGTGACCTTTCACTTATTTAAATCAGTGCCAATTTCAGGTAGTCCTCAGAAAGCATTGGACAGGACACCTACTCTGCAGGTGAATCCATAGGTAAGACCTCAGGAGAGGTTATAACGGAGGCCAGGATCCTGCCCATTGCTGCTGAGCAGGGACGCTCGGCAGAGCTGCTGTGGCCTGGGGTTCTTGCCTATAGGCATACCCACCGAACCTTCTCTGCACCTTAGAGAAAGAATCAAAAACCAACAAAAACTGAACTTGTCTTCTATTTATTGATTTATTCCCTCTTTGTTTTTTATTTGAATAATGGGAATTCTAAAACTTTAGAGTTGAGAGTGACCAGAAACATTATTTAATTCACTAGTACAAGATAGTGACAAAGACTGCAGAAGAAACTCAGTTTCAAATCCAAGCTACATCCCTTACTATGTGACTCTAGGCACAGTATTCAGGTGCTTTAAATTCACAATGTCCTCAAAATAAGGATAACGATAAAGTCTTCTTTACAAGTTAGTTATAATGATTAAAAGTATCAAAACTGCTCACCATGATTTTAGGCACACATTAGAAGAAAAATAATGTCGATTATTGCTTTTTTAAATTTTTAACTGGGGTGGAATTCAGGAGCACTTTACCACAGAGTATATCCCCAGTCCTTTTTATTTTTATTTTGAGACAATGTCTTGCTAAGTTGCTGAGGGTCTCTTTAAGTTTCCCAAGTTGGTCTTGAACTTGGGATCCTCCTGCTTCAGCCTCCCAAGTTGATAGGATTATAGGTATATGCCACCAAACCTGGTATCTAATATTACTTATTTGACAGTTGACAAAACTGACACCCAGAAATACTAAGTCCCCCAGCCAGGATACCAGGGCACCTAGAAGGGGGAAAGAGCCAAGTGGCAAAAGGAGTAACTCACCTGGTTCTCCCAGCTGGGTCTCTTCTCTCCATGCTGTGAGGAGATGGTTCAAAATTGCTGGTTTCAGCAACTAGTTGAGCCAATGCTGACTTCAATTCCTGTTTGAGTATAAAACCTCCAATCAGCCTAGTGCACTCAGAGGAGTCACCAGATTAATTTTTTAAATGAATTACTGTATTGACTACTCTGACTCCTATTAGAAAAGAACAGAAGGTTAAAGAAGACCACAAGAAATAAAAGGAAAAATAAATAAAAAGAAAAACAGGTTCGAAGCCACATAGCTGATATGATCAAAACAAAGAGTTGCTGATGATTAAAATTATCAAAAATTCTCACCATAATTTTAGGCTCACAGTATATAAAAAAGAAATGTTATCTATTTATTTATTTGGCAGTGGACAAAACAGAGACTCAGAGATATTAAGTCCCTCAGCCAGTTAGTGACAAATCAAAATTAGAATACAAATCCTATTAATTTTAAAAGTTACCTCCCTACTTAAACCTTTTCCCGTATTTTCAACATCAACATATAAGTAGTCCACCAAGTGGCAAGAAATGACCCAAGAAGCTTTGATTTAGAGCTGAGACTGGAACCTGCTCCTCACATCGCTGTACAAATTTAATCTTGCCTCCGTTCACATTATAATATCAGTAAGTGCAGCCATTACCAGGATGTTTAGGTAATATAAGGAAAGACAATGACATGACTTCTAAATACTAGCAACTAAACAATAAATCAACAGAAAACACTCTCCAAATCTGTTAGAAAATTGGGATATCTCAGTTTTCTAGGTATTTCCCAACTTGTACTCTTTTAAATCTTAGGAAAGTATTTGGAATTCTGCGAAAGGATTCACTACCATGTCAAACTTTCAATTTTGTAAACTTCAAATGTTCAGAAAAGAAAAGAAAAATAATTACCAAAAGATCTGTAAATTATAAAGACTTTCATCCACTTCCTTCCTGAGAGCTCCTTGAACCTCCAGTAATCAGTTGAAGGTGACCATTTACTTCCCAGCCTCAAGTGTGAATGCCAGAATTGTTCCTGGTTAATCTCTCCACCTATGGTTCTTTAAGTACAGAGAAGGTGCTGAAAGGAACTGAAAGACCTGTACTTCAAAAATAAACAAGCAAACAAACAAAGCAAAACAGGAAAAAGACTTACTTAAATAGAGGAGGAAAGTTCACAGAGTGCTTCTGAGAGTTGACAAACTCCTTCCATTTTTTTCTTTGGAGCCTTTTCTTAGCAATGACAATACCTCGAGCTGGCTGGGTTTGTCTTCTGGGTCTGCGCTCTACCAGCACACATCTGGTAGCCAATTACTGTGTTCAACGTCTTCATGCCTTAGTTTATCTCATCTTCAAAATGGGGAAAGAGCCAGACATGGTGCCCACACCTATAATTCCAGTGACTGGAGAGAACGAGGCAGGAAAATTGCAAGTTCAAAGGCAGCCTGGAAACATAGTGAGATCTTCGGTAACTTAGCAAGACCTTGTTTCAACATGCAAAAAATAAATAAAGGAAGTACACTTCCAGTAGATTCACCCATGGGACTCATCAGGCTTTCATTTATTGTGTGGAAGTACTTTCTTCTTGGCAACTAAACATACATACTTATAGTTATATACAGAGTCCCCCAGTCGATTAGTAACAAATCGAAATTAGAACACATATTCTATTAATTTTAAAAGTCACCTCCCTACTCAAACCTTTTCCCAAATTCTCATACAAGTAGGCCACAAGGTGGCAGGAAATGGGGAGTGTACCTGAGAACTTTGATTTAGAAAGTTGGGACTGGAACCTGCTTTCCACATTAGTGTATGAATTGAATCTTGCCTCAGTTCTCATTATATTACCAGCAAGTACATCCATTAACAGAACTTCAAGGTCCTAGGACCAGGGTCTAGAGCACATTAGATAAACATGCTACCACTGAGCATACCATCAGCCCTTGGTAAAAATATGAATACTCCTGTCAAGCAAAATAGAAAGGCAGAGGTAGGACATATATTTTTGGTGTGTATTTACAACTGAAGGTTGTTGTTGAAGGCTACAAAACTTGAATAAAATTACATTAAATTATTTCAGTTCTTCCTAACTGAAGTAGGTAACACCCTCATTTTTTATATATTTTTTTTTTATTTGGTACACTAAGTAAGTGGTTAGTCATATCTACAAGGATTAAACATTTACTCAAAGTTCAAGTTTATTGTTCAACAAATATTTCCTAAAGTTCAAGATGTTCTGCATTATTTCTTAACATTGGCAGGATCCTCAGGTAAACCAATAGTCACTTTGTCCTCAAGGAAAACCACTGAGAGCTTCCATTTGATTGTAGTAGCAGAAGAAGGAAGAAGGAAAATGGGGCAGAGGTCATCATAGTCAAGAGGTAATAGCTTAGATTTTTCCAGACCCAATGCATTCTACCAGTCCAAAGATAAAATATGCCCATTGAATTCTAAAAAGAAAGGATAAATGTTAAAAGCAGCCAGGGGGTGAGAAGATGGGCCTGGAATATCATTTTTGAAGAAACAGCAGTTAGAATGACAGCAATGTAAAAAGCCAAAAGAGAATCAAATACTATCTTCAAGTACTATAAAAAAAAAAAAAAAAAAAAAATCAACCCAGATTTCCGATAGCCAGGAAAAATGCCTTTTAAGAAACAGGGCAAGATAAAAACATTTTCAGATGAATAAAAACATAGTTTGTCACAGAAGGCACTCTCTAAGTGAAATACTTTGGGCAGAAACCAAATGATCCCAGACAGAAGATATGAGGTGCAAGAAGTAATGAAGAACAAATCAGGTCAGGCGCAGTGGTGCACACCTATGATCCCAGTGGCTCAGGAGGCCGAGGCAGGAAGATTGCAAGTTCAAAGCCAGCCTCAGCAACTTAGCAAGACCCTGTCTCAAAATGAAAAATAAAAATGGGCTGGAGATATGGCTCAGTAGTTAAGCACCCCTGGGTTTGATCCCTGATAACAAAAATGAAAATAAGAAAAACAAAGACAGTGGTGAATAGGAAGGAAAATGTAAACAAAAATTGATTGCATTTAATAGTCCTTGTAAGGTATTGTGGGACTTAAAATAGACATTGAGTAGAAATACCAGACAAAAATAATGCATTAAGTCAGGCATGGGTAAACAGAGACCCTACATTTTTCATGAAGTTTTAGTAAATTTAGACTTCAACAAATATACATTTTTTAAATCTCTAAGCAAGTCCTTAAAAGAACAAAAACAGACCATAAGTCCTCCAAACTGGAAGAGAAAAAAATGTTTAGTTATTAAAAAGAAAAGTGGAAAAAGAAAAGAGAAACAGTACAGGTAAAACAAATCAAAAGCACAATACAAGATGGCATATTTAAGTCTCAAATAGAGATTTTATTATATATGAATAGAGTAAATCCTTCAGTTAACAGAGCAAAATTGTCAGATTAGGATAAAAAGATAATCCAATTGTATGGATATGAGACAAATTTAAAAAGATACTCATCTTACAGCTTTAAAATAATTTCAAAGACAAAATACTCAGTTGCCAGGCTTTGAGGTTTGTCCTAAGGAAACAATTTCTAAAAGATAGTTAGCCACTGGCCAGGCAAAGGGAGATAGGCCTGCCGAATGGAAGCCCAGAGAATAGAACAGAAAGAACAAAATGTATCACAGCCAAGAGGAGATACAGGGGTGAGCTATTAGGAAACTAAATGGAATTAAGTATGACCACATGTGAGTTAGCAAGTGATAAAAGAAAAAGTAATAAAGTAAACAGGCGAAAGGTTGTGAATGATTGTTCCAGAAAACCCAGGCATAGTGTATGAAAACTAGCTTCAAGTTACCATAAGACTGAAGAGAGGCAGACACATCCAGAATTACAGAGAATGCAATTTGTTGGGGACTTCGTGGCAGAAGCATGGTCCTGAATGACAGCAAGACTAGTGGATCTCTGTCATTTGAGTGGGCAGAGGGTGTTGTGAGTGGCAGAGAGGTGAGTGACTAGAATTTGGTCCCAAACAAGTTGGCTTTATTTGATACACTCGGGATAACATAGACCTTAATATTTCTAATATCATACCTCAATCAAATAGTCCAAAGTCCTCTCTGCCTTGTCGGTTCCGACGACCCCGAATGCGACGTATCTTGGAAGACGACTGCTGGTCTCGGAATTTCCTCCGGCGGATGGTCCGGGAATCCGCTGGTCGTGAAGCCGGCAGAGCAGCGGTGTCTTGGCAATCTCGACAGATGATCGGTGGGCTCGCGAACCTGGCTGACGTGGATTCGCCAGGAGATCTGGGCTAAGCCGAGGAGCTGTCTGAGGGGTGAGTTTATATACCCTTCTTCTTGGCTTGTTTCCAATTCTGGTCCAGATGGTGTCTTATCTCCTTGGTGCAGCGCTCTCGTGACACTTATGTCTTTTTGGCTTGCCATCCACTAGGGGCTTGCCATTTATTCGTCAGACATCCAAGTCTGCTCCTTTCAGAGGGAAAGGAGCTTAGAAAGTACCCTGGACAAAGGTGATTACATCCAAACCAGAATGTACCTGGGTTTATCTTAATTAAAGATGCCAGTCTCATTCCTGCCCCTGACAGCTCCAGAGTTGGGTCATAAAGCTCCACATACTAATCTAATGGATTTGTTTGTTTATAAGGTTCTGGGAATGCAAGGAAAACTAACCATGATTACTCAGAGGCAGCCATTGCGGTCTGGACTCAAGATGGCTGCAGTCATGTCAGGCTAAATGCTTAAGCAACCTTGCTTTTAAGCAAGCTGTTGTAAGGAGTTGGGACTTGGTCTTAGGAATAAATAGAATCCGTTTGAAGATGAAATGATGTGAATTACCTTCAGAATGATGCCTTTGACTGTTCTAGTGATCTAAGAGACAAAACATATCCTTTAATGTTATGATTAGGCTGGCCTAAAATTAATACTAGCAAACATAACATTTCCTGAGGACCAGGTACTATTTAAAGCTTTCAATATGTGTTTTCACATAATTTTCACAATTAGGTAGTTACTATTCACAAACATAATAAAGTATTATTATATTCCCTCTTTATTTTATTTTATTATTTTTGGTACTGGGGATTGAAGTCAGGGGTGCTTTGCCACTGAGCTACATTTCCAGCCCTTTTATTTTTTATTTTGGGTCTCCCTAAGGCCTTGAAATTGTGATCTCCAGCCTCAGCTTTCTGAGTTACTGGGATTATGCCTGGATGTTCCCCATTTTGAAGATGAGAAAACCTAAGACACAAAGACCTTAAGTACGATAATCGGCTACCAGATGTATTCTGGTAGAAAGCAGACCCAGAAGACAAGCCCACTCAGCTTGGAACATTGTCTTTGCTAAGAAAAGACTCTAACAAGCAAATGGAAGGATTCCTTGAACTTTCCTCCTCTAGTTAAGCAAGTCCTCCTTATTTTGTTTTGTTATTTTTGCTGTGTGGATGTTTCTGATCCTTTCAGCACCCTTTCTTTGTTACAAGAACTGGAGGTGGAGAGACTAGCCTGGGCTCCCAGGAACAATTCTGGCATTTACGTCACAAGTGAGGTTGTGAAGTAAATGGTCACCTTCAAATGATGACTTATAAAAATAAGGAACTTACAAAGATTAAAATCTTTATAAATTACAGATCTTTCAGTAATTATTTTTCTTCTCTTTTCTGAACATTTGAATTTTGCAAAATTGGAAGTTTAGCATGGTAAAGAATCCTTTCTTAGAATTCCAAATTCTTTCTTAAGATTTAAAAAAAGTACAACTTGGTAAACATCTAGAAAACTGAGACATCTCTATTTTCAAAATGAATATACCCTTTCCCCAACATAGGTAATGAGTGTTTTCTGTCCATTTATCTACAAGAATGCTTAGTTGCTAGTGTTTAGAAAGGTCATGTCGTTGTCTTTCCTTATATTTCCTAACTGTCCTGGTAATGGCTGCCCTTACTGATACTGCAACGTGAACAGAGACAAGATTCAATTTGTACAGCAACGTGGAGAGCAGGTTCCAGTCTCAGTGCTCAAAATCAAAGCTTCCCCCATTTCCTGCCACTTAGAAGTATGTTGGTAGAGAGCAGACCCAGAAGACAAGCCAGACGAGGCTGTGCTCTTGACCCCTAATCTTTCCCACTATTGTGCCAAGGGGAAGCTGAGAATGAAAAGGAGGGCTGGCTTCTACAGCTGATCATGGAATCAACAGGATTTGCTGACTTACTAGTTAGGGGAGTGTAGGAAGGGAGAAGAAATAAGAGGGAGGAAAGATCGCAGTTTGGGGGATTGGGCACCTGGGTCCATATTGGTGTCACTCACTGAAATAGGAAACAGAAGAGGAAGGAGCCTATCTGGAAAAAGATGACATGTTAAACTGCCTGTAATTCCAGCTATTGGGGAGGTTGAGGCAGGAGGAACACAAATCTGAGGCCATCCTGGGCAACTTAGCAAGACCTTGTCTCAAAGTAGAACTTTAAGTTTGTTTGTTTGTTTGTTTTTTCTTAAAGTTAGGTAGGCTGTAGCTCAGTGGTAGAGCACTCACTTAGCATGTGGAAGGCCCTGAGTTCATTCCCAGTACTGCAAAAGAAAAAAATTGTGACATGTTGCGTTTTGAATATGTTTAGTTGGAGGTACCCAGGAGGTCTCCAAGGAGGAGACTTTTCCAGAAAGTATTTGACTGTAGGGACCTGAGCCTAAGGAAGATATTTGGGAGTCAATTCAGGGGGTTGTCTGAATAGAGTACAGGTTAAATCCAAGGAATGGAATGTGATGGCTTAGGTTGAACACTTTGAGAAGTGTTCTTTTTTTTTTTTAAGTAAGTTCAATTTTTATTCTTCTATATAATACATGAATATATGGATACCTTTTCCTTAAAGACCTTGCAACCCTGATGCAATGTGTCCTTGGGTACATAATGTATAAAGCAACAGCAAATAAAATTTGAATGCATGAAAGACAACTGGACTGCAAAAACATAATTTATATTTATGAAATTGCACACATACCAATGGCATTCTATGCATCTCTAATCTCTTAATCCAATTATGTCAACCACTTTGCACCTTGTATTTTGGACAGCCTGACCCCCTACATATATTTTGTCACATACAAAGCCTTTCTTTTGACTGAAATTTAATAAATTAACATGGGATCTCATACAGGGATTACCAGAAAGCCCGCCCAGTTTTTGATCACAGTATCTACCCACATAAAAACTTTACCCACTCCACCCAAAAGAACTGGATACCAACTGACTACAGTAATATTGGGGTCCTTCAGAATCCCCTGGAATCCCCCAGAAGTAAGTTTTTCTTCTAATTTGAAAGTTAATCAAAGGTATGGCAAAGGAGGTGGAAGGTCATGACTCATTTGAAGAGATGGAACATCAAGACTACTGGGTTTTAGCCCAGTGAATCTGCCCTGCAGGGTCCGTCCCTGTGAAGGTGAGGCAACTGGGAGTCTACAGATTGAGTGTGGTGCCCGGGAGCAGGGACTGGGCAGAGGGGCCTGGGAATAAGGCTACCCCCATACTTCTCACTCACCAACCTATGAGATGGCCACAGATCTTTCAGTAAATGGTAGAAAGCTATTTCTAAATATTCCATTTTCCCCAAAGTTTTATAAACTATGGTGAAGGCAAATGATTATAAGAAACTAAAGGTGAGATTCATTAAATTATTTACATATTATCATCTTCCCTCTGAGGATAACATGGACGTGTAAATAAAAAACAAACAAATACCTATCAGGTGACTCAAGCTATAAGCTCATTCAACTAGAGGGTGACTTTTGCCTTAAAACAATCATCAGGGCTAAAAAGCAATCCAAAAAGCAAAATCTAACTTCATCTGGCCGACTGATACACAATGATCCTGAGTCCCTCCTCTAGTGCCAAAGTCTGTTTTTTGGAGGAATATCCTCCATTAATATTTGCTTTGTGTCATAATTATTGAAAAGATAAGTACAGCTTTACCCTCATTTTGGGCATCAATGCTGCCCTGGTCCTGTTGTCTGCTCACTTCACTTATCGGAACTCCTGTGCAGCTAGCAGAAGCTGGATAAATTTTCATTGAGTGCATAGATCCTGCAGGAGAACTCCTCAGAATCTCCTAGAACTTGTTTGTTACAGTCTACTGCCACAGCACTGTTCACTGAGATGCAGTTAAATGCTTCTAGCTGATTGAGGTGAAACCTCCATGAGGAGGCGCCGTGCAAGAGTCCTGTCAGCTCTGACCTTGATCTCAGGTACACAGCTCCTGGGAAGGAAGGAATTCTTGTGCTAGACAACCATAATGTTTCCCCAGCTCTGCTTCCCCAGTTCCTTGGGCTTTAGAGGAATTTTGAACAACGGACTTTCTTCAGAGCTACTCAAAGGTCCTAACATTGCACTTTGCAACTGTGGAAATGCTACATAGATGTCCTAGTTTCTGTAACTTTCCTGAATACAAAGAATAATGGTTGCATAGTCTTCAACCTAATAATGAGACCTATATAAATAAAGATTGCTGGTGCAACTCTGTAGATCTGCATCTCCATCAGAGAGTAGAGCTCCATCTGATCCCAGCTTCATCTCCAAAATCTGTGTTTGTGAATCTTAATTTTCCAATCCCCCTTCTCCTCTTGCTGGACCTGAGAGTTTAGTCATGCTGGTTGTGGTAGTGGTGGACAATTACTAATTGATTATCAGTTTTGCTAACCAAATTACTGTAAGTAATGCCAGTCTTTTTAAAATCTGATTTGACCTGAGCTATAAGACCTGGTGACTGTGACAAGATAAAATGACCTCTCATTCCTGTATAGCATTGCTGTTGGCCAGCCTCTGGAACATTGTCCTTCTTCCTAGAGAAAACACATGGTGGCCCTGTCTTAGTTCATTTCCTGTTTTATCACAAAATACTTAGGGTGGATGATTTATTGGATTAGAGGTTTATTTAGCTAATGGTTCTGGAGTTTGGAAAGGCCAAGAGCATGGTGCCAACATCTGGTGAGAGTCTTCCTTCTACATCACAGTATGATAGACGAGTCAGCTGGTGAGACAGCAATTATGTGTCAGCTCAGGTCTCTCTTTCTTATGAAGCCACCAGTGCCATCTTAGATGCCGCACTCCAACCAGCTCCCACCTCCAAACACCAACAACATATGAATTTGGGGATTAAGTTTCATCCAAACCACAGCAGGACCCTTTGCAGATCAGACACTCACAAGACCACACTCATAAAAGAGTAAGACCACAACCACAGCAGCAGATGCTGGTTCATTATTCCAAAAGTCACTTGTGAATGCAACCTTGCAGGGATATTTTTAAAGTCATTGTGTCCCCCACTCCAGCAGTTGCATGTAGAGCTAGTAGCTTTTACTTCTTTCTAGTAAAACATCAGAGGATTCAACATCCTAGGAAATAGTTGTTATCACAATTAAATGTGAAGACAGTGCTAGAATGAGTTAAATATCTGGAAGCTCTTGGGATGGAATAAGTGGATTAATGTGTGAGAAAGGCCTGAGTCTTTAGATCTAGGGGAAAAATTCTACAGTTTTAGTGTCCCCTTCATAACTCATTTTGAAATTTAATTACCATTGTAATAGTACTAAAAGGTGGGACTTTAAGAGGTTATTAGGCCAGGAGGATTCTGCCCTCATGGATGAGATCGATGCTCTTATAAAAGGATGTGTTTACCGCCACATTGCCCTTTCTCTTTTTGCTCTCTGCTTTTCACCATGTAAAGACAAACGCAACCCCCCCCCCGCCCCCACCGCCTGTCCTGAGGACACATTGTGGCCATCTTGGAATGAGAGTGACCAGACCTGCTGGTGCCTCGATCTTAGACTTTCTAGCCTCCAGAACTATGAGCTAATAAATTTCTGTTCATTAAAAACTATGTGGTCTCAGGTATTCTGTAATAGCAGCACGAATGGACTAAGACACTGCCTCATCTCTTTCTCCTCCTTTTCCTCCTCTTCTCCTTCTTCTTTCCCCCCTTTTTCTTCTCTCCTTCTCCTTCTTCTCCTCTGTCTCCTCTCTCCCTATCTTTCTGGTCCCCCCCCACCCATACACTTTCTCCCTTCCCCACTCACAACCTAGAGAGGTTGATCATTATCAGCTTATCAACAAAGAAGGCATGGTCATGCTGAGTACCTGTATTTTAAATTGTTAAAGGATTTTCCCTTTATAGGCACCCATTATCTTAACTAAATATGTCCAAAAATCCAAGTTTATGAACATTAAAAATCAGGGAACCACTGATTCTAGTAATCATTCCTTCTGGTTAGAAAATCCACAATCAGTAAAATTGCTAAATTAGTTCAATACTTTCCTTCATTGATAGGTATCATAATTAAGAAAACTGCTTTTCATTAGAGGTAGAAATGTAGGACCAGATTTAGAATCACTTCTCTGAACTTAAGAACATGTTGATTTTTATGCCTTCTGAGAACTACTCCAGAAATCCTCTGTGTCATTCCCTGCCCATGAATGACAATATAATAGTGCCCACTTATCTATGGGAGATATATCCCAAGACCCTGAGTGAATGGATGCCTGAAACCACAGATGTTTTCCTATGCATACATTCCTATAATAAAGTTTAATTACAAACTAGGCACAGGAAAAGCTTAACAAAAACTAATAATGAAATAAAACAACAATATACTGTAATAAAATATGTGAATGTGGTCTCTGTCTCTCTCAAAATATCTGATTTTCTTTTCATTTCAAAGAAGCACTTTACAACTCCTCTTTGGCATAGCCAAATAACCAGTGCACTACTCTGGTGTCCTGAAGGTCACTTGAGCATAAGCACTGCAATACTACAATCGTAGGTTTGACAACTGAGACAGCTACTCAGTGACAACTGCTGACAGGACATACAGCATGGGTATGTTGGGAAAAAGGAACGACTGGCGTCCTGGGCAGGACAAAGTGGTGTGATGTGAAAGTTCACCATGCTACTCACACTGACCAAAAACTTAGCACTTAGAAATTGTTTGTTTCTGGAATTCTTCCTTTATATTTTGGACCTCAGTTGACCCCAGGTAACTGATGGGTAAGGATACTGTAGTGTGAAATCTGATACATCTATGTATTTTGGACTTTGTTGTTGTTTTGCTTTTTGTTTTTTGGTATCAGGGATTGAACCCAAGGGAACTTCACCTCTGAGCCACATTCCCAGTCTTTTTATTTATTTATTTTTTTAATTTTGAGACAACATCTCACTAAGTTGCTGGGGCTGCCCTTGAACTTGTGATCCTCCAGCCTCAGTCTTCTGAGTCACTGGGATTACAGGCATGGGTCACCACACTGGGGGCACACCTAAGCACTTTGAAGAGCAAATTACCAGATTCTCTTTGGGATGTTTTTCATTTCTCATAGTTTATTTGTGTTCTGGTTAAAAGTGCTCATACAAAGACACTGACAAACTGCATTGTTATCTTCAGGACAACACGGTCAAAGAGCAAAGATTCTGGGTAGTAGTCAAAAGTAGGTATCATGACCGTTTTCATTTCTGTAAGAAGTTTTTATCCATGGTTTACAAATGATATGCAAAAGTAAAAAGAACTTAGAAAACACTAAAGATGATTCTGTGAAAGACATAAAATAAAATTAAGTATAATTAAAATGCATTTTCCTTGAAACACAGAGTCTGCGTAGCCATAATTTAGAGTTAGTAGAAAGGTCAAGATCTTCATATTCTTATCCCAACTGAATAACTTAACCAACTCTGTGACCTAGAGCAGGTTACTATGCCATATTGCATTATTGTGTGCTTTTTTGTCAGTCTCAGGTGTAATATAATTTTTAATAGAATACTGTGATATAGTTTGTATTTTAGCATGGAATCATAGATGGCTTTTAATTGTCTTACTTAGATTAATATCCTAAATGTTCTTTCGGTGAATATGTGTTACTTTCAAATGAAAAAAAGAAAAAAAATTTAAATACCTACTTTTTCTAATTCTGGTAAGAAATTAACCTTCCCTTTCTATAATAAAGCTCTACTGAAGTTTTAATGCCAGAGTTCTATTCTGTTAGTACATATATGATTTATTCATTCATCTATGCAACCATTTAGGCTAGAACTCTAGGTTTAAGGGACACAAAAATAGATGAAAAATTGTAGGTTACTAACTCCACTAGCTTGTAATCTGCCATCAAAGGATAATAAGACAGACTTTTCAGATAAGGACTGAAATAAATATGCTGCAAGAACCTGTCAGGGTAAAGGCACTCAATTTAGGTGAGTGGGGACAGTGAGGAAAAACATTGCCAAAAGAGGGCAAATCAAGCAGAGACAGAGGGGGGCGATAAGCCAGGAAGAGAGCTTCAAGATGGTTTGTAGGAAAGTGGCAGCTAGCCCATGGGAAACCTGCGTGGTGGGAAAAAGCCAGATGCTCTAAGAATTTGGTAAAAAGATAGGTAAGGATGGGAAAAACAGGCTTCTCAGAGAAAAGGCCCAAGGAATTGCACAATGACAAGGTCACACAAGGCCAGGAATAACTCCTAACAGCATTTAAGTTCACTTATGAATAATGGGTTCTGTGGTTTGAACATGTCCCCAGATTTTATGTGTTGGAAACTTAGTACCCAAAGTCATATGTTAATGATGTTGTTAACATATGGGTAGGACCACAGAGAGGTGATTGGATCACAAGGGCTTTGACCTCATGAGTGGATTAATCTGTTCATAGATTAATATATTAGTGGATTAATGGGTTGTCACAGATGTGGCTATATTATAAAGTGAGGTCTTTCTGTCAAGCTAGCTGTCACTTCATGTGATGGCTGCAAAGACTTGGTATTCTGCAGTGAGCAACCACCAGGCACCAGGCTTTCACCAGTTGTGGGCCCCCAACCATTGGCTTCCCAGCATCCAGAACCCTATGAAATAACTTTCTTTTTTTTATAAATTTCCAAGTTTGTGGTATGAAGTTAGAGCAACAGAAAATGAACTAGGACTATGAGGATGCTCCAAAGAATTTATAAATGAGTAAGATTTCAAATTTGCATTTTAGGAAGCTCACCCTGGCTGCCATGAGGATAATGAACTAAAAGGGACAAGAGGGGATGCTGGGAAACTTCTGTGGAAGTTATTGTGATGGTCCGAAAAGGAGGAGGTGCAGCCTGGTCTTGGGTGGTAACAACAGAGATGGATATTCTTGATAACTTGGACGGACATTCTCTTCAGGGGGAATCAGTAGGAATTGGAGTGGGTATAAGAGCATAAAATCAAAACTGACCCTCAGATGTGGGGCTTGGGCAATCAAATGTTCCTGGAAGGAAAGACAAAGTACACTTGAGATGACATTGAAACCATATATTGACAAGTCCTGAGGAGCTGCTCATATCAAAGGAAAAGAAAGCAACCTTGATTTTTTTTTATTCCTTTCAGTTAAGTTAATCATCAAGAATCTATTCTATAAGTAAACTACAGGAAGACTCTTTCAGCTGTTCAAAGATCCTTTCTGTTTGTCTTTAGGATTTTTGTTGTACTCTTGATAAAATAATGAGGTGTTGATTCATACTGTAGATAATTCCCAGAGCTCTTGTAAGAGTTCATTAGAACAACTGCGAGAGATGCAGAAAGAAGAGGCCATGATCTCAGCAAGAGTTCAGTAATGAACTTGTTCAGGCCTAAGTTTTAATGGATATTCATGAACTCTAGAAAGGAAAATGGATACTTGATCCACTCTAGACGGTTACTAGCACTTATGTAGAGTCAGGTTTATGCAGAACACTCCAGAAAATGAGAATGGGAGATAGAAGAAGATAAAAACATTTCTAGAAACACAGTGATGATCCTCACCTACTCAGCTGTTGTCTTCCACAGACAAGTAACTACTGGAGCAGACTTTAGCCCAGAAAGCTGCCTCTGTGAGTCTCAGAGAATATCACTACCACGCAACATGATTGCATGTCCTCCTTCCTATAGATAAATAAACCCTGTGCAATTTACTTGAAATGTCTTTTGTCAGTCCTAATCCCAATGTGGTGGTGAAGCCAATATCTTCCTTCCTTGATTGATTTAAACATATTGTGTCAGTCACTGGACACAACATGAATAAGCCACAATTTCTGTCCTCCACTGGGTTTCCCAATCCAGTTTGAGATTTACTTGGTAAATCCTGGTAAATTTTGAACATATGAATAGACCTGTTCTACTTAAATTTTGTCTTTCAAAGAGTTATGTCCCAAACTCTCCAAAAAGTTTTCCCCAACTTCTCCAGTCTATAGTTTGTAGTTATATATATATAATTTTTTAATTAAATTATATACTCTTGGCCCTGTGACTTGGTCTTGAGTCTGATTTGAAATGTTCTTAACTGAATTAGAGGTTGCTGGTGGGAAGGTTATTATTAGAATTCTCCAGAAAAACAGAACTAATGGGAAATGTATGTGTATATAACTTTTATTTAACATGTATTTAATTTAATTTACTTATTATAAGGAATTGGTTCTGCATTTATGGAGGATGACAAGACCCAAGATCTAAACGTGGCAGGCTGAAAACCTAGGAGAGCCAGTGGTGTAATAGCAGTCCAAAAGCTAGCAAACTGATGTTTCAGTTTGAGTCCAAAGACAAGAAAAGATTGAAGTCCAAGTTTAATCAGGAAGAAGTTTCCTTTTTCTCCAAGGAGACTTGTGTTCTCCCGAGGCTTTCAGTAGATTGGATGAGGCCCTTCATATTAGGGAGAGCAAGTCACTAAGCAAGAGAGACACATTTGGGGCAAATTCCCACACTAATGCACCCTAAAAGTATCCTTTTCTTTATTTCAGCTAAAACTTTTTGGAATACTTTACAAAGGTCCAGCTCACTGAGCCACCCTTAAGTTTTATTTTATGTTCCTCAAGAAAAATTGACTCATTATAATATTAAACTGAGCATGCCCAGAAGCATACATTCCTGCCATTTCTAAGTGTTAATATTCATCATTCTAACCTTTTATCAAGTGCTCTATGACCTAGAACTGAACATGCCCAGTAATGTACCTCCCATATTTTCATCTTGAACTATGACACTGAAACGAGCATGCTCAAAAATAGACATACTAAACTGAGCATTCTTGTCCATGTATCCACCCCTAAAATGAATATGTGTAGGCTCCCAGAATAAAATCCCCATGTTCAAGGAAAGCATTATTTTTCAGATAACTCTGGTGCTTCAGTTATGGGTAATAAATGTTTCTCTATTTTATCCTCTGGTCAATGTCACTGGCTTTGCACTGATCAAGAAATGAACTCTTCCATGTTTTCTAAGGAATCTCCATACTGCTTTCCAGAGTGATTGCACCAATTTTCAGTCCCACCAGCAACATATGAGTGTACTTTTTCCCCACATCCTCATCAACATTTATTATTGCTTGTAATCTTGATAATTGCCATTCTGACTGCAGTGAGATGAAACGTTAGAGTAATTTTGATTTGCATTTCTCTAATTGCTAGAGATGATGAACATTTTTTATATGTTTGCTGATTGATTGTATTTCTTCTTCTGTGAAGTGTCTGTTCAGTTCCTCAGCCCATTTATTGGTTGCGTTATTTGTGGCATTTTTGGTATTAAGTTTTTTGAGTTTTTTATATATCCCAGAGATTAGTTCTCTATCTGAGGTGCATGTGGTAAAGACTTTCTCCCATTCTGTAGGCTCTCTCTTCAGGTTATTGTTTCCTTTGCTGAGAAGAAGCTTTTTAGTTTGAGTCCATACCATTTATTGATTCCTGATTTTACTACTTGGACTTTAGGAGTCTTCATAAGGAAGTCAAGTCCTAAGACCTGGAATGGAACCACCTTTTGACCCAGCTATCCCACTATTTGGTTTATACCCAAAGGACTTAAAATCAGCATACTACAGTAACACAGTCACATCAATGTTTATAGCAGCTCAATTCACAATAGCTAAACTATGGAACCAACCTAGATGCCCTTCAACAGATGAATGAATAAAGAAAATGTGATATAAAATGGAATATTACTCAGTCTTAAAGAAGAATGAAATTATGGCAGTTGTCTGTAAATGGATGGAGCTGGAGAATATCATGCTAAGTGAAATAAGCCAAACCCTAAAAACCAAAGATGGAGTGTTTTCTCTGGTAAGTGAATGCTGATTCATAATGGGGGGTGCGGACGATGATGGAACTTTGGATTAGGCAAAGGGGAGTGAGGGGATGGGTGGGGGTGTAGGAGTGGTAAGGATAGTCGAATGAGATGGACACTATTACCCAATATACATGTATGATTACATTACCAGTGTGATGCACCATGTACAGCCAGATGAATGAGAAATTGTGCTCCATTTGTATACAATGTGTCAAAGTACATTCTACTGTCATGTAAAACTGTCATGTAAAAAAACACGTAAACAAAATTTTTTAAAAAGAAGCAAACCCTTTGTGTTTAGTTACAATATGTGGTCTCACTGTAAATGCCTTTACAAACACACCCAGAATGATGTTTGACCAAGTAGCTAGGCACCCTGTGGCCAGATTGATCCGTTGGAGGTCGGAAAACTGTATATCATGAAACAGAAAAGAGGATATAAGCAGAGTGGGCAGCCAGAGTTGTTAATCAAAGCCCTCTTTCCAGAAAAAAATTCAAGTCTCTATACCACTGTTCTATGTTCTAAAGACTCCAGCAGTGTATGAAACAAAGCCCTTACTTGACATCCCAGTGGGCTAAAATAAAAACAATTGACAAAAACAATAGGTAGGGTAAGAGAGGGAAAAAATGGAACTCATATTTAACCACTGCAGGCCACTCTGGAAAGTTGGTATTCAAACAGTGAGACATATGAATGCCTACCTAGAATTAAAGTTAGAAACCATGAGGTCGGAGTGCACTTGATCTGTTGGAAGAAGGAGGAGGCCAATGTGTCTGGAGCAGAGCAAGCTAAGGATCAAGTCAGAAAGTACAGGGCACCCAGGCTGTATTTAGTCCACCTCAGGAGAGTCTGTGGCTTTTCTCTTCAATCTTAGATATACTCTGCAGGCCGGCATGTTCTCTGTACCCATATTTTCAGATTGCTGACTTGCTTCAAACAACTGCTGACTTGCTGAGAGTGGGAGAGAGAAAGAAAGGAAGTGAGAAGATGGCATGGAGTTACTGTGTTTAAGGGCTCAGTATTTGTTCTAATTGGTCTGAGGTGGGACATATGAGAATCTGGGCAAAAAGGTGGCAATATCCTCCTTAAAGGACCTACTTAAATTGGAGTGCAGATGTGGTTAATAATTTTTACTTGGCCCCTGGGTCAGAAAAAAAATTACATTTCACAGCATAACTTGGTACAAACATGTTTTCTTTTCTACTAAGTTTTTTTAAATGATGGTTATGATCTTAGGAGCCACTAGTGCAGGGATTCTGAGCCCTTCCAACTCATAAAAAGTGTCTTTCAGTGATCTGAAAAAACTTGGATGCTCATGTAACATTCCAAGGAATTGTGATTTAGTAAGTTTGGAGCCAGGACCTAACTTCCTGGTGAAAATTTGCCCTAAAGATTCTAATGTGAATCCTGGGGTGACATCCATGGCACCAATGGGTAGGGATTAAGATAATGAAAACCATTGCTTTAACATGTACAGATAATCTGTGTCCATGGGGCAAATAGATCTTCTTCACTATCTATTGTTCCAGTTGGTGTGCAATATGTGGGTTGAGAAAGTAATCAGGCCCATTGTTTCACATCTACTGAGGTCATTGGACAAAGAGGTGATGTACTAGTTTCCTAGAGCCACAGTGAAAAAGTACCACAAACTGGGTAACTGAAATAACAGAAACTTGTCCTTTCACAATTCTGGAGCCTCTAAGTCCCTTGTCTAGCTGTAGGGCCGTTTTCTCTGAAGGCTCTAGGGGAAAGTCCTCCCTTGCCTCTTTCTAGCTACTTGTAGTTGCTGGTAGTCCTTAGAGTGCCCTTGCTCACAAGTGCATCACTCCAGGCTTTGCCTCCTTTGTCCCCCGGCCTTATTCCCTGTATCGTCCCCCATCCTTGCATCTTCAAATTTTATAAGGATCCAAGTCATTTTAGCTTGATTTCCTATGCAAAGACCCTACTCCTAAGTAAGGTCAGATTTAGAGGTACCAGAAATTAGGGTTTCAACATATCTTTTTGGGGGGTACACAACTCAACTGACACAACAGGCAATGTCAGAGCACCATCAGCACAAAGCCTAAGTCCTAGTTACTTTTCCAGGACCTATGGGAATGTGTAAGACCTGAAAAAATAATGTAAAACTTTGGGCTGCAAAATACAAAGAGAAAATTACAAATACGAATTTTAAAATGTTAAACTGAATGTCAATAAAGTATAATAAATCTATTTCATAAATGCTATATTTTAAAACTGTGAATACTTTCATTTATAAAATAATGTGTGGACTACATTTTCCTCACTTCTAACAATTCCCCAGGATGCATGAAGATTTGCCAAAACTTCGAACATTCTAAAAAAATCTTTTACAGCAGCAAAAAAAAAAAAAAAGAAAAAAAGAAAAAAAGAAAGCTTCTTTTGACAAGTAGGCTCTTGGGACATTTTAACATATTGCATGTGATGTGGACGAATGCCTATTTTCAAGAATAGGCATGCCAAGTGCCTGCAGTGGTGACATCGACCCTGAACTTTCCACATGCAATATGGGTAAATGTTGTCTAGACTTCCAAGTCTGATGAACCAATGTCCTGGACAACACCTCCTTGGAACTTCCTTAGGCAATTCGTGTTAAATTAAAAACTGAAAAAAAACCATGTGGAGCGGCCTGAGAACCCTGGGAACAGTGGAAATCACATTCAGGGTGCTGGAAGAGATACCAGAAAAAAAAAATTGTACTCAAGCCTTGGTGGAAAGACCTCATCCAATTCTATTAGCAACTGGTGCACCAACAACACTGAGGCAGAGTCTTAAATTCATGTTTTCTAATTTTAAAACACATTATCAACTGCTCCTTGCCACTAGACATCTACTTCATCAGGAGACCTGTGGAGAGTAGACAGAGTCCACTCAAAACAGACTGAGCTGGGGACTGCTTTTGGCAGTGATTCCTAGGTGACCTCTTCTTCCTTAGTGAAACAAAGTTTTCTCTGCTCCACTAATACTCTTGACTTTTATTATACTCTGACACACTCTAGTGACTGACTCAGTATGCTTCCCATGTTAAGAGTTCCCAAGACAACCCCAGATTTAATGGTTTGCTAGGCGGGTTCACTGGACTCAGCATACAACTGGACACACAGCTTTCATTTACTAGAGTGAAAAGATTCAAAGTACGTCAGCAAAGTGAAAAGGAACATGGCATGAGGACCCAGAGGAAACAAGGCTCAAGTTCCTAAGAATCTTCTTCCAATGGAGTCACATGAGGTGCTTTCAGTTCCTCCAGCAATGAGTAAGACAACAGAGTGAAATGGTGTCTGTCAAGGAAGTTCAGTTACAGACTTAGTGACAGAGATTCTTATTTGGACTGGCCACATAGGTACCCTCTACCTTGCATGTACCAAAATTCCAGACTTCCAGAGGTAGAATGGTATAAATTGTACTGTTTGCACTTGTTCAGGCACGGAGAGCCTCTTATCAGGAATGGTGGGAGCACTCCTGAAATCAAAGTTCCCAGATGCCAACTTCTATAGTTTGAATCTTGAGTGTCCCCAAGAGCCCATTTGTTGAAGACTTGGTCCCCAGCCCATGGCTCTACTGAGAGGTGGTAGAACCTTAGGAGGTGGAGCCTGGTGAAAGGAAGTTGGAAGTTAAATCATAGGGGGCCCTTGAAGGGGCTATCAGGACCTCAGTCCCCTCCTCACTCTCCCTTTCTGCTTTCTGGCTGCCATGAGGTAAGCAAAAACCTTCACCATGCACTCCCACTAGGTTGCTTGAGATAAACTGCACAGCTGCTCATGTGAAGTACACTTCTCCAGTCATACCTGAAAATGTTTCAAGTATACTGAGTACTTCTCCCGGATCCAGGACTTAAGGAGGTAGTAAAGAGAGGGTTGGATTTTGGCTCTCCAACCTATAGAAATCAGGAATCTAGGGCAATAGTTTGCAACCCTGGTTGTTGTTTTCACCCACTGAAATTACCTGGGGTTTTTTGTTTGTTTGCTTTGTTTTTGTTTTTTCATTTTACCTTTTAAAAATAAAAATGAATGCCTAGGTTCCATCCCTAGATATTATGGTTTAACTGGAATGGAGTAGATTGAGGTATCAGTGTTTAAAAAAAAATCCTTGTGATGTCCTGAAGTGCAACCAGTTTGTACCATAGATCTTTGGGAAATGCATGGTTAATGAGCAACCCTATGCTCCACTGGGAGTCAGAACACCTATGACATCTAGCATGGAGCAGGTCGGGCAGTTTTGTTGACAGGGAGGCTATTGTCATGATGGACCAAAGCCTAGCTCCAGCTCCCACCATAGTACAGACATGTTTACTAAGAGCACCTGACAGTGGTTGCAGGCTCTCTCAGCAGCAGCATGGTGGGCAGGAAGAATAAGCACGTTATAAAATGTGGGCAAAAATAGACCAAGAAGTTTTTCCATATTCTAAGAAAGAGTGGCATGAGTGAAAACACCAGCTATGTCCCTCATGAGACACATTGGGAAATCACTATTCACAACTACTCAAGGAGCCAAAATGGCATCTAAAGATCATGTTTCTGAAGTTAGTCTTGCTTCAGAAAGATGAAGTGGCATTTAGAACACTCAGGATAATTACTGATATTTCTTCAGGCAAAAATTGCTTCACCAATTTCTTGAAACTGCTCTTATCTGTAACAAAATGTGTTCTATGGTCAAAATATGGCAGACAGTGATCATGATTGATACTATGTTGACTTCAAGATTCATAACACTATGTTGATTTCAAGATGATGCATAATTATTGATTTCATCTGTTCTGTTTTGACATTGTTGTTAACAAATTAGCACAAACTGAGGCAGGAAAACAACACTCTTTTATTCTTCTAGAGTTTTGAAGGCCAGAGTCTGAAATAGATCCTGTTTGGTAAAAGCAGGTGGTGTTCCTTCTGGAGACCCAAGAGGGCGAATCTGTGTCCTTGCCTTTTCCAGCTTCAGGAGGCTTTAAGCCTTCTAGGGCTTTTGTCTCCCTCCTCGCACCACTCAGACATCTTCCATCATCAAGTCTCTTTTCTCTAATCACCTCTTGCCCTCTTATAAGGACCTGTGTGATTACATTGGGTTCACCCAAATAATCCAGGATAATTTCTCCAACTCAAGATCTCTAATTATTTAAAAACTTCTTTTGCCCTGTGAGGTAACATATTCACAGATTCTAAGGGCAAGAACATGGACATTTTGGGGGTAGGAAGGACAATTATTCTGCCTATCATGGTATGTTTTATTGGACAAAAAAAGGAATCAGATTGAAAAAACCTCTTATACACAGCACCTATGGCCAGAGAGGTACAGAAAAATGAAAGATGTGGTAAATAAGCTGATACCAGAAAGCACTGGGAAAGACACAAAAGAAGCTTGCCACCCTATTCTTTTTATGATGTGCTTGTTAGAAAAGACTGCTGAACAGGCATATTTGAATTAGAGAAATGGGGCTTTATGATAAAGACAGTGGTTCTGAAAAATGGGGGCTAAAATTGAATTAATTGATAGATATGAACCTCTATTCAAAAATTTAAAGGTCATAACTTGTAAATGGTGATAAAAAAAATCTTAGTGAAAAAGTAAACTTAGAAAGATACCTTTCGTCCAGTTCACTTTCAGATTTAAGACTCACTAATTTTTGAGAAGAGGACTTCTTAAGGCCTAAATGGTAACAATGACTTCTGTGCTTGTTAACACATAGGTTGCTTCTGCAGTAATCCAGGCAGTAATGGAATGCAAGTTGCCTTGTATGGAGGAACCCAGAAGATGACCATGTGACAAAGACTTGCAAGGAAGGCTTCACTTGTAGGGAAATTGTTCAGGAGGGAAATACACTGGTAGAAAATGGGCAAAGTGGCAAAACAGGGAGGTGCCCAGTGGAATATGTTATCCAGTCAGATTATGTGGATGACTGAAACCTTAATCCTACTGGGGAAAGCCTGGCAGTCAGTGTAAAAGACACATTTCAGACTTATTCCTCCCGTGCTACCAGGTTGTGGGGGACTTACACATCTACTCCCCATGAGTCATTGGCAGAAACTACTCCCAAGCAGACATTATTTTTGGCATTTCTGGTTTGCCCAGCAAGAGGCAAAGAACTCAGAGGCAAGACTCTCAGGCAGATCTTAGTAGTTCAAATGATGTTCTAGTAAAGAGATAAAGACAACCAGGGGGTTGGAGTGTGGTATTAACCTACTGTAAGAAAACAGATCAGTAGACTAATCAATGGGATTGTTTCAAGGGGGGCTAGTTCCCCCCCAGGCATAATGGTTACTCTACCACAGTTAAAATGGTCAGTAAGAGGATGGATCAACAAGGGTACAAGTTTAATACTTCTGCAGTTATATTTTAGAGCAGGACAGGATGATCAGTAGATAAGTTGCATGGTTTCTGTGTTTCAAAACTTTAAATGGAAGACTGCATTTGGAATTATTTTGTAAAATGACAAGCATTTACATGATGTAGAATAGAAACAATGAAAAATTGTTAAGTAATACAAAGAAGAGCTAGTAAGCATAAATTTTCACTTTGTGGACTTCTTTGTCATCACATTCTCTCTGTTTGTTGTAGTAATAAAAAGTATTGTCCCTTCTCTGAAGTTTCTTCACATAGCCAGTCTCTGGCCATCGATCTACCTGCACAATCAAAAATCAGAATATAAATATTGTAATGCCCATTTTATCTTATATTTTACTATCAAATAGTCAAAAGTACAACTTGCATCAAAAAATTGAAGGACAAACTTAAAAATGCTTGTGCTTTTAGAGTATTACACACACACACACACAAAAAAAAAATACCTTAAGCTGTAAATTTATATTGCAGAACAACTAATTTGGTGCTTCTCTCTAAAACCCATTTTCTAGGTTTAATTGTCTATGTGGTGACCCAGATTGGGAAAATATTTCCAAATAATATAAACTTAATTCTTCTTATGTTTATAAATTGTTTCAAATATTATAACTTATAAAAATAATCCCCAGGAGAAAATCAGGAATAGGCCTAGGCCCCATTCTGAAAGAACCATCTGTTGATTATGGATGTCATATAGGGACAAAAGGAAGACTCAAAATACCTAAAGATGCATATATATTTCCTTCTGCTCAAATTTCAAGTTCACCTTGAAACTCAGTTTTTAGTAGGCATTTGGAGGTCATTAAGCATAGTCTTCAACAATCTTTTCTTCTCCCGCTATTCTTTCTTATATGCTGTATTGGTTTGCTTACTTTATCATCTGGCTTGATCTGATTTGAACATTTTTCTCCCCTTCCTCTCCAATTTCAATGTAATGTCTTCTTGATCAGGTTAATACATTTTTGTTGTTAAATCTGTCCTTCAGGATTTGTGAGATGCACTTTATCATTGTCAAAAACCCATTGTTCAGGTGTTAGGAAAATCAAATCTTGTTCTTCACCACCATCAATACAGGCAGCTACTCCTTTTCATCTTCTACAAATCATAGCTTTCAATTGGAAGAAAAGATGGATATGCTACCTATGTTTTATGTCTTTCATTTTATAATATTGCGTTTTTTCTTCTGTTTCCTTGTTTACTTATGAATTAGCAAAACAGACAGCAGCCTATCTGATAAATCTTGGTAGGCCTGCTCACATTTACACTGTAGAAAAACAGCAAGCCTTTTCACCACTTATGGCAAGCCTGCCTTCGTGCCTCCCATTACCCTCAGCAGGGAAAGGAGGCGTTCTTAAGTCACCCTTAGACTCCCATTTATTTACCAGGGCTCTAAAGACCAACTTACACAGTAATGAGTGCAACCACTGTCTCTGCAGAACATTCAGGGCCACTTTATATGGCATGATCCTCAAAAAAGCTACATTGGACCTGTGCTCATTGGCCTCAAGATATTTTTCTTTGTAAACCCCTTGCCACGTCTGATTATATTCTTTTCGACTTTGAACTTGACAACATCCATCTGATTTGGAACTTTCTATAGTGGAACAGAATGATAGGAATTTCCTTCTGCTCAAATAGGGAGGTCAGCAAGCACTAATAGTACTTGTCAATGGGGCAGGTTTCAGGTAAGGAAAAAGAACTTTTCTCAAACCCACAGACCTCAGAACTTTGATAGGGACCTTCCACCTAAGGCACACCTTCAGTTACCACTTTATCCCTCCTTTAAATGGCACCACAAATGCTACTGGGGCATGGAGACTTTTATGAGGATTTTCCTCACAAGAAAGTCATTTTGTCCTCTAAATTTCTATGCTTCTTTTTCTTAAGTACACATACTTTGACTTGCATATTTTTTTGTGTGTGCATGACTGTTACTTATTTTCTACTCCAAGATAATAAGAAAGCTATTAATCATTAATGACAGCATTAATAATTCATTAATACTTACTTAGGTCCATTCACTCACCAAATTATATGAGCACTATACTGCCAGGCACTTCAAACATGATTCATTTAATTCCTGTGGCAGTTTTCTAAAGCAGCCACTGCCGTTGCTATTTCATAGTTGAGGAAATAGGGGTTCAGCGAAGTTGAGAACCTTGGACAGGCCAACCAGCTTGAAGAGGTGAGGCTAACCCAGAACTGATTCCAAAAAGCCTGTATTCTTTCATGAGTTCACTGGGTTTCATTTTTTTCTTTTCTTCCTTTTTTTTTTTTTTAGCTTTTAATTTTTTACAGGCTGCATTTTTATTCATTGTACACAAATGGGGTACATAATTTCGTTTCTATGGTTGTACGCAATGCAGATTTTTTTCTTTTTTGGTACTAGGGATTGAAGTCAGGGGCACTTGACCACTGAGCCACATTCCCAGCTCATATTTTATTTAGAGACGGGTCTCAATGAGTTGCTTAGTGCCTCACTTTTGCTGAGGCTGGCTTTGAAATTGTGATCCTCCTGCCTCAGCCTCCCAAGCTAAGATTATGCACTGGTTTCTTGCAATCAGGTACTCTCTATTTTTATCTTTTAAAACTTTGGCACAGAAATTTGTACATGGCAGGTATCCAATAAATATATACTGAATGAAAACACAAAGCCTCTATAATTACTAAGTAATAAAGTAAACAGGACAGTTTTTACACACATAGATATGCACACACAACACACATACCCCTCATTTGCTATTTGGAACTTGCTTGTTAAGGATGTACTGTGTTCTCTTAAATAATATTATTAGGTATGGGGATTTAGGGCAGGAGTGATAAGAACACAAAGCACATTGTGTTTCACACTGCCTCTATGATCCTGGGTCTTGAGTGTCTTTAGAGACATCCAATCCTTTCTGCCCCTAGTGTTCGGGATCAAACCCAGAGCCTCACACGTGCTAGGCAAGCACAGTAGGACTGTGCTACATCCCCAGTACCAGCATCTCATTTAAGGCAAGGAATGAAGTTTATTTTTAAACAGCATTAACCCATTAAGCTCCAAGTTTTCATTTCTGCAAATATTTCAGTAAGCTGACACAGGTGCAGTAAAGTAGGTTAGAAATAATATTCTAAACCTTATATGCATTTTATACTAATATTAATCAACATTATTACATATTATTATTATAAGATTATATATATATATATATATACACCATATTTAAGTTTGTATAGGTGTTCCACATCTATTATGATGGGACAAAATGGGTTAAAATGACAATGATTCTAGTTTTCCCTATTTAAAAGCCACAGATGGTATAATAATGAAAACCAGCTTTTGGTAATGACCCCAGAGTAAAATGTTTGTACATGTGAAGAGATGGATATATGAAAATCACAGTAAGTAACTCTTCATTTGATCATTATTTTTAATTTCATTTCTCACCAACCCTGTCAAATTAAAAAACATATTACATTTAAGCTCCGTATTTCGTCTACATCTTTTCCTCTCTACTTTTTTATGAAGTATTAAATAGAGACCAAAAAGCAGAATGAAGAAAGATCATAGAAATCTGAAAAATTCACGTTTTTCAAAAATGATGAGTTAAAAAAATAAAACAAAAAATTATTAAAAACAGGTTAAAAATAACATATAACTCAAAATCTAAATATTAAATATTATGATTATAAATATTTAAATATATTATTAAACATCCTAAATTTTAAATATATTTACAAATACTATGCCCAATTCTATGAGAGTCTTAAAAATTCTCCTAGTAGCCAGTAGAATAAATGAGTTAAAAGAAATTACATTATAACTGCTGCAAAGACTAGATCTTGGTCTAGTCTTTGAGTGGCAAAGCAGTGTCTACACTCTCTTAGAAAAGCTTGGAATATGCAGCCAAAGTCAAGATTTTTTCTCTAAATAGTGTTTTTTCCAAGTATAATCTCCATAAAAAACCTGTTAACCCCTCTCTGATTCATAATTAAAATAAACAGAAGGGAAATAATTGTTATACAACAAACAATATCTGATCATAGAATTACCCTTTTTTGTCTACCATGAAAGATTCTTTTAGCAGAGCCTGGTTGCTCAATAAAAGCTAAAAATTTTGAAATGTCCCCAGACAAGAGACCACCTCTTTCCCCAATTGGCCTGGCAAATCACCTTTCTGGGCCTGGGGTCTCCTCCTTAATAAAATGAGAGTTGCAGAATTGTTTTTAAAATTCTTTTCATCCTCTAACAAACTCATTTCTAGTTCAGGTCTGTAGAGGCATAAATCTTACCATAGAAACTTGTTTCACTTGTTTATATTCAATTTCATCCCGATATCCTGCTTGTTGAAATCTGTACAGATTTTCTATCTCTTCTGACCATTTTTTGGCACGACTTATTGATTTTGGTTTCACGTCAGAACTAGCCATGGCTACACAGGCCTTATTACCAATTATTTCTGAAAGATGTTAAAACAACATTAATAGATAACTTAATAGTAACAATTTTAAAATGTAACACTTAAAAAATTACATACTGAGTTGAGAACCCCAGTTTAAACATGTTGCTTTTTTTAACACTCAATTTTAAGATTCTGAAAGATTCGGGCTGTAATTTGGAAAAACAACAAACCTCTTTCCAAACCCTGAAAGATACACTGAGAACTGTTTGTTTCTTCATCAAATAAAACTGTACTTGGAGTTTGGAGTAATGTCCTAAGCTGTATACCAGTCCTGGTGTTCTGGGCAATAGTTTGCACATTTCTGAAAATGTTATTTGTAACTGCTCAGCAGATTGTCAAAATATCCCACCATCATTGAATTATATTAGTAACTGTATCTTTTTCACCCCCCCCCCTTTTTTTTTTCCTTAAGAAGGGAATGTAAAATCAGTCTTCTCACTCATGGCTGGGAAGCAATGGTTTCCTCCTTATTCACTTCTTAACTGCTTGGAGACATCCCAATCACTGCAATCCATTTACTCAGGTCACTGTGGCACCCAATTCTGTGATACACCAACGTGAGAAGAAGACTAACACAAATTCCTTGCAAGTTGTATGGCTATCATTGATTTTTAAACAGTGTAGAAGATCACCAATGATCTTGGAAATTCTAATATCCAACCCTAGTTCATGTAATTGTCCATTCCCCAAACCTCTTTAGCCAGTTTTTGTTTCTTGGATTGATTTTTTTTTTCAGTGTTGGGGCTCAAGTCAAAGCTTTCTGCATGCTAGGCAAGTACTGTACCCCTGAGCTACAAGTACCCTTGTCCCATAGCCAGGTTTTCAAAAACGTAATCTTGCACTTGTTTTTCTCAGCTACTTCTTAGTCTATTACCAAAACATATCATTTAATTGAAATGAATACCCAGCATTTTCATCATGATTCCTTGAATCCATTCTTCTAGTAAAGTATATTTCTATTGACTGAAAATATATTGAAGTCAGACTTCATAAAGTAGATCTTGTGAATCAATTAGCATTTTCCAAATTTTTTCGATCACAATGACAAATGCTCATCAGGTTAAAAAAAAGCTAAGAGGCACATTAAAGTACAAGAAAAGGCAAAATAATAATCATATAAATTAGAAATATCTACCCTTGACATTGAGTAAACATCATCCCAAACATGATGAGTTAATTAGGACAGATTTGAGAAGTTATAAAAAAAAAAGTCTTATGATAAATATTTTTACAAAACTAATAAATGTAGCTTTACTTGGATTTAACAGGGGGAAATATAGGAAAAGGAAAAAATGGCAGACTTGCTGAATTTCAGGTGAATGTTTCCTCAACATAAAAATGTACCCTAAAATTTCCTTCTATAGTCAATAAAAGATAATAAAAACTAGCAAGAGGCCAAACTAAAAGTCACTTATTTCAACTCTGTGTATTAATCACATAAGGTACTGGTAGACTCTTTTCTATGAAATATAAGGAAATTGGCTGTATGCTCCTCCTATTTCTCTAGATTTTGGTTGCTTATTTAACATTCTAGAGTATGGCATTTACATTCTACTCTGAAACCATAATTCCCACATTTGTTTGGCCTTAGTTCCAGATTCAAGGTAATTTAAATGAAGTCATTTGAATCACATGGTTCTTCTGATGAAAGTAGCAACTACATAAGGGATCTATCATTCATATTATTGTTTGCATTTTTCCAATGCGCATACCAACATTTACATTCATCACTCCAGAGAAAATCAGGGTTTTGTTAGTATATGAGTTTTTAAAAACTTTTAATCCTCACTGATTTAGATTTAGGCTAATGTTGCATGTTAAAGCAAGTCATTATTAAGGCATTGTACTAATTTTTGTAAAATTTGGAATAGCCATGTTTCAGTAAAAATCCATCTTTCCATTCACTTTAATAGGGAGTTCATCACATCACTGTTGCACAATACACTAGCTAAGTTGGACATATGTGTTAAAATATATATGTAATGAAAAAATATATGTAATGTATATATATTACATACATTTACATGTAGAATATTATATATGTAACAAAATGATGCTAAGAAAGATGAAAAAGTGTGGATTCACTGTATTACAAACACTTCAAAATTGCTTTTATAAATGAAGTGGTACAATCTTAATTTATGTTTTCACCAAGCCATTTTTAAATTTAGGCTTGGGTTTTTAATGCATAATAAAACACTTTTATTTGCTTATGTTCACTCAAAAAATATTTTCCTGAATGTCATCTCCATAACTTCTTGTTGTCACTTTCAGGTCAATCATGTCAATTACACATATAAAAATGCTGCATTTAATAGAGAATAGAAAATAAGCTGATTTAAGTTGGACTGCTGAAAATCATTCGTTTTTTCAGTTGAAATATATATCTTGTAGATATCATAAGGCATTTTGAAATTTCACTTCCACAAAATATCTAAAGGAAACATGAATGCAGTTTTCAACATGACAGGAACCCTAGTGACTACTGTAACTGTGCTATATAGGAGTGGTGCAAATTCGACTTTTTTTTTTTTTCTTTCTTACTTTCACTTTATTAAAAACATAATGAAAATATAATGAAATTAGGAAATATCAACTTAAAATTCCTCGATTACTGCAGTGATTCTGGGAAATTCAGTGGCACTACTAATTCTGCTAGTAGCATTCAGCACTTACAACTGAGTGGTTTCTTTAATGACAGTAACGGAAAAAAAAGGATAAAAAATACTTTTAGTGTCTATAATACTGTTTCATTTTTACAAACAGATAATAGCAATGCATGAAGTTTCTAGTTTGCGAAAATTTAATTTTATTAAACACTACCAGGGTTATGTGGGTACTGGGGTGGGGGGGGCGGAAATCACCAATCTTAAGTCCCTGACGATCTAAGTTGTACTTCACCAGTATATAACTTTGATGTAGCCAATCACCTCAAACTTCCTTCTCTGCAAAACCCCTTTTCCTTTCCTTTGTATTCTGAAGTGCTTTTATTTTTTTAACTATTGGTGGTATTAAACCCTTAAGAGTTTCAGCCTCCCTAATCTTCCATTTCTTTCTCCATTTCATCATTTCTGTTTCTAACCGGTAGCTGGATATGGCACAGCCCTTTAGCGCGTAACTTTGGCTAAGAATGAATATTACTGGGCCTTAGTTCCCTAAGGTGAAAGGTAAGCGTTAGAAGGTCTCTAAAGTTCTCGCACTCCCTCTCCCAGTGTCTTTGGGAGTTCAGTTGAAAGACAAGCAGTTAGTTCCCTACATACGCTTTGCGGTCTACCGGCCAGGTGTGCGAATCTGCACGCAGCACAAAGCCACCCTTTTCGCCCCTCCCCCCACCGACCAAGCTAGCAGGATTTCCCCAGTCCCTCAAACTTTGTCAGAAATCACCAACTGTCTGTGATGTATAATCTGCCCAATAAAAACGGGCTGAGAAAGTTTTCTGAATCCTGGGTCCAAAGGCTGAGCCCTTGCAGTCGCGGTCCTTAAACCCAAAGAGGGCGCTGGGAGGCCAGGAAACTTATAGGAGAATCACCCTGAAGTTTAGCAGGGGCCGAAGAACTACACTAAAAATGACAGGGGAAGACAAATAACTACCGAGAACAGCCTGGAGAATCTGTAAACACCGAGGACAGCCTGGAGAATCTCTAAGATAAAAGAAACATCTGCAGGGCGGAAGGGGCGGAGCCTGGGCTTCCGGGGCGGGGCCCAGGCGGGCGCAGGGGCTGGTCTAGGGCCCGGTCCTTGGTGGCTAAGTCACCCACCCTCGGCCAGCTCTCGGTGGTTACCCGCTCAGCCGAGCTGGAGAGGCCGGAGATGCCAGTGAACAGGCGGTCGCAAACGTGTTCGAGTTCTCTACTTGAAATCCGTGGGCTGGGCTAGCTAGATGCCAACTGTCCTTGCTTCAGCGACCTTCGCGTCTCCTAGCAACGCGGAGGCACAGCTCAACCGGTCGGCTCACTTGGACCCCGCCCCGCCCCAGACTCCGCCCAATATCCTCAGGCCCCGCCCCCTCCAGAGAGCTTTTGTGTTTAAACCCAATAGTAGAGCACAGCGGAGTGCAATTTTCCAAACCAATGTCAATCCAGGATGGGAGCTTACTCCTGAGCCTTACCCCTGACCAGAGGTGGAAAGCGAAAGGTATTATTGATGCTTCTTAAATTCCTGACATAATTCCCTAAAAAAGTGAATAAGAGCATGGAGACCTCTATGAACTAGTACATAGAGTAGAATATAATGCCTTACAATTAGTAAACAGGCAACAAAGGATATCTATAGCTTTACTTTTCTAATATTATCTTATTATATCCAAAATACCATCTACGTTAATGAAAAGTGAGAAAATGCAAGCTCTATATTTTGAACGTAGAATCATCAATATTTACTCATAAATTGAAGTATAAAATAGAGGTAGTGGTGTGCTAGAGTCAGCTCATTAGGGATCACAACAACCAAGAGTTAAAGTTTTAGGAATTTTATTAGCTAGTTGATGAACACAGCCATATTATTACAAATTAAGTTACATACACTTCAAATTAAAGGAACATATTAAACATATTTACTAAAAACTTCAAAAAATACCATGTATTTACTTACAACTACCAAATTTATTTCCTTAGCCCAAATCTTTCTCTGAACTTTAGACTTGTAGAGCCAACATATACTCAACATCCATTTGGATGACTGTCCAAAACAATCTCCCCAAACCTCCCCTCACAACCAGAAAAACCAAAACCTCTACTCCTTCCACATATTCCATTTTCCCTAGATAACACCTAAAATCCTTTGTGTGTGTGTGTGTGTGTGTGTACGTGTGTGGTACTGGGGTTTGAACCCAGGGCTTCAGACTATGCAAGAATTCTATTGATTAATTTGAAGAGAGAGCCTACAGAATGGGAGAAAATCTTTACCACATGAACCTCAGATAGAGCACTCATCTCCAAGATATATGAAGAACTCAAAAAACTTAACACCAAAAAAACAAATCACCCAATCAATAAATGGACTAAGGAACTGAACAGACACTTCACAGAAGAAATACAGTCAATCAACAAACATACAAAAAAATGTTCATCATCTCTTGCAATTAGAGAAATGCAAATCAAAACTGCTCGAAGATTTCATCACATTCCAGTCAGAATGGCAACTATCAAGAATACAAACAATAATAAGTATTGGCGAGGATGTAGGGAGAAAGGTACACTCATACATTGTTGGTGGAACTGCAGATTAGAGCAACCACTTTGGAAAGCAGTATGGCGATTCCTCAAGAAACTTGGAATGGACCCACCATTTGACCTGGTTATCCCACTCCTTGGCTTATACTCAAAGGACTTATAATCAGCATTCTACAGTGATACAGCCACATCAATGTTTATAGCAGCCCAATTAACAATAGCTAAACTATGGAACCAACCTAGATGCCTTTGAACAGATGAATGGATAAAGAAAATGTGGTCCATATACACAATGGAATATCACCAGCCTTAAAGAAGAATGAAATTATGGCATTTGCAGGTAAATGGATGGAGCTGGACTGTATCCTGCTATGTAAAATAAGCCAATCCCAAAATACCAAAGACTGAATGTTTTCTCTGATAAGCGGATGCTGATCCATAGTTGGGGATGGGTAGGGAAGAATGAAACTTGGATTGTACAGAGGTAAGTGAGCAGAGGGGTGAGGCGGGTGGGGATGGAAAGGATGGTAGATTGAGAAAGACATTATTACCCTATATACATGTATGAAAATAATTATTTAAAAAAATTTTATCACTGTCCAAAAAAGTTAATGAAAATACATAAATAAATAAAAGTTAAAAAAATAATTCTATTGATGAGTGATACCCCTAACACTTTTTAAAATTTTGAGAGGGTATTTTTAGTGTTCAGAAAGGGTCTGATCATAGTAGTGGGTTGGTGACTATTTATTGAATGAATAAATTGATCTTGACCATCACATTTCTTGGAGTATTGCAGCAGCTTCTTTCATTTCTTACCTTACTGTTCTTTCTAAACTCTAATCCCATGTTTCTCAAATATTAGCATCCATCCAGATCAGCAGAGGGTGTATTGAGATGGATTGCTTGGTCTCCACCCTCATAGTTTCTGATTCAGTATCTCTGGGCAGGGGTACAGAAAAAAAAATTTCTAACAAGTTCCCAAATATTTTTGGTGATGTTATTTTAGTGTCCACACTTTGAGAAATATTATTCTAATCTTCCTGTCACTCCTTGTTTAACACAAGGCTAGGTTTCCCACGGCTGCTCAAGTTCAAAGTTTAAACTGCTTGTCTTGGGGTACAGGTCCCTTATAGTCTGATTCCTACTTAGCTGGTTCAATCTTCACTTCCCTTTTATGTCTCCATTATTTTGCCCATTTTGAGCCCAATACTTAGGTTAAACAGAACTAATTTCAGTGCTCAGGTTGAGTAAAAGCTCATTCTAGGGACTTCAGGTATTCTTAGGCCTGAAAGCTAAACTCAAATTTACTTTTTCTACCAAGTTTTTCTGATAGCCTTTCTCCTTGCAAAGTCAAGGACTCCCATTTGTCCCAACACTACACTTTGGGCACACCTCTATTAAAGTTCCTATCAAACTCTTGTATTTTTATTTGTTTCCATGGGTTTCTCCTTCTACTAGACTGTATTACAAGTCTTCTTAGACCATGACAGACTCCTTCATGTGCCTCCTGGTTCAGGCATGTGCCTAGTCTTTAATAGATGCCAAATAAATAATAATTTCTGAAATTTATTGAGAACTTACCATTTCTCCAGGGATTGGACTTTTTTTGTTACTTCCATTTTACAGATGAGAAAACCAAGTTTGAGAGAGGTTGGTTCACTTAGCCAAGATTATACTCACAGGAAGGACTCAGAGGAGACTCTAAGCAGGACCTCCACAATCTAATGACAAGGCTCTGAGTCTGATCTGTGTGTTTTGTAATGTTAACTTGAATGAATTCAAACATTTCTCTGCCTACTTCTAAGCCCAGTTTTCACTTACATTCTTCTAAAATTGAAAGAATTTTAAAAATCACAAAAATTAAAAATAATCTGCAGCTAAATCTTATAGGTTAGGACACTTTGAATTTTAAAATTGTTAACCTTTAGTAAGAAGTACAGTACTTTGTTTTTATTTAAATATAATAAACATTTTAAACATTGCTTTTTCTTATGAGTTAAACTGTATTCCTTTCAAATTCAAAATGTTGACATCTGGACCCTCAAGCACCTAAGAATGTGACCTTATTTGAAAGTGTCACAGAAGTTGTATTTATGCAAGATGAAGTCATACTGGAGTAGTGTGAGTTCCTCCCTAATCCAACATGACTTGTGTCCTTTATAAAAAAGAGAAATATGGACATAAGCATGCACAAATGGAGAAGCCCGTGTGAAGATGAGTCAGAGACTGGGGCTACACTTCTATAAGTCAAGGAACACCAATGATTGACTGCTAACCACTAGAAGCTATGGGAGAGGTATGGAATAGATTCTTCCTCACAGTCCTCTGAAGGAACCAACCTAACGACACCTTGGTCTTGGACTTACAGCCTGCAGAACAGAGATGATAAATTTGTGTTGTTTAAGTCACCCAGTATGTGCTACTTGTTGTCACAATCCTAGCAAATGAATATAATTTTTAACATAGATTATCTCATTGTATCCCCCATAGCATGACACAGTATACTCCCTATCATAGCATGACATTCTGTTCTAAAAAAATAGAATAAGACACAATAATTATAATTTATTTACATTGACAACATTAAGTACATTAAATTAAGAAAAATATATCCTAAAGTGACTTCCCAACAATGATGTATATATCTCAATGTCTAATTACTTTTTAATAGTGAGGATTGAGCCCAGGGCCTCACACATGCTATGCACATGCTCTACCTCTGAGCAACACCCCCAGACCTTCAATAATGAATTTTTAGGTATTCGACATAAGTTATTAGCAGTTTTCAGTCTTATTGGGATAGAAGGAATCAAAGACAAAGAAATTGAAAAAGTTCTGAGATTGCTGAAAGATGGAGATTTCCAACTAGGGAGTGAGGGGCCAGAAACCAGTAGATGACACTGATGTGAATCTCACAGCTTCATTTTGTTTTTTAAACAAACAACCACTGGAGAAATTTCTCTTGTGATTCAGCCTCCGAACTTGGACTTCTGAAAAACTTATCTTTATTTAAGAATGCCACAAAGTTAGGAAATGATGGTGTTTCAGCCTCTTAAAGAGCCAAATCCAGGCCCTGCCTCCCATATGAGTACGTGTAGGCTGTGCTTAGCTATCTTCATTATTTGTCCCATCTTTCCCTCTGCCTTGACTCTATTTCCCTATATTCTTTTGTATTGTATCCAATTGTGAAAAAAGGGGAGATAAACGAGCAGATGAATAAGGGTATAAGCACGATCCTGTCTTGACTTTCTAGGAGCTCTACATCTGCAAGATTCTACAGAATTTGTGTTACATATTAACAAACAACTTCACCGTAGCAATAGCCCCCCTTTATTCTAGGAAAGACCATCTTATCCTAAATCAAAGGTGTTGCCAGTAGTACATTGATAAAATATTTTTACTTAAATTAGTGAGTATGGTGTTTATACCTCTCCACTCCACTGCCCTTTCTTTCCTTCCCCTCCCCGCTCCTCTTTATTAAGATTTCGTGAGAATCTGTACATAATTAGAACTCTCAATATCATGACCACAAGGATAAGCCGATGTTCTCGGACCATGGCATTTTGCTTCCTGACTCCCCTGGTCAGAACTTCTTTGTTTCTGGCCTTTTTCTCATATCATTTTGCGTCTTGGGGAAGCTCTGATTTACCATATTCTGCAAACATGTGGTCTCCAAACTGATGGACCACTATTTGAAGGCACTTTTCAGCCTGCTATGTAACCACCATAAGGTTTGTCACCGTGTCATATATAAGCAGGATTTTAAAAGTGTTCCAGTTGTTTGTGATTAATAATATAGTGTTGTCCCGAGAGACTTGCTGAAGAGAGGCACAATAAATGCCATTGTGACTACATATTTGGTGAATCTTAACACTTTAATAAACCTCTTCAGAGCTTTCCCCATCATTCATTTGTATATTCTAACTTCCTAAAAATATAGCTCAAACGGGAATGGGGGACGGTTAGTAGATAACACACTGTTCGGATCGTTAATTCTTTGCCCTAAAAGCATGCTTCTGAGTTGTGATTATTAGAAATAATTCTCCCCTAAATTTGTAAATTATGAATATAAACAGAGGAGCGAACGACCAACTATGGAATCTACCATGAGTGCGATGCAGTTTTCATATATGATCCTCATGGCTATAGAAATTGCGAGGAGAAAAACAAGCTTGGTTTTCAGTAGACAAGAAGAGAAACGCAGTCAGATTTAAAGCCACTCCGCAGCCCACTTCACAGGAATGATACTCTTCGTTCCACGCCCTTGATCCCAGCCAGACGGGCCACCCCACACTAGGTAAAGCCACAGGCTCACGGTCTACAGTTCAGCTTTGACACTTAGCCTGAGATCCAGGCGGCGGGAACCAAGGGACGCACCTTGGCACCGCCTTCGGTCGCTAGGCTCCTTTGATTGGCTGTGGCTGCATTCGGCCGACCAATGGCGAGGCAGCGTGAAGGTTGCCGGAAGTGGCGGACAGATCTGTGTCAGCCTCGGCTTCCGCTACCGGCTGGGGATTCAGTTTTCCGCGGCGCTATGAGTTCCTTCCAGGGACAGATGGCCGAGTATCCCACCATCTCCATAGACCGCTTCGACAGGGAGAACCTGAGGGCCCGAGCCTATTTTCTGTCCCACTGCCACAAGGGTGAGACCTCCGCGACCCCCACTTCCGGGGTGCAGTGGGTGGAGTGACGATGACAGAGTTTCGGGGCCCTGGAGCAAAAGGCATGTAGGTTGTGGGAGGCTAACGAGGGACTGAAAAGCGCACATGCTCCAGTCGGCTCTTCAGCCTAAGACCATTCCTAGATCTGCACAACCTGAAGGAATAGCGACTGCCAATTGCGCAGTGACACACTGGCCAGTGTGGTCCGGCACTATTAATTCTTTTGGTTGCTCTCCTAGTGGCGGATAGTCAGATGTTGCCTAGGTTTAGTTCCTTCTTCCCCTGTGTTTCCCACCCACTTCTCTTTACCCTGTATAAAGAAAACAAGTTTCAGATCAACTTCTGTTATACCCAGCAATAGCTCGCAGCTGCGCCCACACCTGATCTAGTCGAAACCACCGGTCGTAAGCCATACCAAGTTCAAACTACCTCTCTTTTCAGGTGTTCTGACCACACTTAAACTGCAAGGTTTGTTCTAGCCTAGGATTTACCTTCTAGAAGGCATCAGGCAAGCAGAACACTACAGTTTTACAGCTGGACGTATTTAGGGATGAAGTTTAGAGTATCATCTTTTATGATACTGCTTTGAGGCTAGATGCTCCAGGGGAGAAAGGAGCCAGTCCTCAGAGCTTGAATACCACTAATTTTACAGCCGATGTTCATTTTTAACATTTGTTTTGCTGATTAGTAAGTCAGCAAATTTTACCAGAGAAAAGTTTTACAATTCATTTGTGCTTAATTAACACAACCAATTGGCACTGATTAATGTAAATAGAAACCCTCCAGCAGCTGCCTCTTCCAGTGCGGTCTTCTGGATTAGTTACAGAGGAGTGAATCAAGAGCGTAATGAATTCCTGCATGCATAACATGATACAAAATTATTTAAAGCAAGTTATGAATGTAGAAATTGCCTTTCCTCACGTGGTTGGTGTGAAGACCAGTTATTGTCTTGAGGTGATCTAAAGTGTTGACATTACTGCTTTTGGGAAATGCCTCTTTCAGTGATCTCTCTTTAATGTGAAAAACTTGGACCACTCCCTTTGATCAGCTAAATAGTATTGTGACCCCGAGAGTCTGTTTATTCTTGAGGACATTATTTTTGGTCTTGTTTTGTTTTTCATTGAGAAGCCACTGCTGGATGAGAATGCCCATATTTTTACTTTTTGTGCGATGTCTCATTGGAGACTCTGAACTCAAAATGTGATTGCCATTCCTCAACCGAATTAAAATTAGTAGAGTTTATTTGAGCAAAGAAAAACAAAATATGATTTGTGAATTGGGAAGCTTCCAGAACCACTACAGGCTCTGAGAACAGCTAACAACATGATCTGACAGTATTTACAGAAGAATAGAAGTCAAGCCTAGAAAACAACTTAATTGGCTACAATTTAGTCAATCAATTATTCAATTGGTTATAGCTTAATTAGTTGATTACAGGACCTTCTGCAGCCAACCAAAGCCCAGTTACTGTGATTAAACTATATTGGTTTGATTTGTTGTAGCTTAGTGCAAGAGCCTAGTTCAGATCAGTAGCCTCCTACAAAATTTATTAACAGCAGTGATTAAAGTTGATTTAGGAACTTGCCCTTCCTGTTTAGGATTAGTGATTTTGAAGAGTAATTCATCTACAGGAATTTGTGAGATCACTATCATGTGTTTGCACATTAAGAAAATGACTTTCCCTATTGTGAAGCAATTTATAACTTTTCCTTTTCTCTAATCACATGTGAATTTATTTATGCAAACTCGACAAGGTTGAGAACTCAACTGCTTTTGGAGTTTCCTACATTGCTTACTGGTATTTTTTACCTTTTGGAGGCCTAGGCTTCTTTGACCGTGCTATACATGGGCTGCCTCAAATCAAATATATTAAAGTCCTAACCCTATTTGAAGATAGGGCCTAAAAAGAAGGTAATAAAGGCTAATGGGAGAGGTGGGTGTGGCGGCTCACACCTGTAATTCCAGAGACTCAGGAGGATTGCAAGTTTGAAGCTAGCCTCAGCAACTTTGCAAGACCTTGTCTCAAAATAGAAAAACACCCTGAGTTCAATTCCCTGTAAAAAGAGGAAGAGAGAGGGGTCTCTCTTTCCAGGAGCACACAGGGGGAAGGCAGCTCCAGGAAAAGAGGCCTCACCAGAAACCAAATTGGCCAACATCTTGATCTTGGATTTCCCATCTTCCTGAACTGTGAGAGATAAAAGTCTTTTATTTAAACCTCTCAGTTTATGATATTTTATTATGGAAGCCCAAACTGACTAATGTAGAGTACCAGACAATAGAGTATTCTCTAGAAAAAAAATAGACACAAATACATTAACATCATAATATGATTAAAGTGGGTCATGGACCCATCTGGAGCCCAATTCTATACTCAGGGTAGGTTTTACTGAGCATCAGTAAGGTTCAGAGGAAAAGAGGGCACCCATGGCTTCAGATAGTGGCCCAAGGTTAGGGAAGACCCCTTGAAAGGGCAACTTAAGATGATTTTTTTTTTTTCTTGTGAAGGAAAAGAAAACCACTCTGGAAAGTAGACTCTGGATGCATTCAAGGAAACCACCCAGGTTCTCTTGACTACTGGTTAGGAGGGGCGTCAGGGTGGTGGGGATGGGGGTCATGATACAAAGGTACAGGTTGCTGCCTGCTTCACTAATTTCAGAGAATGGAGCACAGAGTCTTAATTCAACATCCTTTCTGCCAGGACACAAGTTCTTTGGAAACCCTTGGGACATACCCATAAGTCCTAAACAACTGGACCAGGGGTGCAACCTGAGGGGATTCACTTTCTTAGGGAACAGGTGATTTGTCCTGGAGGGGCATGTGTCGCATGAGATATGATGACTGCTTTGTTTTCTCTGGGTTCACAGATCCCCAATTATAAACCAAAGGCTTGTGTGTATGTAGTGGTAGTGATAATGAAAAGATTAGAAATAGTTTGATGTAGTTAAACAATTTAGAAGTGTTTGGACATTATTATCTAGACACAATATATTAGAATGCACTCTGTGATTAATGTACTATTTGATATAATTATTAGATTTCTTGCGTGTCATCTTTCTGTGTCAGTTAACTCAGAGGGCTGTAGAGCAAGTCTTTGTGGCTAGTAATGTCCCCCTTTCAACCCAGCAGTCACACTGGGCTGAGAAGATGCTGAAACACTGCTGTTGAACTGTGGCTCAGACCAGGAAGGAAGGTTTCAAGCTCTGGTGGTTGAAAGAAGATGCCAGGCATAGTTGAAGTAGGAGACATGCTTTATTCAGAGGTTGCAGCAGCCCCTACCACCCTGAGTCTTTCCATAGGCCTTTTTTATATACAGACCAGACAAAGAAGGCACATGCTCACAGGCAAATGTTTATGAGCTTGAGTGCATACACTGAATCAGGGTGTTCATGACCTTGGCTGTGTACAAAAAATAGCTTTCAGGAAGCCTTGGTGAGGGAGCCTATCTATAGCCTTCTTGGGCCTGCTCTACGGCTGCTGATTCTGGCCTCAGCCTGAATGATGTCCTGGTGGAGTCTATTGGAAGCAAGCTTCAACTTCTAGATGGACTAGCATAAATGGTGGGAGTTGAATGGGTCATACATTACAAGGCCCAAGGGATGTTTGGGTTGAGGACAAGAGTGAAGGGAAGTGCTGGAAGCAGTTGCCTATCAGTGGTTCCTCAGAGTGGTTCAGACTCTGTTTTGTGATGTTGGTGGTCACTTTCCTCTTAAATTGCTTTTGATGGCTCAGAGTTGGGCAATTTTTAGTGGTTCCTGCCCTCTTCTCATAGGGATTCCTCATCTGCAGAGGAAAGGGCCCACAGCCTACCTAAATCAGTCTCCTGTAAAAGTTTACCTCATGTTTTCTCTTAACAGGAAGCATCAGAAGAAGACTCAGTTTCTTTAGGCTAAGGAATTCTCTGGGGGGAAAAAAACATGTTTATGATTTTTATTCTTTTGTTTTTAGATCACATGAAAGGATTAAGGGCCCCTGCCTTGAAAAGAAGGTTGGAGTGCAGGTGATTTCTTTTACTACGTGTGTGTGTGTGTGTGTGTGTGTGTGTTTAAGTAAACATTTTAATTGGGAAATAACATCAAGACAGAAAAGTACATACATAAGAAGGGAACCAACAACTTTTGCAGAGTGAACACATCTACCCAGATCAAGAAATTGAACACTATCCCAGACCCCCTGCCTCCTCCTCATGGTTGGTCCTCCTCCCAGAGGTAACCCCTGTAACTCTTGTCATCATGGCTTAACTTTGGTTGTTTTTGAACTTTGTATAAATAGTCATACTGAATAGACTCTTATATTTTTTCTTTCACTTAACATTATATTTCTGTGATTCATCCATGCTACTGGCTAACAGCAGTAACATTTATCTTCATTTGTACATGTGTGTATGTGAATGGTCTTATATAATCACTGGATTTTTTTTTTTTTTTTGCACCAGTGATTGAACCCAGGTGTGCTTAACCACTGAATACACCACCATCCCTTTATATATTTTGTTTTGAGACATGGCCTTGCTAAGTTGCTGAGGCTTTGAACTTGTGATCCTCCTGCCTCAGATGCTTGAGCTGCTGGAATTGCAGGCATGCACCACTTCACCCAGCTGGATCTGTTTTTTTTTTTTTTTTTTTGTTTCATTTGTGTGTGTGTGTGTGTGTGTGTGTGTATGCGTGTGTGTGTTGTATGTGTGTTTTATTTTGTTGTTGTTGTTGTTGTTGTTTGGTACCAGGGATTGAATCCAGGGTGCTTAAGCATTGAGCCACATCCCCAGCCCTTTTTATTTTTTATTTTGAGACGGGGTCTCACTGGGTTGCTTACAGCCTTGCTAAAAGTTGCTGAGGCTGACTTTAAACCCACAATCCTCCTGCCTCAGCCTCCTGAGCTGCTGGGGTTACAAGCTTGTGCCACCATGCCAGGCTTGGATCTTTTCTTAAAGGTAAACTATTGGACTCTTTTTCCTGAAGCCATTGCTTAATTCCAAATTCTCAAGATGTGTATTTGGAAAAGGTCCTTTTGACTTTTAAACCAGTGACTTCAGGCTTCTCTGCTACCTAATAGCAATAATTTGTGTTCTGGATAAAGATAACTAATGTTTATGGAATACTTACTGTAAGTAAGGCACTATGAATTTCTTCAGGAAATTTTTTTTTTGAGTGCCTGTGATGGGCCAGGCATGATACTGGAGGTTAGTATACAATGGTGACACTGATGAAAATCCCTATCTTCTAGGACCTGACATTCTCATTAATGGCTCTTGATACTCTCTTAAATAGACACTATTATAATTTCTATTTTACAGATGAGAATACTGAGGAGTCAGCAAGGTTAAATTAGTTGTCCAATGTCATGCAACCAGTAAGTGGCAGGACTAGGATTTCAATCAGGTCTGTCTGATTTCAGCACCTATATATCAGCTATCCATTGCTGTGTAACAAATTGTCTCAAAACTGATTGACTTAAAACAACAGTAATCATGTATAACACTTCAGTTCCTCTGGGTCAAGAATTGTGAGAAGGTACAAGGGAAATGGTTTCTGCCTGCCTGGTGGCAGATGGGACTGAAATGATCTGAAAAGTGTCTAACACCTTGACTGGGAAGACTCAAACAGCAATAGTAAGGGCTAGAACATCTAGGGCTCTTTGGGCATATCTCTGTCTCTAAAACCTCTTTAGTCTGGTGGTTTTAGATATGAACATCAAATACATGACATAAAATAGAATGGTTTCATTATATTGGATAGGAAGGCCTATCCAATATAATGGATAGCTGGCTACTTAATGATAGCTGGGCTACTTAATGGAGACTCAATTAAAATTGTGTGTCCTGGAGGAACTTTAGATTACATTAGAGGGAAATGAGAGGGAAGAGTGGGATATAAAAAATGGTGGAATGAGACAGTCATCATTACCCTATGTATATGTATGATTACATGAATGATATGAATCTACATCATGCACAACCATAGAAATGAACAGATGTACCCCATTTGTATACAATGAATCAAAATGCAGTCTATAAAAATAAAAAAAAATAAAAAAATGAAGTGTCCTAAGAAAAGGTCAGGAGGGTACCTTGCTAAAAGTTCTCCATGTTGCCTGGAGAGCTAGTTCAAAAATCAAGCAATAGCTTTCACTGCATTCTGTGGTTAAGGCAGTTACAAGGGCCTACCCAGGTTCAAGGTAAGGGAACACAAACCCCCTCCTTCAAATGAAAGAATTTTGATATCTGTTTTGTAAGAAGAACATGAGTACAGGGGTATAGAGTAGTGTGGCCATCTTTAGAAATACAATCTACCATGGACTATATTCCTAACTTCTAAACTGTACTATTGAATTTTTAAAGTTTATTATAAAATTAATTTCTGTTTGCTGAAAAAGTAAATACAAGGGCTGCAGATGTAGTTCAGTGGTAGGGTACTTGTCTGGCATGCACAAGGCCCTGGGTTTGGCACTCAGCACCACAAAAAATAAAAATAAATATAGTAGATCAGCCTGAAGTAAAAAAGCATAACATTTAGTAGTATCTTCCCAGATGTACCTGATTGTGTACACAATTTTTTTTTCAGTGCTGGGGATTGAACTCTGAGCCTCACACATACTAGATGTGTTCTATCTATACCCTGTGCTCCCTGACGTGTATTTTTAATATAAGAGCAGTAAAGGTGTGGTTGGGGATATAGCTCAGTTGGTAGAGTGCTTGCCTTACATGCACAAAGCCCTGGATTCAATCCCCAGCACCACCAAAAAAAAAAAAAAAAAAAAAAGCAGTGAGGGACTTTGTTTTAAAAATTATTTTCTTATAGCTAATTCATCAGTCTTTTTCATTATGGCATTAGCTTTTAGGGTAAGTGTTTAGAAAGGCCTTCCTATCCAATATAATGAAACCATTCTATTTTATGTCATGTATTTGATGTTCATATCTAAAACATTAATCCATGGAATTAGTTTCTTTTTTCTTTTGCAGTACTAGGACTTGGACCCAGGGCCTTGTGCATAGTAGGCAAGTGCTCTACCACTGAGCTACATACACCAGCCTCTTTTATTTTTTATTTTGAGACAGGGTCCTACTAAGTTTTGCAGGCCATCCTTGAGTTTGCCATCCTCCTGCCTCAGCCTCCTGAGTTACTGAAATTTCAGGTGTGCACTACTGTGTCTCACTTGGTGAAGGACTTAGTGATCAGAGAGCAAAGTACTTTCCCCTGCATTTCCCCTGCTCTGGGTGGGACTGAAATAGTCATTGGGCATTGGTATGTGGGGAGCTTCTCTAAGACTTTTGTGCCAGCAGTTTTGGAGTTTTCTAAAAAAAACCCAAAGCTAGACAATGTATATTTCCTGGTTGCCAGAGTGCTCATTTTGGATTGTACTAAAACAGATATTTTACTTTTTTTCTTTGTCTTTTCCTTTCAGCTTGAAGGTTTACCTGTACTGTTCTCCTGTTACTAAGGAGTTGTTGTTAACTAGCCCGAAATACAGATTTTGGGAGAAACGAATTGTAAGTTTCATTTTTTGAATAACACTAATTCTTTGTGTAAGTTGGAAATAGTTTTAGAGGTAGATTGAAGGCAAAACAAAAACACCATAAAAATTGGGGAGGATGTCATTTATTGTTACAAGGGAAAATGAACCACATAGATATGAACATATATGCAGTTGACATAAGAGTCTCCACCTGCATAAATAATTGCAGACCCTATCTCACCTTGTGCAGGATCAGAGGAGGAAGACAACTATGAGTGAATAGAATTTGGGATTATTATGTGGCTAGGCCTTAATGCATTGTGGGAGCTGGCAGAAAAATCGGCACAAGTGTCAGGAGGAGTCAGTTTCACATCTGACTGATGATAGCTTTCAAGGCCTGCTTCTTTCCCCTTTGTCCCACATTTGAGTGAGCTGGTGGGGAGTGGGAAGCCTAACCATGCCTTGGCACCAATGTGAAGTTCAAACAAGGCAAGTTTAGACCTACCCTTTTACCACAATAAAAACCTACTTTCAGGGGCTGGGTTTTTTAGCTCTGTCTTAGAGTGCTTGCCTTGTGTGTATGAGGCCCTGGCCCAGCACTGTGAAGGGGCAGGAGAGAACAAAAAAACTATCCTTAGTAGAGTATATATAGTCTACAACAATTCATGATAGATTTCAAAATAATTAGAAGAATCTGAAGGCTCCCAACACAGAAATGATTGTTTGGGAGGATAAAAATGCTAATAATCCTAATTTGATCAGTAAATTATATACATATATTTAATTATTGTAGTGTACCCCATAAATATATACAAACATTATGTGTTGATAAAACAATGCAAAAAACCTACTCTATCTTAAGCCACACAGCCCCTTCCATCTCAGCCTGGGTGCTGTGCTGCTCTTCCCAGAAGGTCTGGTGATGCAAGGAGCACATTTTTCTCATACCCTCTTAGCGTGTGTGATGTCATTAGTCTGAACACTGATCTGTCTGTTTGGAGGGAGGTCCTCCTCCCTTCTGCAGAGCAGCTTCAACAGAGGGTTTGCCTCTTATAGCCCAGCAGTTGTTATGGGTCTGTCCTTCCAGTGATCAGGAAAGGAGAGCAGAGATAAGCTGAAAGACTTATCTCTAGAGACAAACTAGAGACTGGGAGGGTAAACAGGTCCACAACTGTCACTTCTTCCAACCTTGATAGTGCTGGTCACCCACTTTGGCATTATATGTGAGTTGCATACACATTTGGCCCAGCACTTGGGAAATGCAGGCAGGTCCCAGTAGAAGTTGGTGTGGTTGAGTCCTGCCCTTCACCCATGAATTGAGCCAGATCAGTAGTGGGCAGGAGCTGTTAAAATTTCTGTTGCCCTTCAGAGTGTTAAAAAAAGATTGTGGTTCACTTCCATCTCTCTGTTTTTTTTTTTTTTGTGTGTGTGTGTGTGTGGTCAACCCTAATATGGAGTGATTTCTAGAAAATAGTTCCACCTTAGATAGGCTGGTGTAGTACAAAGTTTCACAATCTAAGGAGAAACAGGCAATCAACAGTTGCTACTATAGGACTTAATATACCCTTCTCAGATACTTAAAGACAGGCTAAAAATAAATGAAGATATAAAAACATTGAATGACATAATAAATGTGAACTAATTAAAAATGTAGAATAATAAGAAGACATAGCTTTCAACCCAACATGGAAAATAGTATTTTGGGGACATCCATGGAACTTTTTAGAAATTTGACCATGCACTGTGTCACAAAAGAAGTCTTTAGGTTTCTTGGTGACCTCTGTTTTCTGACTATAATGCAACAATTTGAGGAATTAGGAAAAAGGGGACAACTAAAATCATTCCACACATATGAAAACCAAATGCATATAGTAAATTATCTTAGGTTGAAGATGAAATTATAAAAACAATGTAATATGTAGAATGGATGGACAGTGAAAACATGACATGTCAAAATGTGTGGAACACAGCTCAATTTGTACTTAAAGGGAAGCTGACAGCATGAATCAGGTTTCTTAGAACACAAAGCCTAAAATAAACAAGTCTTCAACTAAGTAAAATGGAAAAGGAACAACTAATGAAATGTGAAAAAAAGAAACAAAGATAAATGCAAAAGTTCATCATGTAGAGACTACCTACAACAGAAAATAAAAAGGGGAGATTAGTAATATTGAAAGTTGGTTCTGGAGAGGAATAGAGAAATTTTTTTGCCAAGATTGATTTTTTTCAGAAGATGCAAATGAAAACACAATGATAAAAAAGGAAAATGATTACTACAAACAGCATTTTTTTCTTTGAAAATTAATATGCTAGTAGTATATTTGATAATTTAGACAGAATACTATTTGGGAAAGCAGGAAAATAACCAAGTTGAGGCAAGAAAAGTGACAAACTAGAGTAAACCAAACTTAATTATCAAAGAATTCTTCAAAAAAGTCCAAACCCAGATGGTTTTATGGGTGCTTTTTACCAAATGTTCCAAGAACAAACAATCCCATGTTAGATGAGTTACTGTAAGAAATAATAAAAGATAGATTGCTTAGCCTTATTAGCAAAATAATACGGGGGTAAAAACATGCATATATGAACACATGTGAAAATCGTAATTAAGATAGGTTAACCCTAACCATATTAAATGGTGCATCATGAATAAGATGTTTTATTCCAAAAATGGAAAGAGATTTTAACTTCTGCACCTTAGTCACTTTAAGTTTTATGACACTGATTGAATAAAAAGATGATGAATTACATTTTTCATTCACCACCTTCTTAATCAGTGCCTCTTATGTGCTAGCCACTATTCTAGTGAAATGGGTGAGTACCCTGGGGAGCACTGTGCAGTTAGCTAGCAGTGAACGAGGTATACATATTATGGGGTCGTGGGCTGGTCCAGATCATTCTGTGTCACAGAACCTACACACAAAGAACACATGACCATATTTTTAAGACTCTAAATTGGATGGGATGGAGGAGGAAAAATGAATTCAATGGAATTAGAATTGCCATGGTGAAGGATATGTCTATACACACACACACACACACACACACATTTATAAGGCATTTAATACATATTTTAAAACCCACCTTAATAAGGGTTTCATTTTTATCATTTTTTCAAATGTTTGAAATGTTTATTGTAGTGCAACTAGAAATTGTTACTATAGTCTGGAACTTTTTCACATAGTTCCCTTTCAGTATTTGAGATGACAAAAGCATGTAAAACCATGGAAAACTGATATATGCATGTTTTTTTATTTTATTTTAATAGATATCAATTGAAATTGAAACTCCTACCCAGATACCGTTAGTTGATGAAGCATCAGGAGAGGTAACTAAATATTAAATATTGTGGGGTTTTTAAAGTGATAAAATGATTGTCCTTGCTTTTGATTGTTCATTTAGTCATAAATCAAATTTATTAATTAGTTTTTAGAGAAAACCAAACCCTCTGTGGTTGTCTTGTGTATCTGTAGACTGGGTATCTTAAACACCAGGGATTTATCTTTCATAGTTCTGAAGGTTCAAGGGGATTTGGTGTCTGGTGAGGGTCTGCCTTTTGGTACAACTGAAAGGGTAAAAACTCCCCTTTAAAGAGCACTATCCACATTCATGGGCACTCCACCTTCAAGAATTAATCACCTCCTAAAAGCCTCCTAATAAAATCACTTTACTGGGCTAGACTTTCAACCTACAGATTTTGTGGGGACACATATATTCAGTCCATGATAGTGACATATTTATTTCTCACATTGAAAAGATTAGATATTTTTGTTGAAATTACTTCTTTTTAGTATTGCATGCTAATGATGGGAACACCAGTTGTTGATGATAATTCTATATGATACCTTGTTATGTTTATTGTTTATTATAATTTTCAGGATCTAAAATGGTAATTAATACTTTTGAAGCAAACTTATGTGTGTTGCACATTTTTTCCAGAATCATTTTCTGCATTCTTAAAAAGATATCACTGCCCAAGTGGACCAAATTTTTCTTTCATCCTTAAATTTAGAACTAGTACTTTGAGAATGTATTGTTTTAATAGCAAATACAACTATGGGCCTCCTTTAAAAAAAAAAAAAAAAAGGCAAAACAAAACAAGACCCTTAAATTACCCATAGGGCTAAGAGAAATTTTTCTATTTTATGGCAACTCTAGTTAATATTTTTGTAGTCTGGTCGTAACATGCCAATTTGACATCTTATACTGAGGATGTCTTGTGGGAATATGATCAGGACAGAGCTGACTTTTTCACATGTATTTTCTGAGGAGAAGATCAGATGGTTGAAGTCTGCCATCCTGGGTCCAGTTAGCCAAATACTTGTGGAGGGAATATAATTGGTTTATGGCCTTGTCACATGCAGGTGTATTGGTGAAAGGCTTTCTCAAAACTGGCAGCAAATAGCAGTCAGTCTCTTGGTAAGCAGATTCTTGTTGTCCTGCCCTGATCCTTTGTTCCTGTTATGCCGTGTGGCTTTTGTACATTGATTATCCAGCCACAACCAATGGGAGATGACGTTTGCCTTCAGGATGAAGAATGTTAGACTTAATGAAAGGAGTCACCATTACTGAGCAGGAAGCTGGTGAGAACAGAGCTCTGCCTCTGCTTACTTATGGTCGAAGAGTTAGCCATGCTCAGCAGGCTCTGTCCTAATGGGATAGTGTGATGTGCAATGTAGTAAATTGGTTCCAGGCTACATCCATTTTTTTAAATAGTTTTATTGAGATATCTGTTTGCCACGTAGTTCATTCAAAGTATACAACTCAGTGGCTTTTAGTACACTCACAGCTGTGTATCATCATCATAGTCAACTGTAGAATATTTTTATCACCCAAAAGAAAAACACTATACCCATTGCAGTCACTCCTCATTGCCTCCTGACCCTCCCCAGCTGCTGGTAACCAGTTTATCCATGGACTTGCCTGTTCTGGAAATTTCGTATTAATAGAATCACATAGCACATGGTCCTTTGTGTCTGGCTTCTTCCCTGAACATAATGTTTTTTTCTTTTTTTGGTTCTGGTAAAGGAATGTTTTACCTTTGAGCTACATCCCCAGCCATTTTGCTCTTTTAATTTTTTTTTTGTTTTGAGACAGGGTCTCACTAATTTGCTTAGAGCCTCACTAAGTTGCTGAGGCTGGCTTCGAACTTGTGATTCTCATGCTTCCAGCCTCCTGAATTGCTGGAATTACAGGTGTGCACCATTTCCAGTTCTGAACATAATCTTTCCAAGGGGATCCACATATATGAACATGGCATTATGTTGTACATGTAGCATATTCATTCCTTTATAGATAAATAATATTCCATTGTATGGAAAGACCATATTTTGTTTATCCATTGGTCAGTTGATAGACATTTGAACTGTTTCTACTTTTTTGGCTAGTGTGAATAATTATGCTGTGACTATGCATGTACAATTTTTTGTGTGGACATAAGTTTTCAGTTCTCTTGAGAATATAACTAGAAGTGGAATTGCTGAGTCCTGTGGTAACTCTTACATATAACTGTTGAGCAATTGAGGATTCTATTTGTTTCCAGGATTTGGAAAGGGGAGAAAGGCATATTCTTGAGAAATGCTTGCTTTATTTAGTTAGGTCCCAAAGATAACTTCTGTTGTTTTTTTTTTCTTTCTTCATTTTCTTTTAGAAGGAAGAGATTGTTGTGACTCTTTTGCCTGCTGGTCACTGCCCAGGATCAGTTATGTAAGGGACTCATCTATTTGCCATTTTATTGTATGTAATATATATGAAAATACATTGTTAGAGTAAAAAATACTATATGAAGGGAAATTTAATTATTTTTCTGGCAGTGTCTTTGTTTCCAAATTGAACTTAGGAGATTGAGGTTAAGATCGGATTTGAAACATGACTTTCTTATAATGGAGGTCTTCAGTAATTGTTTCTCCAGTGACTTTACATTGTCTTATCACATGGATTTTTCCCTCCATGAACAGGAATGATCTTGATATAAACTTTAGAGTGCTAACATATTACAGGCTGCACATATTATGAGCACAGTAGTATCTCCATTCTATTATTTCCTTCTTCCCCAGGGAAGAGATAGTAGTTAAGTGCCAGGTGTGAACTTGGAGCTATTGAAATTCTATTAACACTGTATCATAAAGGATATATTTGACAGGAAACATCTTTTATAGATTTACTGTGTATTTGCTTTATTAAGACTTGGTCTGAAAATTAGAAGTCACTGAGATACATTTCCTTTTCAGGTTTTTATTTCAGGGCAGTAACGGAACTGTCTTGTACACAGGAGACTTCAGACTAGCAAAAGGAGAAGCTGCCAGAATGGAACTTCTGCACTCTGGGGGAAGGTAGGTATGGGTCTTATATGCAATTCTTGAATTATACAAGGTAAGCCTGCATAGTTTAAAAAGCATGCTTGCTCTCTTCCCACCAAACACAAGTCTTTGTTTCTATTAGAAATCAGACTTGATTATAATAATTATAATCGTAGAGCAAATTAGCCAGGTACAGTGGCACACACCTGTAATCCCAGTAACTCAGGAGGCTGAGGCAGGAGGATAGTGAGTTCAAAGCCAGCCTCAACAATTTGGCAAGGCCCTAAGTACCTTATGAGACCCTGTCTCTAAATAAAATATACAAAGAAGGCCTGGGGATGTGACTCAGTGGTTAAGCACCCCTTGGTTCAGTCTCTAGTCATTCCCCTATCCCCACCCCCACCGCCACACACACAAAAAAAGTAGAGCAAATTTTCTTCCTTGGAATGGGGTAATGGAATGTTCTGTATGTTTATTGGGGTGGTAGTCTTATGAGCTTGCCAAAATTCACTGGATCCTTCACACAAACTATTATTTTATTGTGTAGAAATCATTTCCCAACAAATTGATTAACAAAAAAGTTCCAAATGGAATGGAACACCCGGTAAAATAAAATGTAAATTGTTCCCATGATTTATGTCACATTAGACGGTGAACACCATTTTTTTTTTTCTGTTTTCAGAGTAAAAGACATCCAAAGTATATATCTAGATACTACTTTCTGCGATCCAAGATTTTATCAGATTCCAAGTCGCGTAAGTCTGCCTGGAGAAGTGGGGCAATGACCTGGGCATGGCCACGTATCTGGTTGAAAGTATGTAAGATGACAGGAGGCCATCATTGTCCCCCATGGCTCAGATACCTACGAATGTGGGGATGAAAGGGGTAAGTGAGAGGCTCTTTTGAGTATTAAATGTCCTTTACAAATTCTGTCTAGGAGGAGTGTTTAAGTGGAATTTTAGGGCTGGTTCGAAGCTGGATCACTCGGAGCCCGTACCATGTTGTGTGGCTGAACTGCAAAGCAGCTTATGGCTATGAATATTTATTCACCAATCTTAGTGAAGAGTTGGGAGTCCAGGTATTGTGTCACTCTCTTCTCCTGCTCCCTTTCACCCACCCATTCACCTTTCCTTCCTCTCCCCACCCCCAGGTAAATGAAAACAGCTATGGTAGAAGCAGCTTATCAAGACATGGCTACAGCAAGGGTTGGTGGCTCCTCTGAAGTCACATATCATCTTTGTTAATTCACATCCTCATGGGAGGAAATTGGCAGGGACCTGAATGGTGTAGAAGGGTCTTAAGTAAAATACCCCATAGAGGAAGTATTATTCCCAAACTATAGGTCATGAAATAAATTGTGATTGAAATTTGTATTGGAAATAAATTTGGACTAGGAGATATCTGAGTGTATTGCTTGCAGCCAAAGCAGTGCTCATTTTGTGAAGATTTACTTAGGACCCCAGATACAAACACATATGCATATGTTTGTATATGTGTGCTGAGTTGCTACGGAAATATATTTTCTTTTGTGGGTCATGGCCAACAATGCATGAAGAACATTGTCCTGGAGAATTGGTTCCTGAGCCTAGTTAATGGATCAATGTCAGATTGAGAGGGAATTTTCACCTGTCCCTTCCAGATAGTTCTTTCCAGCTGCTCAGTGCTAAGCTCTCAGGCCCAAAGCAGTAGAGCCCAGAATGTGTGTGAATGACTGTCAAGCAAGGAGCCCGTTACCTGAAGAGTATTTCTTGAGCTCTTGTCTCAAGAGAAAATAGATTTTTGATGATGACTGAACAAAATGATATACTGGGACTAGTTGGACATTTAAATTGTTTGATTTTGTAACTTTTAATATAGATTCCCTCAACTAACAAACTTGTGACAAGAATTATAAATTATATATAATGTACTCTAGCGAAGTTAAAATGATCTAGT